>NC_136059.1:1292143955-1292743955 GCF_964261635.1 Lissotriton helveticus | reverse complement strand
AAAGATGATCACAAGTCCAGCACATCACACGGCCTCCTTGCTGAGACACATAAACCAAGCTGCAGAGATCCACGTGCAGTGTCTGTAAGTTCCACACTTTTCTACAAAGCTGGTGCTTTCCTTAAACCACCACTGCCAGCCGATACCACTAAAAAGCTAAATATTGGTGATAGATGGACTGCTTGAATAGAGACATTTGATGATTTCATTGATGCACTTGAAGAG
Source organism: Lissotriton helveticus (assembly GCF_964261635.1). Taxonomy (NCBI): domain Eukaryota; kingdom Metazoa; phylum Chordata; class Amphibia; order Caudata; family Salamandridae; genus Lissotriton; species Lissotriton helveticus. The sequence goes on along the minus strand of NC_136059.1, from coordinate 1,292,743,730 downwards.
ACTGATAACAAAAAGATTATCAAGTATCTCAAAGTTCTTGTTGGTGACGGTGTAAAATAAGTAATAATGAGAAAGCCACAAACCAATGAAGAAGTCACATATTGTCAAATTAAACAACTGTTGAATCTCAAGTTTGATCTAATGCCAAACGTTGATTAGGAAAGATTTATCTTCAACCAGGAATAGCAGAAAGCTGGTGAAACCACTGATGAATATATGGAGTGAATTGACACTCTCATCAGATATTGTAAGTTTAATGAGTTTAATGATGAAGAAACTATGTGTCTGAGATTTATTGATGGATGAGTGTCAGATTCATTCAGATGTCAAATACTGATGCTGCTAGGTGCCATCCGCTAAATGACCACCAAGCTGTGGTGCATCAGCCCGGCTCATTAGGAGTTTAATTCTGGTTGGGCGGGTGGGTGGGGCTGTGGTGATCTCACAGCAGTGAGCTGTTAAGCTCATAGGAGAGCCTAAATTGCAGGCTGCTGCTGTGACAGTGCCTGGAGTGCATGAAAAGGGGTGCTATTTCAGAGAGCACAACATGTGCCCCCCTGAATGTACTCCCAGGCCCAAGAGTGGCACAGACCCTGCTAGGCCCCCTTAAGTGCCTCTCCATCACCCTTTTTATGTCGAGCTCAATGCCATGAAAAAGATTGTAAAAGGGCAACTCAGAATATGCTTGGACCCGCCAGCGGATTCCTGCTCATGACCTCTTCCTGACATCCAGGGGATCAAGGATCTGAAGCAGATGCAGAGTTCTTGTGGTGGTCCAAGAGTCCATAATTCTGTTTGCGGGCCCACAGTGTGTTGTTGGTTGGACAACCACATTGAGTACAGAGTACAATGGACCGCCGTACTCAAGAATATGGTCCTTATGGAGTTAGTGTAAATGGCTGCCAGAGCTGGAGTGTGCTAACAGAGAAACTGCCGACATGGAGGCTGCAGGTGCCCAGAATGAAACAGTCATGAGTGTAAAAAGTAAGCGGAAGCCAAAACTGAAGGACACAAGGAGATGTTTGCCTGTAAAAAGGAGTATTGTTTTAGATATGGATTTGTATTTCCACATGAAGGTAAATGTCCCGCTGTCTGACAGATTTGTAAAGGCTGCGGGTAGGAGAGCCATGTTCTGACAGTTTACAAAGCCAAGAGAAATTTTAGTGTGTCACAGTGTGGAAACAAAAAGGCTACTGAAAATTTCAAGAGGCAATGCTTGGTGCGGACCCATAAATCCATGCGGTGATATCAGTTAAGACAAATCAACACTCTGCCACATCATTCATCATCTAAATCCTCATCAACAGCTTGTTTGAATCAATGTCAAGTGGGAGTGAAGAAAATGATTGTGTCATGTTGATGTTTACCTCAGGAAAGCATGCACAAGTTGGGCTGGAGCTTGAGAAGAAAAATGTCGGTCAAAGAAAGATCAACATGCCAAACACCACTCATAAAAAAATTGTCCTAAAATTACACTGAAAGTAAAAGGTTGTGCAATGCCTTTCTTTATCAATAGTGGTGCATCGATAAACATTATGCCTGAGGAGAAATACCAAGAATTATCTCCATTACTGCAACTTCTGCCGTAGAATACCACAGTGTATACATGGGCTGCATTGACACCCTTCAAAAGCCAAGGTTCATTTGTAGCGACAATGAAACACTAGAAAATGAAGGTACATGTACCCATCCATGTGCTTCAAAGCACAGCACCCTTTGCAAGTCTACTCAGTGTCAGCACAGCCGCTGATATGGGAATGATTTCTGTGAATTACAACATGAATGCTCATCACAAAATAGTAAGTCAGTTCCCTTTGTTATTTATTGGTTTGGGAAAACTTAAGACCATGAAAGCGAAGTTGATATTACAGAGGTCATCATCCTATTGATCAGAGACATAGAAGAATTGTTTTTCATTTGCAAGAAGCTGTTGAGAAAGAACTTGAATTGTTACTTAATCCTGATATTATTGATCGTTCCACTAGTTCAATGCAGTGGTTTCTTCCATAGTAATAGTAGTACCCAAAATGGCCAATAAAGGAGATGTACACATCTGCATGGACATGCATCAAGCTAATAAGGCAATTGAACTAAAACGACATCCAGGTCCACCCATTGCTGACATTATAGCGCTATCAAATGGTGCAAACTTCTCTCATCTTTATTTGAAAAATCATTATCATCAGTTAGAAGTTGAAGAAGATTACAGGTTCATTACAACCTTTTCTACATATGTTGGTCTGTTTCAATGCAAAAGACTACGTTTTGGTGTGTCATGCATTCCAGGACCATTTCAAGATATCATTCGATGTATCATGCAGCCTGTAGAAAATGCCTTCAATTACAGTGATGACATATTGGTTTTCAGGGCTACACAAAAAGAACATGATAAAGCACTTACCCAAGTATGTGGTTTACCTGGCAAAGAATTCTTAGGCCATATCTTTTCTTATGGGGTATGGCACTAGAACCGGCTAAAGTAAAAGTGCTGTTAATTGCTGATCCCCCACAAGATGTTTCCATGGTGGGTTCATTTCTTGGCGCATGGCCAGTTACCGTTCCAGATACATACAAGACTTTGGCAATATAAGTGCTTTGTTGAGAGACTTGACGAGAAAGAATGTTTCATTTCATTTGATTACATGAATTTGAGGAAAGTTCCAAGAAAATTAAACAAGCCCTTGAGAATGCTACTGCATTTGTATATTTCAATTCAAAGCTTCAAACAGAGGTTATTGATAATGCTAGCCCAGTCAGGTTGGGCATTATCCTTGCACAGCACAGTGGACATCCAAATGCTTGAAGTCATATTGTAGCAAATGAAAGTAAAAGTTTGTCCCAGACAGAATGTGCTTACTCACAATCTGAGAAAGAAAGCTTAGCTGTGGTTTGGGCTTGTGAACATTTCCATGTATTCCTGTATGGAAAACCTTTTAGCGATGGTAACTGGTCATCAAGCTTTACTGACTCTATTTGGATATCCGAAGACCAAAATGCATCCTTGCATTGAACGATGGAAGATACGGGAAACATCCGTTACAACGCGGATGTTTCCCCGCAGTGCTGTTACGACGAGTCCGTAACAACGCAAGTCGTTACCACGACTTGCGCTGGAGGGCGCTAGAAGATTAAAAATAGTAAATTTACTATTCCAACACCTTCCCTAGTGTCCACGGGGACTGGTGTTAGAATAGTAAATTATACTATTCGACATCCGCGCCCCCAACGCAAGTCGTGGTAACGACTTGCGTTGTAAGGGACGCGTTGTAACAGCACGCGTTGTGACGGTACGCGTTCTACCGTCATACATCCGAAGATACGGTTACAAGAGTGTGATTAAACCATTCTGCATCACCCGGGGAAGGATCAGAACCCTGCTGACTACTTTTCCAGAGTGCCTATACAAGGTCATGGTACTCCATCCAAGACAGCTGAGCCCCATATCAGCTTTATTGTAAAATCAAACACACCAGCTACCATTTTGCTTGCCCGTATGGTCAGTGCAATGAGCCATGTTAGTGACATGTTAAATCTGAAAGATATAAGTATACATCAGTCATGGAACCAACAAACTTGATCGCTCAACAGTGATGGTAAATATCAAAAGTACAAAAATGTCAAGGATTAATTGCTCATTGCTTAGGAAGCAGTTATAATGTGAGGGTCAGGAATCCTGATTCTGGAGAGCCTGAGACAGAAACTAATTGAAGCAGACAATGAAGGACATCATGGAAGTGTTGCCACAAAACGAGTTCTCCAAGACTGAGTTTCGTTTTCTTACCTTGATGACAGGCTTGAAACGGAATGAAAGGCCTGTGATGTTTTGTAACTGCCTTTCTACAAAAACTATTCACCACCCTTTGAAAGTGTCAGATCTTCAAAAGGCGCATGGGTAAGAAAATTCATTGCTTTTTTTGGTCCACTTGACAATGGTCAACTTCTTTTTTTTTATATATTTTTTATTTTGCAATTTACGCACACTTTAAACATTATACATTTTTCATCATTAATTAAATTTCTATTAATTTATGTTAATCACAGATATACAGTATCCAATACATTTTGTTATCTTAGTTATAATTATATAAAAGAAACGCCATACCCCTAGCAATTTCAACTTCCACTTCAACCTAGTCCCTCCTTCCATCTCCTTAAAGGATCCCATATTCTCAAGCCCATCGTTTTCCCTCTCCTTCCTTTTCGGGCATATATATTCTTCTCCATATTGTATGCCGCTAGTAAGTTAGCCAGCCAGCACTGCATTGACGGTGGGTTCTTATCCAGCCAGGCCCTAGCTATTGTTAATCTGTATACCGCCATTGCAACAAACATGAACTCCCGCTGTACACCATCCTTATCCATGCCAACCCCTAATAAAATCCAAGACGGAGTAAGCTTGATTTGGATCCCTAATGCTCTACCCAGAAACCCCTCAATATCTCTGACCAACGTGTGGAGTTGCGGACAGGTGGCAAATATATGTATACTATCAGCTTCAGCGGCATTACACCTAGGACAGTTAGTACCCGTGGTACCCCCCCCCCCATTGTGCTATCTTGGCTGGAGTAAAGTAAAGTGAATATATGGTTTTGTAGTGCTGAGATTGGAGGGGGATGCACACAATATCGTTCGACCTAAATCTAATGATTCCTGGAACCACCCCATTTCCCCACCTGTTTTCTCCGCCCATCTATGACTATATTTTTCTAAATCATCGGTTTTCTCCTTTACCAGGCTTGCATAAAGAGAGCGAATCGTTCGATCCCCTGCTATTCTTATTTTTACCAAAATTTCATTTTTTGTAAATCCTGCTGGTCCTCCTTGTTTACTGGCTAGAAAACTCCTGATCTGGAGATACTTAAAAAAATCTCTATTGCTCATATTATATTTATTTCTAAGGTCCGCAAACTGTACCATCCCCTCCGAGTTCAATACATCGCTAATTTGTACAATACCTCTTTCCGCCCAATCCAACATTATTTGATCTCCAAATATTTCCAGAGGGAATGACCTGTTTTTATACAATCTAACATACCAATTGTATCTCCCCAATTTGGACTTTTTCAGAAAAACATTCCATATTTTAACAGCAGCCAAAATTGTCTTAAACCTCGTTCTTTTGAAGTATCCATAGTCTATGCAGTTTAAAAAACAATTTCCAACATCCAACCCTACTACAGCTGTATATACTTTCGTGGAGAAACTATTAACTCTTGGATCACAATCATTTCCTCCTATTAATCCCTGCATATATTGCAAAGCGGCTGCCATGTAGTAGAGTCTAAAATCCGGGGCACCCCACCCACCCCTCTCTCTAGGTAGGGACATAAATCTGTAGGCCTTGCGTGTCTTACCCTGCGCCCAGATGAACGTATTACAAATAGCCTCCAGAGTGTTGAACCAGCTGGCCTAAAAAAATAAGGGGATGGATCTAAAAAAATAAAGAAACTTGGGAAGGATCATCATCTTAATTACATTGGTGCAACCCACCAACGACAAATGCAAATTATTCATCCTCTCCAAATCTGCTTTTACTTGCGTCATTAAGGGGGTCATATTATTTCCCACCACCTGATCCAAATTTGCTGATATTGCCACCCCCAAGTATATTGCTGAACTAACAACCCTATCATCATTATAGATCAAATAACTATTCTCAACAATCTGCGTTTTAGACCTATTCAAGCTGTGTTCGGAAACCTGTTCAAAACAATAAGCCTCTGCTTCCGTCGCCCTAATTGCAGCTATGGGATTGGGTGTCAAAATGGCCACATCATCCGCGTATGCCAGTGTTTTTACCCTGCAGCCATTTATGTTCATTGCCGGTATCAATGGATTTCTTTCTAATCTGCGCAGATAGGGGTCCAAATATAGCGCGAATAGTAGGGGAGATGATGGACAACCCTGCCTGGTCCCTCTGCTGATTCTAACAGCTGTCGAATGTCCCCTATTAACTCCAATCTTGGCCGTTGGATTTTTGTATAGAGTCTGTATAGCTCTTATGAAGCCTTCTCTTATGCCGCTCCAGCTCATGACCGACCATAAGTAACCCCAGGAGACCCTATCAAACGCTTTCTCTGCGTCTAAAAACAGCGCTGCCATACGGTCTCCTAGGGTACTTGCTGCGTCAAACATAGTTATTACTTGTCTGACATGCTGTGTTGTCCCTTTTCCCGGGATGAACCCATGCTGGGAAGGGCAAACCGAACTTTCAACAACCCTTGATAATCTTTTAGCCAGCATTTTTGAGTATATCTTCACATCCGAATTCATCAGAGTGATCGGGCGGTATGAGCCTGGGGCAGTCGCCGGTTTCCCTTTCTTTGCAATTACTATGATGTCGGCCCCTCCCCAGGATTTAGGTACTGATTCCCCCTTCTGTGCCAATAGCATGATATTAAACATGTCCCCCATAAGGATTGTTTGAAATGTCTTAAAGAATTCCAGCGGAATCTGGTCCGGACCTGCAGCCTTCCCCGAAGGTAGGCTGCCTAGCGCCGAAACAAACTCCTCTAGCTGAAGTGTAGCATCTAGTTGAGCCTTGTCATCCAGAGAGAGCTTTGAAGGGAGTACCTCACTCAGATATCCTTCTATGTCCACCACCCCCGTGTTATCTGCAGCATACAGATCTGAATAAAATTGTCTGAATATTTCCCTTATCTGATCTGGTTCTCGAACAGTGTTTCCTCGTGCATCTATGATCTCCTTAATATCTGCTGCCGCTCCTCTCTGCCTAGTCCGAACAGCTAAGATATGGCCCACCCGTTCGCTAAGCTCATACGCGCTCTCCTTTTTGGCCAAATACTTTTCAGTTGTTTTCTTGGCGATCCCTTCCAGCGCCTCTGCCCTGAGTGCTATACCCTAAAGCAGTATCTGATCTAACGGGGAATGTTGTCTAATATCAATTGCTAACTCTTCTTCAACTCTCAAGATGCTGTTACGCATCTCTTCTGCCTTCAGCTTCTCCCTCCTCTGTCTTGAAAAAACAAAACTCATTGTCTCCCCTCTGACCCCGGCCTTAAACGTATCCCACACTAACCCTGGGGATGCTGTCTCCCTATTTATATCCCAAAAGCTCCTGATCCAGCTTGCCATCGCTGCTCTATATTCCTGGTCCTGCAGCAACGCCCTTTCAAACGTCCATCGTATCTCTTTCCTTTGAACCTGACCCAGTTTAACTGTTAATACTAACGGGCTGTGATCCGATATGATGCGTGGGTGCCTTTCTATTTTTGACCCTGTTACCAAACTATTTGAAATTAAAAAATAATCCAGTCTAACCAGAACCTGGTGGGGAGCTGAAAAAAAAGTGCTACCATCTAAATTCGGGTGCCATTTTACCCATGGATCCACCAAAGTATTATTTAACACCAACTCTGACAGTGCTCTATGGGTTTTTTTCTTCCTACCTAAATATTGGCTCCCAGGTTGCGAAAATGAACTAACTGGGTCATGCAAATTAAAATCACCACAGCATATGATTGGTTCAGGCCATTGTGCCAATTCCACATCCAGATACTGAAAGACATCCGGGTCATCCTCTGTGGACCTATAGATTGAAACCAGCATAATTGTCTCCCCTTTAAAGACTATTTCCAGCAGTACCCACCACCCCCATTGGTCTTCTTTTTTCCTTTTCACCACTGTGTCTTTATTTCTACCCAACACTACCACCCCTCTAGTTTTTGTCCCTTGGTTAGTTTTTGCTAAGACTACAAACCCCAGCTGCTCCATAAGATATGCCTTGTTACCTTCTATGTGAGTCTCTTGTAAAAAAACCAGGTCCAACTGCAAAGTGTTCAGAAGTGCAGCCACTCTATGTCTTTTATTTATTTCGTTCAGCCCGCATACATTTATTGACAGCTATTCTACACGCCATCTGGGTTGATTCTGTAACCAGCAAGTACCCCTACTGCTCAGCTAGGTAGAGAATACGACTGTTGATACCATGCATTTCCTTCCGTGTCCTGTATATCTTGTACATACGTTGCCATATTTCCTACCCAAGTGTGCTGTACCAAGCTCAAATCACCATACCTTCGTGAACCCTTTCTTCCCCCCCTCTGCCCTCCCCGCCCTTCCCCCTCTTTTACCTCACCCCCACCCCCCTACCCCCGCCCCCTTACAGGCAAATAGGTCGTGAGACCTATGTGTGGCTGCATCAAATTGTGCAAGTCGCTTCCCTCCACTGCTTCATTCTATCCAATGCTGTGTTGGGTTACTCCATTTTCAAAGTTTACCACAACCAGAAAAAACACAAAGAAAAGAGAACACTTAAACCCAACAACTAGTATCAAGGATTCGTCAATCCTACCCCTGATCCAGCTTTCTGCTTCTTAATCTCATCTAGAAAGTGCTGGGCTTTGATCTTTGAAGAAAACATCCAGACCTTCCCTTTTACCACTACCTTAAGCCTTGAAGGATACAGGAGATATGCTTCTGCCCCTATGGCCTAAAAGGGTGCTATCATTTGCCTCAATTTCCATCTGCGCTCGACAGTGGTGTGGCAAAAGTCGGGCCTAGTAAAAAACGTGACACCCTGAAATGAACGCCTACTGTCTGGCCTTGCTTTATCTATGATCTCTTGCCTTAACAAAAAATTCCCTACGTTGACAAGAATTGCCCTAGGTAATGGACCCTGACCTCCTGCGGCCTGCCCTTTCTTTAACACAAAAGGGAACCGATGTGCCCTCTGCACCTCTCTTTCCCACTGCCACTGGGATTCTGGAAAGGCCCCCTTTAACAGGTCTACAACAAATTGCCTTACATCCTGCCCTTCTGTCCCTTCTGTCACACCCAAAATTCTGACATTGTTCCGTCTCTGCCTATTCTCAAAATCTTCCATCTTCCAGCGCAGATCCTCCGCCATCTTCTCATGTTCGGTTTTAAATGATTGCCAGCTCCCAACATCGTCCTCCAATTTTCCTGTACGCTCTTCTACCTCCGTTACTCTGCCCACAACTTCTTTATACAGTTTATTTACTTTCCTAAGGGTTCCTTGAATTTTCTTAGTGGCCTGCCTTGCTCTGCGGCTATCTGATCTTGCTTCGGCTCGCATCTGCTTAAGGGTGGTTAATAGAATTTCAAAAGAGTCACTTCGAAATGGGGCCTCAGAAGAGGGGCCCCCAGCTGCACCATTATCCTGGTATACCTGTGATGTAGCCGAATAGTCCCATACTAAACGTCTTTCAGGTTGAGATGGAGACCCAGAAGCACGCCTCCTTGATATGGGGATTTTTTTCGTTGCGTGGAGTCTTTTCCAGAAGTATCAGAGCCTGAATCTGTTCCCTTCTCCTCCTCCTCCTCTAGGCTTCCTGAAGTTATAGATTCGGATTCTGTGTCCTCATTCACAGAAAAAAAGCACTCCCCCTCTATTGAGCCACCTTCACCCCATTCTGTTTGATTCTTAATCCTGGTTCTCCCCTGATTGCTTTTGCCAGTCAAACTATCCCTGCTGCCCCAGATATTGTTTGTCTGCTTCTGGGAAATCATCTCCGCTTCCATTAACAGCAAAGCCCCCAGCATATCCGCATTCCCCTGGTCTGTTTCCCCCAGAGTCTCGTCGGTACCTCCTACCGTTATTTGCACCATCTTGATAACACGGGGGTGGTGGACATAGAAGGATATCTGAGTGAGGTACTCCCTTCAAAGCTCTCTCTGGATGACAAGGCTCAAATAGATGCTACACTTCAGCTAGAGGAGTTTGTTTCGGCGCTAGGCAGCCTACCTTCGGGGAAGGCTGCAGGTCCGGACCAGATTCCGCTGGAATTCTTTAAGACATTTCAAACAATCCTTATGGGGGACATGTTTAATATCATGCTATTGGCACAGAAGGGGGAATCAGTACCTAAATCCTGGGGAGGGGCCGACATCATAGTAATTGCAAAGAAAGGGAAACCGGCGACTGCCCCAGGCTCATACCGCCCGATCACTCTGATGAATTCGGATGTGAAGATATACTCAAAAATGCTGGCTAAAAGATTATCAAGGGTTGTTGAAAGTTCGGTTTGCCCTTCCCAGCATGGGTTCATCCCGGGAAAAGGGACAACACAGCATGTCAGACAAGTAATAACTATGTTTGACGCAGCAAGTACCTTAGGAGACCCTATGGCAGCGCTGTTTTTAGACGCAGAGAAAGCGTTTGATAGGGTCTCCTGGGGTTACTTATGGTCGGTCATGAGCTGGAGCGGCATAATCCTGCCGTGCGAGCCTCTGGTGCTTCCTCTATCCGCGAGCCATTACCATTAGCAACCTGTTGCCTGGGTGTCTGCGCCGCTTCTGAACCTCGCACGGGATCCACGGGATCCAAGCGTTGCCTAGCAACCTGATGCCCCGCGTTTACTGCTGCTTCCGCAGCGTCCTCGAGGACGCTTCCACCGGCCTCCAACTGCTCCTGTACTCCTTCGGACTGCCCGGGGACCTTCGCGGAGAACACTTCATTGAGGGTAGGTTGTGGCATCCCTAAGTCTTTAGTTTTTGGGGCATCTGCTCCTTTCGCTGTTTTATCTGCTTTGACCGCTTTTTGGTTTCGATATTCTGCCGTATTAGCCAGAGTGCTTCCCGCCGTCTCCGCTATCTTGCCGCGAAGCTCTGTCTTTCTTTTTGCCGCGGGAGCCGGGATAACGAGGACCTTCCGTATCGCCCCCAGAGCCTTCCCAGCCATTCCAATGCCTGCTTCAGTGCTCGGTGTAGCCGCCATCACTGCCTTCTTTGGTGTCGATAAATCCAACATTTCTTTCAGTTTGTCCTGCTTAGCAGGCCGAGGGGGCATCTTGAAGACCAACCCTTGATTCTTTTCGCAGTCTACAACGCCAGCCCACCGTACAAGCTTCTTTCTCAAACAGTCCCAGCTTAGTCCAACCCTGGGAAACTGCTTTATAAGCCGTATATATTCTTTCAGTCCTTGCTGCCACCAGTGTTCACCAGCCATGTAGGGTCCACATAAGCAGGAGAGGGAAGTGGTGCGACTTTTCAGCACAACTCCTCAGCGGCCATCTTGCCCTCACCCGACAATGGTCAACTTCTATTGTTGATTATAGATGAGTACTCACAATGTCCATTAATTGAAGATCTTCCATCTGCAACTCAAGAAAAAGTCATTGAAAGAATAGATGGTATCTTTGCGACTTGAGGTGTTCCAGCCATAGTGAAGTCTAACAATGGCCTGCCTTTCAATAGTCGAGAGTTCTGAGTTTTTTTAAGCATTTGAAAATAAAGCATCAAAAGAACACACCTCTACAGCCAAAAGCCAACAGACTTTTTGAGCATTTTATGAGTACACTAAAGAAAGCTGGGCAGAGTGCCACTCTTGAAATGCTCAATTTGAAAACCGTATTGAATTCTACTGTGAGAGCTTATCGTTCAACACTCCACTCGACAACAGGTGAAATTCCCATGACTTTAATGTTCAGGAGAGCAATGAATTCCAAGTTACCCCAATGGACCAATCAGAGACAGAAAGATGAGATGATAACTAATGAGAAGATGAGACAATAACTAATGAAAATGACTTGTTAACAAAACAAATATGAAAGTATATGCTGACAAAAGACAACCTGCAAAGAACAATGTCTTTAAGAGAGGAGATCCTGTGATCATACGCAAATGCTAAAAAAAATAATTAATACTTTAGATGCAGAACCTTTCCAATGGTGTCTACTACAGGAAACATAGTGATTACCCAGCACCCTGGGAAGTCTATTGCTCAAGACTTCTTATTTCAGGTACTCGACCAATCGCTCATAAGATCTAATAGTTCAAACAGAGACTGGATGTGAAACATCAGCAACTGATGTTGCTTCTACACCTTAGATGTAGATCCTGAATATCAGTGATGACACCTCCCAGTTTGCCAAAACAAGATCAAGTCTAACAATTAAAGTGCCAAGAAGATTGATTGAAGAGATTTGATTGTATATGTCTATCCATATAAATATTTTGTAAAAAAAAAAAAAAAGCTTTTTATTTAATAGAGGGGGGGGTGAAGTGTTTTGCAAATTAGAAATGATGGAACACTTTTGGCTCCATATGGACTCCGTAGAACTGTGACTTAAATGTTAGACAGAATGCAGTGAAGGCTGGTTCAGAATGTTGGGTTAGCAATTACACGCAGAAGAATAAAGATGTGTATTACTAAGCTCAGTGTGTGACGAAGTTCCGTACAGGTACCCAGGCTTGGGAATATGCTATGGACAGGATGTTCAATACAAAAATCCTCCCTTTAGTGCCAGGTTTTCTGCAGTTAACTTGCAAAAGCCTTTCCCTAAGAAGAACCCCCAGGTATGCTAATATGTAGCCATTCCTCTTACTGGGATTGTCAATTTAATGTTTTCATTTCTTTCATAAGGATACCACACTGAACGATTAACCTGCCCTCTGAATTATGTTCTATGGGGTCAAACCATTTAATAATACAGATTGGGCTTGCCCATTCACCACCTCTAAGGATCTAGCAGAGAACTAGTGAATATTCAATCTTCTCCATTAGCTGTTGCTAATTGTGAGAGTCAGCGTATTTCTCTTTCATGCACTCTTTTAATACATACCTTTTGCACATATCCATCAAGTGTACACTGCAGTTTCCCTTATTCACATTGGTAGCACCCTCTGTGAATGATTACTTTCACATTCATTTTTGTTACTATTGCTAACATACGTATGTGTTACATTATTTACGTTTTATTGGTTATTGTTTTTGAGACCTCTTTCCCATGGTTTGCAATTTGATTGCCCTAAATTTGTCACTTTGAACTAAATGAGCAGGTGAGAACTATTGTTTGTTTATAAATAAAAATAAAAATAAATAGGACCTAGGTTACTAGGGATAATAGGTCGCTCCTCTATTTTTGAGCACTACAATCAAAGTTTGCATGACCTCAGTGGTATCTCTTTCCTATAATGTTGAATTTGGTTCCTTCCAAGTGCTGATTTAGGTGAGGATTCAAAGTTTGACTTCTGGTGCAGGACATTCACCAATAAGTACAGGATGTCCAAATTCACCCTATTTAATTTACATTGGTTGTCCATACATTCTAAATAGGTCATATGGGATATCTGCTGCCTTTTATTAGATATCCTGCATCTGCTAAAGTATAAATTAGAACTCATGTTTATTTTTATTTTTTTATAATCGATACATGTTATTTTATGTTTTCAGTCCATGTACTAAACATAAATCACATTTGACAATACTGTATAGCCAAAATGAAATATGTCTTAAACTGAGGTGGTAAAATTTATTTTTGTAATATATCTTAAAATTTACTGACTTGATAAATTTTAAATTTACTGATTTGAAATGTTATTGTATGTATGTTGTTATGATCTATTATTTTTTAAATGTGTATATGTGTCTTTTATGGCCAAAATTGGCCGAAATAAATAAATAAATAAATAAATAAAATACTGTATAAACACCAGTGGCGGTGCGTCCATCGGGGCACTGGGGCATTACCTCACTAGCCACATCGCCCTAATTCGTGCAAGCACCATTCTCGCGCTGCCGCTGAAAAAAAGACGACAGACGCTATTAACATGCGCTGCAATAGGCCACTAAAAGGGGTGGGGCGGGCCTGCAGCAGCACTCAACAAGGTTTGAGTGACAGTCAGACTGTTTCATGCTCAGGTTTGGGCTGATGGGCATACTCAGATTTGGGCTGATCATTTTTATGACCAGCCCGAACATGCGCACTGTCAGCCACTAGTATAGCTTCAGTAGGAGAACAAGGGGGGGGACCCAAGAGGCCGTCGCAGCCCCCCGGTATCCTAGAGGGTGGGCCGTATCTGTGCCCTAGCCAATGAATCCAGTGGCGCTGCTAATGCAGCAGCATCTGGATTGGCTGAGACTGAGTTTCAGCAAATCCAGACGCTGTAGACACCGGCTGCACAGTCTGAATTTGTTCCTGCTGCGGACGGACCTGCCTAGACCTGTTCCTGCTCCGGAGTCAAATCGGGCCCAGAAACTGGGCACAGAGGCGGCGCGCGCGCGACTGGGATCAAGTAAATCAATTTTTTTATTTGAAATTACACCCCCCACCCCCGAGAATTGTTTGCCGCAACTGGCTGCAAAACAGTAATTGTGCAAAAGAAGGGAGAGCTGCCCATTATCAGACGATTCGAGCAGTGATAGTGGACACTGTGTAAAGTGTTGCACAGCAGTTTTCACAGCCCATTTCTTTATAATGAACAGTGTTTCCTTCTTCAAAAATGCTGCAAGGAATGGCTGCCGCAAACAGCTGGTAAAAACTAGGAGCACGTAGGACATGAAGTAATAAATGTATTTTTTCTTTTTATATGTACTCTGATCATTTTCCACACCGTCCAAAAAGGAAAAAAATTATAATAAAAAAAGGCCGCCGTCATGCAGTCAGAGGTCACTGTTATCGCAGCCCCCCATTGAGGAAAACTGTAACTTTCAGGACACAGCTTTTCGGCATCCAGTACAGGAGCGTATTTTTATGTTTGCTATTTAAATAATGTATTTGGCATTAATGCCACGTATACAAAAAAGCAGCATTTTCAATATATTTTTCTTAAAAGTCCAGCGGCCACATGCATCATTGTAGGATTTAGCGATTCCTAAATTGCGAAAATTAAGGAATCGCAATTTAGGAATTGCAAAATCCTATGCATCAAGAAATCTCAACAGTTTTTGCGATTTCTTAATTTTCTGTATTTGCAATTCCTTAATTGCGAATCGCAATTAAGGAATGGCATTACATTGATTCCTATGGGCCTAGAGGCCCATAGGAATCAATGGGAAGGCATTAACTATTTGCGAATTTCATTTTGCGAATCGCAATTTGGTAATGCATTTCAAAGGTGCTGAGGGGGGTCCAAAGGACCCCCCCTGCACCCTTGAAATGTTTTTTTAAGTGCAAGTTTCACACACACATGTCCAGAGGACATGTGTGTGTGTAACATGACACTTTCAAAAATGCTGTTTTGAGCATTTTTGAAAGATTTCGCAAATTAACACGAGGGTCAACCTCGTGTTAATTTGCTCCTCCTATTTCCGAATTCGCATTTTTTTAAACATTCATGCATTGCATTTAAGGAATCGCAAAAATGCGATTCCTTAAATGCAATCGCGTTTTTAGAAATCGCAAAAAATTTTGATTTTTGAAAAATTGTTTAATGCATCCCAAAAAGTGATTTTGGAATCGCAAACGGCCAAATTTTCCGATTCGCACCGTTTGCGACTCCAAAATCGCTTGATGCATGTGGGCGCAAATTATCATCAGTGTTTGCGACGATTTGTACTTTGCAAAGGAGGGGGTGTATATTGCTAGGATTGTTTTGGGTGATAGTTGAAGCTGTTTAAAAACATTATATTTTATAATATTTATAAGAAATTGTTAAAAAGCACATGTTTACGACAATTAATGAAAGGTTTTCGGTGCAAAAGGACTGCATAATGTGCTTCACGTCATGTGCCAAAGGCTTACAGTCTTATCTTTAGTTATATGAGATCGGGATATCTGCACGCTGTCATTATGTCAGAGAGAGCTGAATACCATTCTTGCATGAGCGCACCTGAAATCTCACCACAATGTGCCCATGCGGATTAGCGTGTGAACCAAGTACTAGTTATCGTTGGCATCGCTAATAAACCTAATTTTTCTACCGTGAGGAGTGCCGTGGCCTACTTTTGAATTTTGAACGTTCACACGGCCCATATTTTGCCACCGGCACGTAGGTGTGCAGTGTGCAAACTCTCAGCCATCTCGGTACCAAAGTGCCAGGTCACCTGTTTTGGTAACATTTGAATGAAGGACATCAAAGACTTGGTACGTCCGGGCTAAGAATATAGGAGTTACTAAAGCAACTAGCTTTGATTGTTTTATAAATACAGATGGATAGGTCAGCTCCATTAAGCGGCTTGCATAACCTTAGAGGTAGCTCTGCTGTTATGGAATCTGCCTGCAGTTTATATGCTGCCTGCAGTTCGCGCACAGATGTAGGCCCCGGTTAAGAGCAAAGCAGAGAGAAATGAAGATGAATTATGGGTGTGTAATAACACAATCTGAGATCTCGGCGTGCAGGCTCCTATTCCCACTCTAATGATCTCAACAGTTGTGGTGTTAAAGGTGATTCCAGCAGCCTGCTCTCGGCGGGAGTGCCTCCTCATGCCCCTGCTCGTGCTCATTGCTACCACATACTGTTACTCTAAAAAAAAAGAAAAATGAAACCAGGTAGAAAACAATTACCAAACAATACCCGCACACTATCCTTGTCACTTCACGGCTATCTCACCGAAAGTGTGCGTAAACTCACCTCATATGGTGGCATGGCAAGGGTGCCCTGGGCCCTCATGCAAGCAGGGGAAATGGGACATCCATGACCTGGTTTAGTGGTAAAAGAAAACAACAAAGATAATGGTGTAATAGGCCATTCCAATACTTATACCTCGGTGTCACTGCACCTGTTGCACTGTTGGAGCCTACACTTTGATGCCAGGCCTTCTGTTATTACAGCACAATCACTCAGGCCAATTAAACTTCTTAAAACTTTCATCCTTCCGTGATATGCTTCAACACAAGAGGGGGCCAGGGTAATGGGGGGGGGGCACAACTCCTCCCAATTTCTGTTGCAAGGGTGGGGGCATGTTTCCTTATCTTAACGTGTGCGCGTGGAGTTTACAGATCAGGAAAGAGAAGTCTGCACTGTTGATCACCACCTGCTGTGTAAACACACCTGTTCTATGCGGACTTTTAAATGGTCCATCCAGTGTGCATAAAAATATGCTCTTTTCCCAGTCCTAGTAGGCTTTCCCGAATGTTTGAAGATGTCAGTTGGGTTTTGACCTATGCCACATCATTCACTGATGGCTCATTTAAAAACCAGGAACCGTCTGTTTCATATATATATATTGTTTACGATGCTTCTTCTAAGATTCACGTCTCCCGAAAGTATTTAAGGCTTTGGTCGAAACTCCTTTTTAACACAGATTCATAAATGTTCGAGTACATGATATTCTCCCGTAACCGTTGGTTAGTTAAACGCTTTCCACTGAGCAATGTGGTGATTTGCAGTTCACGTATTCCTGCATTGCTGACCCAGTTTCCGGCCTTACTTCACACGTGGACATCATAGGCAGCCTGTCAGACATTTACGCTGACGTTGTTTGTGTTCTGTTTTTGAGTAAAATGATGCCATGTGTTGTAATAGATGATTGCTTTGGATAAAAAGAATCGTATAGCAGGAGCACCAAAACAATGCAAAGGGAGCGAATGCGACTGACTCTTGTTCTCTGTTTTTGGGCATTTTATATTTTTATGGCGAATTCCATTCTCGCGACAGTCTTGGTCCCGAGAACACATTTAGCACCGGAAAATAGAGCAAAAAACAAGCCAGAAATGCATACAAGTCGGTTAATGCACCTGTTGTACAGATCAACGATCAATGCAATGATTCTAATGCCTGCATGTCGAACTCAACCATTCATCCCGAAATTGTAAATATAGTAGGTCAATCGAGTAATACTAGCACAAACTCCTGATATTTACAGCGCTCCGTAAGTACAATCTTTTATTTTCCATGTTTACTTGCTCTTGCATTCCCACGAGTGAGCTATTTTATAATGTTGTTGTTTTTCTGTAATTTTTTCTGTGCGTACCTTGAGGCTTGAGCCATGCCAGGTGTTTATGAGGGGCTTTGACTGAGCACGAGGCGCTAAGGCTAAAGCCAAACAAAGTGCCTGTCAGTGGGTTGGCCTCTCTGACTGCAGAGCACACAGAACAATGTTTGTGTATTCCATTTGCAACTGAGATTCTGTGGAAATGTGTGTGAAGGGGGTACACTGATGTCAAAATATTTGCAAGGCAAAAGTAAGAGAAATTAACATGCTTATATTTGAGGGAGTGCAGTGCATGTTAGGGGCGGTGAAGTGACAGAGATGTGAGGAAGGGCATTCGGGGAAGAGTGAAAAGAGGATGCTGAAGAGGAAAGAGAGGGTTGTTGAAGATGAGCAGATGGACAAGATATGCAGAGAAAAAGAGGGTATATATATAACATAAAGCACACATAATTGAAGGCCAAAACTCCTTCCACAGGCCTCAATGCTATTTAATTCACGGACTCACTACTTCATAATTTCAGAATTCAAACATTGTCAATGTTAATTGTTTATAAGAAATCATTGTTGTTGCTCATTTATCTTAAACAGCTAACACCCAGTGACAAAGCCAATCATACTGATAGGCTTTAGGCATATGTCAGTTGCTGTGTTATTTTTCTGGAGAAAATTACATCTCAGAGAGAAACCAAAATACCGGTCTGATGGCACACTATGGGAATCACAGAAATGTATTTGGCATGTTCCTTTACAGGGAGCACCCACTTTTTCATCTTACTTAAAGACCTGTCTGCACATATTTCTAAATGACTGGTTACAACCAGCAGCTGTGGGTGCTTCCCGAAGTTTGGTTAGAGCATATTTTTCCAAAGTTAATGCTGCATGCAGTGCAAGACACTGGGAAAGCATACATTTTAAAGGGCTAAAGTTGTCATGCAGAACAATTTCCATATTACAGTAACTGTTGAACAAATGAATGCAAGAAGATACGGGGCAGTTTTTAATGTGTTCAATATTTCAAGACTGTACGTTCCCACTGCGTAATAAGCCCTGCTTCATGGCTGCATTCATTTGCTTTAAAATGCACCAGTTGCCAATCTTTTTTAAATTTCTTTCTCAGGAGAGGGACTGTACCTAGACCCCTGGTTTGTCCATTGAACTTGTTCACATCGCTAACTAGTGTTTTCTATTTACAAGGGTAGAGCCAAAGCAGTCTTACTTAGTACCCTAGCCCTCTTCAGAAGTCAGACTTGGTTGGCAACCCAGAAATTCTCTGACATAATGTATGAGTTTTCTGTTATGAATGCCTAGAAGAACTGAATTTTTAGTCCATTTATCACAGAAACAGTGCTGAAAATCACACCAAAAAGATGCCCATTTTTTAAAAATGTCTTCACAGGGGAGAACCTCCCCCTGAACCCCCCTCATTGCCACCGGACTCACTCCCTGCGCTCGCATGTGTTGATTCATTCTGCATACGCCTCACCACTTTAAAATTCCACCAGCCGCCACTGATAAACACTACTACTCCTGTTGTCATAGACATTGAGACTTGCAATGCACTGGATTACAATAATTATTTATATTCATTCATTCAAATTAGCTTTATTCGACAGCAAGTATCATAAAAGCAATTCACAGCAAGCAAAAAATTATCAATTCATCATAATATTAGCGTTAAAAAAGAGTATTACAAAAAGAGATAAAAATCTTGCTATCGATAATGACATGGTTAAAAATATAAAAAGGTACAAACAGCACATCCGGGACAAGACTACACCATCAGGTAAAAGATATTGTTTTGCTATTACAAATGTCTCCAAGATGGCGATTTACAACAATGATTTGTTTTTTCTTTCTTTTTTTTCTAAAAGCATTCCTGTATCAATATACGCGCTCTGGCGCCTCAGTAGCTAGTTTTACACAACTTCCTTATTTATTGCTTTAGTGCGGATAATCCACGCGCAACGCAGAAACTTGGTAACGCCGCAAACAAACAAAGGCCTAGAGGAATCTGTTTTCAAAATACGTAAAGCCTCTAGGTGCCTTCTTGTACCCAATTTTGTGCATATTGGCTTAAGCCATCGAAGCCTGGCCTGTCTGTATGCTGAGCAGACAAACAATTGATGTAATAAAGTTTCCCGCTCAGCATCGCAGCAAGGACAGTTGGATGGGAAAGAATTTGTGGTGTCCCATTTTGCCCTGGTCTCGTTTACCCTAAGGGAACCAAATCTGAACTGCATATATAGTGCCCTATCTCCGGGTTTCCTAATGAAGTCCAAATAGGGTTCCAAAAAACAAGCTGGCTTATGTTGAAGGAATTCCTCAGTTAGTCTCCCTTGTCTGATATTAACTAGGGACTGATGGTAGACCCAATTCCAATAGATCTTTTTTAGCTCGTTCTTGGGCGTGGGGATCTGAGTTGCCCAAGACTCGGCCTATCCCAATTCGGGGGGCACGACACGCTGTGGGGGAGCGTCCAGGGAACAAGAGGGTCTCCCGGGCGCTCCCTGCCTCTTTATTCCCAAGGGGCTCGAGGGGGGGAGCGGCTACGCCCCCCCCACCCGGCCCCTCCTGCGGCCCGCCCCTCTGACCCGGAAGTCCTAGAATGACATCCGGGCCAGGGAGGGCGCCACCCAATCGGCGGTGAGGCGTGCCCGGAAGGGCACGCCCCACCACCGAGAGGCCTGGAGGGGGAGGCGGTCGCCGCGCCGCCATGCGGGCGGGGGGGCCAAGAGCCCCCACTTTTCATTTTTATGGCAAATTCCATTCTCGCGACAGTCTTGGTCCCGAGAACACATTTAGCAACGGAAAGTAGAGCAAAAAACAAGCCAGAAATGCATACAAGTCGGTTAATGCACCTGTTGTACAGATCAACGATCAATACAATGATTCTAATGCCTGCATGTCGAACTCAACCATTCATCCCGAAATTGTAAATATAGTAGGTCAATCGAGTAATACTAGCACAAACTCCTGATATTTACAGCGCTCCGTAAGTACAATCTTTTATTTTCATGTTTACTTGCTCTTGCATTCCCACGAGTGAGCTATTTTATAATGTTGTTGTTTTTCTGTAATTTTTTCTGTGCGTACCTTGAGGCTTGAGCCATGCCAGGTGTTTATGAGGGGCTTTGACTGAGCACGAGGCGCTAAGGCTAAAGCCAAACAAAGTGCCTGTCAGTGGGTTGGCCTCTCTGACTGCAGAGCACACAGAACAATGTTTGTGTATTCCATTTGCAACTGAGATTCTGTGGAAATGTGTGTGAAGGGGGTACACTGATGTCAAAATATTTGCAAGGCAAAAGTAAGAGAAATTAACGTGCTTATATTTGAGGGAGTGCAGTGCATGTTAGGGGCGTGAAGTGATAGAGATGTGAGGAAGGGCATTCGGGGAAGAGTGAAAAGAGGATGCTGAAGAGGAAAGAGAGGGTTGTTGAAGATGAGCAGATGGACAAGATATGCAGAGAAAAAGAGGGTATATATATAACATAAAGCACACATAATTGAAGGCCAAAACTCCTTCCACAGGCCTCAATGCTATTTAATTCACGGACTCACTACTTCATAATTTCAGAATTCAAACATTGTCAATGTTAATTGTTTATAAGAAATCATTGTTGTTGCTCATTTATCTTAAACAGCTAACACCCAGTGACAAAGCCAATCATACTGATAGGCTTTAGGCATATGTCAGTTGCTGTGTTATTTTTCTGGAGAAAATTACATCTCAGAGAGAAACCAAAATACCGGTCTGATGGCACACTATGGGAATCACAGAAATGTATTTGGCATGTTCCTTTACAGGGAGCACCCACTTTTTTCATCTTACTTAAAGACCTGTCTGCACATATTTCTAAATGACTGGTTACAACCAGCAGCTGTGGGTGCTTCCCGAAGTTTGGTTAGAGCATATTTTTCCAAAGTTAATGCTGCATGCAGTGCAAAACACTGGGAAAGCATACATTTTAAAGGGCTAAAGTTGTCATGCAGAACAATTTCCATATTACAGTAACTGTTGAACAAATGAATGCAAGAAGATACGGGGCAGTTTTTAATGTGTTCAATCTTTCAAGACTGTACGTTCCCACTGCGTAATAAGCCCTGCTTCATGGCTGCATTCATTTGCTTTAAAATGCACCAGTTGCCAATCTTTTTTAAATTTCTTTCTCAGGAGAGGGACTGTACCTAGACCCCAGGTTTGTCCATTGAACTTGTTCACATCGCTAACTAGTGTTTTTTATTGACAAGGGTAGAGCCAAAGCAGTCTTACTTAGTACCCTAGCCCTCTTCAGAAGTCAGACTTGGTTGGCAACCCAGAAATTCTCTGACATAATGTATGAGTTTTCTGTTATGAATGCCTAGAAGAACTGAATTTTTAGTCCATTTATCACAGAAACAGTGCTGAAAATCACACCAAAAAGATGCCCATTTTTTAAAAATGTCTTCACTGGGGAGAACCTCCCCCTGAACCCCCCTCATTGCCATCGGACTCACTCCCTGCGCTCGCATGTGTTGATTCATTCTGCATACGCCTCACCACTTTAAAATTCCACCAGCCGCCACTGATAAACACTACTACTCCTGTTGTCATAGACATTGAGACTTGCAATGCACTGGATTACAATAATTATTTATATTCATTCATTCAAATTAGCTTTATTCGACAGCAAGTATCATAAAAGCAATTCACAGCAAGCAAAAAATTATCAATTCATCATAATATTAGAGTTAAAAAATAGTATTACAAAAAGAGATAAAAACCTTGCTATCGATAATGACATGGTTAAAAATATAAAAAGGTACAAACAGCACATCCGGGACAACACTACACCATCAGGTAAAAGATATTGTTTTGCTATTACAAATGTCTCCAAGATGGCGATTTACAACAATGATTTGTTTTTTCTTTCTTTTTTTTCTAAAAGCATTCCTGTATCAATATACGCGCTCTGGCGCCTCAGTAGCTAGTTTTACACAACTTCCTTATTTATTGCTTTAGTGCGGATAATCCACGCGCAACGCAGAAACATGGTAACACCGCAAACAAACAAAGGCCTAGAGGAATCTGTTTTCAAAATACGTAAAGCCTCTAGGTGGCTTCTTGTACCCAATTTTGTGCATATTGGCTTAAGCCATCGAAGCCTGGCCTGTCTGTATGCTGAGCAGACAAACAATTGATGTAATAAAGTTTCCCGCTCAGCATCGCAGCAAGGACAGTTGGATGGGAAAGAATTTGTGGTGTCCCATTTTGCCCTGGTCTCGTTTACCCTAAGGGAACCAAATCTGAACTGCATATATAGTGCCCTATCTCTGGGTTTCCTAATGAAGTCCAAATAGGGTTCCAAAGAACAAGCTGGCTTATGTTGAAGGAATTCCTCAGTTAGTCTCCCTTGTCTGATATTAACTAGGGACTGATGGTAGACCCAATTCCAATAGATCTTTTTTAGCTCGTTCTTGGGCGTGGGGATCTGAGTTGCCCAAGACTCGGCCTATCCCAATTCGGACAACAGACCTTTCATGTCCCTGATCCATTTGATCCTTTTGTTGGTGTCCTGGACAATCAGTTCAGCGAGGCCAGTCGCGTAGTCATGAAGTTCTGGAGTGCGTCTTAATCTTGCCCAATAGAGGAGAGGACGAAGTTTAGCCACATCGCTAAATGTGCGTCCACACATATCACAGAACAAAGGCTTGAGTGGTGTGTTGGTAGGGACGGATGCAAGTTCCCTTAAGAATTTGGTCTCAGATCTTCCTATCTCTGTTGTCTTTTCAACCCCCCATATTTCCGCTCCATAAGTTGCGGAGCTCACTGCTTTTCCTTCATAAACTGCCAATGCCGGGCCTATCAATCTTGAATATGAAGTGCGCTGATTTCTAGCAATAGCTCCCGCCACCTGCTTATGGTTCAATAGCATCTAATTCAGATGGGCCCCCCAGTGCATTTTGTCCGTTAATCTAATGCCCAAGTAGTCAAAAGAATGGACTCTCTCTAGTGGAGAGCCGTTGAGAGTTAGGTTATTTCTAAAATGTTTCCCAGGGTTAAAAGCCATAAACTTGGTTTTTGAAATGTTTGTTACTAGGCCTCTTAATGTGCAGAACTCTTGAAAACAGGTGAGGAGTTTTTGCAAACCCATCGGGGATTTAGAGATTAAGAGGGTATCGTCTGCAAATAGGAGGGTTACTATTTTTTCGCTTGCCAGGCATGGGGCATCAGCTGGATCTTGGCTCAGAAAACTCACCACTCTATTCACAAAAAGTGAAAAGAGGGTAGGGGCCATTACACATCCCTGGCGGACCCCCCTGTGAACGTTTATCTTCTCAGTAGTTTGCCCTTGATGCCCCCATCTAACTTGTACAAAAGTGTCCTCATGGAGACATATTAGGAAATATACAATATAGGAGGGTATGCCCATTTCGTGTAGTACTGACCATAAATTTTCTCGGGGAACTAGATCAAAGGCGGTCTTAAGATCTTTGAATGCTAAGTAGAGACTACCCTTCCCTAGAGTGACAACTTTCCAATGGAGGAAGAGTAACCTAAACACTTGATCTATTGTGCTAGCGGCTTTTCTGAAGCCTGCCTGGTACTTGGAAAGGATGCCTTCTTCTTTCATCCACGTTTGAATCCTATTTAAGATAGATCTACCAACCACTTTCTGCATGGAAACTAGTAAACTAATAGGCCTGTCATTAGCAGGGTCTTGGCGGTCTCCCTTTTTGTATATGGGTATGACCTCTGCTTCTTTCCATGACTTTGGGACATCCATTCCTTTCAATATGTTGTTAATTAAGAACAAAACATAATAGGCCCACTTCTGGGGTTCCTTTAAAAACAAATCGCCCGGGATACCATCTGGTCCTGCCGCTTTTGCAGGTATAATAAACTTGATTGCATTCACAATCTCATCCAGCTCGAAAGGATATAGAGCTTCAGGTACCGCTATGTCCTGGATTTCATAGGGCTGTATAGGATCGGACCCTACTACTTCCTCCATATACAGTTTGGAAAAATATTCCCACCAAACTTTATTATGAATGTGGTTCGGAATGGGAATATTATCTTGCCTTTCTCTATTCTTTAGTAGGGCCCAAAAGGCGGTAGAATCTCTCTTTGAGCTAGCCTCCTTTAGTTCCTCCCTGTGTGCCTCATCCCTGTCACGCTTAGCTTGCTTCAGGGAAGAATTATATTCCTTTCTAGCAGTTTTAACCATTATGGGATGTTCCCCCTTTACTGCTAGAATTAGTGCATTCCTTTTCTCCCTGCAAGTCTCTGTAAACCATAAATTTGTACTTCTTGTTTGGCTTTTTCTGTGTGCTCTATAGGGTTTGCAGATAAAATGGGAACTTATCAGCCCAATTGTGTCTTGGTGAATTAAAAGAATCTTCTCATGCCCCAACATTGCTGCGGAGGCTTCCTCTAATTCTAGTGTCTTGGCCTCCAAAATTGTAGCAATATATGAGAGTGTAGAATTCTCCACTACCACCTTGGACCACCTTAAGCGCCTACCACAATTAGAAAGGATTAGCTCCTTGGTAACAAGGGGGGCATTAGTTATGTTATGATCAGGTGGGGCCCATCAGTTCTCTATTTTTAACAATAGAGGGTTGTGGTCACTATCAATGGTCTTTCCCACTTCCATATCTATAACAGCCGGCCAAAGGCGTAGGTCCACCAATAGGTAATCTATTCGGGATGGGCAAGCAAGTTTGTTAAAGTATTAGCCCCCTGTGTGTCAGAGATAGTTCTGCCATTTACAGCTCTAAGGCCATATTCTAAGACCAGAGCATTAATCTGTATTATAATCTCGGACCATCTTTTTACTGGGGGGAGTGACAAAGGGGGCACTTTCCAAGAGGAATCCTCTTCCTGAGTCCCTACCGGGTCTTCACAGCCTAAAGGCTCGAACGTGCAATTAAAGTCACCAGCAACGATGACCTTTGCGGAGGGGTGACACTTGGATAAACATTCTTCCAGCTGCCTTACGATGGATGAGGACTTGCCATTTCCAGTCCCTCTTATGTAGACATTAAAAAGCTCCAGTGAATCTACCCCCCTCGGGCCTTTTACTGTCAGCCACATGATATCGGGACTATCTGTATCATGTTGAAAGGCTGAACAGCCCAGATCTAATCTAATCCATGTGGTTATACCTCCTGACGGTCTACCCTTACCCTTATGAACTGCTGGAATATGAAAAGTATTGTATCTGGATTTACACAACATGGTTAGTTTCCAAGTCTCCTGGAACAAACATATGTCGTAAGCCTCCACAAGCCTGTTCCAGGAGGGTACAGACAAATTTTTCTTTAACCCAGCTATGTTCCATGAAAGGATTTTTTGTGGGACCAGGCCATTTGAAATTGGGATGGCATTATCTGTATCTGTATAAAGAACATTTTCTGGGAAGTTGGGCATAGAAGAGACCGAGGGGAGCAACTGGGTAGATAATTTGTGGGAGCTAACACTGGGTAAACTACCACGCCTTGCACCCTCTACTACTGATTTCTGGTGCAGTCAATCATTTGCATCCAGAGTTGAAGTGGCCCCAATAGTTCTCTGGACAGAGTCATTCCCCCCTCATCTTGCTAGTACAATAGGAAAGCACCTAATTTGAATGGGCGAGGAATCAGGGGAGAACGTGTGATACTCTAGCGCCACTAAATTTTCGGCCAGACTGGCATCGGCTAAGGGTAATTTAATGTTATCTAGAGCAGAGTTAAGGGACATACATCTTCTGGCATTAACTATGTCTTCCCTAATGATAGAACGACATCCCTGCACATGGCAGAGCCAATAAATCAATGTATTAATCAGAGACTCCTTTGATTCGTAATTTCTAGTATCGGTAATTTTGGGGACATTAACCATATGGACTACATTTAGGGGTACGTTTTCATTCCTGAAGTTTCTTTGATCCTTAAGTGTTACAGGAGCCAAGTCTCTACTTGTACACATTTTTGGTAATGGAGGAGGATTCAATATTGAAGAGCTTGTTCTGCCAGCACTCGTGCAAGATTGGAGGGGAGTATTATGTATTGGCTCGCGGGGACATCCTGTCGCCTGGATTGAATCAGGCATGGCTCTTTTACTATCTAGGGTGTTCGTAGTTGACCCCCCCCCCTGTTTAAACTATAATCCTTAGCAGCATGAGAAATCGCTCTCACAGAACAGTTATTAGTATTTAGTGCGGAGGTGACTGTTGCGCGAAGGTCAGATATCATTCCTTTCATCTGGTCAATTTCATCTCTAAGTGCCCTTATTACCACCAACAGATCCTCATTCGTGTGGCTGCAAGGGCAGCTAAGTGGTATCCTAAGTGTGTCAGGATTAGAGGAGGGTGTAATTGGATCAGCGGTTTCGCTAGGTGACGTAAGCAGGGCAAATCTATTGGAGCATGGAACAGAAGGGATCGCCCTAGGTGTCGCCCCGCTATTATTATGGGAAGCATTATGCGGGGCTGTAGGGTGGCTAACGGGAATCACTTCTAGGCAGGGTGGGCTCACAGAACCCTTTCTTTTCTCACGAGTAGTTTTTTGGAAGATAGAAGGAATTACTGTCTTTTTCGAAGGAGGTGCTGGTCTCCTTGGCGAGATAAGTAAAACTTCATCTGCGGGGGCGGTGGAGTCCCCATCTAACATATCCTCGCATTTTTCGATCAGAGTATCTATCCTGTCCATTACAAAGTTAGCAGCTGCATGTTTACCAATTTTCTTCAGCCTTTTCCTTTTCCTTTGCTCTATTGCCTGCCCATTGTTACTCTCCGCTCCCTCCATCACTTTCCTTTTCCCCATAGTGCAAAAAGAGTACTGTTAAGGAGAGACGACAGAAACAAGTATACTTCAAGTAGAAATCTAAGGACCACAATTTTACTCCCGAATATCAACTCAGAACCATAGGTATGGACAACTTCGGTATTATCATAAAACGAAACAAGTTCACCACGAAACAGTACCTCTCTCTTTTAAGAGTCCTGGGCAAAATCAAAGGGACCAAGCCCTGCCTGTCTCTTCCTTGGCTCTGACGGGCCCGCCCTTGGCCCGGGTTTAGCCCGGCGCCGCCCGCACGCATCCCGCGGGCCGGAAATGAGGCGTTGAATATATCCTCCACGGTATCCTGGGGGTGGGGCTGCCGGTCCGCTGCTCGCAGCCTCCTGGGACAGGTAGTCCTGCTGCGTCCCCCGCTCTCCCCAAACAACAACTGCTGGCAGGGTCGATGCGTTTCCCGTGAAGCGGGAGGCGCGAGAAGTATTTCAAGGTCCCCGGTGTCCAGAGGGTGGGGCTGCCGGTCCGCTGCTCGCAGCCTCCTCGGACAGGTAGTCCTGCTGCGTCCCCCGCTCTCCCCAAACAACAACTGCTGGCAGGGTCGATGCGTTTCCCGCGAAGCGGGAGGCGCGAGAAGTATTTCAAGGTCCCCGGTGTTCAGGTGTGGGGCTGCCGGTCCGCTGCTCGCAGCCTCCTGCGACAGGTAGTCCTGCTGCGTTCCCCGCTCTCCCCAAACAACAACTGCTGGCAGGGTCGATGCGTCTTATTTATATAATAGGTAACATAATTTGATATAGCAGCATTTCATATATTTGCTTTGCCTTACCTAAGTATTCCAGCTTACACATAAAAAAGCACTAGTTTTTGTCAGCAGTGTGCAGGGGTGTGGTGTTCCCTTCCCTTCATAGAGACATATTTCTAACTCTATTTCATTGGATGAGCGACACTCAGCTTTTCTTATATTTCTTCATCATGAAATCCGTTTAAACAATTACACAGTAAATGCAGACTAGCTTGAAGCCTTACTTTACTTGTAGTTTAGCATTTATAATTGTACATATGGGCCTTCAAAACCTGACATGCTTGCCTCTTTACAGCTATGTACTATCATTGCAGAAATTCCTCTTGAATATGCACTGTAAAGCAGCTCACTGGTGGCTCTCTGTATTGTGAATCTTTGAGAGATCAGTACAGCACATGTACCATCTGCTATGTCTACACGTTGGGTTTTGCTACACACTTATTCAAGGAACAAGGAACACTTTGTCATGTGTTCATGATTACTGTGTTATTGATGCTATCATTTTACTTTATATCACTAAGACTATATGTGTTCCTTTAATAAGTCACTGTTATCAGGTGTGCCTTACAATTTGAGTGAACCAAGACACTAAGAGCCATAATGCATTCGATTAGCACTTATAAACTCAAGATGGTAGGCAAGTTGCATTGCAGACTTGGAGGAATCAGGCAGTCCTATCACCAGCTGCCAAGAATGTGGACCCACATGTGCCTCTAAATATAAATATTTAGAAAGAAATGGAGTAGACTGACTACTGGGCATGGATTAGGATGAGAACCCAATTCCTAATTGATTCAGTGATAAATACATTTTTAGATTCATTTTAAACTATGAATAATTGACCTTCAAACATCTACTCTTCTGCTCAGTTTGGGGACTATGATTTCTATAGCAGAGCCTATTATGGAGAAATCTTTACTTCAGGATACTTCCCCGATTAAGACTCTACCACCATACCACTACACTCATTGAAGGCAAACAGGGATTGACACCTACAAATCCAATTGCATGTAAATTCTGTGGGGTATATTTATCAAGTACTACACAATGGGGCACCAGGGCAACACAACTTTTAAGTAAGAATTTTCAGCCATGCACAGCCACCTTGGGTGGGCTTGTGTGGCTTGATAAATCTAGAGTAACGCAATGCAGAGCGAATCACTGTGTTACCTTACTCTATCCCAGGGAGGCATTCCATGGGTTGAGCTTTGGTGTTGCCACGCACCCACCTATTGATTTACCATTACTTGGTGACCTGTCAATACGTCAGAATTGTTGTCTTCCCATGTGAGGTGTAACGAGGAGAAATAAATCCTCATTACTCCCACTTTCTATGTGTTTTGCACTTTGCAGGAAAATGCCTCAAAGGATTGTTTGTGTGCAGGAAGGTGTCCTGTCATGGGCAAAACTAATCCTGCTTACAAAGCAGGCACTCTTGCACCAAGGTGCAAGGGTGCCTGCATTGCTGCTAGACAGCACTTTGTGAGACGGCAAGATTGGAATAATTCATATAATGTTAGATACAGCACATTCCTGCACATTCCCTATCATGCAGCGAGGTGACTTGCTGGGCTGCATTATTTTTGAATAAATATGCCCTTAATTGATTAGTAATAGACCCTATTTTAGCTTAGGCATTTATGAAACGTTTGTTTTGTGAAAATATATGTATTGTATTCATTGTAAAAATTATGATAGAGGTGAATCAGTTTCATGGGAATTGTGCCAGTATATATATATTTTATGGGTTAATGAGTAACTAAGAATCTGAAAGCGGTTAACTTTCTTAGAAAAGTGAATGTGTTTAATGATTTACATTACACCTCAGTGAAAACTTATTTATTGCTTTTGAATCACTAAATACAATGCAATTATATTAGCTTTTCCTTTGGAAATTGTTAACAAGACTGCAAGCCAACAAAACTTTGCTTATTTATCAACACCTGGTAAATTGTTAATGTTAATTTTAATGTTAATGTTAATTGGGATTTCTATAGCGCATTATCACCACTGGTCTCTAAGCGCTTGAGAGAATGCTCAACTTTGGTACCTCAGTTGGAAATGTGCCCAGGATTGGCCTACATTATTCCCCGAGCTTCGATAAAAAGGATGTTGTGGTGAGACTCAGCTAGTCCTACCTTCGCCCTTCTATGCACAAAGTCCTTATACCAATAGGAAGAAGTTTGCACGGAAACTGGAATATAAAATACAAAGTATTTATTAACCTCATGAGGTGGAACTACATTCACACAACACCCTTCGGTAGTGTATGAAGTAGCACACCGAACAGTAGGAACATGGACCTTTTATAGCCACACAGGGGCTCAAGAGAAGGCGGTATAAGAACAGAAAGAAGGTTTTAGGTACATATAAGGTCGTATAGAAAATGCACAATCAACAAGTGGGAGGAGCTAACAGTTGCTAATTCTAGTAAACACATCCTGACAGTTACAGACTAATAGCAGCTGCATAGACAGCTGCAAGCTGAACTGAGCATAAGCAAAAAGCAGAAGAGCCTAAATATATCTTGTCACTAGGCAGTGTACAAGAACAAATGACAGAAAGGTAGGACAAAGAACGTTGTGAGCACGTGGTAGCACATGGCATACAAAATGGCTGCCAAATCCAACATGTGTGTTTTCACAAAGACAAGGGAACCCGAAAGGTATGCCATAGGGACCTTGGGCAGTATCAATTTACAAAAAACAGTGGTCCCTACATGTGGACAAGATAACATACAAAAATCATTAATCATACACCTGATAAGTAGTATGTATTTTGTCCAGCCGGACAAGAAAATTTATTTTAAATGTTCTGGTTGATAAAGTGAATTTTAAGAACCAAAAAAGATAACAAGTGGGCACAGCCGTGACCCACAACAATCAAGACAAAACAACAAAGAAATGGCCAAAAGGGCAAAGCAAAAATCTATCTGTATACTTGTGGTCAGTGCTACAGACTCAATCTCTTAAACATAACCACACCATTGCATCAAATAATATAGCATTATCATATTGCATATGGGGTTTTTTAGTCAACGACGTTTCGATGCCTTTTTACATTTGTGACATCATCATCAGGACAAGAATTATCAACATTATTGTTTTGTACAACAGTTATTAACACAATGCCTAATATCGCATTAATGTTGGTTTCCTCGTAGGTTCAGGAATACTGATGAGTAAACGCTGATAGATGTGTTTTCTTTCACATCAAGTCCAGGGCTTCCATCAGGTTTGTATGGATTTGCCAGGAAAGGAGCGTGATGGCTCAATTTGTGATGGCCGGAGCGCTATGGCGAATACAACAGTCCGATGGGATCAATCCAACATGGCTTTAGCTAGATGCTAACCCCGGTCACTGCCAAATTACAACAATGAGGGTTTTTATTTTTTTCCTAAATGGGTGGAGAGCGGGCTCCTTGCGGAGCTCCTCTGGCATCTCATTCCAGAGTTGAGGAATCTAAGAGGAGAAAGCTCTACCCCTCCATGGAGGAGGTCAAAAAACAGGGGCAGACCAGCTGGCCAGCATCAGAGGAACGCAGGGACCGCCCTGGCCTATAATTTTCCAGGCGGACTGCTGCAGTAAGGGGTTGGCGTGGGCTCGTCTAGGGAGCCCGAACACCAGTCTAGCAGCATCATTCATGCCTACCTGAAGTCTAGACAAGAGTTTTCCGGGGAGGCCCACATACAGCGAATTCCCGTAGTCTAGACGGGAGATAATCAATGCTGACACTGCCATACGGAGTGCCGTAAAAGAGAGAATGGGGTGAGGTTCCGCAGCAATCTCAACAGGCCCACACATGTCCCCACCACGGTCGTAACCTGGTGAGACATGGAGAGTTTGGCATTAAATTTTATACCCAGACTCTTTACCACTGGGGAGGGCTCGGGGAGGGGCCCAGATCTGGTGGCCAGAAGAGATTACTCCAAGGGTTGGTATTCGTGGTGACAGGTAAAACCTCGGTTTTATCGGGATTGATTTTGAGGTGATTGGCTGTCATCCAGTTGACTGTAAATTTCAGGACATTCTGCATCCGTACATGTGCTGCAGGGGAGTTGTCCATCTGGATCAGGATTTGGGTGTCGTCCACGTAGTTGAAGACCTGGCACTCCATACCAGCCAATGCTGGCACCAAGGGCTGAAGGAAAGCATTAAAGAGGAGGGGAAATAGTGCTATGTTAGTGTTTAGGGAGGCAGAACCATGGGCTAAAGCTAAAGATAATCTGCTGGATAAACACTGCGCAGGCGAGGGGTTCTGGCCCCTGGACCCAGAAGGACGTGGACGGGCGCCGACGGGCAAGGACGGGCACGGACGGGCACGGACGGGCACAGACGGGCTTGCCTTAGGCGCGCCTTCGGCGCGCCTGTGTTGCACCCCTGCGTGTGCACGCTGCGTGCTTGCTCCAGCATGGTAGATTTAGTGTTGGCTTCTTCCCCCTGCTAGTCAGCACTGCTGTGCAGCAGCTGATTGTCCCTAAGCGCTCGACCGCTACGTTGCAGCGGAAGTGCCTCTAGGGTAAGGGAAGTGAGGATAATGAGCTGCTCACGAAGCGAGTGCAGATTCAAATTCACAACATTGGTTAAAAAATCAGCACATCAATTATGCAAGTAAGTTTCCAAGTCATGTCACACAACAAGTTTAAAATACGTTTTAAAATGAATCGCTGGTTTCAGTTGCAGCGCCCTTAAACAAACAACCTACGAGTCGGTTAGCACGAGTCTCTCTACCTGTGCTCTTGCTCCAGCGTGGTAGATATCGTGTTGGCTCCTACCCCCCGCTAGTCAGCCCTGCAGTGCAGCAGCTGATCGTCCCTAAGCACTAGACTGCTACGTTGCAGCGGAAGTGCCTCTAGGGTAAGGGAAGTGAGAATAATGAGCTGCTCACGAAGTGAGTGCAGATTCAAATTTACAACATCAGTTAAAAAATCAGCACATCAATAATGCAAGTAAGTTTCCAAGTCATGTCACACAATAAGTTTAAAATAGGTGTTAAATAGAATCGCCGGTCTCAGTTGCAGCGCTCTTAAACAAACAACCTATGAAGGAGGTCAGCACAAGTTTCTCTACCTGCGTGCTTGCTCCAGCGCAGTAGATATCGTGTTGGCTCCTCCCCCCCGCTAGTGCAGCAGCTGATCTGCCCTAGGCGCTAAACCACTACGTTGCAGCGGAAGTGCCTCTAGGGTACAAAAAGGCAAAAGGAGGTAACATTTCAATTGTTTAAAATGTATTTAGACCTATATGAAGGTGACATACATGGAAACCAGTACAACAACTAGCATTTGTTACCACTTTGACAAAGGCAACTGAACAGTTACATTGTTTCACCTTAATAAAGCTATATGGCAAATACAAAGGCTGTAGTCCCGTTATAAAAACTGGTGTAGCTGTTGTATGTGGCCACATTGGTATTTTTCAGTAGCTTTGTCTTCCTTTATACATGAGGCAAATCAACTCAGGACTAAAACCCTTAAATAATAGCTGTAGTAAATAGATTTACTAGTTCTGTGGTCTGCACAGCTACTAGGCTCACAATGTGCCCTTGCTAGGAACCAAGCACCCCAACGTAGTGCTTGACTCTCTCAGGATAGCGAAACAGATAGTTCCAAGGCCAAATCAGGTGAGTTGGGGTGGCCTACTAATCACTGAGAAGCAATAATAACACTCACAAAATGTTTTCCATCAGAGTATTTTCTTTAGGTTTAAAGTATTTTATTATAGTTCCTGCAACAAAGAAAACAGTACATACAAGGAATACAGTCATCTTGCTAGTATACTGCAAAGACTCTCATCAGAAGCGCCATCAGTGTCAGGATAGGACTAGCCAAGCATTTGCAGAGCCCCAACAAAGCACAGGCGGCATGATGTACTTATTCCAAAAACAAAACACACCCCCCCCAACTCCCACCCCTCCCCATCCCAACTCCCCCCCTACCCCCCCTTGTGCCTGAGTGAATGTCCATCAGCACCCACATTTCCCGAGAGGAACCCCGCGCATACCCCCCTCCCCTTCCACCGATTAGGGAATTTGGGTGGTCAACCGCAGCAGCCTGAGATAACGTGGACAGGTGATCTCTTTGAACTCTGATTGCAATAGGACACCAAAAGGCTGCCACAGGTCATCAAATCTGTCTACCTCCCCTGCCACCGTGAGGGACATCTTCTCCATCCCCAGAACGTGCCATAACCTGTGCAACCAGCCCGTGACAGTGGGGAGTGTGGTGGTGCGCCAATGTATAAGTATGTTCTGGATCGCCGATCCCAGAGCGATCGCTATTTGTCTGCCCCTCCTAGATCGTAGTGGGTACATCAGGCCATTGGGTAACCCTAGCAAAACATAGGCGGGAAGGCGCGGCAATTCTATGTCAAAGCACTGGTCTATTTCATCCAGGACCTCCCGCCAGTACGGACCCAGCAACGGACAATCCCATAAAATGTGCGTGAGTGTACCTGTCTGCCCACATTCGCGCCAGCAAGTGTCCTGTATGTGATGATTCATGTCGTGCAGCCTCTGAGGTGTGTAATACCAGTACGTGGAAACCTTCGTAAAAGTCTCCGTGAGCCCAGTGTGGTAAGCTGAGTGCCGTGCTCGATACGAGACGTCATCCCATTCCTTGTGACTCAGCGCCCTCCCCAGCTCCCGCTCCCAGCGAGCCCTCCCAGGGCTATAAAAGTGATGGGGGGGGGGGGTTGAAGAAGTCGGTAGATATCCGAGATGAGCTTGGCGTCCGAAGAACGCGTCGCAAGCCACAGCTCGTATGGAGTGAGTTTCCGGTCAGCCAAATCCTGCACCTGCGGCTGTAGCGCCCAGTGGCGGACTTGCATGTACCGCATACGCTCTCTCTCAGGTAAGTGGTAGTCCCTGCGCAAGTCAGCGAATGACACAGCTCCCTCCGGGCCATAAATATGAAACAACGCACAGCATCTGGACGCTTGCCAGAGCGAAAACGCCCCAGGCTCCGTCCCGGGCCGGAAGTCAGGGTTCCCCACCAAGGGAGTAAGCGGCGATGGGAAGGTGGTAAGTTCATGTCGAGCACTCACGGCATCCCAAACACGGAGCGTGGTCTGTGTAACATAGGACGCATAGAGATTGGGGGGCCTATGCTGTCTGCGAAGGAAAGGTATCTCTTGCAGAGTCCTGCCCGCCACCGCCTGATCCTGAAACAGCCAGTGTCTGTCCGATTCCCATTTACTCCACTCAACTAAGTATCGCAACTGCGCCGCCTGGTAGTACTTGTGCAAGTCCGGAATGCCAAGGCCTCCGGACTCGGGTGCCAGTGTGGAAAGGGCTCTCCGGAGTCTAGGTTTACGACCCTGCCAAACAAATCGTGCGATGTCGGCCTGAGCCTGTCGTATCCACCCTTTCGGCGGCTGTAATGGCAGGGCCCGGAACAGGTACAACACCTGCGGCAGGAGAGTCATTTTCACTGCAGCGATGCGTCCCAGCAGCGAGAGCGTACCCTTGCTCCAACGGAGCAACTCCTCTTTCAGTTTGTTCCCTAAGGCCGCATAGTTAGCCGTAACCATGGCGGGCAGGGACGGCGCCAACAGTATCCCCAGGTATGGGATCAGGTCCCCAGACCATTGCATGGGGAAACGTCCCTGCAGCTCAAGCCTGGTAGCAGAGGCGAGCGAGATGTCAAGGGCCGCAGACTTCTTCATATTCATTTTAAACCCCGCCACAGCCGCAAAAGCGTCCAACTCAGCGAGACAGGCAGGGAGCGCTGCCCTCGGGTTGTCGAGCATAAAGATCACGTCATCCGCATATAGGCTGATGGTGTGGACGTAGCCACCCATCCGGACACCTGTCACCTCCGGGTTACGTCTAATCCTCTGGGCAAGCGGCTCCATGTACAGAGCAAATAGCAGTGGGGACAGGGGGCATCCTTGTCTGGTTCCCCGCTCAATCTCGAATCGGCCCGAAGTGCAACCATTAACCCTCACAGTCGCAGTAGGAGACTTGTAACAATTAAATATTAGGGTGCGAAACTTCTCACCCAACCCCAGTTTGCAAAGAACCTTCTCGAGGTAGGGCCAATGCACACAATCGAATGCCTTCTCCGCGTCCACCGAGAGCAGCATACGCTCCCCGGGTACCCGAGAGGCCTTCTCCAAAACGTGGACCACCCTTTTGGTATTGTCCACCGTCTGCCGGCCCGGGACAAACCCGGCCTGATTCGGGTCCACCAACCCCGGTAGATGAGGCGCCAGACGTGCCGCCAGGATCCCGGTGTAGAGCTTGAGGTCCACATTGAGCAGCGATATCGGCCTATAGGATGCACATTCGGTACGGGACTTCCCTGGTTTGGGAATAACCGACACCGTCGCTCTCAACAGATCCGGGGGGATGGCTCCAGGCTCCGCAAAGGAGTTAAAGAGTCGCGTCAGCAGCGGAGCTAACTCCGGGCAGAATGTTTTGTAGAAGAGTGGAGTATAACCGTCAGGCCCTGGGGCCTTCCCATGTTTGAGTCGGGCGATAGCCCCGATCACTTCCTCCGGGCGGATATCCCGGTCCAGGTGTGCCGCCTGTTCCGGTGTGAGTACCGGGAGGTCGACCGATGCGAGGTAGTCAGCTTCAGCCGAGGCCGAGGGAGGTTCACCGGCGTAGAGGTCCGCATAGTATCGGCGGAAGCCCTCCGCTATCTGGCTATCCCCAGTGGCCAACCCGCCCCCGGGTACGGACAGTTCCTTGACCTTCTGGAGCTGATGTCGCACTCGCAGTTTATGCGCAAGCAACCGACCACAGCGGTCACCGCTAGTATAGTACGCGTGCTTCAGGCGCAGCGCCGAATATTCCGCCCTGTCCATGTCCAGCGCGGAGAGAAGCTTCCGCGCCGCCTTGAGTTGCCTCCAGACCCTGGGGGCCCCCGTCCTCTGGTGTACCTGCTCTAGCTCCCGAACCGTACCAGTAAGTTCGTCCCTCTTCCGCTGTCTTTCCCTATTCTCCGCCGAGGAGATGGATATAAACTCACCCCGGAGCACCGCCTTCAGGGCCGACCACTGCGTCGCCCGGGTGGTATCATCGTTCTCGTTGTGTTCCCGGAACCCAGCAATCGCGGCCCGGATCTGTGTCAGTATCTCCCGTCTGTGTAACAGGGTATCTCGGAGGCGCCAGACCCCTCGCTGCGGGGAGACCGGCGGTAACTGGAAGCATCCCGACACCGGGGCATGGTCCGACAATGTGAGGACCCCAATATCAGAAGCAGTCGCTAGTGCGGCCAACGGTCCCGTCACCAGGAGGTAGTCTAGTCTGGCGTAAGTCCTGTGTGCGTGGGAGTAATAGGAATAGGCTCTGGAAGCGGGGTGTAGGCGTCGCCATAGATCGTGCATGTCCAGGTCCCCTAATTGTGAGGCACTAAGCTGTGAGATTTCCCCAGTCTGTGGACGGCGCTGCGCAGATCTGTCTAAAGATGAGTTAAAGACCATATTCAGGTCACCACCAATGAGTATGTGCCTATCTGGGGTAGACGCAATGTCAGCTAAGGCAGACTGCAAAAACAAGTCCTGATGATCATTAGTGCTATACACAGAACCCACTGTGAAGAGGAAACCCCCCACCTTAACCCTGTAGGCCAGGAGCCTCCCCCTCTGCTCCGCCACCTTGTGCAGTACCTCCCCTCTGAACTACCTCGACACCAAGATAGCAACCCCCGCTGTTTTAGTAGCCCCAGAGGAAAATAGCTGAACCGGGAACTTCGGGGACCGCAGCCTGGGGCAGTCTCGGGCCAGGAGATGCGTTTCTTGTAAAAGGCAAATATCTGCCTGGGTGCTCTCGAAAAGGGACAGTATCGCCCTGCGCTTGACCGGGTTATTCAACCCCTTCACATTAAGGGTAACAATCTTCAGGGCCATGAACAAACAAAGGGTAGACAGCAGTAATTGGGCCCGGAGGCACAGTAAGCGCACCGCAAGGCGGGAAGGCGGATCGGGCCGAGCGCAATAGAGAGCCACGATGGAGCACCAAAAGGGCGGTGACAAGTGGAACTGAAGCAGCAGGGGGCCCCAAGCAAGCAGGCAACAGGGGACAGGGCAAACGCAAAGCAGAGCCAACACAACCTCCCACCCACTGGCCCAGTGCAGGAAGGACAAGGCAAGAACAGCATCCCGAAACCTGAGGGGCAACCCGGCGTAAAATCAGATTCCTCTCCCAAGCAGATCCTTCCCCCCACCCGAAAGGCAGCGGGAGGGCACAAAAATCACAGCATGAGACAAATAAGGCACATCCCGAACCCCGGATCCCCCCCACCCCAACTCCCCGAACAATCCCCAAACACTCCAACACCCCACAACTCCACCTCACCTCCAAAGCACTACTCAGATCCCCACCTGCTCCCCACAACATCAGCCCCAACTTTGTGAAAAACCCCATTGTCCCAGTCCAGCCCCTAGCGGGCAAGTCTGTGGTAAAGTGTCCGAGTGGACGTCCAGCCACCATCCACACTCCCCCAGAGCCCCCCACCCCCCCCCGGAACCCTCAAACCTGCAGTGTCGGTGATGCCAAGACGATCTCCCCCCGGATGATGCTCAGGCCGTCACGGCCATGTCACTAGGCGACGTGGAGCCGGATACTTCCCGTATGGCGTTGTCCATTTCCGCTCTGATCGTAGGAGAGTCCGGACGGGAAGGCTGAGGCGTGGTCCGGCGCCGCCGAACCGTTTGCCATCCTTCTCTAGAAGTGCGACGACGTGGCGTCGGGACATCCCCACCGGTAGCGGTGATCCCCAGCACTCCACACGTGTCCTGAAGGGACCTCATTTGGTGCAGCGTCCCATTCCATCGAAAGATAAGTCTGAAGGGGTGACCCCAAGAGTACTGCGTGCCATGCTCCCGCAGAAAGTCCGTGGCAATCTTGAAGAACTTGCGTTTCTGCAGCGTAATCGTGGACAGGTCATGATACAAAGCAATTTGGTGACCCCTGAAGCTCACCGGCTGTTTCTGACGTGCTTCACGGAGGATCCGCTCCTTCAGAGGGAAATCCGGCAAAAAGGCTAACATATCTGGGGTGGCGCCGAGGCTCTGCGTGGGAGTCCCACTCTGTGCGCTCTGTCAATCCTCACCGGGAAGTCATCCGCCTCGCCCAGTATATCCCGGAACAGGTCACGTAGGTAGGCAGTTATGTCTTCCCCCTCCTCCTTGGACGGAACTCCCCTGACCCTGACGTTGTTGCGCCTGGACCGATTCTCAAGATCCTCGGCGTGGGCCTGGAGGTCGATCTGTTTGTCCCGAAGCCGCAGCACTTCCTGTTGTAGGTGCGTGATCTCCTCGTCCCTGGTTTGATTAGCGTCCTCTACAGCAGCGACCCGCTCTCCAAGCGAGTCAACTTCCCTTCGCACCTAACGGACCTCGCCAGCCACCTCCTGTTTCAAGGTCTGAAAGTCCTCCCTGAGCGTGCTGAACAACGACTCCAGAAAAGACCTGGTGACCGGGGGTTCACCCCCTTCTGCCCCACGGGATCCGGACGACGGGCTCAGTGTTGGCTGGGATCTGTCCTGCCTCGGGGCGCCTCTGCCCAACATCTCGGGCAAGGTACGTTCTCCTCTCTTGCCTCCCCTGTTACCTGACATCTCAGAGGCGACGGTGCGTCGCAGGGAGAGAAGGCCGGCGGAATGTGAGGGGGCCCGCCGCAATTTGGTCCAGCACAACCCCAGAGCACACAGGCAGCGCCCCAACGCTCTCCAGCAGACCGAACAAGAGATGAGCACAGCAGCACTCCACTGCCACACTACACCAGCGCGTCCCTGCTTCCCAGGAGGGTGTCTTCTCCCTGTCTTCAGGCCTCCGGCCGCTTCGCCACACCTTCCGCAGCCGTCCAGGCAGGCACCGCCGCTCCGTGGGACTCCACTCTGGGCGGGCCGCGCTCCGTCCACCGCCCGCCGGCCAACCAAGCCCCCGCCGGGTCCCAGGCCCAGCACGCGGTATCAGCAAGACCACCGGGGAGCGAGGGTCAAAGCACCAGCCCGGGGGGCACCGGCCCGGTAGCGAGCAGGCCCGTCGAATTCTGTTGGCGCCCTCCTTCCGGGCCCCTCGGGTGGACCCCCCACGTGCAGCCTCTAGAGCAGTCGCACTGGACGCGGGCCGGTCAGGCAAGCAAAGGTGTCTCTCCGGGGCTCAACCTGGGCGATCCCAGAACGGGGCCCACAGAGGAAGCCCGACGACTTCTCCGGCCCACCAGGCCTCTCAGCTCCGCAGGTCCCCGGGTTCTCGTAGCGCTCTCCCCCGACTCCTCTCTCAACTCGGGGCGGAGGGCGCCGCTCTTCTATGGCCTCCCTCCCCTCTCTCCAGGGTGCACCAGCTCCGCCGGGGAGGACCCGACCGGGCCCCTGGCGGCCAGCGGGCCCGGGAACACACCACCGCACTCCAGAATAGCCCCACCGGTCACGGGCCGGCCAGGCAGGCAGGGGCGACCCTCCGAGGCTCAATCTGGGCTCCTCCAGAGCCGGGGCCCGCCAAGGAAGTCCGTCGGCGACTTTGGCCTGCTAGGCCTTTGGGTCCCGCCAATCCCCGGGGTCGCGTAGCTCGCTACCCCGACTCCTCACTCAGCTAGGGGCGGAGGGCGCCGCTCCGCCGCGGTCTCTGACCCCTCTCTCCAGGGAGCACCGGCGGCACCGGGGGGGACTCAACCGGGCTCTCGTTGGGCAAGGGGCCCGGGAACACACCCCCTACCTCCGCACCAAGGCGCCGCGGGTCAGCCGCTCCTCCTCCGCCCGGCCTCTCTCAGGTCGCGATGTCCGCCCGTCCCAGGGGCCGGCTCCGCGTGGCGGCGGTCTCCGCGTCCGCGCCTCCGGAGGCTCCAAAACCGCTCCACCCGGACTCTCTGCCGCTTCCGCTCCTTTCTCCGCCAGATCCGGGGGAGATCAGCGGTGCGAGGTGGTTTAAGGGCTCCGGGGACTCAGGAGCTCACGGTAGGAGCGACCAGTCAGCCCGCCATCTTGGCCACGCCCCCCAGTGTATTTTCTTTACAGAAAGAAAAAGTATATTAATTGGACGCAAACTACTAAATACTATGCAATAATTCACAAATGTGTACATAGGCAGATGGAACATACCACAGATCACATTATAAAATATTCACCTTTGACCCCCCTGTTAGTAAAGCATATTCCTTGTGATCAATAATCATTGTCAACATTATTATCTAAATAAAGCATTTAAAATGCGTGAAACATGGGCCTGTCAGCGCGTTTTACACATGTACTTTCTTCAACATATCCAGATCCAGATCACAGTAAATGCAACCATAGACCTAGCCCCTTGATTGGACTACACGCCCAGCAGAAGCTCCAGCTTCGGGACCCAGAGGGGTCTTGCTTTTTCTGCCCTGTCGCAAACATAGGATTAGTAACTTTAAAAATGACTTCAGGCGGCCTGCAGTAACTCTTACAGCCCCCCTAATACTTCCTAGGTTTGTTGGCGGTGGCCACGTCCTCCTGGGGGCACCACAAAAAGCAAACAAACATGCAAGTGGGCCTCCTCTAAGGCACTTTCTTCAGGATGGGTTGACGGAAAAATAAAATGGTAATGAATTGACTTCATTTCCATTTTAATTTCCTCTCTGGGGTTGGGCGACGCTCCTCCCCTCAAAACGAAGGAGCCACCCCTGCCTTAAGGGTCTACATTATAAACCAGCGTATGTAACATACATTTCAATATATACAGATGGATAGGGGCCTGGGCATTGCAGCTTCGATGTTCTGTAAGTGGAATCGGGGTATCAGTGTTTGGATGGATGGTCAGGGGCTCACATTAAATAAAGACAAGACTACGGCGAAGGTGGTGACAGTGGTAAAGGAGGATTTCTAGAATCTTTCTTTTGGCTCCAGAGATATGTTGCCCATTTGCAGGTCCAAGTTGATTCCGTTCTGTTTTTGGCATCATAACTCATAATATTACGGGGGTGCACAGTAGTATCGGGCCCAGCCTACAGCAAACAATTTCTTGTATTTGGAGCTTGTATAACACACGAAACACAGGGGGTCTAACAGCCAAATTGAGAGGCTACACTGTCGATACTGAGTCAACAAGATCTCTAAATATCTTTATCGCACACACATAACGTATTAATAAGGATAAAGAAGGAAAAAAGGCTAACACTACATGCATAGAGGAGACCGGTACATCATCGATTATTCGTAAAATGGCTGAATAATCCACAACAGATTGTAAAGGGTTTCCATCAAATTAGACTCAATGATCAGTCCTATCATTTGGCCAAACCCATGTGCAAATGAGGCTGGTCCCCTGATCAGTGGGACACTCAGCTCTGCACCTTATTGTTGTATCAGGATTTGGTCCACCAAATACACAAACCGTCCATGATGACTGATCTTTTGATGGTAAAGTAAGAAGAAATAGTGCAACGAACAAGAAAGTGATTTAAAATAGGATGGAATGTCCTCCTTCTAAATACTTTATTCTGCGGACTGGGCACTCCCCTAATTAAAAAATAGAACAGTGCATTACCCCCAGGTCCCTCCTGACCTCGTCCCATTCCTTAAAATATGGAGATAACCATCTCCATGACAGAAAAAAAGAAAATGAGCATGCTGGGATACCCTACTTGCTCCCTCCCACTGGGAGTAGATAAGCAGTACCAGCCCAGCATGCAGCCTGTTCTTTTTTTCTGTCTCCGACAGAATGGATGTTCGTGTGTGTGTGCTGTGATGTTCTACTTACGGCCTGCGCCCGCTCCTGCTGGGCTGTGGTGGCGTGCTGGTCCTTCTCTGCTTCCCCTGCCCGGCTGCCTGGCTTCGCGGGCAGGGGTGCTGTTTCCTGGTTTCTTCCTGTGTCAGCCTCCCGGCCTGCCTGGCTTGCTGGGTCGCGGGGCTTCTTCCTGGCTGCTTTCGGTTTGCCGGCCCTTTGCGGCTGGTGCGCCGTCATCCCGCTGTTGTTCCGGGTCGCCAGGGCGCGTCTCCCCGTGCTTGGCCGGGTGGGAGACGCGCTGCTCCTTTGGCTTGCTGGCTTGGCGCTCGTTGGATTCCGGGGCCGGCGGTGTGTGGGGGCCTCGTTTCCTGAGGCTGCGGCCCCCGCTTAGGGTGAGTCCCGCTTTGCGGTGTTTGGATATCTCTTTTCCGGTGCCGGTCATGTACATTGCTGCCTTCGCTCGCTCTGGGTGTTGATGTGGCGATCAGGCGTGTGCTGTGTGATGTGGGCTCCAGTGGCGATCACTATCGGTTGGCGCGCTGTACTTTGACAGCAGTTCTTGCACTGTGTCATGCCGAGGTTGTGAGTTCGTGCCTCTCCTGGTGCAGCTGTTTGGTTTTTCGTGGTCCGTTTCGCTACAAGTGAAGTTTGAATAAAAAAACATAAATAAATAAATTAACACTCGGGGTTGGGTCGGCCATTGCTGGAGAGTCTTTCCTTCTTGAGCAGGCCATTATGGCTCAGTTGGGAGAGCATTAGACTGCAGTTCTAACAGTCCATGGTTCACTCCTGGGTTACACAGTCATTCTCTTTCCTCGTGCCTTATGCCTGTTCTGGCTCTATCTTTCGGGCTGGTGACAGTGCGTTTCCTGGCAGGATGCCGCTTTCCCCTGCCGGCTGGCCGCGGACGGTTGCTTGTGCTGGTGTATGTTGGGTGGCTGCTGGGGCACCTACTGGTGGTCTGGCATGCCCCCTCCCGCTGCTGTTTTTCTTCCCCAGCCTGTGCGTGTGGTGTGGCCTGCTCTGCCCGGTGCTGATGTCCTGGTGGGCGCCTGGGTGGGTTTCTTGGGGGGCGATGAGCTGTTGGGGCGCTCCTCCTGCCCTCCGGGTGAGTTCCGCATAGTGGGCCCTGTTTCTTTCTTTGTTTTTGTCCATCTTTCCTGC
Source organism: Lissotriton helveticus (assembly GCF_964261635.1). Taxonomy (NCBI): domain Eukaryota; kingdom Metazoa; phylum Chordata; class Amphibia; order Caudata; family Salamandridae; genus Lissotriton; species Lissotriton helveticus. The sequence goes on along the minus strand of NC_136059.1, from coordinate 1,292,699,787 downwards.
TGTTTTTCTTTTGCAGGTTCCTCCTTGGCTGGGTCCTCGGCTCCCTGCCTGTGGCCAGTGTGGATCTTGCTGTGGCCTCGGCGGGGCGGACTTCTCTGCCCGGCGCTGGTGTTCTGGTGGGCGCCTGGACGGTCTGTTGGGGGGGGTGCTGTGGTGTCCCTCTTCCTGCCCCCCTGGTGAGTACCTTGTATCGTTAGTCCCTGTTTCTTTCCTGTTCACTGTCCTTGTGCGCTGTGTGGCGGTTGGGCTGTGTATGGGTGGGTTGGCCTTGCTGGACTTGCTTCCGTCTTCTGCCTGCTGTTGTCCGTGCCTGGTGCTGGTGGGTGTCGTCCTCTGGGCGTCTCCCTGCCGGTTGTGTGGGGTGTGTGCTGTTTTCCTGCTCTGTTTCTTCCGCTCCTGTCCGCATGTCGCTTGGTCTCTGGGCTGCCTTGACTCTTCTGTTGCTGCCTTGGTTTGCCTTCCCCGTGCCTCCTCCGCTGCTTGTGTTCTGTTGCTCGGGCGGTGGGCTGGTGCGTTTTTCCTGCCCCCTTGGTGTCCTTGTTTTCCTCCTCTTGGGTTTCGCCTTTGGGGGGGTTCTGGGGGGTTTCTCCTGTGGTGGGGGCCTTCTGCTTCGTGTGTGTCAGCCCCCTCCTTTTGGCTCTCTCGAGTGTTCTCCTGCCCGTCTTTTTTGCTGCGGGGGGTCCCCTGTTGCTCGGGCCCTCCTGCTCTGCCCTTGGGGCGCCCCTGGTGGGTGCGCTTGTGCCCGTGGAGGGGGTGCATTCCCTCTCGTTTCCTGCCTACGCCCTGCTTCCCTGTTTTTCCTTTTTGTGTTCTGGGGACGCTTCTGTTTTCCCTTGTGTGCCTTGGGCGTGCCTCTTTGGTTGGCTTGCCCTTGTCCCTTGGTTTGGGATTTTTATTCCTGTTCCCCTGGCCTGTGTCCTGTTTGGGGGTTCCGGTTGGGCCTTGCCGGGCTCCTATTCTTTCTTTCTCCGGCTGCTGCGGCTCCCTGTGCTTTCTGTTCTGGGGTTCTTGCTAGCTTTCTTTACTATTTCGGTCCGGCCTCTCCCTCTGGTGCTTGCCGCTTGGCTTGGTTCGTTTGCCGCTTGTGCTGTGCTCTGCGGCTGTGTTGCCCTGTGGCTTTGGCTTCTGGTCCTCCTGCTGCATGGCCGTCCCTGTTGGGGTGTCTTCCTGCTGGGCCATGGCTCGCTTTTGCGGCCTTCTGTCCTTTGGTTCCTGGCGTTCCTGTAGGTTCGGTCGGGGTTCCTGCCTGTGAGTTTCCTGTGCATTCCGCTCCTGGTCGCCTCTTGCTTCCTCTGAGGGTGCTCTGCTTGGGCCCTGCTCGGGCCTTCGGGCTTTCGGCGGGTTTCCTGTGTCCTGCCCTTGTTTCCTTGTTGGAGGGGGGGGGGCTGTTGGGCCCTTCCTCTGTCCTGGGGGCGCCTTGTGGCTGGGTCTTTGGCTCTGCCTTTGGTGGATGTTTGTTCTTAGTGGGCCTGGCTCCTGGGCCACTCCCTGTCTGCCGTTCCTGGCTGTGCTGTGCCCTTTCCCTTCTGATGGGTTTTGGGTGTCGGTCTCCCCGGGTGTGTGGCCTCTCTGCACTTTCCTTTCGCCCCTTGGTTCCTGCTCTTCTGTTGGTTTGTGCGGGATTTGTGCCTGTCTGGGTGCCGGCCTGGCCTGCCTGCCTGCCTTTTTCGCTGTTGGGCGCTTTTTGCTCCCTTCTGGTGCTTTTGCTTGCCCCTTGCTCGGGGTTTCTGCCTTCTGGTGGTGTCTCCCCCTGGTTTCCTGGGGGGGGGTGTTGGGTTTGTTGTACCCTTCCTCTGTGCTGGTGGGTCTTGGCTTTTTTGGTGGTGTTGGCTCGGGTTTTTTCTTGCCTGCGGCCCTGTTTCCCCTCGTGTGCCCTATCCTGTTGGCCGTGCCTTTTCGCTCCTTGGGGGTTTTGGTTGTCTGCCTCCCCTGGTGTGTGGCCGGTTTTCTGCTTCCCGCCTCTCTCGTTCTGCCTGGGGTTGCGGTTGTCTTTGCTTCCGTTTTAGGGCTTTGGGGGGCCTGGCGTTGGCCCTGTGCCCCCGCGCGGGCTGTTTCGGCCTTTGCCCTTTGCTCTCTCTCGTTGGTGCTGGCGGGTCCCTTCCCGCTCCCTTGATGAGTGAGTGCCCCTTGGGCTTCTTTGGGCTCCTGTCCTTTGCTTTCGGTGCCGGGGTTTTTCCCGTGTGCTCTGGGTCCGTGGCTCTGCCTTTGTTGGTTTTGCCTTTCCGGTCCCTGTTTTTGGCGTCCTGTTCGCTTTGCGTTTGGGTGCCGGGCTTCCTCTTGTTCTCTTTTCTCTGGGGGGTCTGGCTGTGGTTGGCTGTTGTGCCTTCCCTGTGCCCCTTCCTGGTTGGGAGTTCCTTTTTGCCTCTCCCTCTGGTCCGGGGGGTGCGGTGTTGTGTGCCTCCTGGCTGGCTGGCCTGCCTGTTCTACGGCCGGTTTCTTGGGGTTGGGCTGTGGGCCTTGTTGCGGGCCTTCTGCCTTTGGGGTTCCGCCTTCGGTGGGTCCGTGGTGTGTCCCTTTTTCCTCCTGGGGGTCGGTTCCTCCTGTCTGGTGCTGGGGTTTTGGTTTCCCTGGTTCCGTGTGGGCCTTTGTTGTCTTTCTTGACTGCGCCCTCGTTTTTGCCCCGGCCTTGGTCGTCTTTGGGGCGCCGGGTTTTTCTCCCGGTTGGTTGTCCGTTTCGGGGCTGCTGCTCTGCGGCGTCTCTGCGGGGGTTGGCCTTTGGTTGGTCCTGCCCTGTGGCCGGGTTCCTCTGTGGTTCCCTGTTGCTGCCCTCTTTTTGGTTCTGCTGGGGGCTTCCCCTGCTGTCTCGGGGTTGTCCCTCTGCTTTCTTCCTTCCTGTTCCTTCGGCTCCTCCGCCCTGTGCGGGCTGTTCCTTTCTGCCCTTTTCCTTTGGGCTGGTTTGGCCTGTTGGTCCCTGTTTGTTGGCGGCCTGGGTCCAGGGGCTTCCCCCTTGGGGGTTCTCTCGCTGGTTGTTTGCCCTTTCCTGGCTACGTTCTCTGTTGAGGCGCGTGCGCTTCTCCTGGGCTTCCTTTGTTCTTGTTGGGGGGCCTGGGTTTTGGCTCCTCTGCTTGCTCCCTTGGGTGCTTGGCTGTGCTTCTGTGCCTCCCTTCTGCGTGGCGGTCCCCTTCTGGCCTTTGGGGTCTTGGTTCGGGCCTGTGGGGTGCTGTTTTTTGGTCTGGTGCCCTTGTTGTTGGTGGGGTTCCGGAAGGCCGGGTTCTCTGCTTTGGTATTCTCCATATTTTAAGGAATGGGACGAGGTCAGGAGGGACCTGGGGGTAATGTCCTGTTACTTACCGGTAATCTTCATTACTCCTGGTCCCGTTGACCTCGTCCCATTCCTTACTTCCCTCCCTCCCTCCCTTGCGGCCGGCCTTCCTGTTGTTGGCTAGGTACTTTCAGGCTGCATGCTGGGCTGGTACTGCTTATGTACTCCCAGTGGGAGGGAGCAGGTAGGGTATCCCAGCATGCTCCTTTTCTTTTTTTCTGTCATGGAGATGGTTATCTCCATATTTTAAGGAATGGGACGAGGTCAAAGGGACCAGGAGTAATGAAGATTACCGGTAAGTAACAGGACAAGAGAAGACAGTGACAATTATCTGTCTACATAAGGGCCCTTATGTAGACAGATAATTGTCACTGTCTTCTGTGAATGCGCCACAATCTCCCACCTTCTCAGGGGAGGCGTAACAAGGAGAAATATCTTTATTTCTCCTTGTTTCTTTCTCTTTCTATGTGTGCTGAATTCTGCAGCAAGAAATGTGCCTCTCAGTATTGTTTTCGTGCAGGAAAGTGGAAGATAGATTGGGATTCATCTTTTTAAGTTGTATAAAGTGGAAGACCGCACCCAAAACGAGAATTTCCCCATGATTGTGATCAAAACTATTTTCTCATGTGAATCCAACATAATTGTGCAATTGACTATGGATGCAGGCTTCTGAATTTTTACAATGGGGATAAAGCATCTGAAATTATTTTTGCTGCTGTGTACGTTTCTTGTTGATCAATAATCAGTGAAGTGAGAAAGGAAATATCAAGAAAGTGTATTTGTCTTGAAAAATTTCCAACACAGGAACATTTCAAAATTCTATTGCATGAGAATGGCATCTTGAACCGAATGCCTAACGTAATTATTTTCTGGCAGTTTTTAAAGACAAACCTTTTTTACTAACTTCTTAAAATACGGAAGCTGCTTTCCTTTCAAACTTCTCCGTTTTCTGCAACACTAATCATTCGACGTCTTCTTCAATTTGTTCTTTTTCTTGGGATGTGCAGCCCTCCCCATATCTCAATGTCACACAGAAGGTTGCGGAAATGATACAGCGTGCTGAGTTTGAATGAAAAGATTTTACAACAGATGTGATGCCTGCCCCAATGGCGTACAGCTCATATATCTCTTTGTCAGGACAGCAAATTGCATTTAATTCTCTGCGTGATAAGATCTTTTGTAAACATGCTAACCACGAATTAAGGGTCACTGGATATTACATATAGCTACAGCTCAAGGTGAACTCACAGATGCTGAGGAAATCCATGGAAGAGATGTAGCCCAACGTGCAGGGTAATACATATAGGCGAATTAAGCAACGCTTTAGTCCTAACGGGCAAATACACAAACAGTTCACACAGTTCCTCTAAGGAATTGCATTACACATCACTGAAAAATAAGTTGCCGTCAAAGGGCGGCACTGGGAACCTGTAATGTATGGGATGTACATAGATGTCAAAAGTAGGAGATGAACTCAAAGAATTTTCTTAGAGAATCTAGATAAAATGTGGCTTAAACAAAGTTCCCACATGAAATAAACCTCCTACAAAGTTCAAACCAAGGCTCACACCCACGAATTAACAATGAAGACCGCAAAGTTGGTCAATATCCACAGGACTTCCTAAACATTCTTAGCAAGCAATGCAGAATGAGACAAGAACCAAAAATTGTTATTTGTATTAAGGTTGTTGTTGAACCAAACACAACGAGATTTACCTTTCCAGTGAAGGATTCAAACATTACAGGATGGAGAATATGTGATGAAAAGTATATAGGAGGCCACCCCCCCACAGTGCATAGCCATAGGCCAAGCACAGCAGGCACTTCCTGCGGCCTCCCCTGCTGCTCGAGACCAGCCCCCGCAGGGGTCTACCCCTTGCTGCATCTGGCAAGGCCTGACTTCTGATCAAGCCTGCTCACAACTCCCTATGGCAATCCCCACCCCAATGCACACAGCTGAATGCTGTGAGCAGTAGGAGTTGGTGGCAGTACCTGCCCAGAAGTTAGGCCCCATGCCCAACATCCCGCTGTCTATGACCAGCACCTTTGTGGGCTCCCAACGCCATGATGCATGTGGACAATCCCCCTGTAGGAGGCTAACCTCCCCGCTATACGTTCAGCTGTGAGACGGGGCTTGGCCACATGTCATAGCCCCCAGGCAGGTCTTACTTCTAAATTTCAGCAATGCCAATCCCCCTTCAGACACCGACCCTAAATTGTATTTATTTTGCTTTAAAACATTTTTGCTGGACCTCGGTACTTCTACGGTATCAACACTCAAGCACAGGGCCGGACTGACTACCGGGCGTTTTGGAATGCTGCCGTGCTGGGGGCTGATTTCACTGTAGTGGAGGCTGATTTCGCTGGTGGAGACCTGCATGTGCTTTGAAATAAACAAAGCAAAATGAACTTCGTTCAGCACACACAGGTCCCCATCAATGAAATCAGCCCCCAGCTCAGCAGCATTCCAAAATGCCCGGTAGCCAGTCCGGCCCTGCTCAAGCATCACCTGTATGGTGCAATCAGATAATACAAACTTTAACCAAAGAAACGTGCACGATCCTGGGGTACAACAGGGTGAGGCTTGAGTGGTGATGCAGGTGGTCAATCCTCTTGTGGGAGGCCAACCCTCCACTGCACCTGTGGCAGGGGCTTGGCAGTTGGCCATGGCTCCACCCAGGCCCTACTCCCAATCCCCACCAATGCCATTCCCCCTGCAGACACCCACCCTACATTGTATTTATTGTTTTTTGGCACCATAAGTGTGTTCGATCTGGTTCCCCCCACAAGTGTCAGGGTTGAGTGTACCTACCCTGCCACTTATATAACCTCTTGAAAACAAATACAGGATACAGGGACTGAGTCCCCGAATCCTGAAATGGAGACCACAGAATATTTCTCTTGGTTGGAGCAAGCCAATCAGATCTCATGCAGGACGAATACCAGCTGGGCAATACAGAGAGCACTGATTGGAGAAAAAGCTCCTTCTGGAAGTTTGAGGGTCCTATTATTTCATTTTTCAGTACCATGGGCCTTCAGCAGGTCTCCTGCATTACCAATTCCTCCACATATACCTAAAGTCTCAACAAGACAACCCCAAGACCCTATTTAATCTTTGGAGTATTAGGATTCCCCTCCTTGTGCTAAGCCCTTTTTGAATGTTACCTGGAGCACCTATTTAACAACTTTAATGCTAGGAGTTTTGCCCCCTTGTGCTAAACCCTTTGGGATTTTTTAGGATGGTCTTTGTATAAAATTGAGTTACTGGTTAAGGGGTGTTAAACCCTACTGAAGCAGAAGCAGCTGTGGCCCGTGCAGGTAAGAGCGGAGGGGCGATGGGGCTGAGTTCGGGGGGCATTCAACAGACTACAATGAGAGAAAATTAAATAAATAAATAATTTTCCCTCATCGGTGGCCATCGAAATTACCCCCACAAAGCCTCACCACCCCACCGCTCTTACGTGCATGGGCCGCTGCTCAGCAGAAACCACAATCCTGTTCAGGATGAGGCAGAAGCAAACCCCAAATTAACCTGTGCTAAACCCTCTGGTAGCTTGGCACAGAGCAGGTAGGTTTAACTTAGAGGCAATGTGTAAGGAATGTATGCAGCACTTCAAATAGTAATAAAGTGAAAACACAACACAGGAAAATCCCACACCTCTTTAGAAAAATAGAGGACATTTAAAAAAATAAATCAAGGCCAAAACAGTAAAAAGCAAAAGATATAAGTGGAAATAGCTTCAAAAAACAGAAAGCACCACCTGTGGATAGGTAATCACACTACACCGGGACAAAATTACAAGTTCAGGCCAACAGCGATGGTCCACGGGCCAGCTACAGGGACCCAGCTGAAAAAGAGTGCCTTAAATCCTGGTTGAGAAGGTTCGCTGAGTCCTGTGCCGAGGATGCGTTACACAACTAAGGCAATGCAAGGTCCTGGTCACAGATTTGTCACACAGCATCGGTTCTGAGCTGCTATGAGGCTGCAATGTAAGGTCCTGTGTCATCGTAGAGGAGGCCATCGATGAGGGAAATTGTGATGCAAAGTGTTGCGTCGAGGATGCCTTGTGCACTGGCTGCTGCACTTGCGATGTGAAGTCCTGTGTTGTCATTGAGGCTGCCATTGATGACAGGCTTGCAAAATGAGGGCCTGTATCAGGGATGCCTTGTACAGTGGCGTTCCAATGGGACTGTGGGGTGTGATGTGAAGTCCTTGTGTCATTGAAGTCAACACAGGAGAGGCGATGCGCCAGTTCTGCTCAGGGTTGCGCCACACAGCAGAAGAGATGCACCAGTTCTGCTGGATCCACAGATGGGCTGGCAGATCAACTTCAGGTCTATTTCCAAGGGTCCAGGACTGGGGTAGCCCTTGAAGTTGAGGAAACGTCTAGATGTTTACACCTCCCTAAGGTGTCAGGCATCCCCTTCCTCCCTGCCTGACCCCATCTTCTCTGAGGTCAGTGTAAACTTGAGACAGTCCCTTTGTGAGAGTTCTCATGCATTGCCTTGGTGATGTTCAAGTGTGGTAGGTGCCAGCTCCTCCCTCGTCGTTAACTCAGAGTTGCCTATCCTACCAACAACAATCTTCTTTTTGTGTCACTGGCTGGGAGCAGTTAAAAACCTGCACATATATGTTTTAATAGTAGGCCTGAGACATGTTGAAAGGGCGACTGAAGTGGGTGGCAAAATCAGTGCTGCAGGTTCAACGGTAGTATTTAATTGACAGGACTTAGGTACAGGAAGTACCACTTTACCAGGGACTTACAGGTTAATTAAATGTTCCACTTGGGTGCAAGCCATTTTACCATATTTTAAGAAAAGAGCACAAGCACTTCTGCACTGGTTAGCAGCAAGCCAGCAAAAATAAAGTCAGTAAAACAGGAGGGTTGACGGAAAAACATTAGGGTAGAACCACGCCAAGAATGCCACGTCTAACTCATGCCCCCCCAGCTGAAAGTGTGGAGAACTACTCAACCTTCGGGAATTTCTCATCACTAGGGTGGAAAAATCTGTAGAGACAATCAGCATTGGTGTGGTCTGTTCCAAGGAGGTGTTCCATTGTAAAGTCCATTCCGTGTAGAGACATGGAATTCTTCAATAGTTTGGGATTCTCACCCCTCATCTGCATTTGCCATCTGAGGGCTCTGTGGTCTCTCAGAAATTGGAAGTGAACAGTCTCAACATCTTCAGTGTCTAGAGCACTGCAAAGGCTTCCGTTTCTATTGCACGCCACCTCTAATCCATAGAAAGTAACCTTCTATTGATGAAGGCTACAGGTTGATCCAGGTCCGTTTCATCAGGCAATGCTAATCACCCCACATATTATATCACTCATGGCAACTTCTATGAAATCATTGATAAGCACTGCAAAATTTGCAGTGAAAGGATTGATGAGAAAACTGTGCTTGGTGAGGGCATCAGTAATAGTTATCTTAGGGCACGAGGTATAGTTACTTGAGATGACTATACCTATAACTGGTGAATTACAGTGTTACTGAACATTTCACCCAGCTGTACCTTTGGATTAATTTTCGTTTTTTTCAGTGAATGTATATATAAATATACAAAAAAGGGCCATTCTTGCAGGGTGAAAATATCAGTGACAAAGTAATGCTTTAAACAAAAATGCAACATTGAAATTCACCAATTATAGCTAGCTCAAGTAACTATATATGGTGCTGTAAAGTAACGGTAACTTGTGCCTCATCATGCACAGTGTTGTTATCAATGATGATACGAAGTGCGATCAGAAAACTGATGGCATCCCTTGGGGCACACTGTTGGGCGATTCTTGCCTTCACCATTCAAAGAAACATGATTGTGTTCATGAAAAACGTATTTATTCCATGATGTTCAGTATGAATAATGTTAATTCACATATTCATGACAATGATATGTTCCACTCTCTTTTTACTTATTATTCCACATATTGCTCCAATGCATTTCGGACAATAGTCCTTCGTCGGGGCGCACCTAAGAAAAAACGACATACAAAACCTGTATAATCTGTAATGAAGAAAATGTGCGTTGCATAATTAAATGATGAGTGGTTAAATAAAATGATGAGTGGTTAAATAAAATGTGCCGTGTTCAAAAAAGGCTGAAACTAGTTGACGGGTGAAGGATTATTGCAAACGGGTGAATCAGACAATAGGTGAGTGCTGGTTAAAAAACGAAAACGGAGTGAGCATAGGCAATGAATAAACGGGTCAAGTCATTTCCCAAAAAACGAACAAGCGTGCAAAATGATAAAATGAGACTCGTGGTGTCATTTTTAGGGTTGCCGATTAAAAACATGCAAAAGTGCTCGTAAGCTTACCGATGGTGGTAGGTTGGATACACGTCGGTTAGAAAACTCCGTGGTGTGTTACCGCGGTAAATGCGGAAGTGTTTGAAATGGGCTGTTAGAGCGGTCACGTGATAAGCATAGAGTCAGACAAAAGACTCATAAAAACATAGAAGTGTACGTTAGGTGACGAAATGAAGCCAAACTAAAAATAGAAATGTAAAAATAAAAATAAAAATAGAGTACGGTGGTTAGACAAGCGGAATGGAATGATAAATAATGTTTTTATGAGTCTTTCGTCTGACTCTATGCTTATCACGTGACCGCTCTAACAGCCCATTTCAAACACTTCCGCGTTTACCACGGTAACACACCACGGAGTTTTCTAACCGACGTGTATCCAACCTACCACCATCGGTAAGCTTACGAGCACTTTTGCATGTTTTTAATCGGCAACCCTAAAAATGACACCACGAGTCTCATTTTATCATTTTGCACGCTTGTTCGTTTTTTGGGAAATGACTTGACCCGTTTATTCATTGGCTATGCTCACTCCGTTTTCGTTTTTTAACCAGCACTCACCTATTGTCTGATTCACCCGTTTGCAATAATCCTTCACCCGTCATCTAGTTTCAGCCTTTTTTGAACACGGCACATTTTATTTAACCACTCATCATTTTATTTAACCACTCATCATTTAATTATCCAACGCACATTTTCTTCATTACAGATTATACAGGTTTTGTATGTCGTTTTTTCTTAGGTGCTCCCCGACGAAGGACTATTGTCCGAAATGCATTGGGGCAATATGTGGAATAATAAGTAAAAAGAGAGTGGAACATATCATTGTCATGAATATGTGAATTAACATTATTCATACTGAACGCCATGGAATAAATACGTTTTTCATGAACACAATCATGTTTCTTTGAATGGTGAAGGCAAGAATCGCCCAACAGTGTGCCCCAAGGGATGCCATCAGTTTTCTGATCGCACTTCGTATCTTCATAAATTTACTTGTCCATAGGGCAGAGGACGACACCTGGGAGCACCTACCTGAATACATGAACTTTTGTTTTTCAAACACAAATTATCTAAGCTGTGCACTGGTCTAAAAAATACCACAATCTTCTTATCAATGATGTCATTTCAGATCTCGTAAGAGATGCTATTGGTGCAGTCATGGAACATGTCTTGAGTGATGTAATATGAGGGTAAAAGTGAGGGTAAAAGCAGATTTTTTCTTCAGACTTTTAGGTCTGCAGATGCTCCACATCTTGAAATCTTGAACCTTAATTTCTCAAAAAACTGTTGAAGGGATTGACACCATATTACAGTCATTGAACATGTCATGAGTGATGTAATATGTGAGGGTAAAAGTGAGGGTAAAAGCAGGTTTTTTCTTCAGATTTTTAGGTCTGCAGATGCTCCACATCATGAAATCTTGAACCTTAATTTTTCAAAAAACTTTGGAATGGATTGACACCCTATCACAAACAGCACACTCTCGTCATCAAGATCTGGCTTTCTACAAAATTTGGTGTAATTCTGTACAGCCATTTTTGTGGTATAGCTGTTCAATTTTCCTATGGAACATTACATAGGGAAGAGGTATTTTGGGACCCTATTTTTCTCCAGGTGGGCACTGAGACACCCAAAGAAAAAAAAAAAGAAGAATATATTAGCATCAGGAGACACTCATTTTTTATTCACTGCTTTCTGGGTCATTGAATCCATGACCTCAGGAGAACATACAATTCTTTTCAAAAACACTCATAGCTGGAGCTCTTGCTCCTAAGCTAGAGAGCAAGGCCTTTTGCAGTTGTTTTTTGTCATTCCCTTTCATGGGCTGAAAAACGTTAAAAGAAAGACCCAGGGGGACATGGCCAGCCAAGATGGCAGAGCGGACGTGATCCACCTTGACATCGCTGCCACCGGGAGAATATTCAGGGAAACTGCTGCATGCACCTTCGACAAAAAGAGAAGGACGGAATACTGGGGGCTACATTTAACAACCCCTGCCATCACCGAGAGTTGAATGTGCCACAATGAGCTCGGATGGGCCGGGGAATACATACAAATTGAGAAGGCTGATTGCTGTGGAAAACTATCAGATCGGCGTGGTGCATACTGAGCTAACAGAGAATAATCCTCGATGCCAGAGAGAAGGGAAAACCTCAAATTGTTTACCTCACATTGTGTGCCTGCAATAAACATGAACGAATCTGGCAGCCCCAGTCAGAAAGGAGGAAGCAGCCACGGGACCCTCGGCTCCAGTGGATGAAATCCGATAGGTCCTCAAGAGGGTCCACACGCTATTCCCCGGGGGAGGCGGGCGGAGGGAGCATTGCCCCGAATTCAACTCGAAACACGAGTCATGAGTAGAGACTCCCGTGGCTCGCCTGACCGAGATGGCAGTAAGCACCCAAAAGCGGAAATGGGGAGTAGAGGGCTCCCGAGTGAGATGGGCTATGGGGGTAAAATACTATCGCCACTGAAAGCTAGAAGTATGCTAGTCCTGAAGAGGAGAGTAACGAAATGCTGAACAGTGCTGCCCGCCCTTAGTGCGGCAGATAGGAGATGAATTAGTGATCTTGCTCAGCCAGGGCAGGCCTCTGCAGCATAAACTACTCATTTGAGAGTAACAAAGGAGATTCCACATTGCCAAAATATAAGGGCAGAGCGAGGAAACAGAAACTGGTTCCCCTGAAGCAATCTGATTCATACAAACTGATCACAACTGGATACCAGCCAGGCGCGCAACACCCATTGGACTCACCGGGCTTCAGCGCACCCCCGTAGTGTGTGGCAGCCCGGGATGAGACAAATGCCGGGCACACACACAGCCACACCTGAACGTTACACAGGTCTTTAAAAGACCATTTGAATGTTAATTAGGCCTTGCTGTTGTTTCACCCCTTGTTGGAGGCCCTGCAGCTCCACTCTGCCTACTGATTAAAAGTTCAGCCCCCCCCCGAAATTTGGCCCTAGTTGCGCCTCTGATACCAGCCCACATGGATACCCCCAAAACAGAGAAAAACAATAGCGCCTACTGGCAGAGCCTTTTCCCTCATGTCGGTGGGGGGCAGAGCTTTTCCCTATGGCGCCAAAGAAACAACAAAACAATGGAGTATCTATCTTTACCGGCTCTACAGAAGCTAGCAGTAAGCGCCAATCAACGAGAAGAGAAGACACTATGGCACTCACAAAAGAGGATTTATTGGCCCCCCTACGCTATTTCAAAAAGGAATTAAGGGAAGAGCTGAAAACAGACTGGGTACCCTCCCCGGAGACCCTTAAGACGGACGTCAATGAACAATTTATAGCGCTGAGGCAAGACGTGTATTCAGTACAGAGAAGACTGGTTGATCTGGAGTCTAAATTGCAGGAATTTGAGCAGAGTTCCGACCAGCTGAAGAACACGACACAAACACTCCACACACAATTACAAGCAGCTTTGATGAAAACCAAAGATATTGAAAACTGGTCCAAAGGAATAACATCTCAATCTGGAATCTGGAAGAAGGCGTGGAGGGCCCAGACTTAGAAGCATTCATAGTGGGCCTGTTCAGTGAAACCCTGCGCCTAGGCGCAGCTAAAGTTAAAATAGACCGGGTGCAAAGAGTGTGGAAACCACAACAGGAGGCAACCAGAGGCCACGAAACATACTGGCCAAGCTACACTCCTTTAAAATGAAAGCGACATCCTACAAGCAGCAAGGAAAGTTGACAAAGTGGCTTTCCAGGGAGCTTCATGCACTCTATTTCAAGACATTGTACAACAGCTCTGGTGTGCCAGCAACAGTTACAACCAGTCACCAACAAATTGCGCCAGGAAAACATCTGTTACAGATGGACATTTCCCTTCGGACTGGCCTTTAATTATCACAATAGAGCCCACCACCTTCCCGAGTTGAAAGAAGCCATAATAATTAGACAGACAACAGGCGGCCTGGAAACTTTGAGAACAAGGATGGGGGGAAGGGATGATAGCTCGCCATGGCTCACCCAGAGACTATTCAAACAGCAGAGGAAACGTTAAAATGGCAGACAGTACTGGCTTTGCCACACAAGGTCTTGCAAACGCCGGGACGAGAGAGGTGGCGTACAAGGAGCAAATAAGGCTGATGTCCTACAGTGCTCAAGCAACCATAGATAACAAAGACACACAACGACTACTGTGATGCACCATAGACTTCTCAAACTTGACGGACAGGTGGACCGTGACTGGGCCGCTTATAACTTTGAACTCAAGGGAGCAGAATATAGACCCTCACTACAACAGCGGCAACATAGCCAGGGCAGCGATAATGGACCGATTCTCCCAATACAACCGCAACAAACACTCTTCTAATGTAAACAGAGTTGTTCCTGAAAGTTTGATCTGGGTGAGTTTGGGGTCATTTTTGGTTTTTTTAGGTACTCAATGGCAGAAAGGCACTGAAAAAAATGGACATAAGAAAAGAAGGGAGAGAAGTGTTAGGGGGAAAGAGGGGGACGAGGGAGAAGCAATTGGGGGACAGGGGGAACATAACAACAAATGGCCACTGGCATAGAATAGGAGGGGGTCCAGGCCTTAACATGGAATGTGAAAAGTCTGAACACTCCGGCTAAACATCACAGAGTTTGGAAATACCAGCTAGATGATCAATATGATATAGTAGCTCTGCAAGAAATGCACCAAAAGAGGTTGGAGGACCATAGATTATGACATAAAAGCTTTCCCCTTATATATCACTTCCAGTCCCACCATGCATAAGGGTGTTGCATTGCTGTTCCACACATCATTGAAATTCCAACCTGAAGGTTATAAGACAGACAAAGAGGAGAGAGTGGTCAAGGTAAAAGGATGCATAAGGGGAAAACTGTGCACAGTGGCAGCGATCTATGCCAGACTTCTAACCAGCTGGCCTTTATAACAAAGACATTGACACTTCCGGGAGGCTTTGTGGAAGGGGAGATAATCCTCAAGGGGGATTTTAATCTAACGTGGCACTAAGGGTCAGACATCACATACCCCCAAAGATCCCAAACAGGGAGTTTTTCAAAAGCAGTGAAACATGCAAAACGGGGGACCTAGGCTTAATTGATATTTGGAGAGAGACGCACCCAACAGAGACTACATATTTTTCTCCCACATACATCGCTCATACTCAAGGTTAGAGTTAATCTTGGTGAGCTGTACACTAGCATGCAAAGTGCATAGGCAGACATTCACCCTATTATCATTTCTGACCACGCCCCAGTGGTTACTTCACTCGAGTGGAGGGACTCAACCCCGAAATATACATACAGGTTCTTTCCCCAGGTGCTACTGCACGACAGACTGGTGAGAGACAACCTAGGTAAAACCATAAAAGAATATTTTCAATTGAACGACCCTCAAGATACATCTCCCTCTTACAATTGGGCTGCCTTTAAACAGTTCTGAGGGGTCAGTGTATTGGGTCAAAGGCGGCATTAATTAGACAGCCGACCACTAAACGCCTAACACTGGAGACTGAACTTCACACTCTTGAACAGGCACACAAGACAGCCCCCACTCCTAAGCATTCAGCGCAAAGTCACAGCGGCTAATGGAAAACTAAATGCAATATATGCAAACAGGGTCAAGCTTCTAAGACTAAAAGAAATATCATACACGCAGGGCAACACGGTGGGAGCACATTTGGCACACCAGCTCAGAGTAAAATAAGAAAGAGAATACATCAGCAATATACACAACTCCAAGGGCGAATTAGAGAAGTCAGATCACTGAAAGGCGGGCATCATTTGGCAATTTTACAAGTTATTATATACAGCTGAACCCACAGACCCTGATTCCCAATCAGAATATCTCAACAAAACAGATGTGCCAAAAGTAACACCGGAACAGAATGAGATGTTAAAATAATCCATAAGCGAGGAAGAGGTAAAATAAGTCATAGGTTCCCTAAACCTTTTAATTACCCTGGTCCAGATGGGCTGACGGTGCACTTTTATAAAACATTCAGTCAGTGCAGAACTGATTATGCACCTGACCGCTCTGTAAAACAATATCACTAAAGTGGGGAAAGTCACAACATCTATGATTAGAGCGGTTACCCCAGTAATTCACAAAGATGGAAAAATCCAAACCCAATGTAGCTCATATCACCCCATAGCTCTTCTAAACCTTGATGCCAAGCTCTACTTGAAGATTCTGGACTCACGACTGGAAGCCTTAATGCCTGAGTTAATTCACTCAGACCAATCGGGGTTCATTAAGGGGAGGCAGACCCATGACAGTGTAAGAAGAGTCCTCCATCTCATAGAGAAAGCAACCGAAAAGGGAATCCCAGCAGTCATGCTCAGTCTGGACCCTGAGAAAGCATTTGAAACTGGAAGATTGGTCTTTTCTCTTTTCTACCCTCAGGTGATTTGGTTTTTGTGAGACGTTTATCATTATGATCCAAACAAACTATGCTTTGCCTAGCTCGAGAGTCTGGGTAAATGGTGTAAGTGTGGAAACTTTTCAACTGGAAAGAGGTACCAGACAGGGATGCCCACTCTCAGCCCTCCTGTTTGCCTTGAGCGTTGAACCCCTAGCAGCAATTATAGGAGCCAATCAGTCAGTCAAAGGGATCACTTTTGGGGCGGAAGAACCACAAATGTCCCTATTTGCCAATGACATATTGCTTCCCCTGACAGACCCTCAAAACTCGCTGAACACTTTACAAAATGAACTGAGATTATTTGAAGGGGTGGTGGGATTTTGTATCAATACATCATAGTTCTTCCTCCTCAACATAACTCGTCCTAAGGGAGAGATTAGAGACTCTAATCCACACAACACCCTTTCAATGGGCAAATACATGCCTTACATATCTAGGCATCAAATTAACACCTAAGCTCTCACATTTATTTCAGGTTAATTATTCACCTCTACAGAATAATTTGAAGACCGACCTAAAGAGATGGGCTCCCCTATATCTATCATGGCAACGCATGATTCATTCAATCAAAATGGTAGTGCTACCTAGGTTCTTTCACCTGTTCCAAAGCATACCCATTGAACTTGAGATTGGATATCTGAAGGCACTCAAGACTACCCTCAATGCAATTCTTTGGAAAACTAAACAGGCTTGCCTCGCCTTTAAGCTGCTCCCAGATCGGAGCGAGGGCTGGGCCTTCCAGACTTAAATCTCTACTATAATGTGCCACAACTCAGGGTCATCATAGAGTGGTCCCAGAGGGAGTCAGATAAACACTGGCAACATATGGACAGGACATTCGCTGAAAGGGTCATCTTCGATCAACTATGGAAACCAAAAGCTGATTGCCCTACTAATGCCTACCTTAGCACACCTTCTAGAACTGTCCTAAAGGTATGGGACTTGGTCCTCCAGAAGACAGCGTGGATGACCTTTCCCTCCCCCTTCACCCCGATTCATTATAACCCAGCACTCCCCCCAGTAATACAACTGGGACAGTTGATGCATGGAAGGAGGAAGGTGTAGTACTCTTGTTATGTGTTAACTTTCCTTTCTAGTCTTTATGGAACACTTCTCCTGTGAGTTCTGTGTTCCAGGTTCAGCCTCGACTGAGTTCCACTTTATGGCAGTTGACTGTTGCCTGCTGCTGTGCTGTGTTAGCTCTTGTTACTTCTCTACAACTTGGAATAAAGATAACTTCAATTTATTCTCTAGTCTCCTGGAACTCCTTTACTACAATTTTGGCGACAGGATGGTCTCAACCCCACGTCGTACAAAACAAGAGCGGACAAATTTAAGGTGATTCTTTCCTACGGACACTTATACGATCCTCAGTTCCCTTGGATTATCCTACGAACATTGGAGGGCGAAACCCACTCTTCTACTTGAACCCGACTTCACAAAAAAAAAATCTCCCTCCACGGTGTACCTATCATCGCCCGCACAGCTTCTCTCCACGGCGGAAGTTCTGTATCAACAAGGTGAATTTGCTTCATGTCACTCACCTTCCCTGTGTTGATGTCAGTGTTTCTCCTGTTATTCTAAGTACCCGCTGAGTCCCCGCTGCCTTCCCGCCTTCTCCCTGTCCGTTGACTCTCTCGACGCTGCCTCACTGCTCCCATTCTGCAACTGGTGACGTTATGGAACTTTCATAGGGAGTTGGTGGACTTTGCCTTGACGCTTGTGTGACGCTTCCTCAACTGTCCAATCCAAGTGCTTTTGACTCGTCAGTCACGGCAACCAATTACATTTCACAGTTTGTCTGTCCCGCGTCAGCACGCTTCTTAGAGCAACGTCGAGAAGCCATTTTAGTTACCATAACAACCCAATCACCTCCAGCAGTGCAATCACCTCGAAAACAATCTCCTCTACGACGATACGCTCGTCAGTGCTGTTTCGAGCGTGTGTCCTCACCTCTGTGCTTCTTCGACGATACACACGTCCATTTTGAAGGTACTTTCTTTTAGTGTCTATTTACCAGCATCATTTAACGTTGCTTATAAGTCGTTTACATTTTTCTGTGTTTCGGCCACTTTGCCTTTTCCTTATCATGGCTGAACAACCTCCACAACAAAATTGTGTCGTAGCGTTACCATCTACCTTTTTACCAGTTCCTGGCCAACCTAGCATCTCATGGGAAGATTGGTTCCCTATGTTTGACAATTATTTAGATGCTCTTGACGCACAGAGTTTTTCTGCAAAGAGGAAAAAGGCCCTTTTACTTAGTTGCCTGGGCAAAGAAGGCCAGAGAGTTTTCAAATTTCTACCCCAAGCATTACAAGCTGGTTCACAAGCCCCTTTAGACGAGTACAAAGAGGCTACTTCTCATCTTGAAATACGTTATTTGAAAGAGAAGAACTTAGTAATGAACAAATATAAATTCTACACTAAGAGTCAGAAGGTTGGAGAGTCTATTGACGATTTCGTTTCCAGATTACGCGAAATGTCCGTCAAATGCAAGTTTGGCAACATGACGGATGAGTTGATCAACTCATAGTCCAATGCAACAATAAAAAGATCCAGGAGCGTTTATGGGCAGCCAAGAATCCGAACTTACAGACTGCTATTGACTTAGCCAAAATCGTTGAACAGTCCGAAGGCTGTATGAAAGAGCTTGAAAAAAAGACTTTGATTAGTGATGTCAGCGAAGTCTCTGGGTGTGACCCCAGCATGCCTCTTCATGAAGAAAATGATCCTGGTGATGTTGCAGCTCTTAAAAATAAGAGATTCATTAACAAAAGTGTTGTTAGTGCGAAGCCTCAAAGTTTCAGCAGAACCAATGTACAAAAGCAATGTTTTAGATGTGGTAGCCCTAGTCATGCCTCTGATTCCAAATTTTGTTTTGCAGCCAAACAAGAATGTATGAAATGCGGCAAGACCGGTCATTATGCTAGGGTTTGCAGAGGCAGAGGTCGTTCTTCTGTTTCATGTGTAAATAATTTCGCAGAAAGTTTGAATGGATGTGAAAAAAATTTAATGGTTGGTTCAGATGAACAATGTTTCAGTGAAGAAATGAGACGCAAAAATAGACCTAAAGCACTCTTTATTATCAACAACAAAGATGTCCAGTTAATGGTGGACACTGGTTCTAGTTACACGATTATCCCCAATCATATTTTTAGAGAACTGTGGGGCGACACATCTTTACTTCCCAAAGATATTTCCCCTGGTGGCTATCAAGGGGAACCGCTAAATATCATGGGTTATTTTGATGCCAATATCAAATTCACATCCAGACAAATTCAAGGAAAGGTCTATGTGTCTGCTACTGGTCCTGCTATCTTAGGGTGGGTTCATCAGTACGATCTTTCCATCATCGTCAACCCTCGTGCTGATCCACAAGTCATGGTTGTTGAAGATAATGAGTTGCTTTCTATTTTGTCAAGATTTGAAAATGTGTTCTGTGAGAAACTGGGGCGATTGAAGGGGTATTCACACAAGATTATTTTGAAACAAGGCTCTGTTCCAGTTCAACACAAGGTTAGAAGAATACCCATTGTGATCAGAGATGAAGTTAAGCTGCTTCTTGATGATATGTTGTCTTCTGGTGTGATTGAAGCTATAGAAGCCGCCCCATGGGTTTCTCCCATTGTAGTCACTAAGAAATCTGATGGCAAGCTCCGCTTCTGTGTGGACCTGCGTTCACTCAACCAATGTGTCAGCTACGTTCCTTCATGGGACTTATTGAGTACTACTCAAAGTTTGTCAAGAATTTTTCTGACAAGACCCGTTGCATAAGATCTCTACTCAAGAGGGGTGTTAGCTTTGTTTGGGGCGATGACCAAGAAAAATGCTTTGAGGACATAAAAAAAGAAATTTGTGGTGCTAATTTTCTGTCTCATTTTGATGTTCACAACAAGTCCATAGTCACAGTTGACGCTAGCGCAACTGGTTTAGGAGCTATGTTGTCTCAGATCAAGGTAGGCTCTGAGGTTACTGTGGCGTTCGCTTCCAGGACTCTTACCGACTCAGAAAAAAACTATTCGGTCATTGAGAGGGAGGCTCTCGCGGCTTCCTAGGCAGTGGAGTACTTCAGGACATATCTTTGGGGTATGAAGTTCATCATCAGGTCTGACCACAAGCCCCTCATCAAAATCCTTTCTCCAGGTGGTGCGGGCAAGGGTTCTGCCAGACTCATGAGGTTAGCCGCTAAGCTCCAGGAGTTTCAGTTTGTTGTTGAATATATTCAAGGCTGGAAGAATGTCCAAGCGGACTGTCTTTCTAGACTGTCTCTAAATTGGCGTGATGTACATCATTCGGATTCTCTTTCAGATGGTGAAGACATGGCTGTGGCCTCTGTTGAGGATGCTGTTTTTGTTGGAGAAGGGGTGTTTTCCAGTGATGAGTGGAAAAAAGAGATGGCCTCTGACTGCACTTCCAAGAGGTTGTTAAACTCGTCAGGTCAGGTCAGGTCCTAGGCGGGAAAGTACCCTTTCGGTTTCTGTCAGACCCTTCCTCAAGATTATTGACGAGCTTTCCCTTGCCAGTAATGACATTTTGCTTAAAGGGGAACAATTCATACCTCCTTTTGGTCTTAGGAACAAGTTGCTGGCTCTAGCACACGAGGGTCATTTAGGTCAAACGCTGACTCAACGCCGTTTAAAGAGCCATTTTTGGTGGCCTGGTGTTGACTCGCAGGTTGTGGATTGGGTTGAAGGTTGTTCGCTATGTAAAGAGGGTGAGAAGCATTTGAAGGTTGTTCCTAAGTCTCAGTTTGATACACACATGCATTGTCCTGGTTTACCATGGCATACTGTCTGCCTTGACTTTATTGGTCCGATGGGCGAACTCAATGAAAGAGACAGATTTGCCATGGTTGTAGTGGCCATTTTTCTAGGTGGTTAGTTGTGAATTTCACCAATGACATCACCTCTGAGAGCACTATAAGGTTTCTAGGAGATCTGTTTAAGGATGAGGGTTTACCGTCTGTCATCATAACTGTCAATGGTACCCAACTTGTCTCAAAACAGATGCAAACTTTTCTAAAAGAATGTGGGATTTCCCATCATCGCACTTCCTTATACAATCCCCAAGGCAATTCAGTTTGTGAAAGGGCTAATAAGGTAGTTAAAGGAATAATTCAAATGGCCTCTGTTGGTGGTGGCATCGTTAGGAAAATGGTTAACGAGATGTTGTGGGCTTATCGCACCACTCCCTTTATTAGCGGTCAGTCCCCTTTTCAGCTGATGAGGGGATGTGTTCCTGGTTCAAAGTTGGTACCAGCTTGGATGAGACAAGTGTTGGATTTGCAAGGGGAACAAGATACCTCCCCTTCACTTCTTCCAGTTCCTTTTTGTGTGGGTTATTTGGTCAAAGTTAAAACTGGTAGGGTGCAAAGGGGTCTCTCTAAGTTTAAGGGTCCTTTTAAGGTTAAGAAGGTCCTTAATCATTGTGTTATTCTTAATAACGGTGAGTGTTGGAACTTCAGAAGGGTCGCCTTGTACGAAAGATTCAAACCTTCTTCGGTTGACAATGTTTCTTTGTCCCCTTCTATTAATGATGATCCACCTTCTCAATGTCAGTCACCTTCCTCCACCAGTGGTTACGTAATTGCTCTTCACACTCCTGCTAATTTGTCTCAGAATGATGTGTCGAATTCTGGGGGTGGTGATGCCACGGTTCCTAATGTCTCTGTCCAGAGTAGCTTGGACAGTAGTTGTTCTCCACAGGTTGGGCCTTTACTTCATCGCCCTGTAAGGTCTCGCCGACCACCCACTTATTTGCAGGATTTTGTGCATTAGTTTTTTTGTTTGTTTTTTTGTTTCTTTTCCTTCTTTACCCACTATAAAAAAAAAGAAAGAGAGAAGATGTGTAGTACTCTTGTTATGTGTTAAGTTTCCTTTCTAGTCTTTATGGAACACTTCTCCTGTGAGTTCTGTGTTCCAGGTTCAGCCTCGACTGAGTTCCACTTTATGGCAGTTGACTGTTGCCTGCTGCTGTGCTGTGTTCGCTCTTGTTACTTCTCTACAACTTGGAATAAAGATAACTTCAATTTATTCTCTAGTCTCCTGGAACTCCTTTACTACAGAAGGCTGTCTGATTTTATTAGGCCTCTTCCACAATACAGATATACTCACCTTTGAACACTGCCAGTGAGATTTTTAACCTCAAGGGGGGTATTCTTTTACTATCAACAACTACAGCATTGGGCACTACAACCAGTCACTAGAGACTCCATAATAAGAGAACTCACCCCACTAGAGAGCTTTGCAAAGAGGGTCAAAGGCACTAAAGACATTATTACTGTTCTGTATGATCTCTTACTACGTACAATACCCTCACAACAACCCTGTGATATCGCATTTTGGGACCAAACACTGGGTCAAGCGATCACTATGGAAAGGATGAACGACTGTTTCAGGGACGTTTTAAAAGCCATGAATACACATGGGGATCCTTGACTAGTTAACTCTCGAAAGGCCTAGCGCTAATAACATGCCCATCAAGAACACGAGCGCTACACCTCTTCCAATTTTGAATAGCCCCTCATGGAACACCTGAAACATCCAATCAACTCCTTTGGCCTCAATACACCCCCTGTTATCCGGATAAATGTTGGTAACACTGCTAAACTCTTGATACCTCGATTGAGTTTCTAGTTTTATTCTTGTTTATTTCTTGGTTTATTACCTGTTGGGAGAAGAGAGGGATGGGGAGGGGCATGGAGGGGGTAGGGTTTGTTAAGGGATATAATAGGGATTAATAAGCAAATGGAACCATTGACACTGAGCCTGAAACTGTTTCTGGCATTAATATTGTAGTGCGAAACGAGGGTGCTTATGTTTTGAATGTACCCAAAAATTGTTGATGGAAAAATGCAATAAAAAGAAATACGACAAAAAGAAAGACTCAGAGACATGTTCATTTAAAAATAGAAACAACATGTCTCTGAGTTATTCTTTTAACATATTTTTAGGCCTCAAAATAAAATATTAAAAACTATGTAAAAAAAGACTCACAGACATGTTAATTTTTTTAATTAAAACTTTATTAAGCATATTTTTTCATAATAATCACTAATATCAAGCATTCCATTGTGTGAAATACTGCAATATGCATTTGTTTAGAAATGCTGTCGATTTTTGGAGAAAGATGATTGATCCGATTTATATATATTGATTTTTCATGAGAAAGCCAATAGGTCCATTTTATCTGTTTTGGTGTTGTGAGTGTTGCCAGGATGTGCAAGACCAACCACATGCTCGGCATGCCAGAAGGTCATATGTGGTGTGAGGTTGGCTGTCAGCGACAGGGTGGATGCGGTTTCTTACCTGCTTCAGCCAATCACATTCCACACACGGCCAAAGACTGTACATGGTGTGGGGTTGGTGTTATATGTGGTACTACAATATCACTTTACATGAAAAAATCAAGGTTAAAGTAACTTTATAATCAGGAAAAAACTCACAAATTTACTGTATAAAAATCAAAGGCTAAAGTAACATTATACTTATCATATATACCTAGGTTGTTACACCTCTCATGCTCTCCCTCTTGATACATACACATATATACTCACCTAAAAAGGAAAGGTTACAGGGATGTTAACATTAGGTAATATAATTTAAATCAAACCTTAAGAATTTGCTGAAAAAAACATAGGTTACAGGGACAATATAGTTATGTAATAAAGTCAAAAAAGCTAGTAATTATCTGAAAAAACCAAAGGTTACAGTGATGTTATAGTTAGGAAATAGTATGTAAAAAAACCTTAGAAATTCACCCAAAAATCCATAGATTACAGGGATGTTATAGTTAGACTCAGATTTCACTCGCGCAAAACCATAGAAATCCAGCAGTTACAGGTACTTAAGCTAACTATAAATTACGCCCCTGCAATGTACTGCTTATGACCTCGTACATTACATCACTCAGGACATGGTCTGTGACATCACTAAATTAATTATATATGTATTACCTACTGGTGATCACCAGTAGGTAGTTATAGGTAAGACCTAGAAGCTATAGGAAAAGTGTTTTTTATTTTGCCAATAACTTTGGCATTGTTTGACGATTCCTTGCGAAATGTTCCAAACTAGTTTGTAATCACTTTAGCTGCTGTATTGAAAGTTTCAGGGTGATCCGTCAAGCAAAGCTGAGAAAAAGGGGTTCCCAAAACATATTTAACCATGCATTTTCCCATAAGGGTTTTAAACACAACTACAGCCCAAACCACTGAACAGAATTACACCAAAGTTGGCAGAAAGCTAGCGCTTGGTCCAAAAAGCATGCCTTTTGTGATCTGGTGTGAATCCATTAAGTCGTTTTAGAGATATTAAAGGAAAACCAAATTTATATATCTAGGGATGCAGACCCTTCGTGGATCCATCCTTGGGGAATCCGTGGCTCCATGTGCCAAAGTAGAGTTCTGATTGGCTGGCCGCACCTTCACAGAAAGGTTGCAGCTGCCATTTCATATCTCAGGAAATAATCCCTGGTGCTGAAATGTTGCTTGTATACTATAATGTAAATTAGTTTTACTATACTAGTATAAGTGAATGTGCTTGAAATTAGAGGTGGGTGTTTGCTTATAGTATGTAATTTAATAGTATGCAATTTGTACATACTCACACAGTCAGGGAGTTACTAACAGACCCAGTTACCCTCTCACAAAAGCAGGTATGTACCCATCAATCACATAGCCAGTCATTGACTGCCATACTAGCTCACAAACCCATAAGACCATTCACACACCCATTTACTCATGTGTATGATAAAGTTTGAGTCCTAGTTTACCATTAGAGCCTGTAGGGACAACCATAGATTACAACCAACCTCACAAGAAGAGTTTGAAAAGGACTATTTCAGCACTCTTAACAAGAGAGAACCCTGATTGCAGTTGACCTCAGAATCAGGGCCCCAAAGGGTAGTGGGTTTCAGAAGGAGGGAGAAGAGTGGAGAAACGAGTGAGTAAAGTCTCCAGTGGAGAGAGGGGATTCCCAGAGAGTGACTTCTCTATTGCATGCAGTACAGGAAATACTATCTCCTTCCAAATCCAGGCCCATGAGGTTCCCAAGGACGTACAGGCTGGGTTAGACACTGAGGCTGTAGCTGGTCCAACTAGGTGCAACTAGGTGTTGTCATTTGAGATGTCATCAGTAATGTCATCAGTGATGTCACTGACCATGTCATGAATTATGTAATATGTGACATCATCAGCAGTGGATTGCGGGCGCACGAGTTATAGTGAGTACAACTAACTATAACAGAGGAATTTCAATGGTTTTGTATGAGTAAAATGTCCAGCTAACTATAACTGGTGTAAAACCTATGTTTTTTTCAGTGAATTTCTAAGGTTTTTTAAATGCTAATTTCTAACTATAACGTGTGTCAAACCTATGTTTTTTTCAGTGAATTTCAAAGGTTTTTTAAATGTTACTTTCTAACTTTAACGTGTATCAAACCTATGTTTTTTCAGTGAATTTCTAAAGTTTTTTAAATGCTAATTTCTAACTATAACATGTGTCAAACCTATGGTTTTTTTCAGTGAATTTGCAAGGTTTTTTAAATGCATGCTAATTTGTAACTATAACGTATGTTAAACCTATGGTTTTTTCAGTGAATTTGCAAGTTTTTTAAATGCTAATTTATAACTATATTAGGTCTGAAACATATGGTTTTTTCAGTGAATTTCCAAAGTTTTTAACATGCTAATTTCTGTATCAATTTTTTATATTTTTTATATATTTATTTTCTACAAACTGCCTTTGTATATTATAATAGATTGACTCTATCCAGTAATATGCAATGGCACAGCTAATTTTTATGATTTGGTTAAAGTTGAACAGTATAGTCTACATCTTCAATCAACAAAAAGCACTCAAATTTGTTATTTACCTCTTTTTTGTGTGATTTTTTCCAACGTGCGCGCACCGTGCGCGCACCTTGCAAATTGAAAAAAAAAATGTTTTTTTCCCCTTTGGGGTCCTTCAGGGACCCCATGAGAAGACCTAGGGGGTCAGGGAGTCTCTACCCTGCCTCCTTTTCACGTTCTCAACTATTGTTTTTGAGTGACTTCAGCCTCGAGGGTGCGCGCGATTTTTTTTTTTTTAAAGGGTTTTTTTGCCCCTCGGGGTCCTTCAGGGACCCCCTGAGAAGGCCTAGGGGGTCAGGGAGTCTCTACCCTGCCCTCTTTTCATGTTCTCCACTTTTATTTTTGACTCACTTCAGCCTCGAGGGTGCGCGCGATTTTTTTTTTTTAATGTTTTTTTTTGTCCCTCAGGGTCCTTCAGGGACCCCCTGAGAAGGCCTAGGGGGTCAGGGAGTCTCTTCCCTGTCTCCTTTTCACATTTTTAAAAGCATTTACAAAAATCGGGTAAAGTGTCATTCATTTGCGACACGTGCGTGCATGCAAGCGCGCACGTTGCGCGCACGTAATGTCATGTGACTTGAAAACAACACTTTTGATTGGTTCATAGTAGTTACTGTTCCAGAATCTTCAAACACCCCACCCACTTCCCTCACTATCTCTTTTACTTTGTTGAGAGAAGGACCTGAAGACACATCGTGCTCCAATCCATTTTCAACATGGCAGAACAGCGTTCTTCTTCAGACAGTGAGGTGGAGACCTTTGTTGTGGAACCTCCTAAGAAGAAAAAGAAAGAATCTTTTATTTGGCAATTTTTTTCTTTCCCAGAGGGACAAAAAAAAGTTAATGCCCCCAAAGTCAAATGTAACATTTGTGGCTCTGTTTTATCTAGAGGGGATACTAAAAAACATTACTCGTTTAGTATCCATACCATGGTACGACATGTAAAGAATGTCCATCCAGTGAACTATGCTCGGGCATCCACTCGAGCCGTTGCAGACAACCCTGCACTTGCTGTGCCCAGCATATCTTCGGCAGCAGCTTCTCCAACATCAAGAGCTTTGGATATCCGGCCACTGTTTATGAATGTTCATATACGTTGCAACATGTGTTACCAGATACCGTGTTATGGTAAATACAGTGTTAATTTAATTGAAAAGAAGATTGAGGAGCACACATGTTCCAGGAGATAATTTTTTTGTTTTATTACTTTTGTTCCAGTTGAACAATTTTTTGTTACCTGTTTTTTCTTTTTGTTAAAAAAAAACAAAAAAATATAAAATTGTTAAATAAGTACAAAAAAACTACAAAACAAAAAAAAAGTTATTTTTAGAACTAACTTCACTTCTCCAAGAAGAGCTATATTTCTAATATACTGTTTCATCATTTTTTTGAATGAATGTGTAGTGTATAAATGAATGACTGAAATGACAGGAGTGAAGAGGAGGAAAGGACTGAGAGAATGAGTGAGAAAAGGGGAGCATGATGAGTGAGGAAAGGGGAGTCAAAGAGTGACTGAAACAAGAGGACTCAGGGTCGTGGATAGAGGTAAGTGGAGTGAAAGAGTAAGGGAATGGCAGTAAGTAAAGGAGAATGAGGGAGGGGGAGTGAGAAAAGGAGAGCAGGGGACGGAGACAGGAAAGGGGAGAAAGAGACGAAGAGGAAGAAGTAGAGCAGGGTAAAGGGAGTACAAGTAAAAGAACTGGAGTGATAGTGATAGAAGGGGTATGAGGATAAGAAAAGGGGGGTAAGGGAAAGTGAGAGATGGGGAGTAAGGGAGAGAGAAGTGGAATGAGGGGATGGAGGGAGTTAGGACACTGGAGTGAGAGAAGGGGAGTCAGGATTTCAATGAGGAAAGGAGAGTGAGGGAAAAAATGCGAAAAAGAGAAGGGGTGTGAGATACAGACAGGAGGAAGTGAAGTGGGGGAAGGGGAGTGACTATTAGTAAAGGATAGTGACAGGGAGGGGGTATGAAGGTGAGGAAAGGGGAATGATGGAGAAGGTAAAAAATTTAACACAGAGGGAAAGTGAGTGATGGAGAGAGGAGGAGTGGTAGAAACAGAGAGCTTAAGGAGATCAAGGGTAAGGGAGACAGAGGGAGAGAGTGAGCGAGACAGAGAGCAAGGAACTGAGAAGGAGTGAGGCAGTTAGAATGAGTGAGACATAAGGAGAGAGGGAGAGCAACATGGATGAAAAAATAGTGAGGGAGGGAGTGAACGTAGGGGAATAACAGAGAAGGAGTGAAGGAGTGACGGAGTGACGAAAGAGGAGTAAAGGAAGAAGAGTGAGGGAAGGGGAGTGAGAGAAGCAGAGCGAGGTGGAATGAGGAAAAGGGAGCAGGAAAGTGAAGGGGTGAGAAATACAGATAGGATAAAGTGCAGAGGGGGAAAGGGATAAACAAAGGGGGGTAAGTGAGATGGAGTGAGGGAGTGAGGAAAGAGGAGTGAGGGAAGGTGAGTGAGGAAAAAGTACTGAGGGCGAGTGGAAAGCAGTAACAGTGAAAGAATGGGTATGATGGTGACGAAAGGGGGAATCAGAGAGAAGGAAGGAGATTAAGAGAGATGAAAGGGGACTGAGGGATAAAGTAGGAGTGAAGGAAACAGGAAGGGTGAGGGAGAGAAAGAGAGAGAGAGAGTGAGAGAGAAAGAGAGGGAGAGCAAGTGACTGAGAGGGAGTGAGGCGGTTAGACTGAGTGAGATAGAGGGAGAGAGGGAGAGAGAAATGGAGTGAAGGGGGTGTGGGACTAAAGGAATGGGAGTTAGCAAAAGTGAATGAGGAAAGAGGAGTAAGGGAAAGGGACTGATGGATGGAGTGAGGGAAAGAGTGAGGGGGAGTGAGAGAAGTGGAGTGAGTGAAAGAGAGTGAGGGATGATATGAAGGAAAAAGAGTAAGGGGAGAGTGAGAAGAGACTGAGCGATACAGCAAGACAAGGGTAGTGATGGAGGAAGATAGGAAAGAGAAGGGAGGGACAGAGAGGGAAAATACAAAGTTGGACAAGGTGAGTGAAGATGAAGGAAAAGTACTGATAGTGAGAGAAGGAGTGTGAAGGTGAATGAAGAGGAGTAAGTAGAATGAGGAAAGGAGAGTAAGATGAAGAAAAGGAAGATGAGTAAAAGAGAGAGTGAAGAAAGGGAATGAGAGATAGAGAAATAATAGAGTGATGAAAAGGTATTTTTTGTGTGTCATACTTACCCTATAAATAATGACAAGTTATTAGTACTTTTTATTTTAAATATAGTATCTGTGGAAGACAAGAAAAAATTGAGTTATAATATATAATTCACAATACAAAAGAAAGTAGAATTGAAAGAAACAGAAAGGGAAAGAAAGGAAGGGCGAGAGAGAGAGAGAGGGAAAGAGTGAGGCAGAAAGAGAGGGAGAGCAAGTGAGTGACAGCGAGTGGTTAGCCTGAGTGAGACAGATGGAGAGAGAAAAGGAGTGAAGGGAGTGAGAGACTAAAGGAAAGAGAGTTAGCAAAAGGGAATGAGGAAAGGGGAATAAGGGAAGGGTATTGTCGGATGGAGTAAGTGAAAGAGAGTGAGGGTGAGTGATGGAATAGAAGCAAGAGAAAGGGAATAGGACTGATGCACAGTGAGGAGAACACGAAGTGGGGGAAAAGGACTCAGATTGAAAGAAGGACAGTGACAGTGAGGGAAGGGATATAAGATTGAGGGGAAGGGAGTGATTGAAAAAGAAGCATATTTATAGAAAGTGAGATAAAATAAAAGGTAGAGTAGTGAAGAGAGAGGGAGACAGTGAAAGAGACAAACAGAAGGAGGGTGAGGGAGTGTGAAGGAATAGGTCAGTTATAGTGACTGAGACAGAGGAAGATATTTAGACACAGATGGAGGAAAAGAGAGTGAGGGAGGGAATAAAGAAAGGGAACTGAGCGAAAGAGAGTGAGGGAGTGAGAGAAGTGGAGTGAGTGAACATGAATGAGGGATGATGTTATGGAAAGAGAGTAAGGGGGAGTGAGAAGAGACTAAGTGATATAGCAATACAAGGGTAGTGATGGAGGAAGATAGGAAAAAAAGTGAAAAACAGACAGGGGAAAGAGGGAGTTGGACAAGGTGAGTGAGGGTGAAGAGAGAGTACTGATAGTGACAGAAAGACTGTAAAAGAGAATGAAGGGCAGTAATGAGAATGAGAAAAGGAGACTAAGATGAGTAGAGGAAGGGGCGTAAGAGAGAGATTAAAGAATGGGAAAGAGAAAAAGAGAAGTAAGAGAGTGAAGTAAAAGTATTTTCTGTTTGTCATACTTACCTTATAAATAATGACAACTTAATAGAACATTTATATATAAATATAGTATCTGTGGAAGACAAGAAAAAATTGAGTTATAATATATATTTCAAAATACAAAAGAAAGTAGAAGTGAAAAAAAACAGAAAGGGAAAGAAAGAAAGGGCGAGGGAGAAATACAGAGGGAGAGAGTGAGAGAGAAAGAGAGAGAGAGAGGAAGTGACTGACAGGAAATGAAGTGGTTAGACTGAGTGAGACAGAGGGAGAGAGGGAGAGAGAAATGGAGCGAAAGGAGTGAGAGACTAAAGGAATGAGAGTTACCAAAATGGATTGAGGTACGGGGAATAAGGGAAGGGGATTGACGGATGGCATGAGGGAAAGAGTATGAGGGAGAGTGAGGGAATGGGTGCAGGAGAAATGGAATGAGAGTGATGCAGAGAGAAGAGAACATGAAGTGGAGGAAGAGGACTCAGATTGAATGAAGGGCAGTGACAGTGAGGGAAGGGATATAAGGGTGAGGGGAGGGGAGTGATGGAAAAAGACGCATATTAAGAGAAAGGTAAAAGAAGTAAGTGAGAGAGAAGGATTTATGGAAAGAGAGAGAAAAGAAAAGGAAGACTGTTGGAGAGAGAGGGAGACAGTAAAAGAGAGAAACAGAGGGAGAGTGACGGACTGTGAGGGAGTAAATCAGTTATAGTGACTGACACAGAGGAACAGACTTATAGACGGATGGAGGAAAGGGGAGTGAGGGAAAGGGAGTGAGGTAGTGAAAGAAGTGGAGCGAGTGAAGGTCACTGAGGGATGATGTGAAGGAAAGAGAGTAAGGGGGCAGTGAGAAGAGACTGATTGATACAGCAAGACAAGGGTAGTGATGGAGAAAGATAGGAAAGACAAGTGAGGGACAGACAGGGGAAAGAGGGAGTTGGACAAGATGAGTGAGGGTGAAGGAAGAGTACTGATGGTGAGAGAAGGAGTGTAAAGGTGAATGAAGGTGAGTAAGTAGAATGAGGAGTAAGATGAGGAAAGGGGAGTAAGAGAGAGAGTGAAGAAAGGATAGAGAGAAAGAGAAGTAAGAAAGTGATGAAAAAGTAGTTTTTGTTTGTCGTACTTACCTTATAAATATAATATCCGTGGAAGAGAATAAATAATTGAGTTATAATATATATTTCACAATACAAAATACAAAATAATTTGTACAATATGTTATATGTTTTATTTTGCTGTTCTCAGAATATATTGAATTTCACAAAAACAGTGAGCTCAATACTACTCATCATATGACAGCGGGCAAAAAAAAAACACAACCAAAAAGATTGTGTTTAAAAAAACCCATACAACGTTTCAATAAATAATGTAAAAATTTGAAACAAACATATCCTAAATGTTTTCTTCCAAACACCAATTTCTTACGTAAATATCAACAATCACAAATTAATAAAAGATTATTACTTCTTTTTTATACTCTCTAAGTAAAGTTATGTACAAATATATATTAACAACATTTACCCGAAATACTCATTTTTGATTGATATACTTTTCCACATGGCCAAATAGTATATGGAAAGTCCTTTGTTTGGAAAGTACTTAATAGTACTCTTAAATTTCCTTTTCCCGACCTTCTGAATAAAAAGCTCCAACGTCTTTTCTATCATCTAACAATAGTTATATCTCCACCCGATGCTATTTATCATGTACATGGAACCTTAAATACCCAGTAAGCTATCAGAATCTCAACATCATGTGGTACGCTGATGAAACTCTGCTCATCCTTTATCTTAGCAAGGAGCTGTATACTATTAAAAGAAACCTCTACAAGGGAATTCAGAATGTCACCAACATCTCCAACAACTACATCAAATCTAAAACACCTCTGCCTCACTCATGATCAACATTTCCTGTAATACTCATATCACTCACTATGTGATACACTTACACTACCTCTATGACAAGTACAAGTTTTTTTTCATCTTGATCACCTTCTCTCACAAAGTAACTCTCAACAGCAGACTAACCTTTTTTAACAGCACTAATCTTCCTAGGCCAATTATTTTCCCTAAAATTTGGGTTGTAAAAACACTAGGTAAGAATTTGGTAGGTCAAAAGGCAAACGTTGTTTAACAGTCAATTGAGTATCATTACAATGAGTCCAGCCTTTTTTACATTTTAAATAAGCTGTGTAATGTCCTGATGTTGTAGAAGGACCATCATGGAAAATAATTGCTACAGTTACAAAAGTTTTTCCTGAAATTGATAATTGAGAAGCCATAACATTTTTAATTAAAGTTGTCAATGTTGTTCCATCAGATCTACATGGTTGGAGCATTAAAATTACATACTGTCCATATCTTTGTATAAATAATGTTGATAACATTTGTGAGTTACATTGGGTACAGACCATGTTTTAATTTGCTTCTCTAACTAGATCATTAAAAGACACTGATTTGCAGTCTGGTAACGTCAAATATATAAATCTTTCAGGGTCTATTTCAGTAGTACTTGAAAACGAACAATTGTCACAGTCATGTTGCCATTTATAAGAAAGGCCAAAAAGATTTTCAATATCTATAACTTCATCTTGCAATACAACAAGCATATACATTAGAAATTCCTGACAATCTTGCTGAATATTCTGTGAATATTGATTTAGACCAGAACATATGTCTAAAACATTTCGAAAATCAGAAACACTTTCTATTTTTGTTTTATCACTGCTACATTTCTCAAAGACAGAATTCAACAAACAACAAAATCTTTGATCCCGATTTTCAACAATCTGTTGTTGTAAAGTTTGAAGAAAAAAAACAACATTAACCACCACATTAGCATAGCAGTTGACACCAGAACTGTTTTCAAACTGAAATCCAACAACCTCTTCAATACTATCCTTTTTCTTTTTGCTTACAATTACTGGTTCATCTAGTTTTTTTCATTTCTCTACAACCTCACTACAATTTTTCTCAAATCTTCTTTTTCGACCTACCACAAGCTTTTCAAATAAAGGATATTGAGATAAATTTGGAGCATATTCTCTTCTTAACCTATTATACTCTTTCACACAATTTAGATCTGCACTAATCTTTGTCTCATCAAAATCAATCAAGTATAATCCAGATAAAGTTCTGCCTCGAGATAAAGCAACATATGCCATACCCTCCTTGAACACAGTACTTCCGATATTCACCAAAGCACTATCTACACTTAAACCTTGAGATTTATGAATAGTCACTGCATGTGCCAAACAAACAGGAAACTGTTTCCGGCGGACATATAAATCTTTTACAAGCAAAAATCGAGTCAAACAACGACTCAATTGTTGTACTTCTTCAATTTCATCAAATTTGATTTTCAAAAATTCAATGTCATCTCTATTTGGGTAATTCATAAAAACAACAACATGACCCATTGCTCCATTTACTAAACCTCTTTCCACATGTAAATTACTTCGTAAAATTATCCGACAATTTAAACATGCATATGGATTCTTTTCTAAACCAGCCGTTTTAGATATTGATTTGTCTAAAGAACCCAATTTTGACTTCACCTTTTCTGACAATATAATAGTAGCTCCTTCATGCTCTATTCTATCAATAGCTTCCAGTTTTATAATTTGATTTTCTAACTTTAACATTTTTTCATTGAAGATTGAACATTCTTGCAGAGTTGGCATCAAGCATATCACTGATTTATTTTCTGCAATTTTTCTATATATATTCTCTGCACCAACATTTTCATTTGGAAACACATTTGAAAGTAACCGTGCCTGTAAAGCTTCTTTGCCAATTCTTATATCTTGAAGAATACTTTTATAATCAGCATCTTTTGCCTGTCGCATATTTTGAATGAGTTCTGAATATTTGAAATATAACCATATATTAACATTTCCAATGCTCCCCAGGCACTTTCTGGTAACTTCATGTGTAACAGTTTTAAACACTGCTTGTCCTTTCACAGGAGTTAGCTGTAGTAGATCTCCAAAAATGATGACGTGTTTGCCTCCAAATAACACATCATACTCTGTTTAAAAAATTTGGTGCATTCTTAAATGCACAAAAGCAAGCATTAAATTTGATACCATGCTTACCTCATCAATAATGAGAAGTTTAATTTTTTTCAGGACTCTGGAAACTTTACAACAAGCTTCTCCAGATAGCTTGTGGTATTCTAATTTATTTTCATGCTCTACTGGCAGCATCAATAAACGATGTAAAGTAATCCCTTAAATGTTATGTGCTGCCAACCCAGTTGGAGCGGTAACAACACAAGAGTGACG
The DNA here is from genome assembly GCF_964261635.1 of Lissotriton helveticus. Taxonomy (NCBI): domain Eukaryota; kingdom Metazoa; phylum Chordata; class Amphibia; order Caudata; family Salamandridae; genus Lissotriton; species Lissotriton helveticus. The sequence goes on along the minus strand of NC_136059.1, from coordinate 1,292,665,468 downwards.
ACTCAGTTCTTTTCTGTAGATAAGTTGCAATTGCTTTAATTAGAAAACTTTTTCCAGTTCCTGCTTATCCACTCAGGTACAGTCGGACAGGTTTAAATGACATACTTGAGCACTCTTTTTTCTCATGACATAAACCATGCTCAATCTGCTCTGTCACTTCATCGTATATTTGTTTTATGCTCAACATTTAGTTGTTGTTCCAATTCTTCTAAGTTTATTACATCCTCCTGAGCTTGTTCCATTGCTCTTTCCACCTCATCCATGGCAGTGGCTGCTTCATTTTGGATAATTGGTCCTCCTAGTGGATCCTGACTCAACGAAGCAGAACTTTGACTGTCTTGAGAACTGTCTCTAGCAATATCTGCTGTAATTGTAACTTCTTGCTGTATTTCCTCGTTCAACATTTGTAGATAATTAGTAAAAACAGGACATTCTATAGTATTTTTGGTTGCGTTGAATGAATCCTTATAACTGAGAAAATCTCCAAGTAGTTCCTCTCTTGTACGCCATGGCTTAAAGAGTTGCAAAAGAGCTAAACAGTAAAACTCCCTTTTGTCAGGAGTTTCGCAACTCAGTTTTAGATGATAAATCAAATGTCTTTTTGTTTGTTTCACCAGACATCCTTCCGATCAAATCACAGCATATACACCTTTATTGATATCTTCTGTAATATTCCTCTTAAAAGAATAGCTTTGCAGTACTTCATAGAGACAAACGTTCTCAAGAAGATTACTTCTATTTGGATAGTATGTATCCAACATATTTGTCTTCAAAATATCTTTACTGTTTGATTCTTTCTCTGCTAAATACTCAATTTCTTGTACAGATTTCAAAGCTCGGTTTTGTGTTCTTGCAAGACCTAAACTCACCCAAATGATTGTTCTAGATTTGGCATATAGACTTGCAGATGATAAGCGATCTGAACATTCTTATGCTCCAATTTCTCGATGAGACAACATCTTCAAACTGTAGCTGTACAATTTCTTACTTAGGCTCTTTCCATGAGAAATGTAATCCCACATTTCCTTTAGTTCTGTCTTTTCAGATTTCATAATGTAAGATGTTACATATCGAGCCACAGCAATGGAGTTGTCTGCAACATATTGAATATCCATGTTAGCATTCCAAATGGACAAAATGACTGGGTTATAGTCATTTATGTATTTTGACTCTTCATTTCTTCTTAAGTTGTAGGTATTTTTCAGTGATGTTCTTGTGACAGTATGTCGCAAAGATGACATAAAATTGTTCACTCTTCCTTTTGATATTACTGGTCGGGGAAATCCAAAACGACATTTTGTGTAGAACTTTTCCTTTGATTTGTATTTTCGACAACAGTATTTTCCACAACGATGGGTTTAGAACCGTAAGACTTGATGTTTTAAATTCTTTTGTTCTGTACTTTTAGGAACAGCACATGTAGAATACTGTTCAATAAAACTCATCACTGTGTCATCCGAATCTGTTCCAAATTTGAGGGCATCTTTGATCCATAGCAGCATATGTATGTGAGGCGCACCTCTTGCTTGATACTCCTTTCTCCAAAAGAAAGCAAGAACCTACCCAAGAGGAGGATTTTTTTTGTTTGTGATAAAAGACATCATAGTTTCAAATCTATGATTGAAATACCTGCATACATTAACTGGATCCAAAGAGCACAGTTCTCCAGGTGTCTTGTATTCTATGTTTTCTATGTTTGCATTTGCCTCTCGAAGAAATTAAAGTAAATCTTCCCAAGCATACTCAGCACAGCTTAGAGTAAGGAACCATGTAGGAGTTCCTAAGTTTCTTACTATACATTTCAAATCCCCATGACGACGGTACCAATACTCGTTAGTACCACACTGACATGCCATGAGATTAATTAGCTGAGATTCCAAAACAGTATCTTTCTGTTGGACTTTATCCATAAAGTCCCTTGCTGAAACATTTTGCAGATGTACTACACTTTTTAGTATATGGTTCACTGCATAAGAAAGTCCAGACAAGTCACTCTCAAACAGAAGATGAAACAAATATGAAATACATTGGCAAAACCTTGGATCTTCTGCATATAATCTTGATGTGCGGTATTCAGATACAGGAATCTGCACAGGTCGGTCATCATATCGTCCACCTTGACCTGTTGGAAATGACTAAGGAAAACAACGAGCTTCCAAGCTTTCTTCCCATACACTAATGGGACTTCCTTTTGCTTCTTTCATTTGGAATAACTCAATAGCATTCCCCATTACTTCATTGGAATGCGAAGGATGAACACTATAATGTTCATAAATTTGTTCACTTCTGGACACATCCACTTTTTCAATTTGCAAAGCTGACAAATCACTGTCCTCTTCTACAGTTGTTTCCTCTTCTCCTACATATACATTTTTGTAGTATTGATTGTTTTTTACCAAATATAACGTTGCCTTTTTCACTTTCCTAACATCCACTAATTCTTGCCAGATTTTCTTACTCTTTGTAGGAACGCCATTAACTAGAATAACTAGAGGTTCCTCTTCCACTTTTTCTACACCAATTGTTTCAATATTTTTCTTTAAATCTAGAGGCAAATAGACAACTCTTCCCTTTAATCCTCTCTGTAAATCGGAAGGAGGCAATTTCCCTGTCTTAGGCTCCATGCGAACAATAGCCTGAAATGGATGCACACATTGAATCAGAATAGACTCATAGGTATTTAAATCCATCAGTTCAGAAGGAATATTTACCAACTCAAGATTATTATGTACAGCTCTAGCAGGCATTTTGTTATCATTTAATTTATTATAACAATATTTACAAATACGTTGATCAGAACCCAAATCAAAACAATTTTCTACCGACAAATAAGTTGCAAAAACCTTCCACTCATTATTATTTTCCTTTTCACTTTTTACATATAAATCAACTAACCTAGTCTGATTCTTATAATGAGTTTGTTGACAACACACACAAGAAAAGTTTGGCCTTTCACCTGAAATGACCTTAAACCTTGTAATTTCTTGGTCAAAATTATCTGTACTAAAATTCTGTACATTTTCTTCTACATTTCCTTCTATTACTGTTTCAGTTTCTGCACTGTCCTCTTTTTCACGAAAGTAACTAACCTCAATTTCATCACAAATGTTCTTTACATCTAATACAGATCCATGCAAAAGAACACTGTTTAACTGTTTTAGCTTAAGTGCTGGACTTTTTGCATAATACAACCTTCTCACTAATTTCCTCACTTCAGTATGATACACTGCTAACAGGGAGAATTACACACTGAGTTCACTGAGCATCCAGTTCGGAGTTTACCGCAGACCGAGCCCGAGATCGCAGACCAGAGTCAACCGAGCAGAGGCTGTAGCCGTAGCTGTGGCGGCGTTGGCTGACCGCCGGGAAAGAACTCTGTAAAGAACGTTGGGAGATCAGGAGCCACCAACCTCTGACGAGCTGAACGGTAGAGCGGTAGAGCGGCAGTGCCTCGGGTCCCGCTCCTGTCAGGCTCCCGCTCCTGCTCCCGTTCCACTCTGCTCTGGTTCCCTGCAGCCGCCATAGTCGGCGCCAGCCTGCCTTAGTCCCGAGAAGCGAGAAGTGTTGAGGGGCAGAGCAGCGGAGCAGTCGAGCTCCGGTCCCCCTGCAGGTAGGCTCCTGCTACAGCCACCCCCCGCACGTCGATTCTAGCGCCTCGCAGCACTTCGCAGCTTCGCAGCCTCGGAGTGGGCAAAGTTTTTTTTTCACTGAACATTGATCATTGAGACAGCTTCCTGCCGTCTGTGAGTGCCTCTACCATTTGGTGAAGGGACCCAGGACTTGGAGTGCTTCCAACGGAAGCCGGAAGCCGTAGAGAGCAGAGGAGCAAAGGTGGAGCACGATCGGGTGAGCAGGGAGTCAGCGAGTACACCTCTCCCGCCACCCGCCATCCGCCACCCGCCACAGCTGGGCCAAAGCTCAGCTCAGCTACAACTGCAGAACCACCATCACTGCCACATCGCATTGCCGCTGCAGGCAAGCAAGGGGACGGCTTGCGCGGCAGAAGGCAGCCGGGGGACGAGCCGCAGGCCGCGAGGGAGAAGCGCGGTGCAGAGCAGGGCACCGGCGGAGGCTGCCGTGATCAGGGTTGAGAGCTGTGCGCCACCGCCGCAACAAGACTCACCAGGACCACCGCAGTCGGGTCCTCTAGCCACCCCTGCCACCACCATTACTAGAACGCTGACGCCGTCGCCGCAGGGAGAGTGATCGCGGCTGGAGGTGAGGCGAGGTGGGGGGCGTGCTGTGGGACAACCGCGGGTCAAAGACAACCTGCAAGTGGAGTTGGGAGTGGAGTTGGAAGCACAGAGGGGGTCGTGAAGAGGGATTGAAGAGGGATTGAGCCGGGCAAATTGCTCAGGATAGCGCCTGCTCTCCCACCCCCGACCACCCCCACCCTCCCCCCCACACCACCAAATAATCAAAAAATTAACTAATAAATACATAATAAAATAATCAAACAAGAACAACAGAATAAGCAGAGCCTCACACCACAATGCGGTCAGGTAGAGCCTCACACCACAATGCGGTCTGGTAGGCTTAAAAAAGAAGCAGCAAAAACGCGTAAGAAGACAAACAAAGACCTCATAGAATCACCTGGGGAGCAGGAGACATTGCAGGTGCTATCCCCACCCTCTTCACAGCACCATGGTTACGAATCTGGCCCTTCTGGCCATACCACTAAGATGGAAACTTCAATTTCCCCAGCGACTTCCATCAAACATCCCAATACGCAGGAAGAAATTACCAATGACACAAGAAAGAGGACTCTCAGAGACTTTTTTAAGAAACCAGGACTCAAAGTCCAAACTTTAACAAACCACAAAGAATTATCGCCTTTACCAGCTCAGTCCTTTCAAAAACCTCTTAACGCTACTCCTGTTCAGATTGAAGTACAGGTACAGATCCACGAACAGTCTTATATTCCGGGTACCATCATATCCCTAGACAGTGACTATGCAAGAGACGAACCCTGGACGTCAGAGCAAAAGGGGTCAACACCAGCTACTCTGCCCGGTGGCATATTCTCCACTAAACAACAAGCCCATCAACCAAACAAGGATCAATGCCTATCGCCAATATCAATTTCAAGTGAAGACGCCCCAAGCAACACCGGATCACCCCTGCAGCAGGGAGCCAATCTACACGTAGATATCCCATTATCTTTAAGAAACAAAATACAACTCACCCCACAAGCAGCACAGTGGACCAGGACAATACCGGGCACCATCAAACCGTTAACACCAACGACACCACCAGTTCTGGTCCTTCAAGAATCACCAATAGGCAAGAAAGGAGAGCCTAACGATCGCTCCCTGTTAGACCTGTCCTTTTTTAAAACGGAAGCAAACAAAACAAAAATTGAGACTGAAGGCTGCGATCCCACAGCGGTTGACTGCATTACCGTCTGGCCCCAGCTCCTGCATACCCTACAATCTACAGTATCCGCATTAAACTACCACTCAGATAAACTTGATTTACAAGTCGACCTTTTAAACACATTAGCTGTTTACACAGCAGGGATCGACAACAAACTGGAAGGCCTGAATGCCCTAATCACAAAAGCACAATCCAAAGTTAACCTGACCCAAGCGATATGCTGCTGCTCTCCAATTATAGACAGCTTGTCTACGCTTCCCCAGTTTCTCACCATGGTACTGACAGAAATAAGGAAATTACCATCAGGTGCACATGAGACATCACATCGGATACGTTCGCCCACAAATAGCGTAATCAGCCAAAAAATTACGGACCAGAGCACAAGCGAGAAAAAACAAGTAACGGCATCAAAGACCTACCAGCAAAATCCGATATTCAATCGACTCATGTTTCAGCTTCAGTAACATCTCCAGATAAGCAATTGGCTCCTAAATAGTTTAGTATCTTTCATACCATCAAACCAAATAATAAAAACAATATTATGTCAATAACAGAAAAAACGCCTACGTCTTAGACAAAGTTAGACAATGACACCGGAGACATGGTCCCGCGACTGAGTCTAACGACTAAACCTCCTCAAAATCATCATCTAAGCAAAAGGGAAAGGAAGAGACTAAGGAAAAAACATAATAGACACAGTATAGAGGTTCCCCGTTACGTTGAAAAAGACATTACACGTCGCAGCTCAACCAATTCAGTGAGCCTAGACAGCACTCTTTTACCATCACAAAATTCCCCTTTGCAGGCGAATACTGTAGTAACCAGTAAGACGCAATTGTAACCCATCCTCAGAAAAACCCATAAGGACTTATCGGCAGCTCGGGGCGAGGTCCCAGTTCAGTCTCTACACCCCCCGACGTCAGATAACCTTGAAAGAATCATAAAACCAGAAACACTGCCCTACACGGCCATAATCAAGCAAGAAGACACGACAGCTACCACAGACATGGCCAATACATTAAGGGAGAACAAAAACAGGGCAATGATAGCCCAGCACGAGGATGAGCACCTGTTAATACGTAAAGAGAACTTTCAAATTATGCTATTCAAGAATCGGGACACAACACAAATAGGTAAATATCCCCCAAGAATTGAGGACCCACAACCCCAACAAGTGGGCCAGAAGCAACAGTTACTCCATACCCGAAGAAGAGTTGATTCACCACTGGTAATAGTCAAACAGGATTATAAGACCCCATGTCAGGTCTCTACAACCACAACCCCAAACACGAAATTGTTATTCATTCCTGAATACCACACCAAAGGACCTCACGACATCTTGAATAGAGGGAACATTCTGAAACTTTTTAAAAATATTCCCGAACTTTACCACATTGAATCCAATTACATACTTTCAATTGAATTCACACCTACTTAAGGTAACCAATCCTCTGAATCAACATTAATCACTTTTTCATCTACAACAATCATGGAGCAAGTCTTATCAATGTCTGACCTATTCAATTCATGGGGAATTAAAATAGTCCAACAGCCCGAACCACGGTATCCGTCAGTTCTTGCAAAACCACCGGCCGTATCGGATCGACCAGGCTCTTCAACTATCTCAATACTACGATCTGCAAAAAGCCGATCCCCAGGAAAGGCAATACGCATTGGAACCGAGGAGGTTAAAACGACGGTGCCTGACTGGGGATGGCTGCCAGGGGCTCTGAACAGGGGTAACCAAAATTGAACCAGTACCCAGTCCGGTCTCTCAGTATGTTCATGGAACATCAGTGGTCTTACCCCAAAACTCCAATCCATCAACGTGATAAAATTCTTAAAAAACCATGAAATCATACTACTGCAGGAAACATGGTCCATGGTTAGCCTCCCAATAGAAGGATACCTGGAATACAGAGTCCCAGCCCAGAAGTTGCACAAATCCGGTCGACCCAGCGGTGGTCTCACCATCTACATCTCAGTTAAGCTAAATGTCAACATCATAAAAATGACACTTAAGGAAGACTGGATCCTCTGGATAAGGATAGATAACACCGAACACACCGATACTCTGTTCTTGATCAACGTTTACATTTCACCAAGCACCAAGGATAAAAAAACGAAGTTTAATCATCTAATACAGACTTTGTGTGATCTGGAAAGCAATTACAACAGCCCGGCGACTATAGCACAAATCTTTTTCAAGAACCCCCAGAAGACCACGAGCTCTGTGGCCCGACATCCTTGAACAAACAAAACCCCCTGGCACCAAACATAGCAACATTGGTGGATACATGGTTCTTCAATTCAGTGCCATAGGCTACACAGTCTTGAATGGTCGCTTCCCTAAGGACAATCCACCGAACTGGACAAGGTCAAACGGGCGCATCCACTCCTTCCTAGACTACACAGTTTGCAACAAGGTAATCCTCCCCCTGATCGAGAATTATACCATCGCCGCTCAAGGTGACAGTGACCATCGTCCCCAAGTGATCACAATGTCATTTAATCCAGCACATCACGCTACAATCAGCCAAACTTCAAGAAGAGACCACTCCGAAAACCTCAAAAGGCTGAAATGGTCAGATCCAATAATACCGGCAATAATGACTAAATGTAGAGACCTGCAAAATCAAAGGATCACTAACAAATTACCACCGGTTATGGCAAGGGCTCACTTCTCCGAGGAACTGCTTAAAAAATGTCCCCGCATCTCGGGAAACACCACAAAACGCAATCTAGCAACAAAAACAGATGAAATTAAGGAACTAAAATCAAAACGTAATAGCACGCTACGACAAGTCCGTAGGTACCCCGGGGAAGCCCATAAATTTAATAAGTACAAAGCCGCCCAGAAAGCACTTCGACAGGCAATATTTCACGGAAAAAATAAACGCTCTGAAGAGTTCTGGGAAAAATTGTTGCACGCGAACAAAAGTCATATCCCAAAAGCTTTCTGGTCAATCCTCAATTCCAAAATACACAAGCAAAGAGGACTAAGCAGCGCCAACATCTCTGAAGCCGAATGGGTACTTTATTTAACAGCGCACTTTGAAGAGCAAGAGATAAAAGCCGGCTCACTCGTCAACTTACCGGCAATGGCTCAACAACTCAATCGCTACCGAGCGCTGAACATTACGGAAGCGGTTCAATCAAACATATTAGTTGAACGTAACTCAAGAACTCTACAGGCATTCAACACTAAATCCTCGTTTCAGATTTTAGAACTATCGGACAACGCATTTACAAATCCGAGAATTACGAGGGACAAAACAGCCCGAGCTATAACAGAGGGTCGCGGTGACGGAGCCCCAGGGCCGAATGGCCTACCACAGGCGCTGTTTAAGCAGGACACGGAATTCTGGGCCCATCAACTGGCACCCCTTTTTTCCCACTGCTGGTCTAATTCCGAACTACCCGAATCATGGCGCGGCGCCATTATACATCCAATTTTCAAGGGAGGTAAGAGATCAGACCCAAAAAACTACAGGATGATCACCCTATTGGATGTAGAATCGAAATACTACGCCAAAAAACTACAGGATGATCACCCTATTGGATGTAGAATCGAAATACTCCTTCACGACCTGGCATCCTGGGCAACAAAAAAACACTGAATACCTTTTAACCAGACAGGATTCGTTCAAAAATCAGGCACAATAACCAACTTACTCGCAATATCGATCATGATGGACAAAATGGTTGCCTCCGAAATGTTCATGCATGCCTGTTTCGTGGACTTTCAGGCCGCCTTCGATCGTGTGCCTCGAAGCCTATTATGGCTCAAACTACGGAAATGGGGGATTCCTCCAACACTGCTACGAGCCATAATTGCGCTCCACACCAATACCTGGATCCGCATAAAACTTGGGGACGGATCACACACATCAAGGAAAGTATTAACATCACAGTGAGTGAAACAAGGCTACGTGTTAGCGCCTCTTCTTTTCAACCTCTTCATTTCTGATCTGTCAGAGTCACTCGATGAGGTTAACTCTCATCCACCAAAACTCGCTGGGGTAAGAGTTAGTAATCTATTGTATGCAGATGACCTGGTTCTGCTGAGCCACAGCAGGGTTGGCTTACAAAGACTCCTTGATCGATTGTCCCTTTACACCATCAGAAACAAATTAGAACTAAATCTAACGAAGACAAGGGCACTTACTTTTGGGTTAAGGAAATACAGAGGCGGCGGTTGGTTATACAATGGTAAGAAGGTAGAAAAAGCAAACACTTATAAGTACCTGGGGGTCCACATAGACAGAAGGGGCTCCTTCTCTAAACATAGAGATGAGGTAGAAGCCAAAGCTCTGTCTATCCAGGTTGCATTCAAGACACTCGCCAGACAACTCTCTGGGCCATCCCTGACCCCTCTCATAACTGTCATGAAGGCAAAAATCACTGGCTTTCTTACCTACGGCCAGGAGATCATGCAAGGGAAGGACAATAGTCTTGTGAATAAAATAACAACAAGAATATTCAAATAAGCGTTGAACATGCCGAAATCCTCATCCCCTGCTCAAATACGCCTTGAGTTCGGCCTTCAAGACCACCATGCGGCAGGAGCATTCATTAGTCTGTGCAATAAGCTGCGTAGTTCAAGAAAAGGAAGCCTGGAGGCCCTCCTGTGGCAGGAAATTTCCGTTGGTCAGCTAGGTGGAACATACCGGTGCTATTTACATGATTCATTAAAACTACTGGACTCGGAGGAAATTTGGAATTTGAATCCATCACAGCAGGCACTCAAAATCTATATAAAGAGGAAGGTTCGCCTCTGGTCCTTTCACTCGGACAGAGATCAACTTGCTAAACGTAAGCACGCCTGGACAATCATTCCATGGTTTAAGCCAGGAGTCATGGCCCCATACCTGTCATGCACCTACTCCGTGTTATGGAAAAAAAGATTCATGGCCCATAGAAAGGGCAAATGGCCATTCTTGTACCATCTGCCGAGTTGGAAACGTGCAAATACCGAGGTAGCGTGCAGGGGGTGTGGTAGTGACAAGGAATCAATCGAGCATGTAGCATGTCACTGTCCAGTACTTCTCGACGACCGGAAGTCCATGTTAAAAAGCGAATGGAACAAACTGGGCATACGTAAATGCAGACAAGCCATACTCGCATCAATGAACCTGGACAACACAATGCTTAACATTCGGTTTACCAAGTTCATGACAAGAGCAGCAATAAGATTTTCAACTGGAAATGCCAACAAGTAAACAATGGTCAACATTAAATGGGATGCTCTACCCCTATGTACCGTGAAATAGCAGCCGCTCGAGGCTGCATTCTTTCTTTATATAGACAATTTACGGACACTATGCGTCTCGGGATCATTAAGTCATCATACGTACTGTTCTTATTGTTTCGACAGATTGGTGTTTTTAGCAGTGCCAACAATGTATCTTCATAATTCTGGCTTTCGCCTTGTGTTCATTTTTTAGTAGACGCTAACTCATACGCGACAATAACGGCTCCCAAGCGTCCTTTTTTAACATGACTAATAATTTGTTAAAATCATGTGAATTAATTTTATATCGTTTTTTTTTATAACCTCAAATGAATGCTACTTTTAATATTCTGTGATGCTACAAACGGATGATTGTAATGATTTTAATTAATCAAACAATAACGTTTTTTTTTACACTGCTAAAATCCTAAAATGGTGAAAAACACTCTGGCATACTTTTCTAGAAAGACAAGCCAGAGAATGCTCTTGCAAACACGTTTTTCCCTCAGTCTGCAAAGATCTAATTCTTGCAACATCTTAATCTTTTGTTTAAGACTTTTCTTAGTATACTTGCGTAAGAAATTGCGAAACAAATCAATTGAATCCTGTCGTACACTACAAATACTACTACAATTCCAAGTGTACACTGGAGCCTTAGGACATCTCCCTAAAACTTCATCAGCTAACACCTCTTCTGCATTTCTAGGCACAATTTTCTCTTTTTCAATCGGACAACCGTCCTTCACCTCATATGCTCGACCACTGGTGTCAACTGCATGCAACAAATCATTAGTCTGAAAGTAAGTCTCCTCATTAAAAAATGGCTCACAACTTGAACTATGCTTCCATTCTCCAGAAAATACATTACAAAAATTAGTTCTATAAATTAGTCTTTTCCACTTACTTTTCGCTTTCAAAACATTGATTGCCTTGTCTAGTGTACGAATTCTATTAATTACTAAAATATACAGCTTCTTTTTTATTTCAAAAGCCTAATCAACAATAATCTCAATATTTTTCTTTTTCTTATAAAAAGCTGTTTTCCTTTTACAATTCTTTACATTTTTAATACATTTAAAACTACTCTATTATAAAACATTCTCTTGCGAATTTGAACAAACTGGTTTTTTCGTCTATTACTATAGGCAATTTGATCGCCACATACTTTTCCCACATTTTTTGGGGGGTCTGGTTTTTCTTTGTAGTTACAGATAATTTCTTTTTCTTTTGCACATTATCCACACTTTTTTTTACTTTTGGTTCATTTCCTTATTAAATCCTTTGTTGTCTTACCAGGAGCATTCTTCTTTTTCTCCGTACATTGTTGTTTAGATAAATCTTGTAATTGTCTTTTCTTGGAAAAGTAAGCCTGTTTTTTTTTCTTTTCGCATTTTTAGTAGGCATGTTGGTTTTTCTTTCTGTAGATAATTACAATCTGTGTTGAAGAAAAAAGAACATGTTATAGACCACTACTAACATACTACATAGCAATTAAAACCACTAAATGATATAAACACTGGTTTACTTCATAAGTACGTTTAAGGCACAGCAACTGTGTCTGGGCAGAGTAGGAAATCATGCAGTGAGTGCTGTTTCTGAGTTCATGGCAGTGCAGTGGTGTTTCAACATTATAGGGGCATTTGCTGAGAATGGTGTTTCAGGGTTCAGAACAGTGCAGTGGTGTTCAGGCAGTGTAGGGGGTCGTGGTGAGATTGATATTTCTGAGTTTAGAGCAATAAAGTTGTGTGTAGGCAGTGTATGGTATTATGCAAGGGCTACGAGTAAAAAACACTGGATGTCCTAAAGCCTAACTCACTCCATGAGTACATGTATTTCCATGTATTAAAAACAGATACACTGAGCAAGTGATTCTGTCACAATATTTAAAAAAAGACACTGACTCGCATTCTGAATGAAAACAGATAGAATTATGCCTTGCAATTCACTGAAATGATTACTACATGTTACAGAGAGAGTTAGAATGGCATTTCTACAGCACAGCTATTATACGTTTAGCTACTATTCTTAAATGACATCCAAATTACTACTTACGTCACCTAGGGTCAGATATCTCATGATCACAATTCGTCTAAACCACTCTAAGATGGCGCCCTTAATCACATAGGAACTGACGTCACTAAGAGACTGATATCTAGCGTTCTCCATCCGCTCGAACGCACAGAGAAACGGACCGAAGTAAGCACAGATACGCTACTACGCTTAGCAGAAAGCCTAACCGGTGAGTTCTCTCGGTGATCAATCCGTAGTACCTAGAGTTAGAGCCATGTCTGTCAAACTAAATATCGTATAGAGTTAAGACCCGATTTTTATTTATTTTTTACATGCACAGAGCTGACCTGGAAACTCTAAAGAACCGTAACATCAGAATCCCCTCACCAGTATGGAACCATAAGTTTAAAAGTTAGTGTCGTCCCAAGGTAAACAACAGATACAGTATTTTTTATTTCCAATGCAGAGATTTGAGCGGCATAATAGAATGTACGTATTCTTTCTACAGAACATACCAGATTGAAAGTACAACACCTAATGGGCAGGTAGAAGCTCACTCCGTCTGAGAAGGTAAAAAGGATCCCGCTCTTATTGAGATACACTCAGTTAAAGCATGTAATGTACGAAACGTCAGGCCACACATGGGCTAGTAGAAATAATTCACAAGCTGTGATAGCGTTTAAACATAAGAGTTCGACCCAAGGTCAATATACAAGGAGTATCATCCTTATTAATGAGTCACAACCCAACCCTTTAAATACCAGTAATCTCCACACGCTAATGGATTGCAGAGAACAGACTATGTATCAGATACCCAGGATAATTATCACAAGTTTGCAGCTGAGCTCTGATTAAGTAATGTTAAGATGAAATGTAACAACGGCATATATGCATGCAATAACAGTATACCTGAACAAGTAAAATATTAAATTGGTGGTAGATTTGAAGCTTGAAAGTGCCCTATGAGCAATTAATTCGAAATGCAAAGTAAAAAATTACGACACTAATGAATTTCATTGACAGGAAGGCCCCCGAAGAAGGGACTGGGTCCCGAAATGCATCGGGCCTGCTAAAACTTCAACTGTTGGTGTATCACATCAACAAATATTTATGGGCTGTGTTAAAGTGTGAATTCAATCACACCACAGATTTAATGTATAAATTGTTTTGTTTTTTACATATATGAATGAACTGAATATGGATACGAGAAAAACATAAATGATCTAAAAAAGAAAATTGGTGAATAAAACCAAGATAAATGTACAAATTTAAGTAGTAATTTGGATGTCATTTAAGACTAGTAGCTAAACGTAGAATAGCTGTGCATCAGGTTAGGGAGTGACTTTTGTACACTACCCGGTTTTTGAAGTTAATTATGGACAGGGGACAGGCAGCCCCATGATTCCTGATTGCACGCAATAGTTGGAACAAATTGACCAACAATAATTAAAATAGTTATAAAGAAAGATAACAAGGTGTGCCAAGGGCCCAGACATTTCTGTAATTTAGTAACCTTAACTGCCCACTTAGGACTGAGCACCCGAGCTGACAGAATGTCGACCTTCGACCTTCAAGCACAACAGAAAATAGAGCAAACACCAGAGCTTTTACGGAAGATGAAGCAAAAGAAATTTACGGATTAATCAAGGTCACAAAAAGTTTCGAGTCCCACCAAGGTTCAGCGATACAACAACTAAAACATATGGAATTTATCATGCGTCGAGAACTTACTCAGAGACTGCACGTAACCACATTGATCCAGTATCATAAGCATCAGCGGATTCCCAGAGGGTTGAGATTGGCGATTAAACCTCTCCTATTCAGATTACAGCATAACAAAGCTTTCATGGAAAAATGGCACTCAGTGCTCTTTAGACCTTATCCTATTGATAGTAGAAGAGTTAGCCAAAACCATAAAAGAACTAGAGGAAGAAATATTTAATCTCAAAAGAGATATATCAAAAAGATTTGACCAAGAAGAATGGGATAAAAATTTAGATGACATCAATAAAAGATTGGACCAATATGAGAAAGATCTACAAGAAAGGAAATTAAGAAAATTCACACTATAGATTATCGTCTAAACGAAGTTTACACATGGGCAGAAATGTACGCCCAAACGAGACCACAGAAACAACAACATACATCATCTAATGAAAGTGTGGTATCAGACAGTGATATAGCGGCTTCCAGAGCACCAATTCAAAGAAAGGCGCCTACAACATCATCAGAAACATCTTCAAATATACAAAAGAGAACAACCGCAGCAGATCCTTTTTTGTCCCAGGGACAGGAAATAACCCAACCACCAGACCAAACACAAAAAACGAGTACAAACACACTAAGACCAGAAGAGGAAAAACAAAAAGAAACAACAAAAAAAACCCTTTTTGAGGAGCGGGAAAACATAGTCATAAACATCTCGTCGGTTGAATTAAGCAAAAAGCAGATCAACGTGCTGAACAAAGGAACATCGTTTGTACCGACATACCACTCTAACTTAACAGAGACTGAAATAGCCCTCTTCAAATTTATGAGAACTATCAGACTACGCCATTTCTTCAGTAATGTTCTACCGGAACCCACACCAGGAACAACGAAAGAGTATGTGGAATTCAAACCTAAAAGCAAATTTATAGCACCTACCTCTCATAAGACCATCGATATGTTTGAGAAGTTTGTCCTCCAAGACTTTCAAAAATTGAATTTTCAAACCAATACCAAAACTAATTTCTCTAAACATGAAAGGAAGATTCTACAAGAATTGGCAGAACTGGAAACACTAGAATTTCAAAGAGCGGACAAAGGAGGAGCTTTGATAATAATGGATGCTGCATTCTATCATAGGAAAACTGAGGAACATCTAATGGATGAGACGACTTATCTACCATTGGAAAGAGATCCAACTAATGACATAAAAAGAACACTGGACACTATCCTTCAAAATGCCTTAAGTATGGGATGGATTTCAACCAAGACATTGCAATTCCTGTCAGATACAGAACTGAAACGACCTTATATATACATGCTCCCTAAGGTGCATAAGAACTTGAAAAATCCGCCATTTAGACCCATTGTGTCGGGCATAGGATCAATATTTGAACCTCTAGGCAAGTACATAGATACCTTTCTTCAAAAATGTGTGATCAATTGGAAAACCAACATCAAAGATACAACAGAATTTCTAAATTTACTTGAAATGGTACAAGTGGAAGAAAATGAACAGTGGACCTTTTGCACTATCGATGTGAATTCCCTTTACACATCGATACCATTAAAAGAGGGACTAGAGGCGACAGAGTGGGCATTATTGCAATTAGAAGACATCGGAGCCAACAAAATATTTCTGCTTGAACTTCTGTTTTTTTGTTTACAACACAGTTATTTTCATTTCAATGACAAGTTCTTTTTACAGATCAGCATGGGTTTCGGAGGAGCTCCAACATATGCGAATATTTTTATGGCGCAATTCGAGGAACAATATATCTTGACAGACAACAAATGGATGACTTCACTACTTATGTATCGTCGATTCATAGACGACATATTCTTGATTTGGAAAGGACCCATAGAGATGTTAGAAGAAAATATTCAGGAACTCAACCAAAAGAACCCCCGAATAACATTCACTCACATAATAAACAAGAAGCTCACTCCGTCTGAGAAGGTAAAAAGGATCCCGCTCCTATTGAGATACACTCAGTTAAAGCATGTAATGTACGAAACGTCAGGCCACACATGGGCTAGTAGAAATAATTCACAAGCTGTGATAGCGTTTAAACATAAGAGTTCGACCCAAGGTCAATATACAAGGAGTATCATCCTTATTAATGAGTCACAACCCAACCCTTTAAATACCAGTAATCTCCACACGCTAATGGATTGCAGAGAACAGACTATGTATCAGATACCCAGGATAATTATCACAAGTTTGCAGCTGAGCTCTGATTAAGTAATGTTAAGATGAAATGTAACAACGGCATATATGCATGCAATAACAGTATACCTGAACAAGTAAAATGTTAAATTGGTGGTAGATTTGAAGCTTGAAAGTGCCCTATGAGCAATTAATTCGAAATGCAAAGTAAAACATTACGACACTTATGAATTTCATTCACAGGAAGGCCCCCGAAGAAGGGACTGGGTCCCGAAATGTACCGGGCCTGCTAAAACTTCAACTGTTGGTGTATCACATCAACAAATATTTATGGGCTGTGTTAAAGTGTGAATTCAATCACACCAAAGATTTAATGTATAAATTGTTTTGTTTTTTACATATATGAATGAACTGAATATGGATACGAGAAAAACATAAATGATCTAAAAAAGAAAATTGGTGAATAAAACCAAGATAAATGTACAAATTTAAGTAGTAATTTGGATGTCATTTAAGACTAGTAGCTAAACGTAGAATAGCTGTGCATCAGGTTAGGGAGTGACTTTTGTACACTACCCGGTTTTTGAAGTTAATTATGGACAGGGGACAGGCAGCCCCATGATTCCTGATTGCACGCAATAGTTGGAACAAATTGACCAACAATAATTAAAATAGTTATAAAGAAAGATAACAAGGTGTGCCAAGGGCCCAGACATTTTTGTAATTTAGTAACCTTAACTGCCCACTTAGGACTGAGCACCCGAGCTGACAGAATGTCGACCTTCGACCTTCAAGCACAACAGAAAATAGAGCAAACACCAGAGCTTTTACGGAAGATGAAGCAAAAGAAATTTACGGATTAATCAAGGTCACAAAAAGTTTCGAGTCCCACCAAGGTTCAGCGATACAACAACTAAAACATATGGAATTTATCATGCGTCGAGAACTTAATCAGAGACTGCACGTAACCACATTGATCCAGTATCATAAGCATCAGCGGATTCCCAGAGGGTTGAGATTGGCGATTAAACCTCTCCTATTCAGATTACAGCATAACAAAGCTTTCATGGAAAAATGGCACTCAGTGCTCTTTAGACCTTATCCTATTGATAGTAGAAGAGTTAGCCAAAACCATAAAAGAACTAGAGGAAGAAATATTTAATCTCAAAAGAGATATATCAAAAAGATTTGACCAAGAAGAATGGGATAAAAATTTAGATGACATCAATAAAAGATTGGACCAATATGAGAAAGATCTACAAGAAAGGAAATTAAGAAAATTCACACTATAGATTATCGTCTAAACGAAGTTTACACATGGGCAGAAATGTACGCCCAAAGGAGACCACAGAAACAACAACATACATCATCTAATGAAAGTGTGGTATCAGACAGTGATATAGCGGCTTCCAGAGCACCAATTCAAAGAAAGGCGCCTACAACATCATCAGAAACATCTTCAAATATACAAAAGAGAACAACCGCAGCAGATCCTTTTTTGTCCCAGGGACAGGAAATAACCCAACCACCAGACCAAACACAAAAAACGAGTACAAACACACTAAGACCAGAAGAGGAAAAACAAAAAGAAACAACAAAAAAACCCTTTTTGAGGAGCGGGAAAACATAGTCATAAACATCTCGTCGGTTGAATTAAGCAAAAAGCAGATCAACGTGCTGAACAAAGGAACATCGTTTGTACCGACATACCACTCTAACTTAACAGAGACTGAAATAGCCCTCTTCAAATTTATGAGAACTATCAGACTACGCCATTTCTTCAGTAATGTTCTACCGGAACCCACACCAGGAACAACGAAAGAGTATGTGGAATTCAAACCTAAAAGCAAATTTATAGCACCTACCTCTCATAAGACCATCGATATGTTTGAGAAGTTTGTCCTCCAAGACTTTCAAAAATTGAATTTTCAAACCAATACCAAAACTAATTTCTCTAAACATGAAAGGAAGATTCTACAAGAATTGGCAGAACTGGAAACACTAGAATTTCAAAGAGCGGACAAAGGAGGAGCTTTGATAATAATGGATGCTGCATTCTATCATAGGAAAACTGAGGAACATCTAATGGATGAGACGACTTATCTACCATTGGAAAGAGATCCAACTAATGACATAAAAAGAACACTGGACACTATCCTTCAAAATGCCTTAAGTATGGGATGGATTTCAACCAAGACATTGCAATTCCTGTCATATACAGAACTGAAACGACCTTATATATACATGCTCCTTAAGGTGCATAAGAACTTGAAAAATCCGCCATTTAGACCCATTGTGTCGGGCATAGGATCAATATTTGAACCTCTAGGCAAGTACATAGATACCTTTCTTCAAAAATGTGTGATCAATTGGAAAACCAACATCAAAGATACAACAGAATTTCTAAATTTACTTGAAATGGTACAAGTGGAAGAAAATGAACAGTGGACCTTTTGCACTATCGATGTGAATTCCCTTTACACATCGATACCATTAAAAGAGGGACTAGAGGCGACAGAGTGGGCATTATTGCAATTAGAAGACATCGGAGCCAACAAAATATTTCTGCTTGAACTTCTGTTTTTTTGTTTACAACACAGTTACTTTCATTTCAATGACAAGTTCTTTTTACAGATCAGCATGGGTTTCGGAGGAGCTCCAACATATGCGAATATTTTTATGGCGCAATTCGAGGAACAATATATCTTGACAGACAACAAATGGATGACTTCACTACTTATGTATCGTCGATTCATAGACAACATATTCTTGATTTGGAAAGGACCCATAGAGATGTTAGAAGAAAATATTCAGGAACTCAACCAAAAGAACCCCCGAATAACATTCACTCACATAATAAACAAGAAGCTCACTCCGTCTGAGAAGGTAAAAAGGATCCCGCTCCTATTGAGATACACTCAGTTAAAGCATGTAATGTACGAAACGTCAGGCCACACATGGGCTAGTAGAAATAATTCACAAGCTGTGATAGCGTTTAAACATAAGAGTTCGACCCAAGGTCAATATACAAGGAGTATCATCCTTATTAATGAGTCACAACCCAACCCTTTAAATACCAGTAATCTCCACACGCTAATGGATTGCAGAGAACAGACTATGTATCAGATACCCAGGATAATTATCACAAGTTTGCAGCTGAGCTCTGATTAAGTAATGTTAAGATGAAATGTAACAACGGCATATATGCATGCAATAACAGTATACCTGAACAAGTAAAATGTTAAATTGGTGGTAGATTTGAAGCTTGAAAGTGCCCTATGAGCAATTAATTCGAAATGCAAAGTAAAACATTACGACACTTATGAATTTCATTCACAGGAAGGCCCCCGAAGAAGGGACTGGGTCCCGAAATGTACCGGGCCTGCTAAAACTTCAACTGTTGGTGTATCACATCAACAAATATTTATGGGCTGTGTTAAAGTGTGAATTCAATCACACCAAAGATTTAATGTATAAATTGTTTTGTTTTTTACATATATGAATGAACTGAATATGGATACGAGAAAAACATAAATGATCTAAAAAAGAAAATTGGTGAATAAAACCAAGATAAATGTACAAATTTAAGTAGTAATTTGGATGTCATTTAAGACTAGTAGCTAAACGTAGAATAGCTGTGCATCAGGTTAGGGAGTGACTTTTGTACACTACCCGGTTTTTTAAGTTAATTATGGACAGGGGACAGGCAGCCCCATGATTCCTGATTGCACACAATAGTTGGAACAAATTGACCAACAATAAATAAAATAGTTATAAAGAAAGATAACAAGGTGTGCCAAGGGCCCAGACATTTTTGTAATTTCTACAGCACAGCCAGGATCTTCAGTACACAGCATGGAGACTATTTGCGAATTAAGAAGCCTGACAGGCATATTGCATAGCAGTTTCTAGCACTACATATCCTAAAGCCTGACTCACTTCATCAGAATATGTATTCCCATATTTTTAAACACATCAACTAAGAAATTATTACAATAGTACAAAAAGACGCTCTCGAATCATTTTTTATTCAAAATCATACATTTATTCTTCAAACATTTTTTTTTTTTATTAAAGATTTTCAAGGACCATTTTTACCCCCACCCACCCTCAGAGGTCGATTTATCCCATACTTGAACATTGGACAAGGATAACATTACTTACAGCCATATAATACTTCAGATGAGAAGCAAACCATAAAAACAAAAGAAAAAAGAAAAAAAACACACAATGCATATCACAGATAAAAGAACATACAGGAGCATAAAAATGAAAAAAACAGGTAATAATACATAGCATTATTCTCATAGCTAGACCTCTATTACCCAGCCTTCCACGCTATAATTTGGCTCCAGATACTTAACCCTAGTGCTCTTCCCCTTTTCCCCTTTCTAGCATAAATTGCCATTTCTAAATTATAAATATACAACAGCCTAGCTAACCATTGATTCATGGTGGGTGGAAGTCTATCCCGTCATGCAGAGGCAATACATAAACGCAAGACCGCCATAGCCACAAACAAAAAGTGACTAAATTGAGGTTGGCAACTCCCCTGCTCCACCCATAATAAGATCAAATCTGGGGTCAGCTTAATTACACCATTCAACTTCAAACATTTCATACTGTAATAAAACATCCAGCATGATTTCATCTGGAATTACGTTTGCATTACCCTCAACTTCAAAATTTGCAACTTGAAACTCAATGTCTTCTACTGCTTCCATCAAGTCAATGTCCAAACTTTGATCAAAAATATCACTGCTTAAATCTCGTTCTCCATTATCTTGTTTATCAATGTTATCCTCCAAAAGTACATTTAAGTCCTCTATGACATCGATGGAAATTTTTAAATTGACTTGAAAGTTGTCCTGATTTTGATCCATTATATATAGTACAATGTTGCTGGACCTTGCAAAAAAATATAAACACTAAATTATATAATTTTCACTAATAGATAATACAAAACTAGCTTTATCAACTTCATACGTACATGTATTCACATATTTTTAAACACATCAACTAAACAAATTATTCTGCCACATTCTTCTGAAATGAAAACGGACTCACACTGTGATCTTAGACACATAACACTATCCCTTGCAATTCAGTAAAATGATTACTACAGTAAAAGGGGGTCTTGCTGGGAGTATTCTTTCAGAGTTTACAGCACTGCAGAAGTGTTGAAAGAGTTTAGAATATTTTTCTAGGGATGGAGTTTCAGGGTTTAGGACAAGGAAGTGGTGTTCAAGCAGTGTAGAGAGTCAAGGTGGGACTGAGAATGTACTAATGAAAATTCACTGAAATGATTACTACATGCTACAGAGACAGTTGCTTTTGCATTTCAACAGCACAGCAACTCTCTAAATTGCACAGCATAAACACAATTTGGGAATTAAGAGGCCTGAGACACATACTGCATAGGACTTTCTACAACTACATCTCCTAATTCATGACTCACTTCATGATTTAGGTGATTTAGCACACAGAGGGAGAGAAAGTACAAACAGAGTCAAAATGATACAGGCAGAGGGTGCAAGACTACAGGCAGAGAGAGGAATGATAGCGCTGTCTAATTCACACCACCAGCCATATCATAATAGGCCTCTGCAGATGTACATGAGAGAGTGCAGGCAGAGGGTGCAGGCAGAGGAAGAGGAATGGTACAGACAGAAAATGATAAAATGCAGGCAGAGACTGAACTGGTACAGGCAGAGGATAGATGTGCAGGGCTGCAGGCAGAGGTACAGATGGTGCAGTCAGAGAAAAGATGGTGCAGAGAGAGGGTGAGATGATTCAAGCAGAGACACAGATAGTGCAAGCAGACACAGACATGGTACACACAGAGGATAAAATGGTACAACCGAGAAGAAATGCTGGAAACAGTGAGGCAAATGCTACATGCAGAGGCAAATTGGAGCACACATAGAGCGAGATAGTGAAGACAGAGATAAAATCGTACATGCAGAGGGTGCGATACTACAGGCAGAGAAGGAAAAGATTTAACATGGTAGAGCTGTCTAATACACACCAGCAGCCATATCATAATAGGCCTCTGCAGATGCACATGAGAGGGTGCAGGCAGAGGGTGCAGGCAGAGGGAGAGGGATGGTACAGACAGAAAATGAGATCATGCGGGCAGAGACTAAACTGGTACAGGCAGAGGATAGATGGTGCAGGGCTGCAGGCAGAGGGACAGATGGTGCAGTCAGAGAAAAGGTGGTGCAGAGAGAGAGTGAGATGGTTCAAGCAGAGACACAGATAGTGCAAGCAGACACAGACATGGTACACTCAGAGGATAAAATGGTACAACAGAGAAGAAATACTGGAAACAGTGACACAAATGCTACATGCAGAGGCAAATTGGAGCACACAGAGGGGGAGATAGTGAAGACAGAGATGAAATGGTACAAGCAGAGGGTGCGAGACTACAGACAGAGAAAGAAAAGATTTAACATGGTAGCGCTGTCTAATACACACCAGCAACCATATCATAATAGGCCTCTGCAGATAAACATGAGAGGATGCAGACAGAGAGTGCAGGCAGGGAGACGGTTGGTGCAGACAGAAAATGAGATAATGCAGGCAAAGACTGCAAGTATATAAAAAAGTAGTCTATTGGACATCAAGTTAAAAGCACAAAGAAAAAAAAACATACAGCCATGAACTACCCTTCCCAACATGGATAGCGGTAATCATGGTAACATAACAGCCAATGAGAGTGCATGCAACAGTATATAGGAATCCCACGCCGTAGTCCTTCCTCTTTCGTTGCTGCTGCTGGAAAGAAGTCCTCTATCCTCTAGTCTGTTTTCTGATCGGAGCCTAGGGAAGAGAGAAAATAGTAATATCTCGTCCAGAACAATGTGGAATAAATCAGATTTACACTGCAATGCTGAGAAACACAGAAAAACTCAAGATCAGATGCAAGAGAAACACTATGCAAGCGCAGTATAGTCATATATACACTGAAACATTGGAAAAATTAATACTTCTCTTAATTGAAGAAAGTATCACTGGAAACCACAATCCAGGGGGGGAGAAGGCTAGATTAAGCCAGGGTGGGATAATCCTCGCCTCCGCGTCCTTAATAGAATTGAAACTTTCCTTTGTGTGAACTAGGAAATTTCTCATTCTATGTCAGGAAGCGGAGGCGAGGATTATGCTGGTTTAAAGCTTGCTCACCACCAGAGAAGCAGCTTCATGGATTGACTTAAAATACAACTTTTTGAAAGTTGAATCCGAAGACCAATACGCCGCATTCATAATGTCCTCCAATCTGCCCCCAACTTGGACAGCCTTGGATGCCATTGCGCCTCTAGTTGAGTGAGCACCGAAGTTTGTAATATTAATTCCAGCCTCAGACATGATCCACCTGCCCCATCTGGCAATAGTGGGAGATGAAACTGCCTTAAAAGGCTTTTTGATAGCAATAAGCAATTGCCTTTTGCCCGGAGGTCGGACCTCCAGAGTCATGTTCCCAAAAGCTTTGAGGCAATGAACAACACACAGTTTAGGAGAATCAGGAAAAGCTGGATAAGATACTGACCTGGTATTGCACTTAGTTCTTCTGGAAACAGTCAAAGTAACCCCTTCAGGAGTAAAAACTATGGCGGAGATATCTAGGGCACGAACGTCTGAAGCTCTCTAACAAGATATTAGACAGAGGAGAATAGCCAGTTTAGCCGAAAGTTCTTTACGTGAAAGGTATTCATTGTCCTGCCAGGACAAAAGAAAACGTAAAACCACATTAACATCCCATAAACCCGAATAACGGGGCTCCGGGGGACGTGAAAGACGAATACCTTTAAGAAGTTTGCAAACCCAAGGATGTTCCTCAACCGGAGAACCATCAACTAGGGCTTGACCCGCGGAAATTGCTGATCTAAAAGAATTGATGGTGCAGTACGCAAGATTTTTGAGGAAAAGATCAACAAGGAAATTTATTACGTCAGTGACAGAGGAGCCCACGGGATCCAGGTGTTTTGCCACACACCAATGACCCCATCTGTTCCAGGCTGATCGGTAACGCTTGGTGGTACTAGGGGCCCAGGCTCGTTGAATGAGGAGTTCAGCGTCTCTCGAAAGAGTGTCGTTTGACCAACGTCCCCTGAAATCCTCCAGGCCATGAGATGTAGATGGCCTTGGAGAACCAGGGGATGCGGATGACCCAATGGATCTGTCAGAATGAGGTCGAATGATGGCAACCGAAGAGGCTTGTCCCATGATAACTCTAGAAGGGATGGGAACCAACACATACCGGATGGGAACCGATCCATATCAGAGTTATCAATATCAGAGAGGCCTGCTGCCTGTGGACCTGGGCTGCTACTCTCTAAATGAACAGGAACGGGGGAAACGCATAAGTTGGGAACTGTGAACAAATCTTGCAGGAAAGCATCCACTGCTTCTGCGCCCGGATCCGGCTCCCAGCTGAAGAATCGAGGAAGTTGGGCATTCCACCTGGACGCAAAGAGGTCCACCACTGGAAGGCCCCAAAGATCCGATAACTTCTGAAACACCGACTGATCCAGTTTCCAATCGCTGGCATCCCGAAAATTCCTGGATTGCCAGTCCGCCACCTTATTCAGATCGCCGGGGAGATATTCCGCCGTGACATATATCTGACGTAGAAAGCAATAATTCCAAAAATTCTTGGCGAGATCCGCTAGGACTTTGGAATGAGTGCCTCCCAGTCGATTGATATACCTGACCGCCGTTGTATTGTCCATCCGGAGAGGGACTCGCCACAGTAAATTCGGAATTGTGTGTGCAGTTTAAACACTGCATACTCCTAGGCTATTTTAACATCCACTTCGACGAAGTGAACAAGCTAGACACCATCAAGTTATTAGACTCCACTAAGCCTTTGGGCTTGCTGCCCTACCTGGCGTCACCCACGCATACTAAGGGGCACACGCTAGACCAAATCTTTTACACCACCCCTATTGGAGTTTCCCCTCCACAACCAGTACTATGGTCTGACCATATGTTGGTGTCTTTTGATATTCTGCATAAATTCGTCCCCACCATTAGAGATAAAGGGCGCTCACCATCACATACCCCGTGCTTTCCATAGAGTGTCACCTGATATGATTGAACAATATCTGAAGAATCACCCTTGCTTGTTGTCAGGTGTAACCCTGGGCGTAGTGGGCGGAGTGGGGCTCCGTGGAGCTACGTGAAGTGGGCGCACAACTACGCCCACCCACGCACTCCGCGTAGCCCCACTCCGCGCCGCCCGCCTCCCTCCCGCCTCCCTCCCGCCCTCCCTAAGTACATAAATAAAGGCATAAAAAGCTTTTAAAAACACTTACCTTGTCTGCCGCGTCCCCGGGGCTCCCTCTCGCCGTCCCGCGATTCGCGCCGCCACCGCATCGGATCCTAGTGCGCATGCGCGGGCGGCCGCGCGTGCGCATTCCTCACGAGAAATGCGCATGCGCGTCCGCCCGCGCATGCGCATTAGAATCCGAAATGGCGGCGCGCATCGCGGGACGGCGAGAGGGAGCCCCGGGGACGCGGCAGACAAGGTAAGTGTTTTTAAAAGCTTTTTATGCCTTCATTTATGTATTTAGGGAGGGCGGGAGGGAGGCGGGTGGCGGCCGGCTACGCCCCGTGTGCGGAGCGCCCGTAGTGCCGCCTGGCTACGCCGGCTACGCAAAATGCGTAGGAGACGGCACTCCGTGCACGGAGCGTATCTGGCCGCCCAGGGTTAGTCAGGTGACATTGAGGAAGATATCGATCTCTTTCAAATATGGATTGCGCGATGTCTGAGGGAACTGGTGCCGCCCGAGCGGTCCCCCAAGAACTCACCCCGCGCATCGGCGCCGTGGTTTACTTCAGCGCTTAACTCCAGCTATAGGCTTTGCAAGAAAGCCGAAAGAGCATGGAGAGCAAATTATTTGGAACCACTGAAGGAGGCTTATAGGTGCAGCTTAAAGGCCTACCATAGGGAAATCTATCGCGCGAAAAAAGCCTACTTCGCCAGAAAGATTGAGGAGGCCATTTATACCAGTAAAGAAATCTTTCTGGTGGTAAAGGAGTTTACTTCACCGACTGCCATCACACCTAAGTGCTCCTTTTCGGAAGCTTGGATGTCCCAATTGGCAAGCTTCTTTGCGAATAAGATTAAAAGTATCCAGGAAACTTTCCCTGCTGCGGCAATTAAGGGTGTGCCTAACCCAAGACCCCTTTCCTCCGCGGCAGCCGTTGGGCAGCCCATTTTGACAACTTTCCCCCCCATGGAGCTTCAATCCTCTCTGGATGTCCTGTCTAAAATGAGATCCAGCTCCCCATTGGATCCAAGCCCCACCAAGTTTCTAGCGAAAACAGCACACATCGTTAACCCAATTGTTAATCCGATTTTAAATCGGTCTCTGGCAACGGGAGTTGTGCCGCAAGCATGGAAACAGGCGATGCTCCTCCCTCTTTTAAAAAACCATCCCTGGACCCCAGCATTCATGCGAACTATCGGCAAATATCGCTGCTTCCGGTCCTGGCCAAGGTGGCTGAAAAACACGTGCATGTGGTCCTGGCTGACTTTGTAGAGTCACATGAGATCTTGCATCACACCCAGTCCGGTTTCAGGGCAAACCTGTGTACCGAATCGGCACTGTTGGAGATGTCCGAGGCCATTAAGGAAGTCCTTGACAACGGAGAGAAGGCACTGCTCGTGTTATTGGATCTATCGGCTGCCTTTGACACCGTTCCCCATGACCGCCTCCTGGCAAGACTCTTGGAGATCGGTGTTAGGGGACGGTCTTCAGATGGTTTGAGTCGTTTCTATCCAACCGACAACAGAGAGTCTGGGCGCCTCCGTACTCTGCTGCAGTGCCGCCTCTGGAGGTGGGAGTTCCTCAGGGGTCGATCTTGAGCCCCACTCTTTTCAACATCTATATGTCCCCTCTCGCGGCACTGGCAGAGTCATTTGGCGCCCAGATTGTCTGGTACGCCGATGACACCCA
This sequence comes from Lissotriton helveticus, assembly GCF_964261635.1. Classification (NCBI taxonomy): domain Eukaryota; kingdom Metazoa; phylum Chordata; class Amphibia; order Caudata; family Salamandridae; genus Lissotriton; species Lissotriton helveticus. The sequence goes on along the minus strand of NC_136059.1, from coordinate 1,292,638,011 downwards.
GCTTCTATTCACATGCGGATGGAACTCGGACTTTGATGGAGACAGCATTAAGAACCGCTTGGGGGCGGTATTTGCCTGGTTTCAACTCAACCAGCTGAAATGCAACTCTGATAAGTCTGAGCTCCTCTTCTTTGGGTACCCTCCTGATCCCGGCTGGAAGGCCTGGTGGCCAGCTGGGATGTACCCGCCTTCCATTGATTCCGCGGTACCGAAGAATCTTGGAATCAAGATGGACAACTGTCTCTCACTGAAACCACAGATTCTTGATCTGGTCGGTCAGTGTTTCAGGATTCTAAAATGTTAAGAAAATTCCTCCCCCTCCTTTCTATTTCCCATAGGAAAATAACGGTGCAAGCCTTGGTCGGTTCGAGGCTGGATTACGCAAATGTGCTCTACCTTGGCCTGCCGGAATATCTTTTATCCCGCCTGCAGGTAGTGCAGAACGCGGCGGTGCGAGCAATCTTTGGCCTTGGCCGCAGGTCTCATGCCACGGGATTGTTGAAATCCCTTCACTGGCTGCCAATCCGGAAACACATTAAGTTTAAGGCTCTTACCATAGCGTTTAAGGCTCTCCATGGCACCGGGGCTCTCTATCTGAGGAAGAGAGTTGGCTTTCACCACCCATCTAGAGCTTTAAGCTCGGCCACTTTGGCAATGGCCACGGTCCCGGCAATCAGACGTGCGCGGACTGGGGGTCGGTCCTTTAAATATCTGGCGCCGCGGGCATGGAATGCTCTGCCACTCGCTCTGAGAAAGAGCGAGAATTTGGCCTCATTCAGGAAAGAGCTGAAAACGTGGCTGTTCGTTCTCTGATCTCTCTCCTACCACTGGGGTTATGCTGTGTTTGGTCTAATAGCGCCTGGACACTCTTGTCTGAGTAGCTGAGCGCTCAATAAAACCTCCAATAACATAACATAACATAACAGAAGAACACAACAAGAGACCCTGGTCGTGGTGAATGATCGGATGGCGAAAGAACCCGCTAGGAGTTCCAAGCAAATGATATGGAGATGTAATTCTTCCTACATCCATCTGCCCCCCACCGAGAGGGAACCGCAACGGGCTCCCTATCCCAGGCAACTGGCATCCGATTCGATCACAAGATCCGGACGGGAGCCAAACATCGCCCTCCCGTTCCAGGCATCCATGTGATCCAGCCACCAAAGGAGTTCCGACCTGGCCTCTGTGGACAAAGAAATGAGTTCCGAATAAGTGAGACCCTTGCGGAGATGAAACGCCTTTAGTCTCTGGAGAGCCCTGTAGTGAAGGGGTCCCGGACAGTAAGCCCACAATCCTGGCCAACTGACGGAGGGAAATTCGGTCCCGACGAAGGACTTTGCGAATCTCCTTCTTGATATTGGATATCTTTTGAGAAGGGAGATGCAACGTTGCGTCCCTTGTCTTGATAAGAAAACCAATGAAAGTCATGTCCTGACGAGGGACTAAGTCCGATTTCTGGACATTGATAATGAACCCCAGAGATTGGAGAAGAGATATGGTGGTCTGCAGGTGTTGAAGAAGGAGATCCCTGGATTGATTCATGAGAAGAATATTGTCCAGGTAAATAATTAGTCGAATCCCCATGGTGCGGAGATGTTTGACTACCGGACGTAGGAGTTTGGTAAAACACCAGGGAGCTGAGGACAGCCCAAAGGGGAGAGTGCGAAACTCGAAAACCTGATCCTTCTAAAGGAACTGAAGGAACCGGCAATGTGGAGGATAGATTGGAACTGAAAGATACGCATCTTTGAGGTCCAAACGTACCAACCAGTCGAATAAAATGGAGAAAGGACTAGCAACATTCAAGTATATAAAAAAGCAACCATTGTTACAGTTGAAATGTAAAAAGAGCAAATAAACTTGCTCGTTAAAATCATAAGAGTCACAATAGGATTTAATCAGACCATAGGGATTAAAGGAACAAAAAGAACTCACAGGGGCTTAGCACAGCTTTGAGTTGGCTAGTGCTTTAGGTGAGCCATGTGTCTGTTTCATGAGTCTTATGGACACTATATCAAATAATTTTGTTAATTTGCAATTTAACTGAGTCTCTTCAGGATTAAAACACAGCATCACGGCTTCCCTGCAGCTTGTTAAGCCCTTCTGGTTCCATAGGGCCCGGAGTAGAGATCGCCCAATATCCATGAGGTTTGAGCAGATGCAAATTATGTGAATAAGGTCCTCTTTTCCTGATGAGCAGAGTCTGCAGCTTTTTGCTGAGCTTTCCCTTTTCCAAGGTGCCAGGTGCGGTAAGATGGGTATAATGCCAAAGCGTATGTTTAAGAACTTATTTTTTGTTATCTGTGTGAGGCCCATTTTTAGGTATTCTTGTGGTGTCAGAGCACTGTAGTCTTTCAGCACGGCCCATCCATGGGCCCTCTTAGCCAGGGTGTCTTTGTCCTCTATTGATGAAATCGTCTTGGTTACTTTCGTTACTACTTTTTTAAAGGTTTTGAGATCTGTTGATGACTCCCAGAGGTTTGTTAGTTCCAAGATCTTCAGTGAGTCTTGTAGGTAGTTCCTTGCCGGTGAGTTTTCTCTAGAGAATAATTTGGTCCAGAGTTGGGCGTTTAAGGATCCATGGTCGGCACCTCTAATTTTCTGCCAAGTTTTAATATATGCGCCCCTTCTCTCCACCGTTTGTTTTTGTGGCCCAAATTCGAGGTGAATTTGGGTGGGTGATGTATAGGTGGGTAGATGGAATATTGCCCTTTATGCATGACTAATGGTGTTATCTAGTGTTGTGGTGTCTTTTCCTTGCATGGATTCACTATCATACGTGAGCATGGGTTGCAGGCGTGCTCTTATCACCTGCAAAAGGGGGTCCAATTGACCGGTCTGGGAGAGCTTTCTTCAGGGGACTAATCGACACGTAAAATGTCGTCCCCTTCCGATGAATGGCCTCTACTTGATGCCTGAATGAGCCTCTGTTGTTTAAGATAACGCCTAGGTATTTATAAGTGGCAACCTGTTCTAACCCCTGTCCATCCAGAAACCAAGCCAGTTTCCTTTTTTTGTTATAATTCATTGTCATAACTTTTTTTTATTTAAGTTGATGGTTAGTGAGTTGTTTGTAGAAAATATGTTGGTTGTATCCAAAAGATTTTGGAGACCGATCTGGGACCGGCTTATGAGGACCAGATCGTCAGCATAAAGGAGGTTTGAGAGTGTGGTTTCGCCTAGCCGTGGGGCATGGGATTTGGTTTTCTCCAGTTTGCCGGGGAGATCACCGAGAAAGAGGTTGAATAGGATAGGGGCTAGGACACAGCCTTGTTTCAAGCATTTGGTGGTGTTGATTTGCCTTGAAATGTGTGTACCGGAGCCCAATTTGATCCTAACCCAGGTGTTGGTATATAGCATGATCAGCTGCTGTAGGAGTGGCCCTGGAATCCTCCATCTTTCCAGATTCTGCCAAAGTTTGCTCCGGTCTACATGATCAAATGCGGCGCTATAATCAATAAAGCACAGGAATAATGAGCTCTTGATGGATTTTACCACATCTGTCAGAAGGGTTAGCGCCATAATGTTGGTCGTTGTCCCCTGGCCTCTGCAGAATCCGGTTTGGGTAGCCGGGATGATATGCTTTTCGTTTGCCCAGGATGTTAAATCCTCCAGGACGAGGCCTGCATAATACTTAGCCTCTGTGTCGACTAAGGCTATTAGTCGATAACTGCTTGGGTTGTTCCTATCACCCTTTTTGTAAATCGGGGCTTATTATGGAGCCTCTCCAGGTTATTGGACATTTTACTGTTTCCCTTATTTCCTGGAAGACTGGTGCCATAATGCTACTCCAAAGGTCTGCGTCTTGTTTATATATTAATGGCGTTATCCTGTTAGGGCCCGGGGCAACCTCGAGTTTGCCTTTTAAGATTTGTTTTCTGATTCTGGCAGCTATTTCTGAGTATGTGTTTTCCTCTCTATTTGTGATTGGTACGAGTCTTGTTGATGCTGCTTCGTCCAGTGTTGCAATATAGCGTGATGGTAATTTCCCTGTGTGCACATTGGTCAATTCTTTATTGATTATACCAGTTTTGTCGGGGCTCCGATGCAGACCAGGTTCCCGGGCCCTACCTCTAGGTGAGCGACCCGCTAGGTTTTCGATGTTGAAGTGAGCTGATAAATAGTTTGCCCAATCTGTTTCGGATATGTTAGGATTGATACCTTTGTGACCTGGGCATTGGAGGGTGTGAATTAATTTCTAGAATCTGGAGCTGTTCTTTTGTTTCGATCATGAAAGATTTTTACCCAGAGGTTGTCGTTCAGCTGCCTTTTCCTTTCGCAGGTCTTCTTCTTTAGCTGTGCTTTTAGGGTGCGCAGCACCCTTTGCGGAGCTTCGTTATTTGGATCTTTGCGGAGCTGTCTCAAAGTCTGGTTTATTTCCCATTTTAAAGTTTTTATCTCCGGTGTTATTACTTTCCCAACTGTGTTCCGTGGTGTGTTCGCTTTTTCGGTATTTAGCTCTGTGGCATATTTTGCCCTGAGTTCCTTTATGAATTCACCCCAGGCATTTAGTGGGCTTATATCTGAACTAGATATCTGGTGCATGATTGTTTTTGCACTGGTTGATAATTCCTCTGCATCGTCAGCCTTACACCTTATTCGCCTGTAGATTGAGGTGTACTCTGTGCAGATGTATGTTCTTTCCTCTGCTTTGTTCCTGCAGGACATGCCTAGTTTCACTTGTAGTGGCAGGTGGTCACTTTGGCCACTGTCTCCTACCTTGAACAAGCTGATTATTTCAAACAAAGGTAGGGTCGCGAGAATGAAGTCAAGGTGGGAGGGAGTGGTTGAAGACAGATATGTTGAAGCTGGTGGTATATCTTCTACAAATCGAACGCTGAGTACTCTCAAAATTAGCTGCTCAAGATCTATCAATAACTGATTTGAGAATTTTGTGTATTTGTTTGGTGAGGGAATGGTTTGGTTTGGGATTTCCCATGCGAGGTCCATTATCTTTGTCATATCGTCTGGTTTGTTTCCAAAAAGATGGAGGTTGAAGTCACCGGCTACGAATATATTCTCCAGTACCCTTTCCTCCGTAAGTCTTGCCAATTCGCTGTGGAGTTCCCTTGCCCCCAATTGTCTGTGCTTCGGGTGAATATATGTGTGTATAACAAATAATGGTTGAGTAATTTGATTGATTACAGTTTTTATAGCGAACACCTGAGTAGCACTGGGGGGACTGATTTTTATCGCAATTTCTTCCATTGCTCCAATTGTTGATATTGAGGCGAGTGACGCCAGGCCACCTGAGCAGTGGCCATAAGAGGAGCCTCTAATTGCCGGATGGATTAAGATTGCGTATCCTTGTAGTGATATTTCATGTTCTTCCCTAGTTTCCTGAAGTAGGATCAAATCAAATGTGTTTTAGTAGTTTGATATTTCAGGGTCCTCGAGTTTGTCTGAGAGACCGTTGATGTTCCAAGTACATATTTTAATTTTGGGGGTAGCAGATATCTTGAGGATTGGTGCTGATGTTCATTGTCAGTTAGTGTCTCCTGTGGGTATTGTCCGCCGTGTTGTTGTTCTATTTATTTCAAATTGGTGAGGAATGAGGTGTTGTAAATGTGGTAGGATGCTTTCAGCTCATGGGGAGTAACTATGTGCTCCTTTCAGTATTGATTTGGCTATTTAAGAGCGTTCTTGTTCCCTTTCTTCAAGGAGCGGGGTTGGATAGGCTGGCTTTTTTTCCAGCTTCGAGTTGTATTCCCCACTGGGACAATCTAAGTGATTCTCCCATGATTAAGTTTGCAATGTTGTTTGTTTTCCAGGTGGTATTTGTTATTTCATGGGCTTATCGGTCGATAGCGGGGAGAAATTCTATTCCAAGCAAATCTATTGTATTGATGTCTTTTAAACTATCGATTGTATTGATGAGCCTTAAGATGTTGCCCCTGTTTAGGGTGTCCACTCGTCATCTCGATTTAAATTCTGGAATGAAGAGGATTATGTCTGACTCTTTTGTTCCCGGAGACAATGTTTGCTGGTATATGTATGTCTCACTTTGGTTTGCCCCATGTAGTTGTCGAAATTTGATTGTTTTGGCGCAGCATGATATGCTCTCTCCCTCGGTTTGCTCCTTGGACTGTGCGCCGGCTACTTCTATAGTACTTATTTTCCTAGGGTTCCTTGAAGGTTCTTGGATGATGGTCTCAGTTCTGCTACAGATAAATGTTTTGGGAGAAACAGCGATTGTAGGACCTACGTTGGCTGTGGTAGACTCCTCTAAGGCCTCTAAGGCCTGCCTCGCGGTCTCCATAGCAGGTTGTGATATGGCTACCAGAGGGATACCTGTGAGAGGGTGTTTTTTTCTTTGTACTTCTTTTGCCGGTTCGGGTAGTTTGCTAGTTGGTGTATTGTTAATTTGACTAGTGGGATTTAGCTTTGTCTGTTTGCTCAAGTTCACTTTGGGTGACGATAGTGCAGTGTCGCTTATGCTTATTGTCTTTGCATTCAGTGAGTATTTATGTGAGGGTGATGATTTTATATGTTCCGTTTCTGGCTGCTCCTTACCCCGTGAAGTGATTTGAAGATTCTCTTTGGTGCAGTCTACTCCTGTCGCCTTTCGGTTCCTACCCTTTCTTTTTTGTTTACGGCATGCACGCACGTTCATTGGGCTCGCTGGAACACCTCTTTCATTAGTTGAGATATTCTGGGGGGGCTCTTCTAGTGAGACATTGGTTATACGTGATTGTTGGCCTTGCATGATAATTCCATGAGCATCGTTGCAGGTTCCTAATGGTTTTTTGTTGGGGATTGATCTGCTAGGCTTAGCCTCTGCTATAAGCGGCGTTGTAGTGTTTAATTTTAGGTCCCTCAAAAGATTTCCCAGCATCGTGGGCAGTGTGGATAGTTTGTCAATTATTGGTGAGCAGGCACAGTTTGTTCTTTATATTTGTATTAGTTTTGCTGCCTCTTGTCCTCTTTTTATAAGGCCATTAAGAACTGCAAGTTTTCTTTCTATCCCCATGGTAGACTCTGCCAGTGTTTGCAGGACAGTTAGCTGCAGGTCTAGTTTGTCCAATTGGTATTGTAGTTCTGTTGATGACAGCTGGATTGTATTGAGTAGAGTTGCCCAAAAGGTTTTTGTGGGGGTTCTGCTCCCCTCAGTTGGCTGGTGTAAGTTCTCTTCGCTAATGCTGTTTGTAGATGACTTGTAGTTGTATGATGCTAATAGGTCATTCCATTCTTGTGATGCCAAGAAAGTCATGTCCCTGCCCGAGGAGATTGAATCCCGCATGCCAAGTTAGGGGAGAGGTTCACGGGATCATTTTTCATGTCCTGCATATCGGCTATCGAGATGTCCTCTTGGATTTTAGTTTCTGTGTATGAGTTGTTGTTATATGCATGTAATGTAGCGCGCTCTTGTTCATGTATTACTTGTACCTGTTGATTAAGTGGAGAGGAATGGGTAGGGGATGGCTGTCCTGTTATGGTATTGGTAGCGTGGTGCTCCGAGAGCCCAGCGGGCTCAGGGACCTATTTGCTCTGTATGTCTGTTTCAGTCGCTAGTCCCATTGAGGCACTTGCCTGGTCGCCATCCATTGTTGGTAGCAAAGTTTGACTGGTGTCATCCTCAATTGATGCAGATATTCTAGGTACTTGTGCCCATTGTGGTTCGGCCCCTGTTATACTTCTTGTGTGGGCCGAGGTCTCCTTTGGAATTGATGATGTGTGTACATCTGCAACCGTATAGGTTGGTACCTGAGCCAACGAGCAGTTTGCACCAGCGGGGTGCAGTGGGGACTGTAGGCCTGTGATGAAGTCGTTTGTTGAGTATATAGCTTTTCCTGGATCATTTAGAAAAGTGCATTTTGTGTAGATTTTTGGTTGGGAGTAGCTTTTTGTTTTCCTTAAAGGCTGGTCTTCTATGTTGATTAGTTCATGGGAGTTTTTCCTTTTTTCTCTTTCTAGGCGTTTGTTTTTGCGCTTTTGCGTTACATTGCTCTGGTGATGTTACTGAGCTTTGAGCACTGCCTATTAGCACACTTTCATGGTTTCTGTTTTTGATATCGTTGAGATTACATTTTCGTAAGATGGTGTTGTTGCTAGCCTTTATACTGTTGGGGTTTGAATTGTTTTTGTCTAAGGTCTCTAGGCTTGTGGCCATTTAGTTTCTTTTCCGTTTAGACGGTGGCCTTGTTGGGGGTTTTCTTTCTCTTCCTGATCTCATGTTACTTCTACTTAACCCCTCTCCTGTCCTGACCGGTGTCGCTTGTTGCTTGTCGCTTGTATCTCTCACAGTAACTGTCCAGATGACCCGGAGGCTGGTTGGGGGTCTGCAGTTGTGAAAGAGTGCGACGGGAGGGTATGAATGAGGGTGAGAAAATTAAAGTACCAGTGTACAAAATCTGTGTGGGGGCTTTTCTCAAGGTGCACAAGTCTAGGTTGGTCTCAGTAGGCAGGGTGTGGTTCCCAATCGCAAGAACACAAGGTCACTATCGCCCACTCGATTCCTTTCCCGCTCATATGCAGTCCAGCCCACCAGCTCACCTTCTAACCTCGTGGATTTGAGTGGCCGTCAGGGTCGGGGTCAGGATTGCAGGTACCTCCTGGGCCCACTCGTGATGTATCCTCAGGGCACAGTCGTCTCCTTCCTCTTGACTGCCTGTTTCCGTGGTTGCGGTCTCTGCTGCTGCCACAGCGGTTTTTCCCAAGCCTCTGCCACTGCAGATACCCTGCTACCCTGTTACCCAGTTACACAGAGCGGAAGACACCCCTTATGACTCACTTTGGGGATTCCTGGTTCTCCCTGGGTTTGTCAGCTGCACTCTGTGGGCTGGCAGCTGGGCTGGCAGGTGGTGATGGGCAACGAGCAGCGGCTCCGTGCTCAAGCGCTGTGGCCAGCGCTAGAGGTAGCTGTAGAGGCAGGGGGCGGGGAAGCGGGGGAGGCAGGAGCAGGAGCCGACCAGAGCTGGGTCTCTACCGCTCCACTGTTAAGCCGCTAGACCGCTGGTCTGCTCTACCCCTCTGTTGCTTGCTGTAGAGGCAGGGGGGCGGGGGAGAGGGAGAGCGGGAGCAGGAGCAGGAACAGAAGCCGACCGAGACTAGGCTCTGCCGCTCTACCGCTCCACTGCTAAATCGCTAGTCCGCTCTTCCCCTCTCTACCCCTCTATTGCTCTGTTGCTTGGGTGTTCTGGGGGTTTCAGCGTGCCGAAGAACAAGCTCGGCACCGTGGTATGAGGCTTGCGGTGCTGTGATGGCTCGGCGGCATGGCTCTTCCACCTCCTCCTCTGCAGTCGGGTGCTTGGCGGTTTCGGCTTCGGCGGCATGCAGGGCTCGCTGCAAAACACAGACTGAACTCCCAGGGTTTGCATGCAGCTCTTTGATCAGAAATGTAGGGTTTATTAAATATTTAAAGTAAGAAAGTATGCATGATAGCTATATAATACATATAAAAATATCTGATCAAGTTTTTTATAAATATTTGATAATCATATTACAGATGGCGCTGAAAAATCTCCCATTCATCTTCTGTAACAATAGGACAATCTATTATAATATAACAATTGATACCATTGTTACAGTAAAAAGAAAAGAAAAATAAAGTTATGTATTTAACAGAACATCCATAATGAAATAGTTCCGAGCGGTAATTATTTACAGAACTTCTTTTCTCGGGGAGGTGAACAAATTTGATGTTTGGGGCAACGGGTCATAAACTCCTCTGAGATCATGACGGTGAGAATATTAATATGTATATATTCTCACAGCATATGATCACAAGGGGAAAATAGACGGAAAGCCGTAAGTCGATAACGTTGCTTACTTATCGTTACTCTTTGTGACGACAGATCGTGAACCCCACTAAGATCACCAAGAATGTTAATGTTATAATATACATATTAACAGTATGTGATCTCTAGGGGAAAACACAATAATAAGTGGAAGATGGTGACATTGATTGTAAATGTTTAGGGTTTGCGTGACGGGTCACTAACACCTCTCGAGCGAAGTACTGTATCAATATTATAATATAAAAAGTCACTATATATAAGGTAAAAGGAGCCAGAAAAGGAGTAATATTTGTTATAATATATCTCTTTCTAAGAACAAGCTGCTGACGTTACAGAGAAAAAGGGAAAAACATGCAATAACATTTTTTTCAACATAAAAATGTTTAAATATTGACAAATAGTCACAATTTATAACTAAGTACTATGCCTATGCCATCTTGAAACAACTTACAACTCCGGAATATGTTTTTTGACGCAAAAAGAGAATCTGATGCTGGAGAACGGAACCCGCAACAGAGATTGGCGATTTAGAAATAACTCGGGAAAACAAAACTAATTGCACAGTAGGTGTGGTTTATATAGTTTTTTGTTGTTTAGTAGTCTATGGAAGGAAGATGTGGCTCCACCTATGTAGATGACAGGTTTTGCAGCTTTCACATGCTCGCGTTTTAACTGTTTTTCGTCTGCATGTGTTCGGAAAAGTTTCAAACTGTGAAGCTGTAAAGGTTTCGATTTTGATAGTAACACGTATAAGGTATTATTATCTACATATGTTGGAGAGTTTAAAAAGTGTTACTCAGAAAACTGTGTTCTTTGCATTTTCATGATCAAAAGCATCTAAATAGAAGACGTATAAAAAAATATCGTTATAATTAGAAGAAAAAAAGGTTTAATATTTGTTATTTTTATGGTTCTTAATTTAAAAAATGCTAGCAGTTGTAGATCGTAATCCTACCCTCTGAAAGGTGTGCTGGCGCTTGGGGCTTTGGGAAGGTTATTAAATAATAAATACCCTTTTCTATGCACCTGTAGACTTGGCTTTTAAACTTTCAATTGCCTAATCTGTATATTTACACTTCCTACAAACATTTTGGTACTTCTATTTTAGTATTGCAGTGAGCCATTCAGCAGTATGTGTTTATGTATGCATTGTTCTAAAAGTGAAGCTGCTGTACTTTTTGTCAGACACTCTCCTTGCAGAATTGTAATAATTCAGCCAGTACCCAAGAAGTCATGGTGCAAAGTGGGCCTTAGGGCATGGACTGCTTCAAAGTCCTATACACTATGCATACACTCTTCTATGCACGGGCAAACTTGTCTTTTATAGCTTTTATTATCCAGTCTATGTTCTTACACTTCTAGAAAGCTCTTTGTGATTGTTGATTCAGTATTGTAGTGAAGTATTTAGCAGAATGCCCTTATGCATGCACTGTGCTAAAAATGAAGCTCTTCCAAATTCAGACAGACACTTTCATTGCAGAACTGACATTATCCAGTCAGTACTCAAGTAATCATGGTGCAAAGTAGGCCTTAGGCCATATACTGTTTTAAACCTGTATAGAGTATGCTTGCACTCTTCTATGTAGGTGTACATTTGTTTTTTATACATTCAATTGTCCAGTCTGTATCATTAGACTTTCACAATCACTCTCACTACTGTTTCAATATTGTAGTGAGCCATTCAGCAGTATTTCCTTATATATGTACTGTGGTAAAACTGAAGCTCCTATAAATTCAGTCATGCACTCTCTTTGCAGAACTATAATCATGCAGTCAGTACTTATGGAGGAAAGTAGGCCTTAGTATATGGACTGCTTCAAACTCCTATTTACTATGCATGTACTGTTCTATGCGCCTGCAAATTTTCCTTTTATATTTTGAATTCCCCAGTCTCTATCCTTATACTTCCAGCAAACACTCTGTCATTCCTCTTATAGTTTTGAAGTGACTCATTGATCAGTGTGTAGTAATCTATTCTCTACATTCAAACAGTAATCAGGAGATGTACAATAAGTGGTATATTCCCAGAGATATGGCAGTTATTGTGCACTGTGATATCAGCACAATGGATGCACCGTATTTACAATGTAGTGTGTTATGGAGCAAAAACGGCAAAGATATGTGATGTATTTGTGTTGTGAAGGTGGGGCATTGCTTGACTTGCGTTCCAAGTGCAATGCAGCTCCAGCAATGCTCTAGGGTTCTATGCTCACAAAGCTGTGTCAATCCTTACCCCTGTTTCAAGCAGGAGCAGGGTTTTGATGTAGCATAGCACTAAAAGTGACAAAATGAAATATTATAGATATTCACTCAGTCACTTTTAGGAGGTGTTCCTATGCTAGAACACTAGCTCTCCCCCCCCCCTCTCTGCGCAGGAAAGTGTCTTTCTGGCGCAGGGCTTTAGAATATGATGCACCTTCCATATGCATCACATTGTAAATATCAGGTACTATGGTACATCTTTTGCAACACTGCAGCATCACAAAAGTGACGTAAAAGATGTGTAAATGAGGTACAAGGGGGTTGTAAATTCGCTCCTAACACATACAAATTCACCAAGGCAGTTTCAATAGCAGTGCAAATTGAAGTATAGACTTCTAACATATTTATATGGATGTGTTACATTAAAGTGCTTCGGAGGTACTACAGTATAGTATAGGTAAACACCTTATACATTTATGCTGTAGCACTCTCTTATACTTTTTGCACTATCACATTCACCATACACTACTAATTCATTCGTTCATTTATGCACTACACATTCATTCTGAGAAAGTTTTACACACTAATATAGAAATATAGTTCTTTTTTAAGCCAGTGGAGGTAGTTCTGAAAACAATGTTTTTTTTCTTTTTAGTTTTCTATTTTTTTGTAGTTTTTTCAGGAAGTTTTTAGTTGTTTTTTTTAAACCCAAAAAATTAAACTGGAAACAAAAAAACTGTGGAACAGGAAGAAACGGTGCTCTTCTTTGCTCTTCACAATGAGGTGAATAGACTGCTCACCGTAACAAAGGAGTTCTCTGCAAAATTTACAATGAATTGTAAGATTTGCAAACTGAGGCACAATAATAGGATGCGGAATACGGAGGAGGTGGTGGTGCTTTTGAGGCAGAAGGTACTGCAGGTTGAGGGTTTTCCTGGAACCTTTGTGTTGTCATCCTTCCATAATTATTTGGATGCAAATTTTTGACATGGTCCTTAGTTAGTATAAAATAACAGTATCTTTGAAATTCCCCTTGTGAAGGTTGATGTTATTCCTATCTTTGTCACGGTATTCGCCAGAGAGTAGGAGATATGAGCTGTGATAGGCTTCATGAAGTAGCAATGCAAGAGAACGTTGTGAGCTCTGATAGGCTCTTATGTGGGTTGGGGCATTATTCTTTAAGTACTGAAGCAACTCCGCATGAGCCGTGGATTAACAAAAGGACGAGCCGTAGTTTCCGTCAAACTTGTTATTTGGCAATTCAAAACGGGCCCATGGGACCCTCATTCTGACTATGGAGCTCCTTATTGAGACCAACCGACCTTCTCATACTAAGCTGAAAACACTGATTAAGTTTACACACCTTTTTTTTTGCTCCTTAGACCTAGATATTCCAGAGTATGAATCCTTGATCGTGGCGAATATATTACGTTCTTTCGTCTTCCTGCCTCTCAAGATTATTTCGCGATTCACAAGCTCAATAGGATATACTCCATTCTGCTCATTTCAGTAAAGCCTTGAGGAAGTCACTTTTGGTTGACGAAACACGTGTCGGCTGCCCATTATATCACCTAATTGGATATCTGCCTAGCAGAATTTTTACTATCAAAGTCCCGTAATATTGTACCAGAAATCTCACAGGATGGACTAATTTATGTATCAAAAAATGTACATTAAATCAACAAAATTATCTGTTTGTCTTGGATGTTCTCTTCATGTGCTCACTTTTTGAATTATATACCATCTGTTTGTCATTCATGATTCCATAACTAAGGTCATGTTAATAACAATTTATTTCTCATGGTAGCACTTGTTCCCATGAATAACACATAACTGAGTGCCGGGGTATCACTGTGTAGTAAACTCATTTTTGTCTGATCCCTTGGGATCTTGCCATTTGTTGACATCTGTGGTAGTAGGATGTTATTGTTACCTTGATTGGCACCACCCCATTTAGGACAAACACCCCTTCAGAACAGTAACTACTAAATTTGGGAATTCACAATCCCATACTTTGAATTGGTAGTGCGACATTCTATGCCACCACTACTGTCTTTCTTGTTTTTGTAAAAAAAAATAAGAATTGGGCATGCCACAGGGGATGGGTCCTCGGGTCAAATATAAATTAATGGGAGTGGACCATCTTTTTTTTAAAAAGTTTGGAGTGGGGATCTTAACGTGGCACTCAGCAAGGCCCCCTAGTGTGAACGCACTGGGTGAGCGGCTCTCAGCATGGCCCCCTTGTGTAAACGCGCTGGGTGCGTGGCACTCAGCAAGGCACCCGAGTACTTCATAGGTTTTTAAAAGACCATTTACCTGTAAATGAGGCTTTGTTATGTTTTCACTCCTTCTTAGAGCCCTGCATCTCCACTCTGCCTATGACTGGAAGAATTAGCCCCCACTCAAAATGTTTATCAGCATTCCCCAAAATTTGGCTCTAGTTGCGCCCCTGACTGGCATACACTGGCTCTGCCCACTCCGCTTACATTTACAGAATTCTGTAGATTCTATCCGCCGTATGTTAATCATCTAGCTGTGGGGCTGGGAATATCTTGCAGACCGGATTCTGGGCCATTTATTACAGGTGCTCCATGGACCCAGCAGCTCGCTTTAGAGGATCCAGTGGAAGAGACTTCAGGGATCCAACAGTCAGAATTCCTTGATCCAGAGATTAACCACCTGGGAGGGTATCCACTGAATAAGAATGCAGTATACCACAATGAGAATTCCAAGCTCCTGGATTCTGTTTTCCAGGCATTCGTGCTGTATTCCCGCAAGCCAGAGGCCCACATTTTAGTGTGGTGAACCCAGGGTACTACAGCAAAGGCTGTGGGGATCCCGTAGCAAAGAAGGCGGGTGCCTCAGGAACCGGCACAGTGCCTTCTCACGCTCCGTGCATAGCGCTGGTTCTCCCGAAGCTTTGTTTGCAATCCTGATGCTCCGCTGTGGTTGCCACTGGTTGGCAGCCAATTAGAGTCAAGCTCGTGCTCAGGGTTTAGGCTCCACCAACATATGTACTTATCCAATCACTCCGCCAATCCCCAAGCACTTATAAATTCACCATACACTCTACTTGCAGTACTCTAATTACACAGTCTCTACCCATGTACTCATAGAATGACCCAAAAAAAGTTACATAACCGAGGTCTTTCCCATAGCCAGAGGTAACATGGTTGCGTGCACAGTCAACAGCAAAATGTAATGTGGTAGGACCCAGGGCCATCATGCATACATAATGAACACACGGACACAGTTAGATAGACAGTGGAACTGGCTACAAGCACGTGCGCTCGCCCCCTTTTTATTACCAGAGTCATATGTCCAGTGACATCTGTGCTGGATGCATGTGGGGTGAGTGTAAGCCAGCACTCAGGGCATGGTTGGTGCTGGCAACAACTAAAACAGTAATCATCGGTTCATACACAGAGATTCAATCATAAAGGGTCCATGACTTGTGGGGCATTAAGGTAGGTGCACCAGATCGTAAATCACACACAAAAGATAGTATCGTAAAGGGTCCATGACTTGTGGTGCACTGAGGTAGGGGCACCAAAGATGAGCTTGCTTATGTGAAGAAATTATTGATGTTCCTTCGGGAAATTCCTGCTGCCTGAGCAGACATTGTTGCGTCTGGTATCTACAGCACGAAAGTCTATCATAAAGGGTCCATGAGTTGTGATGCACAGAGTTAGTGGCACCTGAAGAGCTCAGCATGTGCGCAGCCAGTGATGATGGCGTGTCCTTGAAGGACAGGATTGGATTGGATATGTGTGAGACCTGCTGACCGCAGTGTAGGCCGGAGGCAACAGTCAGCAAGGGCCCACAACCATGTGGTGTTGACTTGTGGTGTACTGAGTTAGTGGCAACAGTGGCGCTCAGCTTGAGTGTAGCAAGAGATAAGTGTGTTGGGCAGGCCGCACTGGGAGCAACATATTTTGCCTACGGAATTCTGCCTCAATAAGGCCACGTTGCAGTGACTTGTGGTGCACTGAGTTA
This sequence comes from Lissotriton helveticus, assembly GCF_964261635.1. Taxonomy (NCBI): domain Eukaryota; kingdom Metazoa; phylum Chordata; class Amphibia; order Caudata; family Salamandridae; genus Lissotriton; species Lissotriton helveticus. The sequence goes on along the minus strand of NC_136059.1, from coordinate 1,292,622,076 downwards.
GTGGCATCAGAAACATTCAGCGTGTGCTCAGCCAGCGATGATGTATGGTGTGGGCAGGGCGCACTTGGAGCAATGTCTGTTGCCTAGTGGACTGTGCCATCTGCAATCGCAACTCGATTTGAATTATGAGCCCTGCTGTCCGTAGTGTAGATGGAAGGCAGTAGTCAGCACAGAAATCGAGGAATGCTTTTTGTCACTTCCTCTTGATAAAATCTGAGGACATAGAGTACAATTCACTCTGCAATTAATAAATCAAGACTGAATTCAAATTGTGAGCCCTGCTGACCGCAGTGTAAGCGTATGGAACAAAAGATGAAATATGCATGAAATATATTGTTGAAATATGAAGGTTTCAGGGACAATATGGTTAGTTGCCTACTGGACTCTGAAATTAATGAATCAAGACTGAATTTGAACTGTGAGCCCTTCTGACCGGATTGTAGGCTGGAGGCAGTGGTCAGTAAGGGCCCACAGGCATGTGGCATTGAGTTGAGCTGCACAGTTAGTGGCACCTGAAGCACTCAGCATGTGCACAGCCAGTGGTGATGGGTCGTCTGGGCAGGCCGCACTGGATGCAATGTCTGTTGCCTACAGGACTGTGCAATTAATGAATCAAGACTAAATTTGAATTGTGAGCCCTGCTGACCGCTTTGTAGGCCGGAGGCAGCGGTCAGCAAGGGCCCACAGCCACGTGGCTTTGACTTGAGCTTCCCAGATTGGGAGCATTTGGTCTTCTTAACCGATTATACTCTCTTACACAATTTGTATCAGCACTAATCTTGAATTGTGAGTCCTGCTGAAGGCAATGTAGGCCAGAGGCAGCAGTCAGTAAGGGCCCACAGGCATGTGACATTGTGTTGAGCTGCACAGTTAGTGGCACCTGAAGCACTCAGCATGTGCACGGCCAGCGATGATGCGTGGTCCGGCTGGGAGCAATGTCTGTTGCCTACTTCACTTTGCAATTAATGAATCAAGACTCAATTTTAATTGGGAGCCCTGATGACCGCAGTGTAGGCAGGAAGTAGCGGTCAGCAAGGGCGCACAGCCATGTGACGTTGACTTGAGCTGCACAGAGTTAGTGGCACCTGAAGCACTCAGCGTGTGCGCAGCCAGCGATGATGTGTCGCTCGGGCGGGCCGCACTGGATGCAATGTCTGTTGCCTACTGGACTGTGGAATTAATGAATCAAGACTGAATTTGAATTGTAAGCCCTGCTGAACACATTGTAGGCCGGAGGCAGCTGTCAGAAAGGGCTCACAGTCACGTGGCTTTGACTTGAGCTGCAAAGATTGGGAGCATTTGGTCTTCTTAACCGATCATACTCTCTTACACAATTTGTATCAGCACTAATCTTGAATTGTGAGTCCTGCTGATTGCAGTGTAGGCTGGAGGCAGCGGTCAGCAAAGGCCACAGGCAACTGGCATTGACTGGAACTGCACAGAGTTAGTGGTACCTGAAGCACTCAGCGCGGTTCGGGCGGGACGCACTGGGGGCAATGTCTTTTGCCAAATGAATTCTGCCTCAAGAAGGCTACGTGGCTGTGACTTGTGGTGCACCTTAAGCACTCAGCGTGTGCACAGCCAGCAATGATGCGTCGTCTGGGAGGGCCGCACTGGTAGCAATGTCTGTTGCGATCCTTGACACCATCAAGTAGGTCGCTCCCTGCCCCAGCTGCCGCTGCCGAGAAAGTTCGAGGCCCTTCACCACCCGCAGGCTACCACCTGCGCCTCATCCCTGGTGGCCAGTGGTCAGCTGTAGGTAGGTTTGTTCATCCTCCGCTTTATTGCTTTTAATGTATTGCCTGTATTTTCATTGTTTTGTCTGTGACTGCTGTTGTCTGTATATCCCTGCTGCCTGTAAGTGGTCAATGCCCCTTTGTCTTTCCTCAGTTCCCCTCGCTGTCCCCATGCTCTCTCTGCCCGGTATTTCCTTCTGTACGTTGAGATATAATATGAACATGGTTTCTGGTTTGCATTTGGGCATAGTTAGTAGTTTTTGTAGTTTCTTACTAGTGATTAATGAAAAAGTAGATATACTGACATATATGGTATGAAACGTATTACTTATGGTCTGTTCTTATGGAATAGAAGCGGTTGGGGACTGCTTCTTTAGAAGAGAAGTTTATCAGATGTGTGAGAGATAAAAAAAAATGAAAATGTGCGTGTATTTTCTATGTGACTTTGTTGACATTAGAGAACTACATGTGATTTTTAGTGATACTATTTGTTAGGTGGTGTCGCTGTGGTGGATATATGTAGGTGTTGAAGTGGTCCATGTTTTACTGATGCTGAGCTTCACTATCCCTTTTGAGATACTCGTCAATTTATTCATTCCATTTAATATCTTTAATATAGATACAGTAAAGAGACGGTATATCAAAAGTTTGGGAATTAGAACTTTGCTTACTCTCTCCATCCCCTGCTATACACTCTACAGACTGGGCCCATTTATAAACGGTGCTATGGGATTGTTTATGTTTTATCCGCCAATTCGCATATTTGAATAGTTTTTGCCGATAAGTGTTCCCGCAGACACCAGTTAAAATTAACCATGTGTATGGTTATAGTGGCGCTACTAGGAATGGTGGGGGTTTCTGTTTGATTTTGTACAGTTACCCAAGGGTGGGGGAGGTAGTTATGTTGCTGTTTGAAATAGAGAATATTGTAATGTGGAGATGTGGAGCTTCTAAAGGTGGTGTAGTACCACTGGAAGTACTTATAAAGCGCCCGTAGGCATGGTACATGTTTTTCCTGTAAATTTGCATGTTTTAATTTGTTTTGCTGATGAGCTTTTCGGGAGATATCTGTTGAAATTAAGCCTCTGTATGGCAATAGTGGTGCTTCTACGTTTGCTTGGCCTCTTTCTTTTATTACGTAAAGTTAAGCAAGGGCGGGTGTGGAGGTGGTGTAGTGGTACTTTGACTGTTTATAAACCATCTTATGGTATGGTGTATGTTTGAGTTGCAAAATTGCAGGTTTTAATACCTTTTGATGATGAGCGTTCCGATAGAAACCTGTTGACATGAATTCTTTTTATGGATATAGTGGCGGCAATGGGAGTGCTGGGGCTCGTTGTTTGATTTTGTAAGGTCAAACTTGGGTATGGGTGGGGGTGGGGGAGGAGCGTACTGATTATAAGACGGACATTTATAACATGGGTATGTGTAGTTAGTAAAGGTAATGTAGTGTCACTGGGCCCATTTATTAACCGTGCTATGGGATGGTTTATGTTTTTCCCTCTAATTTGCATGTTTGAATACTTTTTGTTGATATGTGTTCCGGCACACACCTGTTAAAATTACCTCTGTGTATGGGTATAGTGGCGCTAGTAGGAATGGTGGGGGTTTCTTTTTGATTTGGTACGATTAAGGAATGGCGGGGTGGGTGTGTGGGAGGTGGTTATGTTGTTGATTGGAACACAGAATTTAGTAACATGCAGATATCGAGCTCCTAAAGCAGATATAGCTCACTGGGAGCAGTTATAAAGCGCCGTATGGCATGGGATATGTTTTAGTCACAAATGTGCATGTTTTAATACGTTTTCTTGATGAGCTTTTTGGGAGACACTGTTGAAATTAAGCCTCTGTATAGCTATAGTGGTGCTTCTACGTCTGCTGGGGCTCTTTCTTTTATTTTTTTGTTATTTTTTTTTTTTTTTGTTATCCTCATCTGCCCGACACACGTCCTTTAGATGCAGCGAAAGCCACCCGACCAGCTCACTGCCATTGGGAGCGATGCCCTGGGAATTGAGCCGCTACACGCCTAGGCAGAAATTTTTATGAGTTGGTGGGAACAACCATGCATCTTGTGACGATATCTCAAGGCAGCTTCGTGCCAATAATTCCAGTATTTAGGTGTCGAAATCTGGGCGGACCACCATACTGAACCATTAGATAGGTGGGCTTAATCATCGGATATTTGGGGAAAAAAAAAAAACCCCAAGAAGGCGAGAAGAAAGAGAGAAAAAAAAAGGAAAAAAAGAAAAAACCTCACTTCCACTCTGTCAGGAATTTCCAAAATGTGAGGTTCTGGACTCTACATGATCTTTTCAAGTCTACCTTGGAGGTTTCATAAAGTGAGGTTAGCCATGCTGAGTGAGAGGGAGGGGTGGTGTCCACCCAGTGTATGCATATCTGGCGTCTTGCCAACAGGATGGCATAGAATATAAAGGACCGTACTGCCCCAGTGATGTTCTGGTCAAGACCAAGAATAACAAGTGGTAAAGTTAAGGAAATGTTGATCTTAGTAATTGAATCCAAAGTTACTTTGATCTCCATCCAGAAAGTAGATACGTGGGGGCAGTCCCAGAACATGTGTATATCGGAGGCTGCTAGCAGTTGGCATTTGTTACAGCATTTCCCCTCTTGGTATTTGGATAGACGTAAAGGGGAGAGATAGGCCCGATGTAAGTAAACAGGTGGATTCGTCTAAGCCAAGCGGGTTTAACCAATTTATACAGAAGGGAAAAAGATTCTGTCCACCGGTCCTCGTCTGTTTTTCGACTAGCTGTTGTTCTAGGGGACTAATTCTCCCGGTATTAGAATCTTTCCTAATTAGTTCTGTGGCCCAGCTACTAATTTGTGTGTACTTAAATCTTGACAATGTCAGCCCTACTTTCTCCCTAAGGACATCCCACCGTATCAATATACCTTCGTATAACAGTTCACCCCATCTAGAAAGCCCAGCTGTAATTAGGGGGGTAGCCAGAGAATCTTGCAGGCACAGTGGGAGCCCGGGAGAATCCCAAATTTGAGCATAATTAGAATAGTACGCCAACCCCACTCTACGTTTGATTTGTACCCATAACTTAAGTTGTGTTAGTAGAGTCTTCAACCTCACCTTCTTGAAGAACTTTCGATCTCCAAACTTAAATAAAAACCCATCTAATGGAAGGTTTGCCCCTACCAGCATTGCCTTAAATAGCTTCCCATTTGAAGTAATATCTGGTGACTTCAAAAGCATTCTTGAATGGGTAAGCTGGAATGCCCAGGAGTAGTACTGCAAGTCTGGGAGAGCCAATCCACCCTTTTCCCTCCTCCTCCTCAGTTTTTTCCAAGCCAACCTTGTGGCTTTATAGCCCCATACGAAGGAATTGATTTCTTGTTGGCACTTAAGAAGTTGCTTTGAGTCTAATGCAAGGGGAATTGTGTTAAAAATAAAAGTCAGTTTCGGAAGGATAGACATCTTTACGATATTCACTTTCCCAAAAATTGATAGTCTAAGACCCACCCAAGATCTCAAAAGGGCCCTACATTCTCTGGCGACCAGGTCAAGGTTTGTTTTAGCTAAGACTTCAATATCTTGTGTTATTTTAACCCCGAGGTAACGCATTGAACATATTGGGGGCGCCATTTCAACACCCGGATTGGCAATATTCCATGTCATTAGCTCAGTCTTATCGGCATTGATATCATAGCCTGAAACACATCCGAAATCCTTGGCCCTTTCGACCACTATGGGAAAAGCATTTACTGGATCGCTGGTGTAGATTACAATATCATCGGCGTAAAGCCCTACTTTCCTTTCCCATCCGCCAAATTTAAATGAAGAAATTCTTGAGTCGTCCCTAAAAGATTGTGCAAGTGGCTCAATGTATATGTTAAAAAGTAAAGGGGACAGGGGACACCCCTGTCTGGTTCCCCTAGTAATCAAAAAGGGCTGGGTACATACACCATTGACCATAATACTTGCACTAGGATTTGCATATAGGAGTCCAATTGATCTCCGAAAATTTGGACCGAGTGCGAATTTCTTCATGGTCTCTTCTAAGTATGACCAGTTTACTCGATCGAACGCTTTAGTAGCGTCGAGGGTCATAATGGCCAAAGGAAGAGAGAATGTAGAGGCTATATCCACTGCCCCAATTAGGTCATACGTAAGGTCCGAGAGTTGTCGACCCTTTATGAAGCCCTTTTGGTCAGTGTGGATTATTGAGCCAACCTCACGCCCTAGCCTGTTTGCCAACACAGCTGCAAAGAGCTTATAATCGCTGTTTAGAAGCGAGATCGGCCTATATGAGCCGCACTTAGTTGGGTCTTTTCCGGGTTTCAGGATCAGGACAATAGTCGCCTCGCCCCATGATTTAGGAGGGGTCACCCCGGTTATTAAGATGTCATTAAAAAGCCTTGTCAGGACCGGAACTATTTCGGGTGCTAAGACACGTAGTAGTTCCCCAGGGAGGCAATCAGGGCCAGTTGCCTTACCCCTCTTCACCTTGTTAATGCTTTCCCTCACTTCTTCCTCTGAGATAGGCCTGTCAAGACGATCTCTTTGTTCAGAGCTAAGAATGGGTAAACTAATCTTCTCCAGCCATCTGGATTTTGATATCGGGTCCCCCAAGGTCTCTTCCTTATATATTTGCTGGAAAAACTCCAGAAATGCTTCTCCAATATCTTTGGTGGACGATCTTTCAAGTGTCTCGCCCTCTACAAATATATGTTTTATATGTTTTTTTGCCTGCTCAGATTTAATTTTCCAAGCAAGGACCTTGCCCGTATTCAAAGTTGGAGAGCTTACTTACTTCCCATCTCCGTGCGACCCTCTCCTGGAGGATATTATCTAGCTTTTCTTTTAGGTCTTTACGTTGTTCTTGTTCCATGTTGGTTCCATTTCCGGAGCCAATACGTTGGTCCAAAGATGCTATATCTCTTTCGATATTGGCGATCTTTGCCCTATATATTTTCCCTCGATAAGAGGCCCTGTTAGTTATGTAACCTCTCAAATAGGCCTTGTAGGACTCCCATACTATATTTAACTGAGAAGAGTTTATGTTGGTATCCATAAAAAATTTGGTTTCTTGGATGAGGAGGTCAGTTTCTTCATCCTCTAATAGAATTGTGCGATCAAATGACCATAAAGTCTGAGAAGATTGCTGAGCCAATTGTAGAGAGAAAAGTATAGCGGAGTGGTCTGATAAGTGTGAGGGCAAATATGTTAAGTCCTTTAGGGGGTCCCTTAAAGAGTAACTGAAAAGAGCATAGTCGATTCTCGACTTGTGATTGTATTTATAGTTATGATATGATACGCCGAGAGTCTCTCCAGCCCTCTCCCTTCATGGATCCGCCAATCCGAGCGCCAACATAACATCCCCCAATACCTGCCTGGATTTCTTGTAGGTTAATGCCCTTGAATTGGGGGATTTATCTAGCTTTGGGTTAAGTACCAAATTAAAGTCTCCCATCCAAATTATTGGACCTTGAGTTGTTAGTAGGTGGTTCTGGATTTTATTCAGATATGAGGGATCATCCTGATTGGGACCGTAATAACCAACCAAGTTGTATTTATTGCCCTCTAGACTAACTGTAGCGTATAGCCACCTCCCACTGAAGTCCTCCTCATAGGCAAGAATCTGAGCTCTTATTTGTTTTTTGAAGATAATTAATATACCACGAATATTCGCATTGTGGTTAGTGCAAATAAAACAGTCTACCCATCTGATTTTGCTCAACATATCCCTCACTTCATGTTGAAGAAGATGTGTTTCTTGGATGACAATGACCTGCGCCGGAGAGTCCCTCAGATATTGCAATATTCTATATCTCCTGCTCTTAACACGCAGGCCATTGACATTCCAGGACAAAAATGTTATTCCCATCAGCTGATATCCGTGCCCTTACCCCAGCTCATTAAAGAATTACATCTACCAATGCGGATCGAACAGAGTATGCATATATTTGATAGGAATTGTGGGTTTGAAACGGTGACTTGGCGGTGAGGATATTTTATAGTTTTGCCCCTCCCCCCCCCCTCCCCTCCCTGGAAAACCCCCCCTTAGTTAATCTGGTCGTTGGTGCCAGATTTGTCCCTCTAAGAAGCTCCCCTTGCCCATGTCTGTTACATATATAAAATATAGCCCGGCATACCTAGATAGGTTTTTCTTTCTTTTCTTTTAAGGGAAGCCGTCATATTTATATTTATGGAGAGTGATAAAACTATGAGTGGGTAGTTATCACATAGTTTTTCCAAATCGGAGATGGAGCTCTAATCATTTTTCCTTCTTATTGGTTTTTAAATATATATATATGTACATATATATACATACACAGACATCTATATATATATATATATATATATTTTTTTTTTTTCTTTCCTTCCTTCTTTTCTTTTCTTCCTCTCTCCTTTTTTTTTTTTCCTTCTCCTTTGTATATATAATTTTTTTTCCTTTTTTCCCTTCGCTTTCCCCTCTCTCTCTTTTTTTTTTTATAAAAGTCTAGACACCCTCTGTGAAAAAACCCTGTGAGAAAAAAAAAAAAAAAAACTCTCCCCCAACCACACCTTGCTCTTTTTTTTTTTTTTTTTCCCCTTTATTCCCTTTTTATATGCTCCCTTTTTTCCTTTTATTATATTTTTTTTTTTCTCGCTTTTTTTTTTTTTTCTTTTCCTTGCCTTTCCTCCATATCGTTTATCTCTGTATCTCAGTGTCTCCTTACTATCTACCACTAGATGTTATCCTGTTGATGATCGCTAATAGATGACAGAAGTTCATCTGCCTCCAAAGGGGAGTGGATGTTATGCATTTTATTGTTATACATAACCCTCAGGAAGGCAGGAAACCTCATCTGGACAGTGGTCCGAGAGCCCTAAACTTCTCCATTTTCTGACCTAACTCCCATAGTCTATCAAGAGTGGTTTTCGATAGATCAGATCTAACACCATAAGGGAAGTCTGGAGCTTTTAGAGCTGTAGATTTAAGAGCTAAATTCAATATCTTCTCTTTAACCGAGTAGGTTAGAAAGTTGACTAGAATCTTCCTTGGTTTAGTTCTCCCCTGTTTTAAACGGAACGGATCTCTGTGAGCTCGTTGAATGTCTTTTTCCAGATCTTCCACCGATTCCTCCAGATTCAGAGAGTCTTTCAGCAGGGAAGCTACAAATTTTTCCATTTCACCCCCTTCTTTACCTTCCGGAACTTTCAAGATTCTGATGTTATTTCTCCGTGGATAATTCTCCAAAGATTCCACTCTCTCCTTTGTTGCATTTCCATCACGCCTTAAGTAGTTAATTTTCTCATTTGCAGAGTCTAGTTTAGCTTTTAGTTCACTTACTGTGCTTTCAAGAGTATCTGTCCTCTCAGATAAAAGATCTACTCTCTTATCAAGGGCATCAACTGCCGCTTTTATCTCCTGCTGATTGCGCTTAGATTCAGTGAACCCACTTTTAATTTCGTGTAGTAGATCTTCCAGTGAAACCTTCTCCTGCACCTCCGGGGTCGCACCCACCTTATCCTGAGGGGCTGAGAGTCCGACTTCCTCCGGAATATTATGGGCAGGCACCCCTGAATTCATATCCGCAACTCCTACAAGGGCAGACCCTTGAGTGTCATCTATACTACTCATCTTTACCTCTTGAGGTTTACAGGAGATTTCCAGGACCTGTGGCAGCACCTTGAAGAATGATCTAAGTGAGGGGGTGAGCCTCACTGCACTATTTTTAGTGTTTTTAACTTTAGCTTTAGCACCTAATTTCAGGTCTTTTAACCCTTTTGAAGCCGACAACCGAGGAGTAGTACCTGCAGTGGCAGTGGCTGTATTGGCAGAGTCAACGGTGTGAACCCCAGAAAAAACAAAAATAGGAGGGCCCTGGGTAACCTCACTAGAACCGCAGTCTGGATCTTTAACTCCCTCCCTTGCGTTATCAGGATCCACTTCAGTGAAAGTATCGACAAGGATGTTATCAACAACGATATCTCTAGCTAGTATCTGTGTCTCAACATCACCAGGCACTGATAACCTGACACCTTTACCACCTTTACCACCTTTAACCCCCTCACACCCCCGCCCGAACACCTCACTTGGGGGTAACACTTGAACAAGTGTTTCTCCTGTTCCTTCCTCCTCTGGTGCTGCCTTAGGCCCGGTTTTTGTTTTAGGGCGACGGGTCCTCTGGTTTTTCTTTTTATCCACGTTGGGAGCTTCACCTGATTGTGCTCCTTTGGTTGCAGCCAGGCAGTTTGGTGAAAGATGGAGGCTACTAAGACCCCCAAGAACACCGCGAGCAGCCGCTCTGCGGCCCCTTCGCAGCTCCACGGCTGCCTCTACCCACCGGGAGAGAGAGGTGGAAGGTGGGACCTTGAAACCGCACATCCACACCTTCGCGCATCCGCCAGACAGGCGTTACCATTCGAGGCTTAATTCACACTTATGGACAAGGGCTGGAGCCGCTATCTGTACTGTCCCTTTAACGGGAGGCTGAGAGGTCTGTGCGGGTCTATGCAGACGACGTCGGCCGCCCTACCCCCCTCCCCCGAAGAGAGCTGATGGGCAGCCGAAAAAACAGCTCAGCGGCAAGGCTGACACAGGCGGGTAGAGCCAAGAACTGTCTATTCCTCTCCCACAACGCCCGCTAGTTCAGAGCGGCTCCTGCTCCGGAAAGAGTGCCGAACGCCAGGCACCGAGAGGAGAGAAAGGTAAGACGCCGAGAAAGCCTTCCGTGAAGTTAGAAGTTGAGATTGCTTTCAGACTGCCGGACTGCCGGATTAATCACAATATCATCCGCAATCATCAAAATCTGAACGCGGGCTACTGCATCTTTTCAGTTGTAGCGGGAAAGACTGCCGATTATGCCGTTTATGACACGTTTCTCTGGGCTTGCAGGAGCTCCGTAGGAGAGACGCGACCTGCCCTAGCCGGTGGCCGCCATGTTTTCCCCAGGGGCGATTAAGGAATGGAGGGGTGGGTGTGTGGGAGGTGGTTATGTTGTTGATTGAAACACAGAATTTAGTAACATGCAGATTAAGCATGAGCGCAAAATCCGCTCTGATCGCGGATATTGCGGATTTTCGGTAAATTCGCGGTACGCGAACTCTCGCGAATTTACCGAAAATCCGCAATCCGCGAGCGGCGGATTCCGCGGTCAAAAGTTCAAGCCTAATTTACGATGGCGCCGGCAAGCTGCCAGCGCCATCCTGAAATAGTTACTTAATTAGCTTCAACAGGAAGCTCTAATAGATAAGATAAAGCAGGGGCTCGAGCGCCTGCTTTATTTTATCAATTGGAGCTTCCTGTTGAAGCTAATTAAGTAACTTTTTCAGGATGGCGCTGGCAGCTTGCCGGCGCCATCGTAAATTATTTACGATGGGGAAAAACGGTGGTGTCTTCTTGAATAAATATGAAGGTCAGGGTTCATTCTGGCACGACGGTCCTGGCACAAAAATTAACCCTCAACAGGAAACACTTACAGATATCAATAAAGCATGTGCCCTAGTTGAAGCTTAAATTCAGTGACTCATTCATCAGCCCAAAAACAATCGTGAGCGTTGTGGAGGCTGGGCAGGTGTGCCTTCTTCCCAAATATAATACCATCGAAAATCCGCTGTGATGCTGGCCAGAGGCATTTGCATCTTTGACTTTCACGAGCGCAATCCCCGTGCTGTTCCTGTGACCAGGAGCTTCTGTCTCTTAATCTGCTGCTCTGATCGGTCTCTGACCTTTTATACACACAAGAGGCATGTGCGCTCGCATGGAAGCCCCGTCCGTTTGGCCCCGCCCACACACTCGAGGAAGCCCCGCCCCCAAATCCGCCGATCCGCAAAATCCGCGGATTTTGCGGATCCACGATCCGTGAATTCGCAAATTCGTGAATCGTGGATCCGCAAAATCCGCCCATGCTTAATGCAGATATCGAGCTCCTAAAGCAGATATAGCTCACTGGGAGCAGTTATAAAGCGCCGTATGGCATGGGATATGTTTTAGTCACAAATGTGCATGTTTTAATACGTTTTCTTGATGAGCTTTTTGGGAGACACTGTTGAAATTAAGCCTCTGTATAGCTATAGTGGTGCTTCTACGTCTGCTAGGGCTCTTTCTTTTATTGCGTAAAGTTAAGCAAGGGCGGGTGTTGAGGTGGTGTAGTAGTACTGTGACTATTTATAAACCGTCTTATGGTATGGTGCATATTTGAGTTGCAAAATTGCAGGTTTTAACAGCTGTTGATGACAAGCATTCCAGCAGACACCTGTTGACATTAAGTCTATGTTTGGCTATAGTGGTGGTAACAGGAGTGCTGGGGCTCGTTTTTTAATTTCGTAAGGTGAAGCAAGGGCATGGGTGGGGTGGAAGAGGTGTGTATGTTGCTGATTATAAGACGGACATTTGTAACGTGGGCATGTGTAGTTATTAAAGGTAATGTAGTGTCACTGGGCCCACTTATAAACCGTGCTATAGGATGGTTTATGTTTTACCCAACAATTTGAATGTTTGAATAGTTTTTGCTGATAAGTGTTCCGGTAGACACCTGTTAAAATTAACCCTGTGTATGGTTATAGTGGCGCTACTAGGAATGGTGGGGATTTCTCTTTGATTTCGGATGGTTAACCAATGGCAGAGGTGGGTGTGGGAGAGGTAGTTCTGTTGCTGTTTGAAATACAGAATATAGTAACGTGGAGATATGGAGCTACTAAATGTGATGTAGTACCACTGGGAGCACTTATAAAGCACCCTATGGCATGGTATATTTTTTACCCGCAAATTTGTATGTTTTAATAGGCTTTGCTCATGATTGTTCCAGTAGACAGTTGTTGAAATTAAGTTCTTGTATTGTTATAGTGGTTTTACTAGGTTTGGTGTGGCTCTTTCTTTAATTTTGTAAAGTTAAGGAAGGATGGGGAAGAGGGTGGTCAGTGGCAGTGTGCCCATTTATGAATCGCTTCATGGTATGGTATATGTTTTTCTGGCAAATTCCCATGTTTTAAAACGTTTTGGTGATGAGTGTTCCAGCAGAGAGGTACACAAATTACACAACATTTCTGTGGATAAGACATCTTCGTGCTGCTAGACACTCATGTATTGTGGTAGAAGGCTCATAGCGTTGATGGAAAATTATGAAACTCGGTGCCATTGTAGATTTCAATGGAAAGTTACACTGTTTGTTACTATGGTGTAGTTAGGGTTCCAAGTGGGAGAAAAAAAGTGGGGGTGCTCTAAAAGGGGGGACAAAGCTCTTAAAGGGGTGTTGGCTAAGCAAGTTGGGGCGCCATCTAAATCAAGATAAGTATCATTGTGTGCTTTAGAAAATCCTCTCCAATTATCGTAGGTTCGGAAAAAAACATTGTTTAAATGATTTCCCTTTCTTCTACATCGTGGGTTACCTAGCGTAATGTCTCCAGTTCCCAGTAGTTAGCAAAATAAACCTGCGTACATCGATGTGCATGCTGTCTCTGCAGTGTAATAAAAAAAATGACTATCTTTGAGAGGGCCGAAAATAGAGCCTGGTAGTGAGTCATTTGGAGGCTGCCTGAAAATAAGTGGCGGTCCTCCGACCCGGCCCAATTAAAGCGCGGTATCCATCTATCCTAAGCAGTGTGCCATTCAACCATCTTTTAATTGATGCATATATTCCTACATTTATACATACATAAATCTGTTTGTCCGCTTATCTTAAGCATCTATGAGCGCACCTGCCTATAGTGAGCACTGGGTCATTCATGCAGCGATACGCCTATATATACAAAGATATGTCTGTCCCAGAAGGAATCCTAAGCATTTATCAGCCAACCCGTCTATCGTAAGCACTGGTCTCTACATTCATTCATCCTTCCATCCATCCATACATTGATGCATTGATCTATGTATCTATGCATTGATGCATCTGGCCATTTATCCACTCACCCATACTAAACGTTCTTATTTCCGTGCATCGTTCACCCTGCTTCTAAATACGACGTATTATACTCATCCAGCTACACTTTTAAGGTGTTGAAAAGGCTTGCGAAAAGCATTGACTGGCAGTTTTTTAAATCTATACTACTATTATAAAGAGAGAACTGGGAACCTTTGAGGCGGGTAAACTCCAGAAGTACAGCTCCAATCAGAACACCCAATACAGCGTTGTAAAGGGGAGTTTCAGGAGATGGACATAGGCTATACATCTGGCCACCATATACATTACAAAGGTCAAAACAACATTAGGGGTAAAGTAGTCCCTTGTGGGTGTGGGCATTGGCGTGGGCGCGTCGGGTCGTGTGGGTGGCCGTGTGCGTTGAGAGACGCATTCAGCCTGACAACGTTGTCCGCATAGAAAAAAGGTGGGCATGTGGGTGGGCGTGTGCGTTCAGAGACGCATGCAGCCTCACAACGTTGTCTGGGTAAAAAATATTTAGGTGGGCGTGTGGGTGGGCATGTGTTCTGAGACCACAATGCACACGCCCACACACAACAACTCTGAACAGCAAGCACACACCTCGCAACGTGCACTATTGCTAATCTCACTGTGATGAGATTAGCGTTCGTGCACGTCGTGACGTCTGCGTGCCCATCAGCGTTGTTGTGTGTGGGCATGTGCATTGTAAGAAGCCTGCTTCATTGTAAAGCGCAGAGGAGGGGGCGGGGGTGGGGGAGTAGCGTTCGGTAACGTTTCCCTTCCTTCGCCTGCTTCATTGTAAAGCGCGGAGGGGGATGAGGGGGTAGTGTTGGGTAACGTTTCACATCCTTCGGGTAAATCTTTTTCATTCTCGGACAACGCAGTCAGCGCTTAGGCACTTATCACTCGGCCGGTTCCTGCCACTCAATGCTGCACAAGCGGACAGACCAAAGGACTCAACAAGTACAAAGGTAAAAGACGACGTGCAATATCTTTGTTGAACAACGCCTCTACCTCATTATACAATTTTTAATAACAAACAAACACCATTGCACACATTCTCCTTATTCCCCGGACAACGTCGGGACGGGCTGCTAGTAAAGAATAACAAAGCTTTGAGTTGATCTTTGTGGAGCATACTTCATAACCCTTCTGTGGTAGTGTTTTAAACAAAGGTACATCTAGCGAAAGAAATGTAAAGGAGCTTTTAAGTGTAATACGTTAATTAAGAAACATAACGTTTTGTTGAGTTGTTTATAGGTACACTGTTTTAAAGTGGCCGTGACTGACAGATACTCAATACCTGTACTTCTTATATTTGAGAAAGTATACCAGAGAGCTAATTTGGGGTGTTGAGAACCTTGAGTGCTATATTTCCATGTGAAGTACAGTATAGGAATATAAAATTAATTGGAAAGCTTTTATGTTCATATTAAAGAGGGGGTGTGAGAACTTAGTGAGGCAGGCAAAGTGTGTATTTTTGTAGCACTAAAACAAGACCATGTGTAAGGTGAGAGCAGGTTTGTGCTGGAGCTGCCTGCTTGTGGTCGTTTCCAGTGGTGAAACCAGAGGGAAATTTCGGGGGAGCCTAATTCTTTCAGCAATAGGCAGAGTGGGGATGTAGGGGGTGAAAAAGAACAGAGTCTCCTTTAAAAAAAAGTGATGTTTTGAAGACCGGTGAAGTACTCGGGTGCGGCTCTGTGTGTGCGCCCGGGAAGCTGTGTCAGAGAGTCCAGGGCAATGGGCGTTGCGCACCTGGTGGTGTGTCTGCTAATGACCCCAAGATGATGTTGCTCCTGCGTTGCAAAAAGAGAAGGGAAATCCTGACAGAAAATGGCTCTCTTTAAAGGATTTCCCTTCTCCTACAATGCGAGTCACTTGGCATGATGTCTGCACTTCTAAGTAATGAGCAATATGCATGCTCTCACAGTGTCACTGCAGTGCAATAAAGGAAAAAAACAGTTTACGTTTGTGAGGTTGGAAAATAGAGCCCTATAAAGACCCGTTTTGAGGTTCCCAAAAATAAAGTGCTGATGGTCACATCCTCACAGACACCCCCTCCACTTAAAGCCCTGGGTGCAGTGTTATGTTTGCGAAGTTGTAGATAAAATTGTTAGGTAATAATGGAAATTTTTGTGTGTGCTGCCTGGTTGATAATATCTTCCTAAGTACATAGATTAACATTTTTAAAAAATTCTATTTATATAGTTGTTTGCGGTGAGTTGCAGAGAAAGTGCTGTGGGGTGGTGGGGTGTGGAGGAGAGGTGAAAAGTATGAGGTAGTGCAGTTATATCTAAATTGTAAAGGGGTTTGTAAATAATTGAATAAATACTTGCTGTATGTTCTATGGCACTACTTGTAAACCTACTGCTCGTCTGTTGTGTTCCATCACGTTGCAGCACTGGGTCTGGAAGTTGTTAGTGGAAGTTTTGTAATTGTATGTTATTATTTTAACATAGTGAACAAATGTGAAAAATAATTGAATCTATTTTTTGATTTTCAGAAAATTATTTCATTTGGATTAAAATTTGGAAATGCTTAGAAGTAAAAAAAAAAGAAAAGAGAAGAAAAATATATATTTGACAAAAGGAAAGATCTTGAAGTAGACAAAAATGCGAGTAGTACAGAAACTGTTTGTTCGACTAAAAGCAAAAGTCAATTTTTGAAAAAAATAGTACGAACATTTAATGAGAAAAGCAAAAAGAAGAATTTTTCAAGTAAGGTGAAGCAGAGTTCAATTTCAAATATGAGGAAAAGGAAACGAGATAAATATATAGTATCTGCTACTCGGAGACAAAAGCAATTTCAAGAAATTCGTCAGAGACTTTTTCGATCTTCCTAGAGTGATTCAGAATTTAATGAAAACATGCTGCAAATATAAAAGAAAAATCTTGCAGTTCAAAGAGAAGCAGTGTACTGAAAGTATAGTGGATACTGCTCTCAATTTAAAACAGAAGTTATTCATTTTGATTTTAAAGAGAATGAAACTATTGGATAAAATAGCCAAAGTATTGAAAGACAAAAGTAGAAAAAAGAGACTTGTGAAAAGAACCAACTTTTGCAAAATCTTTAGTGGACATTGGAGACATACTTCTATTACTAAGCCTTTTTTTATTGAGGAAAGTTACTTCCAGGAAAATTGTTTATCATTTGCAGTTGATACTGGAGGCCGTTGCCACGAAGTTCAGGATGGTTGTCCTCTTCCAAAGGAGGAAATGGTTGATAAAAGTGCAGAAGAGTTAATAGCTGAAGAAGTGCAAGGGAAACGTCCACGAGCTCCTGTGTATAAGTGGAGTTCTAGTAGTATTTGTAGTATTCGACAGGAATCCATTGATATAATGCGAAATTTGGTTCGAGAATATACTCAGAAAAGTATAAAACAGAAGATTAAGCTGGTACAAGGACTAAATCCATGTAATGTAAGAAAATATACTGAGAAGTATGGGCATTCTCTGGCTTGTCTTTCAAGAAAAGTTTTTAAAACTGTTTTTCATCATTTGAGGATATTAGCAGTACACCATTCAGAAATGCAGAAATTTGTAAAGAAACTGTACTATGTAAAAAGTCCTGCATTTAAGTGAACTGAAAACAAGTCTTTTATAAGGTTCTTTATCAGATGTTCAAAAAAAAGTGTGATGATATTGATATTGATATTGAAATGCGATATTTTGGTTCAGAAGAGCAGTTCTTAGAAAGTGACAGTTTGACAATTACAGATGTTGGAAGAGATGAGAAAGTGATTAGCACTGATCAGTTTGTAGAAGAAATTGGAAAGTTTAATGTAGAATGCTCTGAAATAACAAACTATGTTTGTTTGTTGTCGACATACTCATTATAAAAGTCAAAGTGGGAATGTTGATTTGTATTTGAAAAGTGAAAAGGAGAACAATGGTAAGTGGGAAGAATTTGCAACTTTCTTGTTTGTTGAAGGTCGATTTGAGTTAGTTAGTGATCAACGTATATGTAAATATTGTTGCAACAAATTAAAAGAGAACAAAATGCCTGCTAGAGTAGTACATAATAACTTGGAATTAGTAGCTTTTCTGGAGGAGCTGGCCAAATTGAATACACATGATTTGGTTCTAATTCAATCTGTTTATCCTTTTCAAACTATAATTCGGATGGAGCCAAAAAACAGGTAAACTGCCACCAACAGATTTGCAAAGAGGGCTGAAAGGAAGAGTGGTGTACTTACATTTGGATTTTAAGAAAAATATTGAAAAAATTGCAGAGAGAAAGAGAAAAATGAGGCAGTAGGTATTTTAGTAAATGGTGTACCAACAAAGAGTCGAAAAATATGGCAGGAATTTGTGGATGTTAATAAAGTTGAAAAGGCTACCTTATATCATATGGAGAACAATATTTATTATAAAAAAGTAAATGTGGATGAACAGGTAATACGTTTAGAAGATGAATCTGAAATTTCAAGTGGTCAAATAGAGAAAGTGGACAAGTCAAGGACCGAAGATATTTATGAACATTACACAATATGTCCTTTGCATTCAAAAGAAGTGATAAGAAGTAGCATTGAGTTTTTCAAATTAAAAAAGCACAGCGAACTCCAATGAGTGTATGGGAGAAAAGCTTGGAAGCTCGTTGTTTTCCACAGGTATTTCCTACTGGAGAAGGTGGACGATATGATGACCGACCTGTACAGATTCCAGCTTCAGAATATTGGTCAACACGATTATATTCTGAAGATCCTAAATTTCATACATATTTTTCCTTTTCTTGGAAAGTGATCTGTCTTCTCTGTCGCATGCAGTGAATCATATACTTAAAACTGGAGTTCATCAATCTCTTCTTTCTGCGAAAGAATTTGTGGAGAAAGTTCAAGAAACAGAGGAAAATTTAGAAGCACAGTTAATTAATTTGATGGCATGTCAACGTGGAACAAATGAGTATTGGTATCGTCGTCATGGAGAAGTCAAGTGTATGTTACGGAACTTAGGTACACCAATAAGGTTTGTCACACTGTGCAGAGTAAGCATGGCAAGATTTGCTTGAGTTTCTAGGAGAAGCGAATTCCAATATAAAAAATGTTGAAATAAAGACTCCTGGTGAACTGTGTTCATTCGATCCTGTAAATGTGTGCAGCTATTTTAATCATAAGTTTCAAGCTATGATGTCTTTTATCTGTAATAAAAAGAATCCACCTTTTGGAGAAGTTACTGATTTCTTTTGGAGCAAGGAGTATCAAGCAAGAGGTGCACCTCATATACATATGCTACTATGGACCAAGGATGCACCTAAATTTGGAAATGATTCCGATGAAACAGTATTGTCTTTCATTGAACAGTATGTGACATGAGAGATTTCAAGAGAAGGAGGAGATAGAAACTTGAGACATCACGTTTTACGTTTCCAAAGTCATGGTTGTGGAAAGTATTGCAGTAGAAAATACAAGTGTAAAGGAAAATTTTACACCATATTTCGGTTTGGTTTTCCCCATCCAGTCATTTCTAAAGGAAGAGTAAATTCTTTTTTTTCTTCTGTAAGGCACACAATACCTCGGAAATCTCCAAAGAATACCTACAACTTAAAAAGAACAGAAGTGTCAAAGTATATCAATGACTACAATCCAGTCATTTTAAAAATGTGGAATGCGAACATTGTCATCCAGTATGTTGCCGTTAACTCAATTGCTGTTGCACGTTATCCCACATCGTACATAACAAAATCTGAAAAAACAGAGATGAAACAAATGTGGGAAGAAATTGCACAAGAGAATAGCCTTAGCATAAAATTGTACAGCTTTAGTTTGAAAATGCTTTCACACCGAGAAATTGGATCGTATGAATGTTCAGACCGCTTGTGCTCTTCAAGTTTATATTCAAAGTTACGAGGAATCATTTGGGTAAGTTTAGGTCTTGCCTGCAAATGAAATAGAGTGTTGAAATCATTAGAAGAAATTGAACAATTAGCAGCAAATGAGCCAGACAGTATAGACATTCTTAAAACTAATATATTGGACACATACTATCCAAAAGGACATCTGGAACAGCTATGTCTGTATGTGTAGTGTAGTTCCTATATTCCCAATAGGCTCTGCGCATTGGAATAATATCTTCAGTAGTGTAGACGTAGGACTGAGGTTAACTAGGTCTTTTACTGACTATATTAGACTTAAGTTTTGTGTGCCAGCTAGCTCAGAGTTCACTAGAAACTTTCTTGAATAGGCGAGGAGGAGTTTAACCTCCCTGGATAGACAAGAAGGGATTTAGTTTCTGACAACCATAGAACATGACAACTTTGCTCTCCCAGATCAAGAGTATATCTCTAGAGTCGTGTGAAAACAAAAGACAGCTATTTTACTCAGTCAATACGTGCATACTTAGTTTCACCAGATTGCAGAGAAAAGGAGAGACGGGCGTTTTCAATAAAAGGTGTTATTTATTGATCAGTCTCTTTACTCATACAAGAGAAATGAATCGCTACAATTGTAATACTGAAAGTGCATACAGTAAAAGCAGGATTATAAAATAATACTGTAAAAGCATTGATATGGTTTCTTAGCCATATGTTACTTTAAAATGGATAAAAGATATACATACATATATACATTGACTAATCGTACTCAACTGGTGCTTCTAACTACGCCTACCCCGGTGTACCTGACCTAAGCCTAATACATGGGAAGGAGTAAGTAGCAGTTTAAGTTAAGTTTGTTTTGCCAAGAGTCTGACTCAAGAATTCTCTGTGAGGGTTTAGTCAGTTCAGTACCTCGGCAAGAGAAAAGGCAGCGTCTTTCCTCAGCGCGTCAAAAGGGGAGGGGCAGCGTCCGTGGGCTCTCGCATCAGCTGGGCTCTCCGGCAAGTAGTCGCTGCTCCAAGCTCATCACCACCGTGTTTTACTTAGGGCAGTGTCGGTATATTTATACCTGAGAGGTGCCGGGTTTGACGTAAGGATGGACATAAGACGTCAATTAAGAACTGGTCGTTCTTACATTCTTTACAGGAGTTCTCGAACGAAATCAAAACAATTAGCAGCGGGGATTTCCCAGGTCTGCTGGAGGCTTGGTTTGTTTAGAGAACTCGGTGTGCCTTCTAGGTGGCTGGAGGAATAGTGCTTGCTTAATGTGACAACATGCGCTATGACTAATTTATGAAACGGGTTTCTGTGCCGTTGTATGGATATTAGTGATTTATAACCGGACAAGGGTCCGAAAATGGAGTATGGATACAGGTCCCTAGATAAACACACTACACCCACTCCACGAATTCATGTCCATATTTACTAACCTAATCAATAGTAAACATAACTAATAGTGCATGTGTATACCGAACCACCCCAAAATAATTTTTTTACATATACAAATAGGCATATTCGAAATACACGAAAATGAGTATAGGTACTGTATGCATTCAAGCAGTGTAATCATTCAAAAAAAGGATGCACAATTTATCTCAGCATGAATGATTTGCGAAAATAACACATGAAATGGCTCTTAATACAGAAGAAAAGGTGAGAGACCACTTCATCACATATAAATACATTTACTTGTAAATATGCTAGAGGCTGAGGTAAAATATTGTCTCTAGAGTTCCTAAAAATAGAAGCTCTGTTCTCTAAGAATAGTTCTACTTTAAGCAGAAGATAAATGCCAAAAGGTAAATATTTTGGATTTCAAAAAAAGTTTTTCGTTTTCAGGGGAAGAAGGAAAAATTGTCAGTAGCTTTGTTTTCAAATACCGAAGGCCAAATTCAGAGTTCGGGGAACGCTGTGTGCTCGATTGCTTAAAGTTATGCTTTCAGTTCGGGGGAAAACATCATGTCTGACAGATTTTCAAAAAAGCAGTTTACCGCTTCAGGTGAAAGTTCGACCAAGTTGGAGAATGTCGCTACCATGCAGTTGTGCGCATGTTCGCTTTCACTGATGTTTTGATCAGCATTGCTCACAGAAGGCAGTACCTGGTTGATGCTGCTTTCATCCTGTACTTCACTACCCTTCAATCGTAGTGGTGAAGTCTCCACGAATGCCGTCATCAGGATTGGTAGCCGCCGGGGACAGCACAATGCATGAGCCTTTACTGGACCCAACAAAGTATCTGCATCCAATGGTACTTCTGATTGTAGTGTAAGACATGTGGCCAACACGCATTCCTCGCCGCATAGCATGCATCTCAATACAGGTAAGACACAATTCTGCCATATGGGTCTGAACGAAAGAAACCAGGTCATATTCAGATCTCTTAGCCGGGCTAATCCAAGGACTTTAGTTATGCGGTCCCGATAGCGTATAGCTAGGATCGTTTCTTCCATTGTTGCTGGAGTCTTGTCTGTGACATGGCTTGCCAAAACAAAGCAGGAGTAGCAAAAGTAAGATGCCTGCTACGAGTCCCAACAGGAGTGGAAGTCCGCCAAAGACAGAATGGACGAAATTGGGAAATATTCCCAGGACTGCTTTGAATGGAGTTAACAGTCCAGAAAAAACGGACTTAAATATGCTCGCGATACCATTTGTATCAGAAATATTTAAGATTTCGCTTAGCATTTCTGCGAAGTGTAGGGGGCAGTTTGTTGATAACAATGCATGTATCTCTCCCGTTGTCCTTGCAACTTGGAGATCATACGTTTCTTTTGATGACGTCAAGTGAACTGGCGTCTGTAGGAGCACAGTCTTCATTCTGCTTAAAGTATCAATTCGAATAGAAGAGATATTCAAACTGGGCCAAATTTTTCCCTCCCTGTCTGGAGTGTCGTTTGGATAGAATACTCGCTCACAGCAAGTGACCATGGAACTCACGCTTACTAGATAAGGTTTTCCTGGCAGCAAGCCACAACATCTGTGATTCACAATTAGAATGTAGCTCCCGTTAGAAAGCCGTCTAAAGAATGGCTCTATTGCCGAGCTGGTGACATGAAAGGTTATTTGAAGTCCCCTCACAGGCCCCATGTAAACTTATACCCTGACACAGAAGTATACCACTTAGTGATGTTTCACAATTGTTACCACTAAGAAATACTCTGTCCTTTTTCACTATAACATGTGTGTGTATAAGGTAGGTTCCATGTTGACTTAATGTATCCTTTACCCAACCTTTCATACTGGCCTGCCTGTATATATTTCTGGCAGTATCGAAATTGGAAAGTCGTTATCGGAATAGTTATGACATTGTCAATGGTAATCTCTCAAGTTTTTCAATGCTCAGAATTGTATAGTCTGCACCCTTTTGTGCCAAGCTGATTTGTGTATCAGTAAGGTTAAAGATACCGAATAATGACGTTGTGTTGATTAAATGCCAGGGCACGTAGCCTGAACGCAGATTTTGTAACGTCCAGCCAAGCTGTACAATAGAACACAATTGGGACTGACCGTGTTGTAACATCAGTAAGTCTTGCTCTATGATATCGATTGCAGATGATACAATACTGTCCAGTGAATATATTCTGGAAGACAGAGTCATTAACCCATTGTCCACTACAGAAAGTGATTTTTCCAAATGAACACGGTCAATTTGCCGTATTTTCTCTGCTGTTTCAATTTGAGTTACTTTCCAAGCTTCGTTGTAAGCTGCATATATAGAGGCCGCTATGAAACGTTTATGACGCTGTTTGCGTGGTCCCATAATGAAATCACGCAAGTCAGCACCTTCTTTAAGTAAAGTCAAGTGTTGCTTAATTTCTGCCAGTGTGGATGTTCGTAGCCGTTCGAGGCATAGTTTCCCTACACTGTATGTAGTTACAATCCCTGGATGTTGTCGCTGGGAGTATCTAGGGACTGGCCTGGTTATTGTGAACCCCTGTTTTTTGTTCAGGAATCCATCTTGACAGTTATTCGTGTCTGTGGGCCAGATCAACCATTTTTTCCAATCAGGATGTGTTCTGTTTTGGTTTAAAATGTAGGATACGTCTATCTCATCATCTGTAGTTTTATTACTGTCAGGTGTTGGTTTTGGAATAGACGGTTTGTTTAAGTCTTTAATTTTGGCTAGGCCAAAACAGGTTGTTGAATTGTGTCATTCAAGAATACAATTTGTTCTGGGATCATGCAGGCTCTAAACAATGATTCTATACCTTTGACCTGCCAATCTCTTGTACCCCAGATTGTTTTCGTTTCAATGTTATTGTTCCAGAAATCAAAACTGAATGTATTCATTTTGTCAAAAAAAAATTCTGAATAGATCAATTTTGTATTTGTAAGCATGGTTTTCATTCCTGTCTTATTTAACAGTTTGAAATAAAACGTTTCTGCATTACATTACAGAAAAAACAATGTAAGCAGTTGGAGCGCCTCTGGAGGAGGTCGTACGATCATTTGGCTAAAATCAACTTTAGAGTAGCTACTAAAGCCTACCACAAACTTATAAAACTATCTAAAGCCAAATACTATACAGAGCTGATCAACTCCAGCACCAATCGCTCCAAAACCATTTTCACCTTAGTAAAAGATCTGACCAAGATACCAGAAGGTCCAGGTAATTTAATTGCGTCCGATGCCCAATGTGAAGAGCTGGCCTGTTTCTTTGTAGACAAAGTCAAAGGGATCTATAACTCGTTAACCTCAGATGGACCCAATGCTAATTCCAACCTCATGGGGTCCATCGACTCGCCATTCTTACTACAATGCTTACCATCTATTGAGCAAACTGAGATGGACTCTCTGATCAAAAGAGTCAAATCTGGTTCCCCGGAAGACCCTGTTAAGCCAGAACTATTCAGACTATTCCAGGATTCCATCTTACGAGAAGGGCGGATGTTAATTAACAACTCACTTCAGTCTGCGACCATTCCCCCATCCTGGAAACATGCTAAAGTTGTCCCTCTTCTAAAAAAGCCATCATTAGATCCCACTAGACCTGACAGCTTTAGACCCATCTCCTTGCTCCCCTATCTTGCCAAGGTGATGGAGGCCCATGTTAATTCCATTCTAACCACTCACTTGGAGTCGAATGGAATATTGGACGAATCGCAGCACGGCTTCCGTGCTAAACATAGCACGGAATCTGCTCTGCTAGCCGTTACGGAACATCTGAGGGAGGGGCTGGACCAGGGTGAGACATCTGCCCTGGTTCTGCTGGATTTGAGCGCGGCCTTCGACACGGTCTCCCACAGGATCCTGCTTGCGAGACTGTGGGAGATCGGAGTCAGGGAGAGTGCCTTGGGATGGTTCACGTCGTTTTTATCTGACCGTTCATTCCAAGTGCACGCCCCACCGTACTCATCCAGCATACATTCCCTGGACTGTGGAGTCCCGCAGGGCTCTGCGCTCAGCCCCACATTGTTCAATGTGTACGTCCGCCCCCTGGCCATGCTGGCCAGGGATCGTAACATCAAATTAACATCTTACGCGGACGATACACAACTCATCTTCTCCTTCTCTAAGAACAGTGGGGCTGACCAAATTAAGTTCCAGGAAGATATCCTGGCTATATCGAACTGGCTGTCACAGAACTATCTCCAGCTAAATTCTTCCAAGACGGAGATACTCATTGTAGGTAAGGATACCGAGAAATGGGACGCACATTGGTGGCCTCCCACTCTGGGACCCTCTCCTGTCCCCAAAGAGGCTGTTAAAAACCTGGGTGTGATGTTGGACAACTCACTCTCCATGGAAACTCATGCCAAGAGAGTGGCAGGCACCTGTTATGGTCGCCTGCGCTCTCTTAAACCTATCCTCGGATTCTTTGAGCCTTGCATCCGCCAGACTATAATCCAGGCCCTAGTCTTATCCCATCTAGACTACTGTAATGTCCTGATGCTAGGCTCTAACTTGACGGTGATAAACAGGCTCCAGAGAGCTCAGAATGCCGCGGCGCGCACTCTATTCGCTCTGCCAAAAAAATGCCACACCTCCCCTATCCTCCATCGGTTACATTGGCTTCCCGTTAAACAACGTATCCAGTTCAAAAGCCTTTGTTTAATTCATAAAATCCTGTATAATACCGCCCCCCAAACCTTGCTGGGACTCTGTTCCTTCTATGCCCCCTCGCGCGCCCTTCGCTCAGCCGACCTGTCTCTGGCACGCACGACTAAGATCCGTAGGAGCCGAGCTGGTGGCCGCTCTTTTAGGCATCTGGCGCCGAAGCTGTGGAATTCGATCCCACTTGGGGCTCGGGCCACTTCTAATCACCTGCTGTTCCGCAAACAGATTAAAACTTGGCTGTTCTCTTCCATCTAGCTCCACTCTCTCTGCTGTGTTGCACTGCTTCTAGGTTTGTCCGCAGCGCTGGGACGCCCCATTGCTGGGGTAGCCATGCGCTATATAAGCAGTATTAACATAACATAACATAACTTGTGTTAAACCCTGAGAAATATGGACATTTTTCATAAAAGGTTTTCAAACTGCCTTTTGGTGGAGTTGCACAATGTTCCCATTGGTTATAATTAAAAACATTTCTAGGTTGAGCAGATTTATGCAGATAATGGTTACCATAGTGGTTGTAACAGTACATCTGGTCATAATTAGATGAACCCTGTAAATAATCATGTTCTGTAAATTTAGCTGACATCACTAGATCTGACATCATATCATTAATACTTTCAAAGTCCCAATCATCAGCGAATGTGCTCGTTTTTACAAAGTCACTTAATGAAATCTTGAATTGATGAGGATACTTCAGGAGCTCGACCGGGCCATAGATTTTGTAATCAGTTTTGTCCCATGCTACCCCACCGGGTATAGGATTGGCTGTGAAGTTCACTGAAGAAAGTTCTCTTTTCTCGATGTGTGAAGACTTGTGTGGTTTTAGGACCAAGTTGATATTCTGACTTGTGTCCATTTTAACATATTTTCCCTCAATGAAATGACCCAAGTATAGTACCAGGATGAGCCAAAGTATGAGGACAAATACACCTTGTGCCACCCAAAATTCAATCCATGGAGAAATCAGATACGTTTCTTGTAGTTGATGAAAGAGTTCCTTTGCTTTGTCTTTAAAAGTCTTTGATGGTGTCGGCAGTTCCTCAGGTTCGCTTGGATCCTCAGAAAAGTCATCGAAGTTGATGAAATAGCCTGATGCAGTTCTGTCAATTGTTTCAATTGCTTCTGGATTCCTTTTTGTTTTTGGAATTTGCTTTGTTGCATTAGCATAGTCAGTGGTTACATCATTGTAGACTGGTGTTTCTTGATGCATTATTGTGATTTGGGTTTCAAGAGGTTTAAGTTCCATGGCTTTGTTGCATAGTCCTTGTTGATTCACTGTAGGTTTATCAAATGTGATTAGTCTCTCAGTTTGAACCTTTGTGTTTGTAGCAAATTTTGGTGTTCTGCTATTTCTTGGGAGTCCACTTGGCCTACTACTTATTATCGGCCACATGATTGTGGTTTAACCAGGTCGATGGATACAACTCGGTTCTCCTTTTTACCAGCAAGGGGCGGTAGTACAACTGATCTTGTTCCGTTGATAGCTAAGACAGGTACTGCTTTTCTATAAGAAGGCCCAAATTCCTTATTTACCGGGATCTTTTCTCTGACCAGATCCCCGATTTTTGGAATCCAGACAGGCCTTGCTGGGACGGGTGGTTTTGCTTCAGTGGCTGTTGGCTGTTGTTTCAACTTAATGTTGCTCAGGTCTTTTCTTGTTTCGTTTAAGTCCTGTAAAATAGCCAAACAATCTTTGATATCAAAGCATTTCTCTTTAACCACTGAAGTGTGACTATCGAGGTCCTGGATTAACATTCTAGTCCCAAACAATAATTCGTACGGACTGAGACCTCTCAGAGAATTTCTTGGCAGATTATTAAGACTACGTTGGACACTTATTAAATGTTTGACCCACCCAGCTCCCAAACCTAATACCTTTGCTGTTATAGATTGCTCTATGCCTTGGTTTTTTCTTTACACCATCCCGTTTCCCTCAGGAAGGAAGTGATAAGAGTCCCGCAATGCAATGCCCATGTCGGCCATGCCCCCCCCCATAAGCTCGAGAGCTAAAAGCAGGACCATGGCCAGGATGTAGCATGCCCCATGCGTATATGCCATTATAGACTCGCAAATCTTTTTATAACAGTTCAGACGTCAGCTGAGAACTGGGGTCTATATTTTAAGTGATAATAGTCTCTATATGTTAACTTTTTACGCCTTAATCATACTGGGTTTTATATATTTATTGCTTAGTCTCATCTTGAGCGAAACGCCATGGTAAAACACCGTCTCGGTCGCCACTGCGATCTCTGTTGCAATTTGGACAGTTTTTTGCAAATATGTGATGTTGCAGGCTCATTCCTGGCCACCAGTATGTGGATTGCAATTCTTCCAGAGAATCTTTTAGCTTAAGGTGTCTAAAACCTTCACCCATATGTGCGTCTGCTATTAACAATATTCTCCTGTTCGTGTTTGGAATTACTCTATCCCCCACTCCAGGGATTTGAGCAAAAGGAACGGAGTTTGCATCGATTATGTATGTATAATTGAGTGGATAGGTGATGGGTAGCGCTGAGCAGTTCCCTTTTTAATGACGTTTTCGCCGCCAGCATTGTCTCCCCGTCAATGTATTTTTCTGAACGCTTTTTTGTAGCTACGGGAGCTGATTTAGTTGCTTCCGCTTTGGCTGTCTCAGCCAATGAATTCCCTGGAACGTGAACGCCATCACGTTCATGACTCAATGAATGTATCACGTGAGTCTGTGGTAGTTCTTTCTGCAAAAGAACTACTTGTTCCCAAAGCGATTTTTGCTTTATTGTGGCACCTGTGTCATCTTTGTAATCCTTTTGAACCCAGTTCTGAAAATCTTTATTGTATGATTTGACGCAGTAATATGATTCCCACACTATTTGTGTCGGGAATTTGCGATCGGCATTATCTAGCGCCATTTTTAACGCTATTATTTCAGTTTGTTGTTCTGAATTATTTTCCACTGAATGTGTTTTAGTTACCAGTGGTCTCAATTTATGTCCGCGCCACACGTATTTAACAATTTCGCATGTGGCGTTATAGGCTTGTTTTCCCCAAACCGAGGGTTGTGCATGTCCGTCTGTATATATTACACAGGCGTACTGTTGTATGGGCAGAATGTCGATTGGCAGAGGGTATGCTCTTTCGCATTCTAGATTTTTTAATTTTGTCATTTCCGGGTCAAAATAGTATTTCACTCTGTCTGTAGCAAGATAATTTTCCCATTGTATTCATTTTGGATTTAATGCCATAGTAGTCAAATTACATGGGCTTGTTAATGCCTCAAAGGCTGATTCTGCTGTTCTGACTGTAATCCGTCTGCCGTCAGCTTGGTCTCTTTCTCTTGCTACAGCTGTTTGAACCGCATGAACAATGTTTTCCTTAATGCTGAATGTTTTTTCAGCTTCTGTGTACAAATGTGATTTGTAAGCTATTGGTACCGTTTCTCCCTCATTAGAGGTCAGGTATGTGAATCCGCATCTTCCTGGGATGACTCGGATTACAAGGTTGCGTGTGTTATCGCGTGTTTGCAATTTTGTTTTAGCTAACATGTCTGTTTGCAATGATCTCAAAATTTCTGTGTGTTTTTGAGTCCAATTGATCGTTTTAAAATCTGGTTTTATTAGGTCATAGAGAGGTTTAACCCTCTCTGCATAATTTATAATGTACGTTCTACCGAAATTCAGGAACCCTAGAATTGATTTACGTTTTTCAGCGTTCTTGGTGCTTGGATTACAGCACATTTCTCTAGGAAATTGTCAGCCAGGCTTTTGCCTTCACTTGATAATTCATATCCTAAAAACAGGACAGTCAGATGGGCAATTCTTGACTTCTTGAAGTTGAATTTGTAACCCTCTGCTGCGAACCCAAGTATTATGGTGTTCACTCTTTTCAAGTGAGAATCCAAGTCATCATCTGTTAGATAGATGTCATCGACATAAGATAATGCCTCATCATCATATATTTGTAGTAACTCTGTTACTCTCGCTAAGAATAATCCTGGGCTGTTCTTGGAACCCCTGTGGTAAACGACAGAAATTTTTCTGCGAGCCGTTTATTGAGAAAGCGGTCAAATATCTGCTTTCAGGTGCTATATTTTGACAAAAGAATCCATTAGAGATGTCTAATGTTGTTTTGTATTTTTTGCGCACTATGCTATTTACTAGTGCTGCACTGTGTGAGCTTTGTACTGCAAACGTTTTGCAACATGAGTTAAGGTGTCTGTAGTCCAAAACTAGACGATATGAATCATCTGGTTTGGAGACAAAAAACAAAGGATTGTTCATTTGTGAGGTGCATGTTTCAATCACCCCCTGGTATTCAAGTTGATCTAAGATCTCCCTGACCTGTTTTTTAGCTTCTTGCTTAATTGGGTACTGCCTTTGTGCAGTTGGTTGAGATTTTAACTGGATTTTGTGAGGAAAAGAGTCCTCATCCCATCCCACATGGTTTGTATATAATGCAGGAGCTTGGGCTACTGCCCACTTTCTTGCAAGTGTATATTTTTTATGAATTGGAATGTGATTTGAGAAGGCAGGCATAATCATTTCTTCGCCATGAGGGCACTCCCTGACAAACTCTGGTGGCCAGTCTTTTTCAGCTAAAAGGATGTCATAGCCTTTGGAGAGATTATCCCAAAATAGACCCCTTATTTTCCTAGTCTTATCTCCCTCTATACGTAATGTTATTTCGTATATTTTATGAGGTTTGCTAACTCTGGTGTCTGCAGTTTCCACCTGAATGTATTCATTCGTGTCCACTGTCTCCAGATGATTCATCAGGATCTTGTGAGCTATGCTCACTTCTGCTGCGCTGTCTAGCATTGTCTGAGCCCACTCTCCGTTTTTCAGCTGTGTCCTCAGGATCCTCGGCATGTTTGATTACTTTAATACTGGCTACCTTCTTCTTTGGAAATTGTACCTTTTTACTTTGATGAGCAGGTTCCTTGTCTTTGGACTTGAAGTGCTCTTCCCTTTGTTCTGACCGTCCTCTTCTTTCCGATTTCTGCGAGGAAGTCTGAAAAGATCGAGATGGACGTGTATCAATATCTTGATATCTATCAGGTTTCTTCAAATGATCCCTATTTCTAAGGTTGTATTTTTTCTCAGAGGGCTCCCTCTGGGGAGACTTGTGTCCTTGGTCCGGAGATCTCTCTCTCTCCGCCGAGGAGACCTTCCTCTGGACTGGAATCTTTTTTCTTTGGGAGTGGATTGTTTGTTTCCATCCCAGCTCTTTTTTGGAGCGGTTAGATTATTTTTAATAAATATTTTTTCAGGATTTTCAGTTGGTTGGGGTTTCACTGGTTTTCCACCCAAACTATCTCTTCCTAGTTCTTCATAGGATTTTTCTATGATTCTGGCAAGTTCAAATGGTTGTTCTGCTATATCTGTTTCTTTCCATTTCTGGCGGATCGCCACAGATGCTGCTTCTCCTTTTATGTTGGATAACAATAAAGCTGAGACCTGCTTGAAGTCTTTCAGTAATTTCATACCCAGAGTTAAAGCAGGCTCTGGACCGTATTCATTTTAGCACATCTGGTATTACCGCCATGGACGGAACACCATGTGTTTTTGTGTAAATGGAAGCAAAGACTGTGCCCCAAGTGTCACAGTCCTCCACATGTGGTGCGATCCCCATTGGAAAACAGATAGTCAGAATTCTGTGTTTCTCAGTAGGGGTAGTATCCGGAAATACTCCCTCTATTAGAGTGATTTTTTGTGCTAACCAGAATGGAATTTGTTCCCGTTTAATGGGTACTTTGCCTAGACAGGACTGTATGTTCTGTGGTGTGATTTTATTTGTGTTCCCCTGATGAGGGGTCTGCTGTGCAATTTTAATAGCTGGTTAGACTGTTGAAGTCCGCATTACATATTGGACTAATTGTCTGTGTATTTTAATCAGTTGTTTTAACTGTACCAAAAGTTCTGGTATTGACATTTTTTCAATGTCTGGATGTGGTGTGTAGCTGGCTAGAACCGGCCACGTTGCTCCTGGTCTACCTAGTGGACCGAGCCTGGTGATGTGATCATTATGTTTTAGGGCGCCTTTAAACCAGAGCAGGTGCTCTTGGTATTTTAATGGTATTTCCACCTCCTCGAAGGGAGTGTACTCATCCGGAGGTTCCTCTATTTTGTAATAGTGGAACTCTTTTGTGACAGCGTTTGCTGCTGGAAAGTTTATCCATGAATAGAATACCTCTGTCTGCCGATATTCGTGTGCCTCAAGTACGAATATGACTGTACCACCTCTTGGTGTTAGTCCATTTTCTATAAGTTTAAGTGTTATAGTTTTTCTTATGCTGACCGGGATGTGTATTGCATCCGGGTCTTGCTGTAGGAGACTTGTGTCATCCGTTAGGAGTTGAGCTGCTAATCTAGCTGTCTCCCTATCTCCTTCACCGTCTGACATTTTACTGACAGGAAGGTTTTTTTTGTTGCAGATCAGGTTTTCAAGGAAACAAAGATTAGGTGCACAATATTTTGGAACACTGTATCCTTCAACGTTGAATAAACCAAAAACCATACATAGGAGTCTCCTCCTACTAAGTTTGACGGATTTTTAACCTTTGACCCACTCCAGACGTCTTTGGAGTATTTATGGGAGAAAGGGTCTGTGTGAAAAAGCACGACTGAGTTACTCTAATGTCTTGCGTTAGTTTTATCGCCTTACCAAACGTTGGGCGCCATGTAGTGTAGTTCCTATATTCCCAATAGGCTCTGCGCATTGGAATAATATCTTCAGTAGGGTAGACGTAGGACTGAGGTTAACTAGGTCTTTTACTGACTATATTAGACTTAAGTTTTGTGTGCCAGCTAGCTCAGAGTTCACTAGAAACTTTCTCGAATAGGCGAGGAGGAGTTTAACCTCCCTGGATAGACAAGAAGGGATTTAGTTTCTGACAACCATAGAACATGACAACTTTGCTCTCCCAGATCAAGAGTATATCTCTAGAGTCGTGTGAAAACAAAAGACAGCTATTTTACTCAGTCAATACGTGCATACTTAGTTTCACCAGATTGCAGAGAAAAGGAGAGACGGGCGTTTTCAATAAAAGGTGTTATTTATTGATCAGTCTCTTTTCTCATACAAGAGAAATGAATCGCTACAATTGTAATACTGATAGTAAGTAAAGTGCATACAGTAAAAGCAGGATTATAAAATAATACTTTAAAAGCATGGATATGGTTTCTTAGCCATATGTTACTTTAAAATGGATAAAAGATATACATACATATATACATTGACTAATCATACTCAACTGGTGCTTCTAACTACGCCTACCATGGTGTACCTGACTTAAGCCTAATACATGGGAAGGAGTAAGTAGCAGTTTAAGTTAAGTTTGTTTTGCCAAGAGTCTGACTCAAGAATTCTCTGTGAGGGTTTAGTCAGTTCAGTACCTGGGATTTAGAAGGCAGGAGGTCTGGTATCTCTTTCTCAGGACTCGGTATCCCAGTCACCCGCGAAGGTGGGCTGGAAACGCTGGAGGCTGGATTTCTCGGCAAGAGAAAAGGCAGCGTCTTTCCTCAGCGCGTCAAAAGGGGAGGGGTAGCGTCCGTGGGCTCTCGCATCAGCTGGGCTCTCCGGCAAGTAGTCGCTGCTCCAAGCTCATCACCACCGTGTCTTTACTTAGGGCAGTGTCGGTATATTTATACCTGAGAGGTGCCGGGTTTGACGTAAGGATGGACATAAGACGTCAATTAGGAACTGGTCGTTCTTACATTCTTTAAGAAGTTCTTGAACGAAATCAAAACAATTAGCAGCGGGGATTTCCCAGGTCTGCTGGAGGCTTGGTTTGTTTAGAGAACTCGGTGTGCCTTCTAGGGGGCTGGAGGAATAGTGCTTGCTTAATGTGACAGCAATGCGCTATGACTAATTTATGAAACGGGTTTCTGTGCCGTTGTATGGATATTAGTGATTTATAACCGGACAAGGGTCCGAAATTGGAGTATCGATACAGGTCCCTAGATAAACACACTACATATGAAGTACTTCAACATTAGTTTCAAAAGAAAAGTTCAACAGAATTTAAAAGAACGAAAGTTTGCAGTAGTTGGCTGTCATGGTTGTTTAGTAAAACATGAATACATTAGAGAGGGCGTATAAGGGAAATATTTACTGACCTTGCATTGTTATAATCCCTAAATACAATGAAAAACAATGTATAACAACGGGTCAAAAACCGGAGAGAAGCTATCAGAACAACTATGTGCTGTTAGTAGGATACAATCCATGAATCCAAAGTATTCATGGTGAAAAATATGGATTAATGAAAACTATATGTTGGTATCAGTGGGTAAAAATAATTAGCAGTGCAGAAGATGCTATGTGTAGCATGTGAATAAATAAACTCTCCACCGCACCGCTCTGTCCGTCGGTACTCCTCGCCTCCGTCTAGGCTGCCACTGACAGCCTAGACGGAGGCGAGGAGTACCGACGGACAGAGTGGTGCTCCATTTGTACCTGAGCTGTAGCCGGGTGAGGTGGAGAGTTCATTCCCCAGATTGTGGGGGATATGATTTAATCACTAAAAACACATTTATCAGCAGTAGCATATTATTGTGAAGGTCCTGATGAAGCAGACAGGTATCGTGTGAGCCTACAAAATCTGCAGAAACATGTCGACCTAGATTATATCTAAGTAGTTATTTGTTAACACTACTTTGCACTGTTTTTTAACCTTGGGTGTGGGTAGGATCCTATTAAAATTCTTTTTTTTCCATTCCTACAACCCAATATTAATTCACTTATTCACATGCTACACATAGCATCTTCTGCACTGCTAATTATTTTTACCCACTGATACCAACATATAGTTTTCATTAATCCATCATTGTATCCTTCAAACACGATTAGGACACAATCTACCTAATCCCTAGTGGAATTTATTCCACTTCCTTCTGGTGAAGGATCCCATATGATGTAGGGCGGTACAGGACGGGTATCTGATGGGAACATATTTTTCACCATGAATACTTTGGATTCATGGATTGTATCCTACTAACAGCACATAGTTGTTCTGATAGCTTCTCTCCGGTTTTTGACCCGTTGTTATACATTGTTTTTCATTGTTTAGTAAAACATGCAAAGGGTAATCTTATAAACCACAAGAAACTTAGTTTTGAAACTCCAGAGAAGCGAACATTTTACTATTTAGCAGAACTGTTTAAACCATGGCGTAGTGAAAGTAAAATACTTGGAGAGTTTGACTGCTATGAAGGTTCAGCCAGCCACGCTGCCCATGTAGCTGGAAAAACCTTAAGCCCATATGTCTATTAAAGCAGCCTAATCGATAGCCTAAATATTATGAAGCATAACCCTTTATGCATTCGCATTACGCCTGGTCAGAATGCTCTAAACGAACAGAATATCTGCCCTGGCTGTAAGATGATATTTCAGATACCTACTAATCAGCAGGAGGAGCAGGCAAATATATATTTAAAGGTAAGGAAGGATGTGAGGCAGGAAAACATTTTAAATGCACATTACTGAATGTAAGAGTATTAGTCAAACACAGTATTGAGGTAGCAGCTTTAATTGAGGAGGAAGCAATTAAGATTGCACTCATTACCGAGTCGTGGACAGACGACGCGTCTGGGCCAGACTTGGTAAAAGCAACACCTCCGGGCTATATTTGTCACACATTAAATAGGCTGGCTAAGAAGGGTGGGGGCTTAGCAGTGATATATCTACAATCTCTGAATGTAACCTTTAATCCCTCGTCCAATTTGGAATGGGAGGCATTGGATTTTTGTTTTTTGCTGTCCCACCACTTTACATTTAAGGGCACCCTGATCTATAGACAGCCTGGACCCAGGAACCGGTTTACCATACAAGCTGGCAGTTGGTTAGAAAATGAGTTAAGTGCCAGTTCGTACACCATTTTAGGGGATTTTAACTTCCACTTAGAAGCTGATAATGATTTGGATACACAAAATTGAATAGATCTAATGAGTACCTTGGACCTAAAACAACAGGGTCACTGGGGCCACACATATAGCGGGGCATACACTTGATGGCATCTTCTCCAATAATGGGCATTTAATGTTTATGAACACTCTCCTGGTGATCTGGTCGGATCATAGGGTAGTGTTGTTCGAGGTGACTCCTCCAGATCGCGACATAAAGAAACCAATTACGAAACCGACGATTACCAGAGCATGGAATGGGGTAAAAGCAAATGAATTTCATGATAAGTTAGCCTCTACGTCCTCTATTTTATCAGCAGATTTAGTTGAGGCCACACCTGCCTACATAAACTGGTTAGAAGCAGCCAGCAATAAGTTAGCTCCCTTGAAAACCATCTATAATAACAGGGAACGTCCAACGTTATCATGGTACACCCAGGACCTTAGAGAAAGTAAACTCATCTGTAAGCACCGGGAAAGAGCTTGGAGGAGGGAGTATAATATGTATGAAAAAAATATATAAACTAAGTTTAGCTCAGTTCAAGCAATTACTTCACAAAACTAAACAAGATTACTTTAGAGATAAAATACAGTCTGCAAAGAACTCTACCAAAGAACTGTTTAAAACAGTTAAAGCATTAGCACACGCTCCCTCCATCCCCATCATAGCCAGTCAAGAACTGGGCGATAAGATAGCCAACTTTTTCTTCAACAAAGTTGATGATATCTTTGCTACATTTACAGGAACTATAAATAATACCCCCTTAATAGATAAGGTAAATTCGGAAAGGAAAGAAGGTATACTTCCTCAGTTCTGCAATTTTACACCTACTACAGTCTCTGAAGTCCACACACTCCGGGTGAAAGCCAAATCAGGATCACCAATGGATCCATGTCCTCCTTCTATACTTAAGCTTGCACCCGAACCAGTCACATCGATTCTGATGGTCATTATTAATACTATGTTTTTAGAAGGTTACTTTCCAAAGGCATGGAAAACAGCATCGATTTTTCCCTTGCTGAAGAAGCACAATCTGGATCCTACGGATTCTAACAATTTCAGACCCATATCTAGACTTCCTCTCCCTGCTAAAATCTCAGAAAAAAAATGAATACCCAACTCAGTCGGTTTTTGGAGGAGGGACACATGCTAGACCCTACTCAGTGTGGTTTTAGGGGGGGGCGGTCATAGCACAGAGTCGGCTTTCCTCAAATCCACTGAAGAAATAAGGACCATTCTGGATCAGGGAGGTAACACAGCCCTGATTATGCCAGAGCTCTCTGCGGCATTTGACATGGTCCATCATGTTTTATTGTTGGACCGGCAGCATGAGATTGGTGTTAAAGATATGGCTTTGGAAACTGATTAAATCATTTTTAACCAATAGAGTGCAGACAGTCACACTCAGAAACTTTGCTGCTAAATCATTGTCTCTCCCCTGTGGAGTCCTGCAAGGGTAATCCGTGAGTACTACTCTTTTTAATGTTTCTGTCTCTCAATTGGCTCCCCTTATTGAATCCCTTGGGTTCAAATTTACTACATACGCAGATGATACTCAGATTGTAGTTACACTACTTCCAGATAGAATTAAGGAGCACCCCGCTTTCATGATTGCATAACAGCGGCGGGTGGATCGATGGCCCAAAACAGCTTGAAGCTTAAGTCTAATAAAACAGAGGTGGAATTGTTTGGGAATAACCCTCAATTTTGGACCCCGGCATGGTGGCCAGATTCTCTTGGGCCCCTCCCAACACCTGTCAGGAAGGTGAAAAACTTAGGATTTATGATTGATAATAAACTTTCCTATAAAGATCAAGTAAATTCAGTGGTCTCAGCCACTTCATACACTGTAAAAAATACTGTGTTTTCTTCCTAAAGAAAGTAAACAGTCATTACGGCTTTGGCTATGTCCAGATTGGACTACTGCAATAGCCTTTACGTAAACATTCAGGAAGGTCTCATGAAAAAACTTCAACTCCTACAGAATGCAGCTGCTAGACTGCTTTCAGGTACCTCAAAATATGAATCTATTTCGGCAGAAATTAAAAAGTTACATTGGTTACCTGTTAGGAAGCGGGTTTTGTTTAAGGCCCTTTGTGTGGTCCATAAGTCACTCTATGGCATTGGACCTAATCACTTGATTCAACTCTTCAATTGGTACGTACCCAGAAGATCTTTGCACTCCTCAGAAGCCAAATTTGTTTGTGTACCGCTGGTAAAAAAGCTAATTGGGGTGGCAGAAGCTTTTTGGTGGGCACCGCCAAAGCATGGAATGCTCTTCCGCTGCCTCTCAGAGGCATGACAAAATTACTTGACTTCAGGAAGGCTTTGAAAAACTGGTTGTTCAATCCCTTAGGCCCAAGTTTGACCCCTCTTTGACCGAGTTTCAGTAGGACATCTTACATAGCTCCAGGACACCATTGGGTAACAGCGCGCTTTATAAACGTCAATAACATTAACATTAGTGCTTGTAAAGATAGCATTGGATGTCCAATTTTCCCTACAAGTTTAAAAATGTTGAATGATGAAGTTGAACAGGAAAAGACTATTATAGCTGAAATAGCTCAAGAAAGTTCTCAAGATAGTCAAATTAGTGGTCCATGTAGTCAAGATCCTCTTGGACAACTAATGCTGGAAAATGAAGCAGCTATTGCTAAGCATGAAGTTGAAATTGCAATGCAACAAGCACACAAGGAGAATATTACATTGGAAAAGTCAGAAGAACAATTAAGTGTTGAGCAGAAAGAAATATATGTGCAAGTGAGAGAACGGATAGAACATGGTTTGTTGTATGAAAAAAAGAATGTCTGTGTTCATCTTTTGAAACTCTTTTGATGTACATCAGTGGTCAAGCTATGACAGGTAAAAGGTTTTTAATTACATTTTTGAATAGTTATCTTCAAAAAACTACTGTTCACATTTATGTTGTATGGTAACAGTTCCAATTGGATTAGCTGCATACAATGTGAAAGGAGTTACTTTGCATAGATTATTGATGTTACCAGTGGAGCATGCAACAAATTAGAATATCAGAAGTTGTCTGGAGAAGCTTCTTATGAAGTGTCAAGAGTGCTGAAGAAAATGAAACTTTTAATTATTGATGAGGTGAGCATGGTCTCAAACTTAATGCCTGCTTTTGTACACTTAAGAATGCAACAGGTATTAAAGACAGATTACGACGTTCTCTTTGGGAGAAAAGATTACTTTTGTATTTGGAGATCTGCTACAACTAACTCCTGTTAAAGGAGAACCAGTGTTTAAAACTCTTCTACATGAAGATACTAAGAAATCTTTGGGAAGTATTGGAAATGTGAATCTGTGGTTACATTTAGAATATAAAAAACTCACTAAGAATATGCGACAAGCAAGAGATGAAGAATATGCAAATAGTCTGAAAGATGTAAGAACTGGTGTTCTAAGCAAACATGGTAAACAAGCTTTTCAAAGTCAACTACTAAAGAACTTGTTTAGAAATTAAAACACACCACCAGAAGTAATGTACAAGAAAATGAAGGAAAAAAAGTCTATAGTTTGTTTAATGCCTACAGTGCAATAGTGTATACATTTAATAGAGAGCTTATGGAATTGGAAAATCAAGATATAGTTCTCATTGAAGCGATTGATAAAATCGAGCATCAAGGAATAACAATTGTTCTTTCAGAAAAACTACAGACTAAATTGGATTCTTTGGAAAAGTCTGTCTCAAAAACTGCTGGCTTAGAATTTTTTTTAGATGTACGTTTAAACTGTCAGGTAATATTGAAGCGTAATCTGAATGTAGAATAAGGTTTAGTGAATGGAGCGATTGGGAAAGTTGTTGATTTTGTGAAATATCAAAATAGAAATGGAATTGAATTTTTGAAAGTTAAATTTGATCAGATCGCAGAGGTAAAACAGATTGTACGTTCTGCTGCATGTTTTGTGCTTGTAAAAGACTTGAATGTTTGTGGAAAATAGTTTGCCTTCTGTTTGCATATGCAATAACTATTGGCAAATCACAAGGTTTAAGTGTAGATAATGCTTTGGTAATTGTTGGAAGTAGTATGTTTAAAGAAGGAATGGTGTATGTTGCATTATTTCCAGTTGGAGCTTGTCTGGTTTGTATTTAAATGATTTTGATGAGAACAATGTTAGTGCTGATGTTAATTGTGTAAGAGAATATTGTCGTGTGAAAAGGCTTTATGCTCCCTATTAAGGTGAATATCCTATTTATGAGAAACGTTTTGTGTGTTCAAAGGCAAACATGTTGAAGAGTTAACTATTGTTGAAAAACAGAAAGAAAATCAACAGAAAAGAAAAAATGTAAAGAAGCAGAAAATACAAACAAGTGATGATGTTGTTGGATACCAATTAATAAATAGCTCATGAAAGTTCTCAAGATAGTCAAAGTAGTGGTCCATGTAGTCAAGATCCTCTTGGACAACCAATGCTGGAAAATGAAGCAGCTATTGCTATGCATGAAGTCGAAATTGCAATGCAACAAGCGCACAAGGAGAATATTACAATGGCAAAGTTAGAAGAACAATTAAATGTTGAACAGAAAGAAATATATCTGCAAGTGAGAGAACGAATAGAACATGGTTTGTTGCATGAAGAAAAGAATGTCTGTGTTCATCTTTTAAACCTCTTTTGATGTACATCAGTGGTCAAGCTGGGATGGGTAAAAGGTTTTTAATTGCATTTTTGACCAGTTATCTTCAAAGAACTACTGGTTCATATTTATGTTGTGTGGTAACAGCTCCAACTGGATTAGCTGCACACAATGTGAAAGGAATCACTTTGCATAGATTATTAATGTTACCAGTGGAGCATGACAATAAATTAGACTATCAGAAGTTGTCTGGAGAAGCTTCCTATGAAGTGTCAAGAATGCTGAAGAAAATGAAACTTTTAATTATTGATGAGGTGCGCATGGTCTCAAACTTAATGTCTGCTTTTGAACACTTAAGAATGCAACAGGTATTAAAAACAGATTACGACGTTCTCTTTGGGGGAAAACATTTCATTGTATTTGGAGATCTGCTACAACTAACTCCTGGTAAAGGAGAACCTGTGTTTAAAACTCTTCAACATGAAGATACTAAGAAATATTTGGTAAATATTGGAAATGTGAATTTGTGGTTACATTTTGAATATGAAGAACTCACTCAGAATATGCAACAAGCAAGAGATGAAGATTATGCAAATAGTCTAAAAGATGTAAGAATTGGTGTTCTAAGCAAACATGGTAAACAAGCTTTTCAAAGTCGACTACTAAAGAACTTGTTCAGAAATGAAAACACACCACCAGAAGTAATGTAAATGAAAATGAAAGAAAACAATTCTATAATTTGTTTAATGCCTACAGTGGAAGAGTGTTATAGATTTAAAAGAGAGCTTATGAAATTGGAAAATCAAGAAATAGTTCACATTGAAGCGATTGATAAACTCGAGCATCAAGGAATAACAATTGTTCTTTCAGAAAAACTACAGACTAAATTGGATTATTTGGAAAAGTCTCTATCAAAAACTGCTGGCTTAGAATTTTTTTTAGATGTACGTTTAAACTGTCAGGTAATTTTGAAGCGTAATCTGAATGTAGAAGAAGGTTTAGTGAATGGAGCAATTGGGAAAGTTGTTGATTTTGTGAAATATCAAAATAGAAATGGAATTGAATTTTTGAAAGTTAAATTGGATCCGATTGGAGAGGTAAAACAGAGTGCAGGTTCTGCTGCATGTTTTTTGCCTGTAAAAGACTTGAATGTTCCTAGAAAACAGTTTCCCTTCTGTTTAGCATATGCAGTAACTATTGACAAATCACAACGTTTAAGTGTAGATAATGCTTTGGTAAATGTTGGAAGAACTATGTTTAAAGAAGGAATGGTATATGTTGCATTATTTCGAGTTTGAACGTTGTCTGGTTTGTATGTAATTGATTTTGATGAGAACAATGTTAGTGCTGATGTTAATTGTGTAAGAGAATATAATCGTTTGAGAAGGCTTTATGCTCCCTATTAAGGTGAATATCTTATTTATGAGAAACATGTTGTGTGTTCAAAACGCAAACATGTTGAAGAGTTAACTATTGTTGAAAAGCAGAAAGAAATCAACAGAAAAGAAAAAATGTAAAG
This sequence comes from Lissotriton helveticus, assembly GCF_964261635.1. NCBI lineage: Eukaryota > Metazoa > Chordata > Amphibia > Caudata > Salamandridae > Lissotriton > Lissotriton helveticus. The sequence goes on along the minus strand of NC_136059.1, from coordinate 1,292,580,648 downwards.
AAGCAGAAAATAAAAACAAATGATGATGTTGTTGGATACCAATTAAAAAATGCTTCTGGTGTCAACTGCTATGGTAATGTTATTCTAAATGTTTTATTTGATCTTGAAGATGTTTGTGGTGGAATTATGAAAAGTCAGGAAAAAACTTCATGTTCTGCACTTTACACTTTATTTCAAGAATTGAGAACTAATAGAATAGAGATCCATTCTGCTTCTGGTATTCGCCAACTGTTGGATACATGTACTGGATCTTTAACGTTCAGTGCTAACATACAGCAATATGCACAAGAATTTCTGATGGTTATACTTGGAGTACTAGAATATGAAGGAATTCAAATTGAGAGTTTTTTTGGACTCAGTTACAAATGGGAACATAAATGTGAAGAGTATTTATTATCTTCAAGGACTATTGTTGACTTAGAACGATTTTTATATTTAACTATACCGGACTGCAGAACTGTACCATTTTTTAAATTAGTAAAAGAAGCTGATCATGAGATAATGTGTGCTTGTTGTAAATCAATAATACTAGCTACATTATGCCTACAAAGATATCAAAAATATTTGATTATAATGCAGCAATGCTATCGACCAAATGGAAGAAAAGTGGTAACCATAATTAAAAATGTTGTTGCTAATCAAGTATCTATTTCTGGAAGAACTTTTGCAACAGTTACTATCTATTGTTTTCCATTCTGGAAGTACTACTATAAGTGGACATTATACAGTTTCTTTAAAATGTAATAATGGATGGTGGCACTACAATGATACATACTTGGAAATGGAACCGAGATTGCCTTATGCATTACCCAACTCATACTTAATTTTTCTAAAACAAAGATTTTAGATACACCATTCGGCTTTAATGGTGTATAGATCTTTAAAGAATTCATAATGGATGCTTTCAAAGCAAAATTTTTTATACATTATCTGGCGCATTGGGAAAATGTGCAGAGAACCTACATAAGATCTTTAAGGTATTCATACTGAATGCTTTCAAAGCGAAATTATGGTAGATTATCTGGTGTATTGTGAAAATGTGCAGAGAAACTACGAAGTAAAGGTAAGATTTGAACATTCAAAGAAGTATTTGATGTGTTATTTGTGTTGATTTTGTATTTTATTTGGGAAAATTAGTTTTTCTTTTTTAACAATTTAGTTGATTGTTTTTTCCCCCTGCTGTTTATGATGAAAGTACACTGACATCACTGTGAAAAGTGAAGTTAAGTAGTAGCTGATGAGTGCAAAAAAAGGGAGAAAAATTGTTATCTGAATGTTAAATAGTTTTGTATTATATAAAAACTCATTGTAATTTGTGAAATGTATTATGTTACATAGCACTTTTGCAGTTTGTTTTATGTAGGTGAAAAGTTAGAAAAACACTACTAATGACAAATACACAATAGTAGTGCGATATTAAAAAAACCTTTGACATTCATCGAAAAAACCATAGCTTTCAGGGACGTTATACCTAGAAATTAGCATTTAAAAAACCTTAGAAATTCACTGAAAAAACATAGTTTCAGGGACATTTGACTCATATAAAACCAAAGAAATTCACCTGTTAAAGTTAGTTGAGCTCACTATAACTCGTGCACCCACAATGCACTGCTGATGATGTCACATATTATATCACTCATGACATGGTCAGTGACATCACTGATGACATCCCTGGTGACATCTCAAATGACATCACTGCTGACATCACTGATGATATCATCCACGTGTATAACCTTTGATGTACCCACTCTAAAATAGAGACTACCATGTTCAAAATCATTGACACAAGAATACTACTTACCACATACTCACTCATTGATTCATAGGTCTCCACACACATTCACTCATTCACCTATTCCTTAACTCATACATGCTGTCACTGATCGATAAAGCAATATCATATGCACACATACACCTATATATATATATATACTCACACACAGCCACTCATCCATAGACTTACACACCTACTCAGTCGTGCAAATAATCAAGCACACCCATTTACTCACAGTGAATGTGTTAGTGTCTAGGTACTAACTGGATAATTAGAGTACTGCAAGGAGAGTGCATGGTGAATTTATAACTGCTTGGGTGTTGGCGGAGAGACTGGATAAGTACATCATACTGCTGGGTGATTGGAGCAGTGCAAGGGTGGTGACAGGGTGATGTCTTGAGTGCATGGGTAGTGCTCAGGGGATTGTAGCAGTGCATATGTTAGTGCCTGGATCATTGCATGAATACATGGGTACTGGCTGGATGATTAGAGTACTGCGAAGAGAGTGCATGGTGAATTTATAACTGCTTAGATGTTGGCGGAGTGATTGGATAAGTACATGATACTGGCTGGGTGATTGGAGCAATGCATGGGTAGTGACAGGGTGATGGCTGGAGCGCATGGGTAGTGCTAAGGAAATTGTCGCAGTGCATGAGTTAGTGCCTGGGTCTTTACATGAGTAGATGGCTAGTGACTGCATGATTAGAGTACTGCAAGGAGAGTGCATGGTGAAATTGTAACTGCTTGGGTATTGGCGAAGTGAGTGGATAAATACATGGTCCTGGTTCGGTGATTGGAGGAGTGCATTGGCAGTGACAGGGTGATGGCTGGAGTGGATGGGTAATACTCAGGGGATTGTAGCTGGGCATATGTTTGTGCCTGGGTCATTACATGAGTACATGGCTAGTGACTGGATGATTAGAGTATGGCAAGGAGAGTGCATGGTGAATTTATAAATGTTTGGGTATTGGCAGAGTGACTGGGTAAGTGCATGATACTGGCTGGGTGATTGTAACAGTGCATGGGGAGTGACATGGTGATGGCTGTAGTGCATGGGTAGTGCTCTGGTGATTGTAGCACTGTATGAGTTAATGCCTGGGTCTTCGCATGAGTACATGGGTAGTGACTGGTTGATTAGAGAACTGCAAGGAGAGTGCATGGTGATTTTATAAGTGCTTGGGTTCTGGCAGAGTGACTATATAAGTACATGGTGCTGATGGGTGATTGCAGGAGTGCATAGGTAGTGATAGTGTGATTGCTGGAGTACATGGGTAATGCTCTGGGTATTGTTGCACTGCATTAGTTAGTGCCTGAGTCATATGGGTGCTGATGGAGGATTAGAGTACTGCAATGAGAGTGAGTGGTGAATTTGCATGTGCTTGGGTATTGACAGAGTGATTGGACGAGTGCATGGGGAGGGACAGGGTGATTGCTGGACTGGATGGAAACTACCTGGGGAACAATGAGTAGTGTGTATGTGTTTAGAGGGCTGCATGGTTAGTACACAGGGGATTGTAGCAGTGCATGTGTTAATGCCTGAGTCATTGCATGAGTACATGGGTAGTGACTGGATGATTAGAGTACTGCAAGGAAAGTGCATGGTGATTGTATAAGTGCTTGGGTTTTGGTGGAGTGACTGGATATTTACATGGTACTGGCTGAGTGATTGGAGGAGTGCACGGGCGGTGACAGTATAATTGCTGGACTGCATGGGTAGTGCTCTGGGGATTATAGCACTGCATGAGTTAGTGCCTAGGTCATTGTATGAGTACATGGGTAGTGACTTGATGATTAGAATACTGAAAGTAGAGTACATGGTGAATTTATAACTGCTTGGTTATTGGCAGAGTGACTGGATAAATATATGATACTGGCTGGGTGATTGGAGCAGTGCATGGGTAGTGACAGGGTGATGGCTGGAGTGCATGGGTACTGCTCAAGGGATTGTAGAAGTGCATGAGTTAGTGCCTGGGTCATTACATGTGTACATGGCTAGTGAGTGGATGATTAGAGTACTGCAAGGAGAGTGCATGGTGAATTTATAACTGCTTGGGGGTTGGCGAAGTGACTGGATAAGTACATGAAATTGGCTGGGTGATTGGAGCAGTGCATGGGTAGTGATAGGACAATGGCTGGAGTGCATGGCGTCATTGCATGAGTACATGGGTACAGACTGCATGATTAGAGTACTGCAAAGAGAGTGAATGTGGATTTATAACTGCTTGGGTGTTGGCAAGGTGACTGGATAAGTACATGATAATGGCTTGATGATTGGAGCAGTGCATGGGTAGTGACAGGGTGATAGCTGGAGTACATGGGTATTGCTCAGAGGAGTGTAGCATTGCATATTTTAGTGCCTGAGTTATTACATGAGTACATGGCTGATGACTGGATGATTAGAGTACTGCAAGGAGAGTGCCGTTCGTGCACAAGGGAGTGCTCTGCTGTGTGGTCTATTTTGAAGCCCTCATCCTTCGCTTCACTGGGAACTGCGATCGTTTCCTGCCCGGTGTTTGTACCTCCCAAAGACACATTGCTGATTGGAGTTGGGTTGTTGAGGGGGAGCGGGACTGCGAGGACCAGAGTTACTAGCGCTTTGAGACCACTCGCAGTTGGTGCCTCTTCCCGCCCCCTCCTCTCTCTACTTAGCGACGCCCATACTCGTGTACGCGGGACGCGCGCGGGCGGGTTCCGGGCAAAGCCCGGGCCAAGGGCGGGCCCGTTGTAGCCCGTTAGAGCCCGGGAGAGACCGGACCGGGCCACCCCTCTAAGTCTGTGTCCAGCTGCCCTTGGTTTGTTTGACCCTTATTTCCATAACCTGATCGGTTCCTGTGCAGCAGGAAGTGACCAATATGGCAACGAGGGAGACAAGGAGCAAAGCGGCCACCCTGGTAACAGGTACTCTGGATAGTTTTCTCATCAAGGCAAATACTGTGGTAAACAATGGTCTCACAGCCCTAGAAAAACAGATAGCAGAGGGGATTGAAAGTTCGCAGCGAGTCTCCCCGGGCTCAACCACGAATGCTAGATCCCCAGAACTGCTGGATGTTACCCACTTATCCCTTCTGGATAGCATCGACCAAACAATTGAATCAGTGTTACAGCAGCTGAGGACATCGTCCAACTCACAAAGAGATCGAGACTCACTTCTTACCATCCAAGAGTCAACGTCTCCCCCAATATCCCATCCAGTTCAGACGCAGGAAGAGGGGAATGACTCTAATTCAGCCCATCTACGGGGTCTCGGGGAAGGTGCAGCCCCGAAAAGAAAAAGACCTAGGCAGTCAAAGGGTGTTAAGAGGGCAAAATTAGATCACATCCCAAATACCACTGGTAATACCATAAATGTCATGGAAACTTCTCCCGCCGTGATTGTTACTGAAATGGGAGCCCAATACATCCTGCCCACACTCACATGTCACTGCACCCTGGCCCGTTCATCTTTGGAGAGGGATCCTCTAGCAGTACGGACCATATCATCCATTCTTTTACTAACACCATTAAAAAACTGCTAGACCCCCTGCTGGTTAAACTTGACTGTATAGATGCTAGACTTTTAGCCATAGAAAAATCAAGCGGGGGTAGGGATGTCCAGCAACGATTGCGAACTAGCACTCAAGGAGTAATTGGGATAAACACTGGGATCTCCCCTTCACCCAGTGCTCCCAGGGCTGATTCCAACTAAGCCCATTTCCACTGTCACGGTGAATGTGCCCACAGTTACCCCACCTCAACCCGTCTCATTACCTCTACCAAGGCAACTCCCTCCTGTGCCTCTTGTCAGGAAGTCAAAGTTGCCTACTCCGACTACGACAATGAGGCAGGAAAATCTGCCCAATGTAAGGGCTGACCACCCTAATCGGACTAGCTATAGCCTAAATCGGCCAAAAACAGCTAATCTGCCTCCAGAGGCGGCGGCCTACACTGTAATCCTGACTGGGGTTCCTGAGCTTTCTAGCCTTGCGGTGGAATCTTTTGACTCCTTACGCAACAAAGTCATTAGCTGGTTGAATGTTCATAGGCCTTTACCACCAAATCTGAGAGGGGAAGTACTGATGGTTAGGAGGGTTCCATGGGTTGGGCAGACTGCTAAGAAAATAGGGGGTGATTGCATCATTGTAAGTTTTAGGAATTCCCAGATTGTCCCCCATATATGCAATTGGCTCGTGAGCACAGGGAACACATCCATTGAACTGGTCCCGCTGTCGTTTTTTTACCCAAGAGGCGATGACTCGCATATTGGGGTAAACGACGGCTGGACTAGGGTGGGATTTGCTATTGACGGCTCAAGGTATAGGCCCCCTCGTCATGACATATTTACACACAGTAATTATGTTCATGCTAACAGATACAGCTGCCTTGACCAGGTTAACTGACTCTCGATGGCTGTATGTACTGGGGACAGAGAAGGGGTTCCCCCCCACACTGTTCTGCTGGGAACAAGGACAGTTGTCACTGATACTCCTAACTGTAGCCCTGTCCCCTCTTCATCGGAGAGGTCAACCACCATCAATACCCAGGGTTACTCCACCAATCAATTGCTAAGATCATTTCACTATAACCCAACATCTCAAGATGCAATCGATCTGGGGGTCCAAGTGGGGCAGGTATTCTCGGATAGGTCTCCACCGCCATGTACAGACAACCTTGGTGAGAGAGTGAGGGGAATGGCATCCAAGTCAGGGCCGGGAACAATGAAGGTCCTTTCTTGGAACGTTGCAGGCATCGCCAATAAATTCGATTCTAATGACTGGGGGTCCCTAGTAGACAGTAATGATATCTGTCTCTTTCAGGAGACTTGGGCTAGGGAGGTCTATCCCAGGGCGGGTTATGCAACTTTCTATATCCATGCTAGGTGGGGTGGTAAAGGAAGGCCTTCCGGTGGACTCGCTATCTGGGTGGCTAGTCACATTGGCTGTACAGCGGAGATAATACCAACCTTTTCGGAGGACATACAATGTGTTCTTCTTAAATGGCCACACGCCCCTAATCTGGCGATTGTCAATGTGTACTCACGTCCAGTTAGTGTGTCCATGGAATCATCCACTTTGGATGATTTATCCTCATTCTTGGGGCAACTACCCGTTGATTGTAAAATACTGATGGGCGGAGACCTTAATTGCCACTTTGAACCACTGAAAGGTTTGAAGGAGGGTGCCCTAACTGCTAAGGATGATTATTGGGGGATTCCCCCCTGTCAATCACCAAACCCGAAATTATGGTCCCCTTTAGTGGTGCAGGTTACGTCCCTAACCCTGAACTACGCCCTGAGAGCCTGTAATGGGCGCACTCCATCCGACACCCCCTCAGTGTGTACCTTCAATAGGAAGGACCACAAGTCGCGTCTGCACTACATTTTTGTAGATACAAGCATGTGGTCCAAGGTTTTGGATTTTAGGGTAATTGAAAGAACAGATAGCGACCATAATGCTCTCTGCTTAGATATGGTTCACCCCGTGCCCGAAGAAGGGACGCCACTGACAGACCCAAATGAAGACACAGGGAACCTAGTTTTTTCTAATAACAGACACAGGGTAAGATGGGGGAAATTAGTAAGCTCAACAGAGTGCATCACGAAAATCTATGACTTGGCACTTCCAAAGTTAGTTTAATTGGATGAACTAATTAATAAACCCAGAGCTACCGATTTTAATGAGAAACTAGCCCAAATTCATGCAGATTTAGTGGGAAGCTTAGGAGAGGTTTTCTACCCTGAGGCGGTGACTAAGAAGAAGAGGACACCAATCTCAGCTTGGTGCAATTCTACATGTAAAAAGATAAAAACCGAGCTGATCCTTATGATAAAGTCTGGTGGCATGACCTATCTTTGGCACTGGAAACCAGGGATTCAAGAAAATTCTGGTCTCTAGTCCATACAGGTACAGCCAAATATCGCTGCCTCAGTATAGGAATCCCATTTTAGTAAATTGTATCAAGATACTCCTGTAATTCCCACAGAGGCAGCTCTCGACACCACCTCTGAGCCCGAAGAAAAATTAGAATTGACACTGGGTGAGGTAGTAAATGCTATGGAGAGATTGGCTTTGGTGAAGGCTCCAGGTCTCGACAAACTCCCTGGAGATTTGTTTAGACACCAACCTGAGATCTGGGGTCCTTACTTCCTAATCATTTTCAATTCCATTTTAGGAGGGATGGAGATCCCCTGTACTTGGCTGGGGGCAGAGATAGTACCGATCTTTACAAAGGGCTCTCCTCTGCTACCGGCCAACTAAAGGCCGATCAGCCTTATAGACGTACCCCAAAAACTCTTTGCCCGTCTTCTCCTGGACCATCTCCTTGATTGGATGGAGGACAATGCTATCCTCAGTCCGCTCCAGGCGGGCTTCAGGAAAAACACGTCCTCCATGGACCAGATTTTCCGCCTCGTCCTTCTCTACTGGAAAACAGTGGGGATCGAGGGGGGGGGGGGGGGGGGAGTCTGTACATGGTGTTTGTGGACCTGAGGTCCGCATTTGATTTGGTACCCTGCAAGAAATTATGGGCGGTTCTCAGGGAGCTAGGTGTTCCTCCACAATTGCTACAGGCAATAATTAGGCTCCACGCCGGTAATTTTGCCCAGGTTAGGTGCGGGAGGGATGGAGCATTGTCATCTAGATTCCCAGTTCTCAGGGGGGGTAAGACAGGGTTGCGTTCTTGCGCCGACCCGGTTTTGCCTCTGTTAACGGTTTCATATCCCACCTTGATAATGTCAGGGACAACGATGCCCCTAGGTTGGCAGGCAGGAGGGTTTCAGCAATTATGTTTGCTGATGATACCCTCCTGCTCTCCAAATCCCCGATGGGGATCCAACGGATACTGGATGGGTTTGGGGATTTCTGCAGGGCGCATGGCCTGGAGATAAACGAAGAAAAAACCAAATTCATGGTATTCAATCCCTCCACAACAACTAGGCCTAATCCAATCCTGGGATCCGAAAGGCTGGAAAGGGTTAGAACGTGTCAGGATTATGGGTACTGTTCAGGGCTCAAGGTCGAAATCTGTAGCAAAGCCGATTCGGCTCAAAATGGTGCCATCAGTTCCTCGTGGAAGAAGAGGGTTCATAGTGTCTAATCTCATGTGGAAACTATGTTTGAGGGCACTTTGTAATCCTCATCAGTATGGCCGCCTTAACTCCTGTGATCGCTGTCCAGCGGCAGCGGTCTAGTGCTCGAGAGCTCGCGCTGGTGGTACAGCTGAGGCTCTGATTAGAACTAAGGAATGATGCACTTCAACTGAATTCGCACCGTGGCTGGTGCGTTATCTGCGAAGTCCGCTGTTTCCTGTATCTGTTTCTTGTCAAGACTTCAGTTTCCAAGTTTTCTACAGACTTCAGAATTTCCTTCAATCAAGACGCATGCGCTACGTGGGAGCACCAGCATCGTTTGCAGTTTCAGAGTCAAGTAAGCGGTTTGAATTCCGTTTTGAGGCACAGGTCGTTAGTGCCATCTACAGGTACTTTCTAAAGACAGTTCGACGAAAAGACTTGTATTTAGTTTGTTTTCATTCTAGAGGAAACAATTCAATCACTGAGGTCTCAGGGAGTAAGTCTAGCATTACTGACATTAACGCCAGGACTGAGTGAGGCGTAACTCTTCCTAGCAACTCCCTGAGTATCATTCAGTGTACGGGACTATTCTTTTCACAGTTGAAGTTATTACCAGGACCTCTCTTTGATTTTCTGGTAACCTTTGAGGCAGCTAAACATAACGAGTGGGTGAGTAGAGGTTCTGGGTTAAATATTCAGAGGTAGTGAAAAGTCACAAAAAAGAAACCATAGTGGATTTATAGTTAATAATGTGTGTTCATATATGTTTTTGCAGACACAGAACAGTTTAACCTATAAGTAGCTGTCAGCCACCTATCATACAAGAGAGAAGCATATAGCCAGGTCTTCCAGGTAACGTTAGTAATAATTAGACTTGTTTTTCCTTGAAAAACTGTTAGAGTATCAGAGAAGGTTAAGTGTGTGTCTTCCTGCAGGTGCCAGTGTTATACATCGACGTTGGCAGAAGACCAGAGAAGAACAATCTTCAACCAGGCTGTCTCTCTTTTTCAATCCACTTCCCCTTTCCCTTCTGCTTCAGAAGCGGCTTAGATGTTTTCTTGCCGTTGCTGAGGTGGTGGGGCATTGGGAGCGTCGTCGGCTTCGATGGACTTGGAGTGAGCCTTCTGACAGAACGTTCCAGTACTTGGGGGTAACTTTACATGAACATCTATCTTGGGGTCCACAGATAGCAAGATCCCGTTTAAAGTTATCCCAAATGGTGGGGGCAATCTTGAAGGTTTCTAACTCATCAACCTTCAAACGTGTTAGTCCAGCCTTGGAGATGTATAAAACCTAAGCCAGAGCAGCCTCATCCTATGGTGGTGAGCTATAGGGCCATAACGCTGGGACAGAACTTGTCAAGGTGGAAAACATCTTTCTCAGACGTTTGTTGGCTCTCCCCCAAGGCACACCTTTGTTACCACTGAGACTAGATCTGGGGCTCCCTTCAATAGGGGATGAACTGGCTCTAAAACCATTGAGGTACTGGCATAGGCTTTGGTCCACTGGCGAACTTTCCCACTATAGGCAAGATCTCAAGCATGTCCTGAATCTCAACCATTGCGACAGAATTCCATGGTTGGTATATGTTAAACGAGAATTCTACTGATTGGGACTGGCTGATCTGTGGGATGACCCCGAAAGAGGTTGTCTAGGGGTGTCACGCAAAATGCTCACTAAGGTTTTTTAAGGACAAAAGCCTAATCTCGCTCGTTTGTGCACCAAAAGTCGGCACCCTTACTGAACAATTTTTGGCCACCAAAAATTCATTTTATTTTGAAGGTTTTATGGATATTATTTTTCCTATCTCTGCAAGGAAACTTTGTATTCAGTGGAGGTTTGGTACACTGCCCCTTGAAGCCTTCACAAGTAAATGGACAACGCTGGACGATAAAATCTGTCCTGGGTGCAGTGCGAATGAGGAGGACGAATTACACGTGCTGTTTTTTTGCCCTGCCTATAATAGACCGAGGAAGCATTGGCTAGCGCCACTGTGTAGGAATCTGGGCATTAGAAACTATTTACAATCATACAGAATCCTGAAGACTAGTACCCTGCAGTATATTGTTTTTGCAGTAGCCAAGTATGTTGTATGTACACTGGTGTTACGTACACACATGTCCTTGGGACATGTGTGTGCGTAACACCAGCGTCCAATATCATTTCAGGGGTGCAACAGGGTGTCCTTTGGACACCCCTGCACCCTTGAAATCGCAAACTCAAAATGCAAAATGCTAATAGCGATTCGCACATTGATATGTGTTCCCATTCATTCCTATGGGCCATTAGGCCCATACGAATGAATGGGGAGTTATTCCTTATTTGCGATTAGCAATTAGCTAATCGCAAATAAGGAAGCTGTAGAAATCGCAATAAATATTGCGATTGCTACTTGAATCCCGTTTTGCGAGTCTGTAATAGCGATTCCTTAATAATCGCTATTACAGACTCGCAAAACATGCCGATGATGAATCTAGGTGATGGTGCTGGATGGGTGACTGGAAGAGTGCATGGAGAGTGACAGGGAGATTGCTGGACTGCATGGGTAGTACTCTGTGGATTGTAGCACTGCATGAGTTAGTGCCTGGGTAATTACATGAGTACATGATTAGAGTGCTGCAAGGTGAGTGCATGGTGAATTTATAAGTGCTTGGGTATTGGCAGAGTGATTGGATAAGTATATGGTACTGGCTGAGTGATTGGAGGAGTACATGGGGAGTGACACAGTTATTTCTGGACTGCATGGGTACTACATGAGTAATTGAAGGTGTGAATTAGCAGTGTCTAGGTGGCTAGAGGACTGTATGGGTAGTGCAGAGGTGAATGTAGTAGTGCATGGGTAGTGTTTGTGTTACTTTATTTTACCTATTCAATAGTAGATATGAAAGTCTTTGAAGCAATTGTTTTCAGTTGTTTTTTATAACCTAAAATCTAAAAAGTTTCAAACTTTAAAACTTTGGTCTGTTAAAGAGAAGAACAAATACAGTTATAACTTAAAATTTTATATTTTAAACTACACAACATAATTTCCAATTAAATAACATATTCATTTTTCCTTTTTTGCTGTTCTCAGAATCTATTGAATTTCACCATAGACAGCGATTTCAATGTTGTTCATCATGTAACAGCGGGCAAAAAAATACAATCAATATGATTGTTAAAAAATAAACAAATCTCTGTGTTCAAAATATTTACAACAAACTCAACTATCTGTTCACATTTCCTAAAATAAACATCCTCAACATCATTGCATATAATACAGAGCTCAAATATATGAAATGCTTCTTTCTAAAACAATTTTCTAAATACAATAGCAAAGAACAGAAACGATAATTGAATTAGCAATTCTTGATATCTTCCCTATAGTCTCAATAATGTTCTTGAAATCATTTGCAGTGAGAATGCCAAAAATAAGCTTCTTCATTCATATTGACATCTTCCCAATAGGCTGAATTAGGTTTCTGAAATCCTTTGTATTGAATATATCCAAAATAATCTCATTAATTCATATTGACATCTTCGGAATAGGCAGAATAATGTTCTCATAACTTTGGCATCAGAACTATTAGGTATGATTTTGTAATTCATTAGGCAACCGATATTTGAAAACCAATTGGCCATCATTACAATGTGTCCATCCTTTATTGCACTTTAAAGAACAGTGTAGTGTCCAGATGTTGTAGAAGGTCCATAGTGGAAAATAATTGCTACTGCTCTGAAAGTTCTTCCTGGTATTGATAGTTGACTTGCCACAAAACTTTTAATTAAAGTTTATAATTTTCTTCCATCTGCTCTACAACGTTGTATCATTAAAATGATATATTGTCAAAATCTTTCTATAAATAATGTTGATAACATTTCTGATTTGCAGTGACTACACTACATATTTTGATTAGCTGATTGAACTAATTTGTTAAAAGACACTGTTTTACAATGTGGTATTCTCAAATATATGAATCTTTCAGTGTCTATGTTAGTGGTAGAGGTAAATGTACAATCTTCACATTCATGTTCCCATCTGTAACGAAGTCCAAACAGATTTTCAATTTGTATTCCTTCATCTTCCAGTACTGCAAGCATAAACATAAGAAATTCCTGAGCAACTTGCTGTACATTCTTTGTAAATTGTGAAGAACCAGAATATATATCTGGAAGATTCTGAATGCCAGAAACACTTTGGATGTTAGTTTTATCTGTTCTCAAGTTTTCAAAAAGAGAATGCAACAAGGAACAACACCTTTTTTCATGATTCTCCATAATTTGTTGTTGGAGATTTCTCAGAAAAAATACGATGTTCACAACTACATTAGCATAGCAGTTGATACCTGAACTATATTCTAATTGACATTCTACAATCTCTTCAACAATGTCCTTTTTCATTGTGTTTGGAATCTCAACATTCTCTTGTTTTTTTTCTGCTTTCCAACCTCACTACAGAGTTTCTCATATGTTCGTTATCTACCTACTACATGCTTTTCATATACAGGATATTAATCTGTGTTGGGAGCATACAGTCTTCTTAACCGATTATACTCTCTTACACAATTTGCATCTGCACTAATCTTTCTCTCATCAAAATCAATCAAATACAATCCAGATAAAGTTCTGACTCGGGACAATGCAACTTATGCCATTCCATCTTTAAATAAGGTACTTCAAATGTTTACCAAAGCACTGTCTGCACATGAACGTTGAGATTTTTGAATGGTCACTGCATATGCTAAAGAAGGAGGAAACTGTTTTCTACAAACATACAAATCTTTACCAAGCAAAAAATGAACAGAACAACATACAATCTGTTTTACTTCTTTAATCTGATCAAATGTAATCTTCAAAAATTCAATTCCATCTCTATTTTGATAATTAATAAAATCAACAACTTTTCCTATTGCTCCATTTACTAAACCTTTTTCCACATCCAAATTACGCTGTAAAATTACCTGACAGTTTTCACTTACATATAAATTATTTTCTAAATCAGCCGGCTTAGATATATATTTTTTCAATGAATCCAATACTGTTTGAAAAATGTCTGTCAAAATAATAGTAATTCCTTTGCGCTCTATTTTACTTTGCCACTGGATTCAAGCAAGCCACTTTGCCACTGGATTCAAGCACGCCACTTTGCCACTGGATTCAAGCAAGCCACTTTGCCACTGGATTCAAGCAAGCCACTTTGCCACTGGATTCAAGCAAGCCACTTTGCCACTTGATTCAAGCAAGCCACTTTGCCACTGGATTCAAGCAAGCCACTTTGCCATTGGAATCAAGCAAGCCACTTTACCACTGGATTCAAGCAAGCCAACTTTGCCACTGGATTCATGCAAGCCTCACTTTGCCACTGGATTCAAGCAGGCCGGGCTGAAAACGGCTGAAATGTCAGAAAACGGTCCTCGGAAGCTTGTTTCCGGTCCAGGGAAGGCATGGCTTGGCAGTTCGGGCTGGACTGTTCCCATGAGGCACAGGGTCAGACTGATTTGCACATGGCCATGTCTGAACTGGGGTGGCAGAGTGGGCTAAAGAACGGTGTTGGATTAAACCCAGATCTGTGACTGGGTGTGAGTGTTTGATTGGTTCAGATGCTCCGTCCATCACCACCCCCTTTTGTACCACTTTGTTCACCATAAGCTGGCAGGGTATGCTCAGACGTGAGTCCCTTGCTCACCTTGCCACTGGATTCAAGCAAGCCGGGCTGAAGACTGCTGAAATGCCAGAAACCGGTCCTCGGAAGCTTGTTTCTGGTCCAGGGAAGGCATGGCTTGGCAGTTCGGGCTGGACTGTTCCCATGAGGCACAGGGTCAGACTGATTTGCATATGGCCATGTCTGAACTGGGGTGGCAGAGTGGGCTAAAGAACGGTGTTGGATTAAACCCAGATCTGTTGACTGGGTGTGAGTGTTTGATTGGTTCAGATGCTCCGTCCATCACGACCCCCTTTTGTACCACTCTATTTTATCAATGGCTTACTCTTTTTATTATTTGTTGTTTTTCCAGTTTTAAAAGTTCTTCATTGAATGTAGAACACTCTTGCAGTGTTGGCATTAGGTAGATTATAGATTTATTTTCTCCAATTTTTTTGTATAATATTTCCGAAGCAACATTTTCATTTGGAAACAAGTTTGTAACTTGCTGACTTTGCAAAACCTCTTTACCATGTTCTGTCAATACACCAATTCTTATATCTTGAAGAATGCTTCCATAATCTTCATCTCTTGCCTGTCGCATATTTTTAATACGTTATTTGTATTCGAAATATGACCAAATATTGACATTTCCAATACTTCCAAAGATTTCCTGGTGTCTTAAAGCACAAGTGTTTTAAAAACTGGTTGCCGTTTTACAGGAGTAAGTTACAGTAGATCGCCAAAAACTATCACATGTATTCCTTCAAATAACACATCAAATTCTGTTGATAAAATGTCCTGCATTCTTAAATGCACAAACGCAAGCATTAAGTTTGAGACCTGGCTCAGCTCATCATTAATCAGCAGTTTTATTTTATTTAGTACTCTTGAAACTTTATAACAAGCTTCTCCAGAAAGTTTGTGATATTCCAACTTGTTTTCCTGTTCAACAGGTAGCATTAGTAAACTATGTAATGTAATCTCTTTAATGTTGTGTGGTGCTAACCCAGTTGGAGTGGTTAAAGCACAAGATAAATGTGATTCGGTGTTTTTCTGTAAATAAATGTTCAAAACGTTAATTAAGAAACATTTTCCTGTACCTGCTTGACCCCTTATATACATTAGAATAGGTTTAAAAGATTTGCAGTTGCATTCTTTTTTTCATGAAGTAAACCATGGTCGATCTGTAGTGTCACTTGCTGATATATTTCTTTCCGTTCAATATTTAGTTGCTTTTCCAAATTTCCCAAGTCCATACAATTGTGTTGAGCTTGATGCATTGCTGTTTCCACTTCACTCATGACTATTGCTGCCTCATTTTCAAGAATTGGTTGTCCTAGTGGATCTTTACTCAGTGGAGCAGAATTTTGACTATCTTGAAAACGGTCTCTAGCAATCACAACTGCAAAACTAGCTTCCTGTTCAATTTCTTCATTCAACATTCGGAGATAATTTGGAAAAACTGTGCATTCAATGCTATCATTACATGCCATAAAAGATTCTTCATAGCACTAAAAATATGCAAGTGATTTACTTTCAGTATGCCAGGGCTTGAAGAGTTGCAGAAGTGCTAAATAGTTAAATTCCCTTTTATCAGGTGTATCGCAACTCAGTTTCCTGTGATTAGTCAGATTTCCTTTACTGTGTTTTACCAAAGATCCTTCTGAACCAATCACTGCATATTTTTCTTCATTTATGTTCTCTCTAATATGTCTCTTAAAGCTGCAATATTGCAGTACTTCATAGAGATATATGTTTTTAAAATTGGGACTTCTATTTGGATAGTACGTATCCAACATGTTTGTTTTAACAATATCTGTGCTTTCCGGTTCATTTAATGCTGAATATTCAATTTCTTGTATAGATTTAAGTAGTCGATGTCGTGTTGCAGCAAAACCTAGACTAACCCAAGTGATTCCTCTTGACTTTGAATATAAACTTGCAGGGGACAACCGATCCAAACATTCGTAGGATCCAATCTCTCGTTGGGACAGCATCTTCAAACTGAAGTTGTACAATTTCTTACTAAGAGTCTTCAATTGGGAAATTTCTTCCCACATTTCTTTCAACTCCGTCTTTTCAGATTTTGTTATGTATGACGTTACATACCGAGCAACAGCAATGGAATTATCCGCAACATACTAGATATCCATATTTGCATTCCACATCGACAAAATCACTGGATTATAATCATTAATATAATTGGATTGTTCACTTCTTTTTAAATTGTAAGTATTTTTGGGAGATTTTCTAGTAATAGTATGCCTCACGGCTGACATGAAACTGTTGACTCTTCCTTTGGATATTACTGGACGTGGAAATCCAAAACGACATTTGGTATAAAACTTTTCCTTTGACTTGTATATCCATCGACAGTATTTGCCACATCGATGAGTTTGAAACCGTAACACTTGTTGTCTTAAGGTGATTTCTTCTCTTGTTTTTGGTATAGCACATGTAACATAGTCTTCAATAAAAGAGAAAACAGTCTCATCCCAATTAGTGCCAAATTTGGGTGCATCCTTGATCCATAAAAGCATATGTATATGAGGTGCTCCTCTAGCTTGATACTCCATTCTCCAAAAGAAATCAATAACTACTCCAAGAGGAGGATTGTTTTTATTGCAGATAAACGACATCCTAGCTTGAAACCTATGATTAAAATATCTGCACACATTTACAGGATCCAAGAAACACAGTTCTCCAGGTATCTTGAATTCAATGTTTTTAATATTTGAATTTGCTTCTCCAAGAAATTCATGTAAATCATCCCATGCGTATTCAGCACAGCTTAGTGTAACAAACCACGTAGGGGTTCCTAAGTTCTTTAACATACTTTTAAGTTCTCCATGACTACGATACCAATACTCATTAGTACCTCGTAGACATGCCATCAAATTAATCAATTGAGATTCTAAATGTTCATCCCTCTGATTTACTTTTTCCATGAGTTCCTTTGCAGAAACATTATGAAGATGAACTCCTGTTTTTAATATGTGGTTGACTGCATATGAAAGTCCAGACAAGTCACTTTCAAACAAAAGAAGAAATATATATGGGATACGTTGTTGAAATCTTTGATCTTCTGAGTACAACCTTGTTGTCCGATATTCTGATGCGGGAATCTTTACTGGTCGTTCATGATATCGTCCACCTTTTCCAGTGGGGAAGAGATGTGGAAAACAACAAGCTTCCAAACTTTTTTCCCAAACACTCATGGGAGTCCCCTTCACTTTCTTCATTCGGAATAATTCAATAGTATTTCCAATCGTTTCGTTTCAAAAGCTTTTATTCGGGTTGTCATAACAATCCATGTAAGCACAAACAAAAAACAAAACAGCAAGTTACAATAATTATTAATCACAACAACACATAATGGCTGAAAAAAAATTATACAAATTATTCACAGGATAGCCAATATATTTCTCTTTCGTATTATACATATGTACAAGCCGAGTCCCCCCAAAAAATTGCTTAAATTCTTTGTGCAATAAATGCATCCATAAAGTGCAAAAATGCTACATGTAATTCAGGGAAGTAAGGCCTTAATACATTTTGGTAGAAATGTTCCATCAATGTTTAAAAACATGTTGCCAAAGCATCAATAAAAACAATCAACTATATACAAATATAAATATTAAAACTCTTTTAAAAAGGAAAAGTATTCCAGCAGGATGAATGCATAGTTCATGTATTTTGACTATATACTGATTACCAATTTAAACAGTAATAGATTTCCTGGCATCTATAAATTTTATTATATACGTAGCAACAGCAAAGCAGATATCTGTATTTTCTAGGCGCATAATTAATTTCATTGCAATATTTATGGATCGAGTGTTACATTTTAAAAGAATAGGTTTAAGATAAAAAAGCCTTAAGAAGTAATAATATTTACAGAACAGTAAAAAATGACGGCAGCTTTGTCTTGAAATTCCATCACAGGGGCAAACGGAGTTTGAACCAGTTCTCATAACAGGAAATGCCACCAAATGATGTACAGTACCCAATCTAAGACGCGTTAAAACAAATCGGTGTGAGTTATATGTAACCACAGACAAGTAAGACTGGAAGCCTTTATTTAAATCAAGCTCTTGGTAAAAGACAACCGTTGGTAGCGTCCTAGATTGCCTTACTCTATTCTCTCTTATATGATACAAATTTCTCCTTTATTTCCTTCTTAGAGATAGAGGCGGCAAAATCTGGATGTAACAGAATATCATTGTTAAATAAAATACGGTACCAATAGTGGATATATTTCAGCCATGGTATATGGAGAAAGTGATCGAGTTTTAAACAATCTCGTATTATTTGTTGTGTAAACAACGTTTCTGATTTTGCCCAAATGGATCGCCATAATGTTAAAGGACGCAAAGCTGCAAGATCTGTAATATAGTTAATCCCTAATTCTTCATGCACCAGTAAAGTTGATGCAGATTGGGGGACACACAATACTCTCTTTAAGAATTTATTTTTGTCACATTGCATGGTTTTTCCCTCACAGTAACCCCAGATTCCTGCCCTATACAATGCTGATGAAACACATCTAGCATTGTAGATGGTTACCAGGTCCTTAATTCTTCTGGGGCCACCCAATTTCGTGGAAAAACTGAAGATGCTATTTGTGTTCCTATTCATCTTCAGGCCTATGTTGTTAAATTCTTGTGTCAATTTCCCATCATCTGAAAAGGTTATTCCGAGATAACAGAATTTCTTTACAGTTAGCAGCTTCTCATTATCGATAAAAAAAAGAGCTTGTCGAGTTGTTTTTTTTGCTGCAAGACATGGCAACAGTCTTGCTTTTGTTAATCTTTAATTTCCTGCCCTTGATAAATTCAGCAAAATTATCTATGAGGCGCTGTAGTCCGATTTTTGTACGAGATATTAAAACCGCGTCATCCGCATATAATAGAATTGGTACCACCTTACCGTCAATACGCGGGGCATCTGCTGAAATTTGACCTAGGGTTGAGTCTATTTGATTAATAAACAATGAAAATAAAAGAGGAGCCAATACACAACCCTGGCG
Organism: Lissotriton helveticus; assembly: GCF_964261635.1. Lineage (NCBI taxonomy): Eukaryota > Metazoa > Chordata > Amphibia > Caudata > Salamandridae > Lissotriton > Lissotriton helveticus. The sequence continues at coordinate 1,292,561,177 of NC_136059.1, read as the reverse complement.
TATGCCTCTGGTAACTTTAAAAAAAGGGGTACATTCTCCGGATGGGCCGTATCGGAGTTTACAAGACAGCATTTCATACAGCCTCGCTAAAAAGTGTACTATTTCCTTGGGGGCGCCTAAGTCCAATAGGATCCTCCATAATATGGCATGGTCCACGAGGTCGAAGGCGCTACTCAAGTCCGCAAAGCAGAGAAATAAATTCCCCTCCTTAGCAACAGTATATTTATTTATCAAGAGGTCTAGGTTGGCGCATTGCTCTAGGGTGCCTAGGCCCTTCCTAAAACCATATTGTACCTTAGTTAAAATCTCCTGTTCTTCGGCCCAGGTTTCCAATCTCCTTAGCAAAACTCTGCTCATCACCTTGATGGAAGCATCCAACAAGGAGATAGGGCGGTAATTGCTCGCCTCGGATTTGGATCCTTTTTTAAAGAGAGGTACTATTATCGATTGGCCCCAGGTTAGTGGGATTTGTCCCTCTGCTGCCGTGTTAAAAACCCTGGTTAGGATGGGTGCCCATAGATCCATTTCGGTTTTATAGAGGTCAATGGGAACTCCATCCGGTCCAGAAGCTTTACCACCTTTACTGTCGATTAAACCGTCATATACCTCATCTAGGTTAATCAACAGAGGTAATGGGTACCAGGTGGGAGTTTCGGGTGTTAAAAACTCTGAGATATTCTTAGCTGGGTTAAAAATCTTTGTAAAATGCTCAATACAAGCATAACATTCAACATAAGAAGTTAATTCAGGTATGCTGTCAGACTTTAAAAAGGGACTATTTATAATTTCCCAGTAAAGTTTGGCATTGTTTGTTTCTGCTGCAAAATTAAGATTAGACCATACCCCATCCTGAAGGCTTTTCTTCCTGTTAGTATTTCCAATCAATTCCTTTGAATGTGAAGGATGTACACTATAATGTTCATAAAGTTCTTCACTTTTGGAGATGTCCACATTTTCAATTTGGCCACCTGAAATTTCGCCATCATCTTCTAAAACTATTTCTTCTTCCACATCCAAATTTTTGTAGCAATCATTGTTTTTATGAGATACAACTTAGCCTTTTGCACTTTGGTCACATCTACTAATTCTTGCCATATTTTCCGACTCTTTGTAGGAACACCATTAACTGCCCACTTCGAGATCTTTAATATTCATGTCAGAGGGTCTCCAGGTGCCCAACCGACATCTACTCTATCAGTTCTAGACTCAGAGCTGTCAGCCATCTCCAAAAATGCAGGGATCATCGTTGCAGGAGACTTTAACTGCACCTTCGAACCCCTGAGTGAAGAAGACATCCTGGGCACTAGGGACGAGGACTCTAAATAAGCTACCCCAACACTCAATCTAGCCCCAATAAATAAATGGTCCCAAAGAGCCATGAAAATTAATCCCTTGACCCTAGAGCATAATTTAAGAGCAGCCAACGGCAGGACTCCCTCTGAACCTAGTGGAGCATAAACTTTTAATAGGATAAGCTCCCCCTCCCGTATCGACTATATATTGATAGATGTGGGGTTATGGGCAGGCCTTATTGATATGGAGGTCATTCAGAGTCTAGAAAGTGACCATAACCCTCTGTCCATGCAACTCACTCGAGCAATAGACACTAAATGTATTGCCACGGGTACAACCCCGTTGCAGTCGACTAGGGAGGTTCAGCCATCTAATTGCAACCGCCGTTTGAGGTGGCACATGGTCGCAAAGCAAGGCCAGACCCTGGAAAGCATTAGGGACTTACTGGAGCAGAAGATTTTTGAGCTTGATTCATTACCTAGTCCTACCCCTATGGCCCCACAGGATTCTAAATTTATTGAGATATACCAGGAGACGACGGGAAAGATAGGAGAATGTTTCCGTATAAAAGATAACGGGGGTCGCAAAGCACACTCCACACAAGCAACTAATCTGTGGTACATGGCTCTATGCAGGGAAAGGAGACAGGACCTATCACTAGTCCTCAGTGAAAAAGTCCAGACAAAAATAAACCTAGCGAGAAAGATCTACTATAGGACTCTAGATAAAGCAAAGCGGGCGTGGGAAGAAACGCACTGGCAGGAGCTTAAATCTAAAGCCCAGCTGAGGGATTCTACCACATTCTGGGAGCTCATCAACATCAGCACGAGGAAGGGAGATGCCCCAATCCCAAACCATATCACAGGCTTTCAATGGTTTGAGCATTTTCAGGTTCTGTCTGACTTAGGCATTCCCCCCCTGATCTTGGATCTGATCATACGCCTCCATGAGGAGAACTATGCCAGAGTGAGGTGGGGCCGCCAGGGACACCTGACGGAGAGGGTAGTGGTAGAGAGAGGGGTACGCCAGGGTTGTGTTTTGGCCCTGACTTTGTTCTCCCTCTTTGTCAACGGGGTGGTGGACCACCTGAGGGAGGACCCAGCTGACGCACCAACCCTGGCAGGGTAAAAAAATCGCCCACGCTCCTCTTTGCAGATGATACCCTTCTGATCTCTAAAAGCCCGATGGGTTTACAAAAACTGTTAGACCGGTTTAGCCAGTTTTGCAATTCCAGAGGCTTGTGCATAAATACAACTAAAACCAAGCTGGCTCCATCTAGTGAGATCGGAGAACAAATTTTACAGGGACCTGGTCTCGCTTCCTCCATCGACCCCCTCTGGTTCCTCTCCGTCATGACTATGGGAAACACTCAATAAGCAATATAGCAAGGCTAGGCCCTCTTTTATTCTTGGTACGTCTCAGGAGGACCCCAGAACTGTGCAACTATGCCTCCGCCCTGACCGAACTGGTCCGAATAGATACAGGCCATAAGATATCCTGCGTATCCAAACTGAAACAGCTGGTGTGGGACATCGGTCTGGCAGATGCCTGGGAAAGCCAGACCCAGCCACCAAAGCAAGTAGTCAAGAAGGCATAATGGGAGTGGGTGTCTAACGAAGCCATACAAAACTTGAAACATGGCTCTTTGACGGAAAAGTTTCTAGACTTCAAGCCCACCCCTAAACTGGAACACTTTCTAGATTTTATTGAATCCCCGAGAGACAGGGCACTCTACCTGAAGTTGAGGTCTGGCACACTCCCTCTGAATGACTTCACAGTGGGGTGGACACACTCGAGGGAGAAAGATAGTGGGTGCCCTGGCTGTGCGTCTCCCACAGAATCGATCCCCCATTTTCTCTTCACCTGTCAAGTGTACAAACAGGCGAGAAGAAAATGGTTGAAACCTGTGTGTTCCAATCTGGAGTCCAAGAACCATAGGGAGGCATTGCACATTCTTACAACGGACACCTCCATCCCCAGCGTAATTTGTGGGACAGCAAGATATTTGGGATGTGCCTGGTTAACTAGACCTAAGCTCCTCCGGGCGAACATAATGTAGTTCATGGAGCTCCAGCAATGTCCCCTTTGTTGTTGTGGTTTTAATTGTATATAAATTGTTCTTAAATCCTGCATAATTTTTAACGAACTTTTTATACCTTGTATATCTAGTTTTTTTAATTCCCTTTTGTACTGTACGTATGACAAAACGATACCTTTTCCTTTTATAACACTGATGAATGAACTGTGTACACTTTTATGATATTTGTATATCGAATAAAGTCATACAACAACAACATTAACTAGAATAACTACAGGTTCAGTTTCCTCTTTCTCTAAACCAATAGTTTCAATACTTTGCTTTAAATCTACAGGTAAATACACAACTCTTCCTTGTAATCCTGTTTGTAAATCTGTGGGAGGCAACGTATCTGTTTTAGGCTCCATACGAACAATAGCCTGAAATGGATGAACAGATTGAATCAGAATGGACTCATAAGTATTTAAATCAAATCTACCAGCTCTGGAGGAACACCTACCAACTCTAGGTTAGTATGTACAGCTCCAGCTGGCATTTTGTTTTCCTCTAATTTGGTATAAAAATATTTACAAATACGTTGATCACTACCCAAATCAAAACAATCTTCTACCAACAAATAAGTTGCAAATTCCTTCCACCTGTCATTCTTTTCTTTTTCACTTTTTAAATACAGATCAACATTTCTAGTTTAATTTTGATAGTGAGTTTATCGAAAACAAATACAAACATAATTTGGTCTTTCACAACAAATTACCTTAAACTGTGCAATTTCTTCTTCAAACTATTCAGTACTGCTATCTTCCACATCTTCTTCAACACCTACTTCTATCAATGTCTCACTTTCTCTACACTCTTGTTCAGGACCAAAGTAACAAAACTCTATTTCATCATAAACGTTTTTTACATCTGATACTGACCCATGCAAAAGAGCACTGTTCAAATCACTTACAATTATTGCTGGCCTTTTTGCTTAGTACAATCTTCTTACTAACTTCTGCATTTGAGAGTGATGTACTGCTAACATTCTCAAATGATGAAAAACACTTTTACACACTTTTCGAGAAAGACAAGCCAGAGAAAGACCTTGCAAACCAGTATTTTTTCTCACTTTACAAGGATATCGTGCTTGCAGCATCTTAATCTTTTGTTTAACACTTTTGTTACTGTATGCTCGTAAGAAATTTTGTAAAATATCAATAGACTCCTGTTGTATCCTACAAATAGTACTACAATCCCAATGTATACAAAAAAGTATACACTGGGGCTTTAGTACGTATCTCTAGAACTTCATTAGATATCACTTCTTCTACATTTCTAGGAACCATCTTTTCTTTTTCAATTGCACAAACATTCTTCACTTCATAAGCACAACCATTGGTATCAACTGCTTCAACTAATGTATTGTTTTGAAAATAGCTATCTTCGTTAAAAAAAAGTCTCTGAACTTGAAATGTGCTTCCATTCATTCAAATAAATATCACAAATGTTAGTTCTGTTAGTTAGTCTCTTCTTTTTACTTTTGGCCTTCATAAAAAGAATTGGCTTATCTAATGCTTGCATTCTGTTTAAAACTAAAATGAATAATTTCCTTTTTAATTCAAAAGCCTTTTCAACAATAGTTTCAATCTGTTTCTTCTTTTGATACACTGATGATTTTTTTTATATTTCTTGCCATCTTTTAATACATTTTGTGGTACTCTATTGTGAAACATTCTTTTCCTTAATTAATCAAACTGATTCTTTGTTCTTTTACCATAGATTGTTTTTTCAGAACGTAATTTGCCATTATTTTGTCCTTTTTTCATTTCATTCTTCTTTGTTCTTGAGGTATTCTTTCTACTTTCTACATTGAGCAAACTGTTTCTAGTCCTTGAAAGTCTTTTAATAAATTAATTTGTTCTCTTACCGCAAGACTTTTTCTTTTTTCTCTCATGTTGTAGTTCATTTAATTGTTCCTGTTGTCTTTTCTTTAAATAGTATTCTTTTTTTTGTTTTCTCTTTTGTGTTTTTTTTTGTCATGGTGAGTCTTTCTTTATGATAATGAAGAATATCTGGAAAAAAATGTAAAATAAATGTAATTATATTAATATAACTATATAGGACTATACCATTCTATTACTAAAGAAACATGTTCTACATAAAATTAAATGAAATGCTTTCTTTTGAAATCACATTGGGTTTGCTGCACTACATGGGCACTACCTGGGTAATTGGAGGAGTGAATGAGTAGTGATTAGGTGGTTAGAGGACTGCATAGGTAGTGCTCAGGGGATTGTAGAAGTGCATGAGTTAGTGCCTGGGTCATTGCATGAGTACATGGGTAGTGACTGAATGATTAGAGTACTGCAAGGAGAGTGCATGGTGAATTTATAAGTGCTTGTGTTTTGACGGAGTGATTGGATAAGGACATGGTGCTGGCTGGGTGACTGGAAGACTGCCCAGTGAGTGAAGGGGGGATTGCTGGACTGCATGGGAACTACCTGGGTAATTGAAGGAGTAAATCAGTAGTGTGTAGGTGGTTAGAGGACTGCATAGGTAGTGCTCAGAGGATTGTAACAGTGTTTAAGTTAGTGCCTGGGTTATTGTATGAGTACATGGGTAGTGACTGGATGATTAGAGTACTGCAAGGAGGGTGTATGGTGAATTTATAAGTGCTTGGGTTTTGGCAGAGTGATTGGATAAGGACATGGGACTGGCTGGGTGATTGGAGGAGTACATCGGTAGTGACATGGAGATTACCGGACTACAAAGGTAGTCCTCAGAAGATTGTACCTGTGCATGTGTTAGTGCCTGGGTCCTTGCATAAGTACATGGGTAGTGACTGCATGTTTAGAGTACTGCAAAGAGAGTGATTACATAAGTATATGGTGCTGGCGGGGTGATTGGAAGAGTGCACAGGGAGTGACAGGGGGATTGCTGGGGTGCATATGTAGTGCTCTGGGGATTGTAGCACTGCATGAGTTAGTGCCTGGGCCATTGCATGAGTACATGGGTAGTGACTGGATGATTAGAGTAATGCAAGAAAAGTGCATGGTAAATTTGTAAGTGATTTTGTTTTGGCGCAGTGATTGGATAAGTACATGGGGCTGGCTGAATGATTGGAAGAGTGCATGGGGAGTGACAGGGGGATTGCTGGACTGCATGGAGATTGTAGCACTGCATGAGTTACTGCTTGGGTCATTGCATGAGTAAATAGGTAGTGACTGGATGATTAGAGTGCTGCAAGGAGAGTGCATGGTAAATTTATGAGTGCTTGGGTTTTGGCAGAGTGATTGGATAAGGACATGTTGCTGGCTGGGTGACTGGCAGATTGCACAGGGAGTCAAATTATAAATCAAGTCAGGTGTTTGTTAAGTTTGACTACTCACCTGTAGCGGTCTCAAGGCACTGGGGTGTGGAGGGGGTTCACCGGTTCTAGTCCATCAAGGAGGGGGTCTGTCAAAGAGCTAGTTTTGAGATTTCTTGCGAAGATGGGGAGTGATGTTATCTGTCTGAGGTGAGAAGAATGTCATTCCAGGCTCTGGCTACACGGAAGGAGAAGGAGCAGCCTCCCGATCCGGTCTTTCTGGTGCAGGGGACCATAGCATAGGAGAGCTGGGCTGATCGGTCCTTTGGGGTGCGTGGAATTTGAGTTGGATGTTTAGGTATGCTGGTCCGGTGTCATGGAGGGCCTTGTGAGCATGGCTTACCCTCTTGAAGTTGATTCTAGCTTCGATGGGAGATGTGGCAGTGTATTGGCAGGTTGATGACCAGTCTTGCAGTGGCGTTTTGGATTTTCTTTCGCTTGCAGGTGAGGTTTTTGTGTATTCCGGCATAGAGTGCATTGCCGAAGTCGAGCCTGCTGGTGACCAGGGTGTTAGTGACGGTCTTTCTGTGTTTGAGGGGGATCCATTTGAAGGTCTTACGTAGGAGGGGGAGGGTGCAGAAGCAGGAGGACGAGATGGAGTTGATCTGGCAGTCCATTTTAAATTCTGAGTCCAGGATGATTCCCAGGTTGCGTGCGTGGTCCGTCGGGGTGGCGGGCTTCCGCAGGCAGGGGGCCACCAGGTGTCGTTCCAAACATCGGAGTTTCGATCCATGATGAATACTTCCATTTTGTTAGTGTTTTGTTGTAGGTAGCTGTTTTTTACCCATTTGGTGATGGCTTCCATGCCTTCTCGAAAGTGGTGTCTGGCGATGTTTGGTACGTTGGCTAGGGAGAGGATGAGTTGGGTGGCTTCTGCTTATGACACAATGTTGAGTCTGAAGGTTCTGACGATGGGGGCGAGCGGAGCCATGTAGATGCTGAAGAGCGTAGGGCTGAGGGAGGACCCCTGGGGGACTCCACAGGTGGTAGGTGTAGGGTCCGAGAGGAAAGTGGGGAGTCTGACCCGCTGCGTTCCATCATAGAGGAAGGAGCGGATCCAGTAGAGGGCCTGGTATTGGATCCCTGTGTCGTGGAGTCTGTGTATTAGGGTGCGTTGAGAGACTGTGTAGAAGGCCACTGAGAGGTCGATGAGGATGAGTGCTGCTGTTTCGCCTTTGTCCAGTAAGGTACCGATGTTGTCTGTTGCCGCGAGGAGGGAGGTTTTGCTACTGTGCTTTTTTCTGTATCCGGATTGGGAGGAGTCGAGGATGTTGTGCTCTTCGATGAATGTGGCGAGTTGGCTGTTGATGGCTTTCTCAATGACTTTCGCTGGGAATGGGAGCTGGGAGATGGGTCTGTAGTTTTTGAGGTCGGTGGGGTCTGCCGAGGATTTCTTCAGGAGGGGGTTGATCTCAGCGTGTTTCCAGTCGGCAGGGAATGAGGCTTGTATAAATATTTGCGGCCCGCACACTCAGAAAGGATCAATTCACACATGGAGAATATGATCACAAATTCAATGTAGACATGCATCTACATATTCAAGTACTAGGTTTTCCACATCTTTAGTACATTCAAAACAGATGTCATTGTACTCTGGACGGTATGGGAAACTCTAATGCTAAGAAGGGGGCGCTAGAGGGCGCGCACGCAGAATGGCCGCCTTACGGTGAGGCTCCTGTTCCCTGGAGCAGTAATACTATTATTATCCTTATCAACTGGAGGGTAATTGGACCAGTGTGCTACTCTTTGTATAGCTTATGTGACCCCTCAGACTCGGTCATACTTTGGTGAGGCTGCGACCCTCTGTGACTGTGTAGGGGGCAGTGGTAGTTCTCACCGAGGCCGGTGTTGGAGCTGCCGTGGTGCTGGAGTGCGGCTACTGACGCTGGGACAGCCCGGGGATCGCCACGAGGGGGTAGGCCCCGGCAGCCGGCTGCCAGCGCAAACGCCAAGACGCTTCATCCTGTGGTCCTGAAGGGATTGAGACACCACCCCACCCCGGACACCGCGGGGCACGGCCCGAAGGAGCCTGGCTGGGAGAGGAGAGCTAGCCACCGAAGCTGCCTCGGTTTTTGGCGCGAACCGGTGCCCCCCTCTTCGCCTCGCTCGCCGGTGACTGCGGAGACCCGGTAGGAGTTAGTGGACCCGGGGGTGAGGTGGGTGCTGGATCGCTCGGCCTGCGGAACGCCGGGGCTCCTGGGGCTGCATAGCCGGATTTCATCACATTCTGCACTGCGGGCGGAAAGGCCTGGCGGACTGCACCATGCTGGGACTAAGCAGGAGGCGGGAGCGGGACCTGCGCGGATTCTGCAGGCCGCAGTAAATCCTTACAATGGCACCATACGGCAAACTTGGGGGCAACGTTATTTGATACCTGGCTGTGGCGGCAATCCTCAGGAACGGCCTGTGCACCAGACTGGCAGGTGAGCTGAACTGTGTTGCCGCCTTAGATGTGCTGTGGAGCCCCATGGCTGGACTGTAGGACGCATGGGGCTTCTTCCTAGGCACTAAGCATTGGAGCATACGGAGGGGTGGAAGAGGTGAAGCAGCGGTGTGCTGTGCCGGAGTACGGGACACGGCAGATTATCTGAGAGCGTGGAGTTTCCCCTTCCTGACTAAGTGCTGCGGGCCGGCGGCGTGGTGTTTGCAGGCACGGAAGGAAGCAACGCCATGAGGTACGGGTACTTGTGTGCAGGGTGAGCAATGAGAGTAGAACACGGTAATCCTGAGTAACGGCCTACTGCTTCAGCCCTGCGACCGGAGAGTGCTGGACTGGTGCACGGAGCAGCGGATGCCAGGGTGAAATAGCGTTTGGTGGCGGCCTGGTCGGAGATAATACTGCACGGCCCCTCCCCCACTTCTGATATAAGACTGACCTGTGCGCTGTTCTGCCTACACTAGGACCTTGAATGAGGCTGAGAGACAGTGGCCATTCCAACGCTGGTGGTTTGTTTGCAGGAAGACTAATCTGCGTCACAGGCATTCACTGGTGTGTGTAGCGCGCGTCATTTCAGAGAGCATTGCAATACTAACTGGACGGAGACACGATGGTGAGACAAGATAGTCGCCAACCAAAACTCACATTTGACGCTGCTAAAAAAGGGCTGACAACAGCAGCGGCGGATTCAAACATGGCCGGAGCAAGAGCAGCGAGCAGTGACTCCCCCCCCTGCGGGATCAGACATGCAACAAATCTTGCAGGCGATGCATCAGGGGTTTGCCACAGTGGTGGACAAAGTTGACAGAATGTCCTCAAGGCTAGATGCCCTGTTACACAAGGTGGACCAACATGAGGAGCGGATAAAGGCGCCGGAACAATGCATATCGGACAATGATGACACTACTGCCTCCCACACGACCCAATTGGCCCGGATGGACAATCTGCTGCGGGTCATAGCATCGAAGAATGAGGATTTGGAGGCCCGCAGCAGACGCAATAACATCCGCGTCACGGGTATTCCAAAGTCCACAGACACGGGCAGGATGGAAATTTATGTGGAAAAACTACTCCGCACATCCATTCGAGAGGACGCCTTTTCAGCGCAGTTCATTGTAGAACGGGCGCATAGATCTCTGGGTCCCGTGCCCAAACCTGGTACTCCGCCACAGCCCATTATAGCGCGCCTTTTTAATTATCGTGATCGGGATGTAGCCCTGAGGGCAGCCCGTACCAAACAGAATTTGACGTACAATGGCATAACCTTTTCAATCTATCCAGATTTCACCCCGATTGTACAGGAGGAAAGACGCAAGTTCCTTGAAGTTAAAAAGAAATTGCGCGCTGCACAAATAGACTATGCATTGCTATACACGGCGCGGCTTCGAGTAACTCATCAAGGGAAGCAACGTTTCTTTACAAATCCGCAAAAGGTGGAGGACTATCTAAAATCTATCAGAAGGGCGCAGAGAGGTGGACATGGCCGAGATGATGCGCACAGAGAAGTTCCGTCGGATGCAGAGGAGGAAGCTGGAGCTTATATGTGACTGCACTGTTTGCGCACTGATGAAACACTGTGCTCATGATTTCTGAGGGGGTCTAAGATCTGAAGACATGATATAATTCAAGAGTTGGGGTTCGTGAGCCCAATCCAGTGGTAAAGTATTCCCGGGACCACTATCTCTCCTCAGCCGAACCCGAGGGCGGTACAGGAATCACGGCTGGGGGAGGGCATAGTGGCTGTGCGCTCTTTGTGTGGTTCCCCATACGGGTGTACCCCCCCCTTTTTTTGGAACTGATTTCTTGGGGACTGCTTGACCTTACAGAGGGGCAGGTGGGCGGGGGGTATATACTGGCATGTTGGGGGCGCTTCAGTGGGTGGGTAGGGAGTAAAGGGGAAACGTTTGCACGAGATTATATTTACAAGGACAATTACTGTGTGTTGGGACAGAGAGGAGGATGGTGGGGAGGGGTTACTTGACAAGGTTGGGGGATGTCAGCAACTGGGTGGAGGGGGGGAAGGATGGTTATTATAGGACACAGGACAAAGCACAGGTTCAGACTTACAGACAGTTTAGGAACCCCTACGGGCATGGTAGAGAGAGAACCTTTAGCAATAACGCCTAACGCAGTTTCAATTGGAAATGGCTGAAGACATGGGAACCTCTCACTTGACAGTCCTTTCCTGGAACATCCGAGGTCTTAATGACGCTAGGAAAGGCAGAAATGTCTTGGCCTATTTAGATCGCCAACAGGTTCACATAGCACTAATGCAAGAGACTCACCTTGCAGCGCGACAGAGTACCTCCTTTGCAAGTCGATGGGCAGCAGTTAGAGTGTTCTCCTCATATTCGTCATATTCCAGGGGCACTGCTATTTTAATCAAGAAGCGGCTCCTTTTTACGAAGATTGGGGATATGAGCGATGCAGAAGGTAGATATGCTATAGTATGGGACAGGCTTGGCACAGCTACGGTCACCATTGTCAGCTGTTATGCACCAAATATTGATATGCCGGAGTTTTTCACGACACAGTGGGGAAAAATTGCCAGCATTGGATCTATGCACATAATCTGGGGCGGGGATTTTAATGTGACTATAACACCTACACTGGATAGAGCGGATAGGTGTATGCAATACAATAAAAAATCTAGGGATGCTTTACAAGGTATTATAGAAGAAGGAGGCTTGATTGATAGCTGGTGTTTTTTGCACCCTGGGAGGAAGGAAGGGACGCATTTCACATCCTACACCAACACTTGGGCCCAGCTTGATTATTGTTTTCTGTCTAGAGGGCTGAGCACGGATATGGGCGAAGCTCTGCACTTAGCCAGAACCTACTCAGATCATTGTCCAGTGAAGATCCACTTGCGATTACCAGGTTATGATGGTACTAGGCCCCCGTGGAGATTACAACCCACTGCCCTACTGGATGAAGTATTTAGAACAGAATTAGGTGAAGAAATAGCTGCATTTTTCCCCCGTAACAAGGGATCGGTGGAGAGTGTGGAGGTGATATGGGAAGCATTCAAGGTCGCGGTTAGGGGCTATTGCATCTCTAAAAGCTTTGGTGTGCTGCGTGACATTAGAAACTCCATATACAAGTTGGAAAGAGAACAAAGTACTAGAAGCACAGATGACTAGAAGCAGAGATGGGAGACTACATAAGGAATTTAGGGCCAAGCTATCTGAGTTTGAAGAGGAGGCGGCAAGAAAAGGGAAATTCAGAGGGAAACACTGGGTGGCCCGCAGATACTGTGAGGGGGAGAGACCAGGTCGAGCACTAGCAGAAATTATTAGGAACCCACGTTTTGAAACAATATATTGGAGATCAACACGAGGGATGGCGGACACTATCAGGACACAGAGGGGATTCTACATGCATTTCAGGCACATTACAAGACGCAATACACGGCACGGGGGCAGGTGGCAAAGGGGACTGAAGCATTTTTAGATGATATAGCATTATGCTGGCTAAATGATGGACACAGAGGTTTTTTAGGCGCCCCTTTGGAGCTGGACAAGATCAGGGAGGCTATTAGGTCATTGAAAAATGGTAAGGCATCTGTAAGTGATGGGCTGCCGGCTGAGTTTTACAAGCAATACATCGACATAATGGCCCCAGTACTCAAGGAGGTCTTCGAAGAATCCTTAGAGATAGGAATATTGCCCTTCTCGATGCGGGAAGTGGTTATCACTTCCCTTTTAAAGCCGGGGAAGGACCCCGCAGATTGTGATTCTTATCGTCCACTATCCCTCATCAATTGCGACGCTAAAATACTGGCCAAGGGGCTGGCCATGCGTCTCTCTCTTCTAATGATCAAGATAGTACTTCCTGACCAGGCGGTTTTCGTTCCGGGAAGATCAACAAGTCATAATTTGCGCACCCTCTTTTCGCTGATTCAAACTATCAAACCCGAATTTCCGGTGGCCGCAGTGTTTTTGGATGCTACAAAAGCATTTGATTCGGTCGAGTGGCAATATTTATTCACCATATTGCAAAGGATGGGTTTTCCTAAATTGTTTATGTCTTGGATTAAATTGCTCTACACCCAACCCACCGCTAGGGTCTTGGTTAATGGTCACCTGTCATCACAGTTATCACTCACCAGAGGTACCCGACAGGGGTGCCCGCTTTCTCCCCTACTGTTCCCCATAGTGATAGAGCCTTTGGCTTGTCGGATACAACAGTTACACAAAACGAGCCCGTTCAAGTGCTTTCAGAGACAAATAGGGGTGTCACTATACACGGATGACTTGACATTATATGTAACTGACCCTCAAACAAATCTTAACCCCCTACTGTGAGAATTTCTGGTGTTTGGAGGGATATCAGGCATACAGATAAATTGGGGCAAATCGCAGTTCTTCCCACTCACTGCTGCATTAGGGGAGTTCCAGCTGGATTACCCACTGGAGTGGTGCAGCTCGGACCTCCGATACTTGGGTATCCAAGTCTCTAAGGATAGAGAAGAGACACTGAGATTAAACTATGGTACAGTGATTACCAAATTGGCGGATAATGGAAATCGCTGGATCTCCTTACCAATCTCTATGGCGGGCAGAGCGTCGCTCATTAAGATGGTCGTCTTGCCTCGCTTCCTATATATGTTCCTCAATATACCTTATTTCCCAGGGGCCTTCTTTTTTAAAACGTTGTGGTCGGAGCTGCTGAGGCTGTTCTGGGGGGTAAACAACCGCGCTTAAAGTGGTCTACAGTGACACTACCATATGATAAGGGAGGATTTGATGTGCCAGACTTCGAGATGTACTATATGAGCGCGCAGGCACAATACGCGTATCACTGGATGGTACCAACACCATTCATGCCACAACTTGCAGCCGAAGATTGGGTGGCTCATCCGCTCCCACTAGCTGGCCTCATACACGGCCCTGTTGAGGCTTTAGAAACTCCACTTACTACAGTATCATGCACGATCGATGCCTGGCAACGGAGAGCGCGTAAATTGCAGTTAAAGCTTTTGTTCTCTCCACTGATGCCACTGAAATACCATCCTAAGATGCCTCTGCTACAGGAACTGGGGTTTCAGGCTTTGTGTAGGCGACTTAGGATTGCCAAATGGGGGATTTATTCCTGGATGGGAAATTCCGCAGTAAGGAGCAATTGTTTCAGGAGCTCCAACCCACCCCCCTAGACACATTCTATTATATACGCTTAACACAGGGGTTGAAAGTAGTCCTACCAGATTACCCTAAAGAGCCGGACAACGTCATCCCACTGCATGGGATGCTGAGCTCATTAACTGGCGGACATATGGTGTCAAATATGTATCGCAGCATCAGGACAAACAGTCCGGGGGCTGATAGCACTGCTCGTAAACGCTGGAGTGCTGATATTGGTTACAAAATATCGGAGGCACAATGAGGCTATTGTTGTGGCATGACAGCTAACATATCAGCGAGTTGCCGGCTTAAGGTAATACACTACAAGTTTCTACAACGGCTTTACTATACGCTAGTAATGAAACTCAGGTTTCGGCTGTCTGAGGACGATAGGTGTGCACGATGCAAGGCGGAAGGAGCAGGGTTCCTACATTTGGCCTGGGAGTGCCCTGGAGTGTGTGAATATTGGACGGCCGTATACACGGCCCTTCGGGCAATGACAGGGCATACATTTGACAGAGACCCACTTATCCTTCTACTAGGATACACCCTACTGATACCCAAACAACACCGGAAGCTGCTAGACATTGCCTTATTGCTTGCTAAACGCAGAGTAGCATGTCGCTGGGGACGGCGCAGAGCACCGAAATTCAAAGATTGGCTTACAGATCTCACATACTGTCAGGAACAAAATGGAGTATATGCGGAGACGCTGCCTATGAAGTGTAGACCCAGGGATATCTGGGGCCCCTTACAGACATACCATCTGAGCAACACAGAAATATCGGATGATGCAGAAGTGGATGTGGGTGGCGAAGATATTGCCCTCTGATCATGAGTATAATTTTAGGCACTACTGACAATGGTGGGAGTCAACATGTAGGATGAGTGCCCCATTGAAGCTATACCAAAGTATGTTATAATGTTGTTATTAGACTAAGTATGCTCTAGCAATGACTGTAGTGATGTCTTTTTTGTACTGCTTGCCCTCCCGATACAGCAGGAATTTACTTCGCAATATGACTTGAGGATGTGCTGGATAAACGCTTTCTCATGATGCTCATATCCTGCTTAGAGACTTATGACTATAGGATATAAATCAATCATACATGCTGCTGTATAATGCTGATAATATGATGATGCAAAAAGGTTTTACAAGTTGTTTACCGCCTGTGCCTGGAGAACCATCTGTTCTATTTTTTTTGTTTTTTGTTTCACTGTACGGAAAAAAGTATAAATAAATAAAAAAAAAACTCTAATGCTAAGAGCCCTGCATTTTGTCCATTACTACATCATATCAATTACTCTGTCATTCGTTAGTGTATCAAACATAGAGAAAGAGATTTGACCATTGCAGCAAGTTAATACATCATCACAAAGATTTATGATTATCCACTAGAGCAGGTAACTTCTTTGAATTATTTCATAAACATTCCAGGTTTCAAATTATATTAACCTCATCCTAGAACAATTCTAAGAGTGGTAGATCACACTTTTTCAGACCTCATGGTCTGTATTTCTAGTTACACCATCAGTCAATATTCATGTGACATTCTCAGATTTTTCACCATTAATCATGGGGAGAGTAATAAAGTGATTAGTTACCTCCTCACTCAGTGTTCATTTGCCTGTGAGTGTTTCTACTTCCTTTTGATCACCGTGAGTTTGTTTCCTTTTTTAAAAACAACAGAAACCGTCACTTTAACCGTTCGGTTACACAGTTATCATTATCTATACATTGTACCTTACAGACTTTCATATTACAATTCTTCATTATACCTGTAGTAGCATGCCTATAGACTTGTCACTCTCCTTTTATCATCCAAGTTCTATCCAGACACCTATATGGCTCTCTCCAATGTATTTGATAGTCTGCACATGCAGACTATTGAATACATTAAAAGGAGAGTGACAATAAAAGGAGAGTGACAAGTCTATAGGCATGCTACTCTATGTTTGATACACTAAAGAATAACACAGTGATTGATATGATGTAGTAATGGACAAAGGGCGGTGCTCTTAGCAATAGAGTTTCCCATACCGTCCAGAGTACAATGACCTCTGTATTGAATGTACTAAAGATGTGGAAAATCTAGTACTTGAATATGTAGATGCATGTCTACATTGCATTTGTGATCATGGTCTCCATGTACAGAATTGATTTGGTTTTTGAAAGATGTAAATATGTAAATATGAGAATGTACTTTTTTTTAAAAAGCTATGTGGTTTTTAAAATTAGAATATTTTGTATATTTTTTGTAGCCCTGAAGAAGTCTTTCAAAAAGACGAAACACGTTGGCTACTTCAGAAAAGACAAAATAATGATTGAAGAAATACAGATTTGTGTGAATTGATCCTTTCTGAGTGTGCGGGCCGCAAATATTTATACAAGTATCTGTTGTGGAAGGTTCTTCCACAATTAAGCGACTCAAAAGGATCTGTCTCTCTGTTGGCTAACGCACCTCTTGTAAATACAATTCCCTAATTTTAATAAGTGCGGTATCGTTTCCTAGATCCTTGTTTGTGAATCCTTGGCAGGGAACTAGGCGGTTGCCAGGGAGCGGTTGATGGTGTGGTAGAGCATGGGTGCAATGGTGTCGGTGGCTCTGTTGAAAATGTGGTGGGGGCAGGGGTCCGTGGGGGACCCAGAGTAGATAGACTTCATTGTCTTTATTGTGTCTTCGGTGGTGAGGGCTGTCCAGTTGCTGATCGCTGGCTTCAGGGTGTCGGGAGTGGTTGGTGAGGTTCAGTGTGTTGGTTGTCTTTGTCGAAGTTGTCGTAGATGCCCTTGATTTTGTGGTGGAAAAAGGTGCTGAGTCTGTCGCAGAGGTCTTGTGAGGGAGGGATGTCAGTGGCTTTGCTGGTGGGTTGGGCGAACTCCTTGATGATGTTGAAGAGTTCTTTGCTGTTGTGTGCATGAGTGGAGATTCTGTCTTCAATCGCTTTTTTTCTTGTTTTTCTGATGAATTGGTGGAGGGCGTTGGTGGTGGCTGAAGTTGTTGTGGGCTTCTGTGGATTTGGTGTTCCTCCAGGCCTTCGAGGCGGCAGCAAGTGCGTCTGGACTCTCGAAGTTCGGTGGTGAACCTTCTAGCTTTCTTGGCGTGGGTGTTGTTTTTCTTGAGGGGGGATATGGTGTTGGCGCTGTTGGAGATCCATATGTGCAGGGTTCTGGCTGCGGTGTTGGAGTCGTCGTTTCCCGTGATGGTTGGGGTGGAGTTGCTGAGTGATGAGGTTAGCTGGTCGACAGTGATTCTGGTCCGGTTTCTTCGTGTGAGCAGGTGCTGGTGTCTGTGGATGGTGGGTGTTCTGAAGGTGAAGTGGACGCATTGATGGTCAGTCCATGGAAGTTTGTTGGTGTGGCTGAGGTGATGGAGTTTCCTGTTGTGAAGAGGGGGTCAAGGGTGTGTCCTGCTGAGTGCATGGATTCGGTCATGACTCGGCGGAGTCCAATGTTGTGGAGGTCGTCCAGGAGGAATGTGGTGCTGGGGTCCAGTTGGTTGTCGAGATGGAAGTTGAAGTCTCCCAGTAGGGTGTAGTTGGTGGACACGATGGCATGTGGAGAGATAATGTCCGTGATGGAGTTGGCAAAATTCTGCGGGGTTCAGACGGTCAGTAGATGAGGGTTCCTTGGAGAGTGGAGGTAGGGCTGGCCAGTATCTTGAAGTAAAGGTGTTCCATCAGGTCTGTGGGCTTGTCGGGTAGTGTGCTCAGGTGGAGGGTGGATTTGTGGACCATTGCAATTCCTCCTCCCGGGCGGGTGGGGCGGTCCTTTCTGCAGATCTTGTATCCTTGGGGAATGGCGATGGGGATGTCCCATCCCGAGGTGGTTTTGGTCCATGTTTTGGTAAAAAATGCTACGTCCGGGGTAGTGCTGTCGAAGAGGTCCCAGATTTCTGTGTCGTGTTTGTGGAGGGATCGTATGTTGAGGAAGATGCATTGCAGGGTCTTCGGTTTGGTTGTGTTCTTGCGGGCGGATTGCGCTGGGTCAGTGGTCTTGGCGCCAGTTGCGGTGACAGCTGAAGGGTCTGTGGGAGTCGGCTGGTGATGCTAGCTTGCAGTTGTTTTTGCTGCCTGGGTTGAGAGCGTGGAGTGCTGCTGGGTCATAGCGTTGGTGGTGCAGAGATCCAGGGTTCCTGGCGCTGGTCGCGGACGGGCGCAGATGGGCTTTTCTTTGACGCCCCAGCAGGGCAGCCCCTGCGTGACCGCACAGTGGCCGCCATTAAGTAGAGGTTGGGGAGGGCTGGAAAGCTGGGAGGCGGGGAGGGGAGCTGGATTGGGCCGTTCGCACTTGTCGTGCTGGGGGAGAGGCTGCAGGGGCAGCAGCAGCAGGGAATAACGGGATGAAGAAAGTCAAAAGGAAAAAGGCAAAAAGAGAGAGAAAAGTGCAAATAAGGCAGCAAAGTGCAAGAAAGAGTGGAGGAAAGACACAGAGGGCACAAGAGATGAGGATAAAAAATGAGTGGAAAATGAAGGAAAGACACAGAAGGAGAGTGAAGGGGGAGCTTGAAATGAGGGCAACGCAGCAGAAAAAGTGCAAGAAAGAGTGGAGGAAAGACACAGAGGACACAGGATAGTGAAAGGGGGAGATTGAGATGAGGGTAAAAAACGACTGAAAGACGGAGGAAAGACACAGAAAGAGAGTGAAGGGGGAGCTTGAAATGAGGGTAACATTACTGAAAATGAAGGAAAGATCCAGAAGGAGAGTGAAGAGGGAGATAGTAGTGAGGGGAAAAATTTGTGAAAAAAGAGAGAAAAAGCGGAGCTAGAGAATGGAGACAGAGGTCCACTGGACCACCAGGGATAAGGCACAGGTGAAACCTGCAGGTGGAGGAGGGCCGCGAACACCAACACTCGAAAGTGCAGGGGTTCTGGGGAAGGTCTCACTAAATGGTGGAGCTTCGAGGGAGAGATAGCAGTTTCACTGACAGTGAGGGAGTGGCAGGGGGATTGCTGGATTGCATGGGTACTACCTGGGTAAATGAAGGAGTAAATCAGTAATTTGTAGGTAGTTAGAAGACGGCTAGGTAGTGCTCAGGGGATTGTAGCAATGCATATGTTAGTGCCTGGGCTATTGCATGAGTACATGGGTAGTGACTGGATGATTAGAGTACTGCAAGGAGAGTGCATGGTGAATTTATAAGTGCTTGTGTTTTGACGGAGTGATTGGATAAGGACATGGGACTTCCTAGGTGACTGGAGGAGTGCATAGGCACTGACAGCGAGATTGCTGGACTGCATAGGCAGTTCTCAGGGTATTGTAGCAGTGCATGTGTTAGTGCCTGGATGATTGCAAGAGTACATGAGTAGTGATTGAATGATTAGAGTGCTGCAAGGAGAGGCATGATAAATGTATAAGTGCTTGGGTTTTGGCCGAGTGATTCAATAAAAACATGGGGCTGGCTGGGTGATTGGAGGAGTGCATAGGTAGTGACAGGTAGATTACTGGACTACAAATGTAGTGCTCAGGGGATTGTACCAGTGCATCTGTAAGTGCCAGGGTCATTGCATGAGTACGTGGGTAGTGACTGCATGATTAAAGTACAGCAAGGAGAGTACATGGTGAATTTATAAGTGCTTGGGTTTTGGCGAAGTGATTTGAGAAGTATATGGTGCTGGTGGAATGATTGGAAGAGTGCACAGGGAGTGACAGGGGGATTGCTGGACTGCATAGGTAGTGCTTTGGGGATTGTAGCACTGCATGAGTTAGTGCCTGGGTCATTGCATGAGTACATGGGTAGTGACTAGATGAATAAACTACTACAAGGAGAGTGCATGTCAAATTTATAAGTGCTTGGGTTTTAGCGCAGTGATTGGATAAGTACATGGTGCTGGCTGAGTGATTGGAAGAGTGCACAGGGAGTGACAGGGATTGCTGTACTGCATGGGTAGTGCTCTACAGACTGTAGCACTGCATGAGTTTGTGCCTGGGTCATTGCATGAGTACACTGATAGTTAGTGGATGATTAGAGTGCTGCAAGGAGAGTGCATGATAAATTTATAAGTGCTTGGGCTTTGACAGAGTAATTGGATAAGGACATGCTACTGTCTGGGTGACTGGAAGACTGCAGAGGCAGTGACAGGGCGATTTCTGGACTGCATGGGTACTACCTGGATAATTGAAGGAGTAAATCAGTAGTGTGTAGGTGGTTAGAGGACTGCATGGGTAATGCTCAGAGGATTGTAGCAGTGCATATGTTAGTGCCTGAGTCATTGTATGAGTACATGGATAGTAACTGGATAATTAGAGTGTTGCAAGGAGAGTGCATGGAAAATTTATAAGTGCTTGGGTTTTGGCGCAGTGAATGGATAAGAACATGGTGCTGGCTGGGTGATTGGAAGCGTACACAGGGAGTGACTGGGGGATTGCTAGCCTGCATGGGTAGTGCTCTGGGGATTGTAGTACTGTACGGGTTAGAGCCTGGGTCATTGCATGAGTACATGGGTAGTGAATGGATGATTAGGCGACTACCAGGGCTCTTTTTTGAGCCACTCAATAACCCAACATCTAACCAAGCTTTTAAAAAAAAAGTAATTCTTTTTGCTTGGAGTCGCGCACCCATCGGGTTCACACTAGTAGCCCGCACTGGGAGCCGTGCACCCATCGTGTTCACACTAGGGAACCCTATCCCCGAGGCCTGCCCTCGTGGCTGGGAACCGTGGGGAGAGCCCCACTGCCCCCACGGTCCCATAGGCTCCCCCCCTCCTGCGGGAACCGGCATTGCTTTTCCATAAGGGGTGCTGCTAACATGTAGCTACCCTTGTGGAAAGTAATCTGCTTTGGATTTTGGAAGTGAGAGCAGAAAACCTACCCAAGAGCTTCAGGAGGGGGGACGCATGGCCCCCTACCTATCATTACAAAGCCCCGGGATGGTGGTGGTCCCGGAGCTTGGGGGTTTGAAATAGGCCCCCATATTTACATATTTAATGCCCGGGGAGGTGGTGGTCTTTGGGGTGTGTGGGGGGCTTGAGCCCCCCCCACACAGGTTCAAATTATTTTAAAAAACCCGGGGTGGTCACTGTCCCCGGGTCAGTGTGGGGGGATTGGGACCACCATGCTTATTTCTAACAGCCCCTGTGAGGTGGCAGTTCCTGGGTCTGTGTGGGGGCACATGCCCCTTCAGTAGTTGTTAAAGCCCCAGGAGATGGCGGTCCCTGGGGCAGCATGGGGATTGGCACCCCCACCCATTTTTTTTTTTCAAAGCCCCGGGGAGGTGGTGGTCTCCAGAGCCCCCGCAGGCCCCCGCTAATATATTGGCAGTGTCCTCGGGATTCATGACCCCATCGCGATTCCCTCTAAAACTATTTAAAAAAAATGTTTTTTATGGCCTTGGGGGTCCTTGTGGGACACGCTGAGCAGGCCTAGGGGTTCAGAGTGTTTCTAGTCTGTCCCCTTTTCTTGTTAAAAAATTAAATATTAAGAACAAAAGAATAAAAAGTGTAGCATCGACTGTTTGTGTTGATTATTGCACGGACAGAATAAAAGGTCGAGATTAGGGGTGAAACCCACGGGAAATAAGAGCATACATTTCATTGTGTCAGTTCTCAGCCGAAAGAGTACGCCCCTTTCCCAAAGGCCTAACAAATAGCTAGAGACCGCTGGGGGGGGGACAGCCTCAATATGCATGTATCTGGCAACTGACTTTTTTTATGCTCTGTGGCCAATCTAGAACTTTTATATGATGCATAGAGGGTTCTTTGGAGGGATTTACTACTAATGGAGCCAAGGTCTGAGGGATTTACAAATACAAATTCATGGTTCACACTAGCTAAGCTTTGGTGGACCGCAGCCAGCCATGGTATTTCCATACCCCTGTCGCATTTCAGATAATCTAAGATTATCTCTCTAGTGAGTTGGGCAGCGGGGTTTTTCCAGATTCTCAACCAGAACAGGGTAGGGCGAGCCTTAATGTAGTCTTCAATGTACGGCAAATTTAATTCACAATGACTAGCATATTTCGATGATGAAATTGATGCACCCAGGATTTTACGATAAAATCTATTCTCTTCACCCTGAAGGGTAGCACTATTAGTGTGCCCCCAGACTTCAGCACCGTAGGTTGCAACTGGTATACATTGAAGTCTGAAGATCTTAATAATTGCGGGCACCACCTCTATGTTCCTTGGCTTAGGAATCCCAAGTATAATGTTAATAGAGTTTGTAAACTTCCTCATACAGTGGGCCACATGATCAGTCCACGACCCATTAGATGCAAATACCAAACCACGGTATGGAAAAGTGCGAGTGCTGAGTAAACAGTTAGAATTTAAAACTATAGATGAATTAAAATGCTTCTTAGACCCACGCGCCATTAGAAGAGATTTTTTAAAGTTGATGTATAAATCCAGGGCTGCCATAAACTCTACAAAGCCATGGACCAAGGAGCAGAGAGATTTAGGGGTACACCCCATCAGCACCGCATCGTAGGCATATAGCAATGCAGGGAGCTTATTACCATTGATAAATGGGACGTCCTGGGTTAGTGTTGCCAGAGACGTATTTAAATCATTAATGTATAAAATAAATAGGAGGGGGGCCAGGACACAGCCCTGCCTGACCCCTCTTCATACCTCAATGGCATTGGAGACCTCACCATCCCTGCTAATGCGCACCCGGGCGTGTAGGTCTTTGTGCAAATAAGCTAAAATAGAGACGAGGGACTCGTCCAGTCCATAGTTTAAAAGTGTGGCCCATAGCCGAGATCTGTTAACAAAGTCAAAGGCCGACCTGAGGTCCATGAATGTCAGATATACAGGTGTTTTCTTTGCTATGTTATATTTAAGCATGGGCAAATTTTGCGAATTCGCGATTCGTGAATTTGCGAATTCGCGATCTGCAAAATACGCGAATTTGTGAGAATATGCAGATTTTTATATTTTTGCGTGTTCGTGGGGCACTTTGCGTGTTCGCGGGTTTTTTTTGGGGGCGAGACCGTGATGCGCCCTCTGGTTCATCACTGCCACCCTCTCGTTTTTTATGCCCTTCTGCCCTCTGTCCCACTCGTTTTTGTGCCTTTCTGCCCTCTACCCCACTCGTGTTTGTGCCCTTTTGCCCTCTGCCCCACTCGTTTTTGTGCTCTTCTGCCCTCTGCCCAACTCGTTTTTGTGGTCTTCTGCAGTGGAAGAGGTGTGGCGCCGCGGCCAGGGCGACTGACGCTGGAATCTGGGGACCACGGTTCGATCCCCGGCTACGGCGGCAGGTCAGCCCAGCACCATGTGACTCTGGGCAATAGCTCGCTTAATCTTCCCGACGGCCCCCCAGCGCCTAGAGACCCTTACGGGTGATTGTGCGCTTTACAAATGTGGACTTTACTTTTTTACTCTGCCCCACTCGTTTCTGCCCTCTGTCCCACTCGTTTTTGTGCTCTTCTGCCCTCTGCCCAACTCGTTTTTGTGGTCTTCTGCCCTCTGCCCCACTCGTTTCTGCCCTCTGTCCCACTCGTTTTTGTGCTCTTCTGCCCTCTGTCCCACTTGTTTTTGTGCTCTTCTGCCCTCTGCCCAACTCGTTTTTGTGGTCTTCTGCCCTCTGCCCCACTTGTTTCTGCCCTCTGTCCCACTCGTTTTTGTGCTCTTCCCCTCTGTCCCACTCGTTTTTGTGCTCTTCTGCCCTCTGCCCAACTCGTTTTTGTGATCTACTGCCCTCTGCCCCACTCGTTTCTGCCCTCTGTCCCACTCGTTTTTGTGCTCTTCTGCCCGCTGCCCAACTCGTTTTTGTGGTCTTCTGCCCTCTGCCCCACTCGTGTTTGTGCCCTCTGTCCCACTCGTTTTTGTGGTCTTCTGCCCTCTGCCCCACTCGTTTCTGCCCCCTGTCCCACTCGTTTTTTTGTGCTCTTCTGCCCTCTGTCCAACTCGTTTTTGTGGTCTTCTGCCCTCTGCCCCACTCGTTTCTGTGCCCTTCTTCCCTCTTCCCCACTCGTTTTTTGTCCCCTTCTGCCCTCAGCCCCACTTACAATGGCGCTGGCAAGCTGCCGGCGCCATTCTAAAATAGTTACAAAAGTCAGCTTCAACTTTTGACCCAATCCGTTCCGCTCGCGGATTTTGCGGGGAATTCGCGAATCTCGCGGATTGCAAATTTGCCGAAAATTTGCAAAATCCGCGAGCGGAACGGATTTTCCGCCCATACTTAGTTATATTTGCTGATAATCAAGTTGAGGTTAAGGCATTGTCCCACAGTACCAATGTTACTCCTAAACCCCAACTGACACGGGTGTAAAATCTGGCATTCTTCGGCCCAAAACTTGATTTTGTTATACAGTACCCTCCCCAGAATATTCAAAGTATTATCGATCAGGGAGAACGGCCTGAAGCAACTCGGGTTTGAATGGTCCTCCTTTTTAAAAATAGGCACTATAATACTGGATGACCAAGTATGGGGTATGGGAGAATTAGTTAAATTGTTAAAAACATTTAGCAGTAGTGGCGCCCAAAAATCAGGGTGACTTTTGATTAGATCAATAGGCAAACCATTGGGCCCGGGAGCTTTACATCCTAGGCTCTGGTCAATGGCCTCCTCTACCTCCGATAAATCAATCTGGACCATAGTAATTGGTATAATCTCTTCAATAGGAGTAGGGGGAATCGGGGCATAGGTCTTACTGAAATGAGCCTCCCAAGACTCACTGGAAATATTGCAGCTGATTGACGACATACAGTTACCCAGAGACCTCAAGCCTTTAACAGCCGACCAAAACTCCTTACCGTTTTTTTAGAGTATTGGCCCGAATGAGGTTATCCCTATGCTCTTTTATAATCTCCTCCTTTCTAACTGCAATAGCTCTCTTATAATTCATCCTACGTGATTTAATAAGAGAGCAATCTCTAGGTTTATTAGCAAGTGCCTTGCGAGGTGCTCTATTAGCTGAGTAGCAGTCGGCATTAAACCAGCCTAGATCCAAATGAGTTTTCTTATTGGGCCTAGACAACAGGGATTTAATACCAGTACATAGCTCTGAGAAAGCGCCGACTACATCAGGGTTAAATGCTCTGAACGTCAAACAAGTGTTAATCAGGTCGGGGTAAGATCTTACCATCCTGTCAAATATCGCTTTGTTATCTATACCATGCCAAACCAGTCTAAGGTTATCAGTGGTGGGAGAAAAATCACTGGCACCCTGCGTATTGTCATAGTTTGGTCTGGGCGTAAAGCTCAGAGTCAAATTGATTGGGTTGTGATCACCCTGATGTGTTGAAATTACCTCTGCTTTTAACACACAATTTTCCAGACAAGCAGTAATAAAGATATAATTGATGGTAGAGGCTGAACCCCTGCATCTATAGGTGGGTTCTATGTAGCCATCCCTAGTGGGCACAGCTGTAAGCTCCATATCATCTAAGAGGTTATAGGCACTTAGGAGATCTAGCAGCTGCTCTCCTCTACGACATAACCGTGTTGTGTTAAGTGTGGTCGATTGCTAGGTGAATACCCTTTGGGATTTTTACATTAAAGTCTCCACCTAAGCAGATGCTCTTTGCTTTGACGCCACAATTAACTGCTTGTAAATTAGAAATAAAATTAAACAAATTGATAAAGTTCATATTGAGTACATTTTTAAAATCATTATTATAAAAATTAATAAAGTAGAGGGGAGTCCCTCGTGGGTAAATTGTGACCTGGAAATTATCATTGTTAGTGTCTAGAACCCTAGCACTTCCCTCTGCCCTGATATTGACCCACGTCGAAAGGCCACCAACTGGCCGTCCTGAGTCTGGGGTAGGGGATATGATGTTAAAACATTCAAACCCCTCCAAGAATAAATCCCGGGTTGCCCAGGTCTCTTGAAGCATTACAATGTCTTGGCTGTAAATCAAGTCCAACCAATCAGGGGAATCTAATTTAGAAGCCAAACCCGCGACATTCCAGCTCAATATTTTGAGGGTGGACTCATCATTAAATACAGTTGAGATATTGGGTTCACAAGATAGGGGACAAGTTTGGCCGGGTACACACTCCTCTACCTTCGTTGGCTTTACGTTTTTAAGAGGGATGGGTAGTCAATCTTGACAATCTAAATCTGATAAAGGCATGAATCTATTGAGTAAGGGAAAAGGCCGGGATTTACGAGACAGGTCAGAGCGGAGTGCCTCTGATAAGGGCTTATATAAATAGCCCAATGATAAGGGGCAAATACCAGTGGATGAATTAGCTTGCTCATCCTGTAGTGATAGTATTGAGTTTGCCACAGATGGTCTATCGAAATTGATGACTATACAATCACCCTCGATACATTTTAGGGACGTACCCACCCATCCCACTCTCCGTACCATGATGATATTCTCTATTAGTGATGCCCTAAACCTTTTATGTTTGGAAAGCCAAGCCAAGCTCCCATGATTCAGTCTGGTTAATCCTTAGAGGGGGAACACCTGCTAAAACGACAACATATGGGTTTGCTTCTGGGGGTAGATTTAATACCTCCCTATTGCCTCTATCGTCTGACAAACGGGTGGGGTCAGTAACGCCCTCTTGCGGTATGTTACCTACAGCCCGAGTATTAATTGGGGCCGCAGGGGAAATAGAAATAGATGGCGTGATTTGTGTGGCACAACCTTCAAAAGTTCGAATTGTCTCACTATTCGCAATATTCATATTTGACCCACCAGCACCCCCAGGTTCAAAACACACCCATATTTTGTTGCACATATCACACTGGGTAAACCCTGACCCTGAGTTCAAATTGGGGTCATCAATCGCGGTCTGTTGGTGGACTGGGGAGTTATTAAGAGGCTTAGCTGACATTCCCAAATCAGGGGACACAATCATATTGGGATTTGTGGTCAGAACAGTGTTGGAAATCACAGGCTGAAGCATAGATGGCAAGGATTGTGGGTCAAGCAAACAATCCCTCAGATTGACAAGGAAACTATCAAGTACTGTTTTTACACTATCAGTGATGGTGTCCACAATATAGCTTGCGGCCAAGTCGCTCCTGCTATCGGTAAAAGACAAATGAATCTCAGTCTGAGTTCCAATTGAACGACTGGGGGAATTAATAGCTGGTGTGTGTACCTGTGCCACGGCTGTTATGTGATTACTAGGAGGGTGTATCCAACAGTTCAATGTTGTGCGTGATGAACAAGGACGAGTCGGTTGCTTCCTCTTGATGCTTACTGCTTTAGCTGGTTTCCTTTTACGTTTCGCCCCAGTAGGTATGTCACTATTCGTTATGGTGGCTGATATGTTGATGTCTAGTGCAGGGGCATGGGATATGGTGTCACCTCTGGAGTCCGCATAAGTAATGGTGGGATTGTCTACGTTGCCGGCAATCAAGTTAATACTCTCCACTGTTGGAATCAAAGATGGCAATGATACCCCCAGGGCAAGAGAGAGGCGCCTCTTGGTCAGTTCAATCTCATTGCTGACAACACGGACTGCTCTTTCAAGCATATTATCAATGCTTGTTGTGGCAGGCCTAGATACCAATTGTCCCAAGCGCTTCCCCATTGTCACGGACACTTGTGACTATAAACAGTAAAAAGTAATGTAAATATACTTGGCTCACCTAGGGGATTGAAATCAGCAGATCACCGATAAAAGGGGGGTGGCCCAGGCCAGCCTCGGACGGGCTCAGCGGGCCCGCCCTTGGCCTGGCCTTCGGTCGGGCAGTGCCAGTGTTGCAGGAGCCCTGCGTTGTTTTTAAGCGCCTCCTGGCACTTTGCTGCGGCGAGCGTGGCATTGGCGGCGGTTCCTGCCGCTAAGGATGCTGGGATGGGTGGTCCCGGCTGGCGTTCTCCGCTCCCCACCGGAACTGGGACAGCAGGACAGCCCAACTGACTGAACTGGCGGTGGACGGCAAAGAGCAGCATTTCCCCAGGTAGGTTTTCACAGATAGGAAAGGACTCCCGTGTTGCGGGAGCCCTGCGTTGTTTTTAAGCGCCTCCTGGCACTTTGCTGCGGCAAACGTGGTGTGCTTGGCGTTTCCTGCCACTAAGGATTCTGGGATATGTGGTCCCGGCCAGCGTTCTCCGCTCCCCGCCGGAACCGGGACAGCAGGACAGCCCAACTGACTCAATTGGCGTTGGACGGCAAAGTGCAGCATTTCCCCAGGTAGGTTTTCACAGATAGGAAAACAATCAGTGTCGGCATTTTTCTCCTTCAATATATGCTGTGCAATGTAGCATATATTGAAAAAGAAAGAATGAGGAGAAATTAAAACAATTCTCCTTGTTGTGCCTTGCTACACCAATTGGAGGATGGTCCAGCATTCACACACATGTCCAATGTATGATTTCTGATAAATCTAGAGATGTGTCTTGTTCTATGAGTGTTCTGTGCAAACACGCACAGCAACACCTATAGAACGCCCTTTAAATGCAAAGTAGTGTGTATGATGAGGTCGTATTCACATGGAGAAGAAAAGCTACACAGAGTGCCTTTTCCTCTCTTTGTAAATATGAAAGAGTGTCTTGCGCTATGACTATGTTACAAAACGTGACATATTGTTGGCACAGGATGCTTCTAAATTTTTCCCCATAAGTGCTTAGGTATTGTAAGACTGTTACAATAAGAACATATTGCTAGTTCATTGTTTGAAAAACTGCATGAGAGTTACAGGAGGTGAGCAGAGAGTTATCTCTTCAAAGATCCTCGAAGAAGAATGATTGAAATGATTGCGGTCCTTCAATAGGTACAATGGGAAATGTTATGAACCAATCAAATCTTTTTTTTTCAGGTCACATGGTATCCTATGACAGGGAGATTCCAAAACTACATAGGATACACTGGGTATTTTGAAGACTGTATTAATACTTTGTAGCTTCTTGCAGATGTGCATGCATAGTATATAAAGAACTTAACTTGTACTAGGGTTAGTGGCTAGGCCAATCCTTAACTATATGACTAATAAGTAGAGTAATTTCAGTACTGCAAAGAGAGAACAAGATACATTTATAAGTACTTAGGATTTGGCAAAGTGATAGGATATGTTTATAGAGTGGTGGGTCCTGATGTGACATGTGCAAACACACTCTGTGACGTGTTTTAAGTTGAGGAATTTAGTCTCTTTTAATCCTGAAAGTCCCTGGGTCCTACTAGCCCACCAGGTCTCTCTATTGAACACTATATAGCTGCGTTGCAGAGAGGTGGTCTGAATCAATGTCCCATTGTACACCTCTCTGCAATGCAACTCTATGGCACTTTCTGCATATATCTGGTGGGATAGTTGGCCCCCAGGGACACTCAGTATTCTAGGCAACTTTATCCCGTAACTTACAAACGTCCACAGAGCATCTTTCCACACATATCTACTCTGTCCATCCCCCCTTTCTTCACCAGTGTGCAAACACAGCCCATTGTGCATATTAATAATTAGTTAATCTTACCTTCACAGCAATAGAAATAAAAAACGCTAAACATTTTTTTCAGTTGTTTTTTGTAATTTAAATTTCTGAAAATGTCATATTTTAGAATTAGGATCTGTGAAAGAGATAAAAAATACAGTTATAATATATAATATTATATTTTTTACAACATAACATAATTTTAACATTTTATAAATTATTTTCTTTGCTGTTCTTAGAATATATTGAATTTCACTGCAAACAGTGATTTCAATCTTACTAATCACATAACAGCGGGCAAAAAAAAACAATCAATTAGATTGTTTAAAAGAAAACAAAAGTACATCTAACATATTTTTTATATACTCAACTATTTCTGAACATTCCACAAAAACTACATCCTCAATACCAAACCATATAATACAAATGACACATATATAAAATGCTTTCTTCTAAGAGAATTGTCTTACTTGAATATGAAAGAACTCAAATAATAATAAGATGTACAATTATTTTTAGTTTTCATACACTGTAAATAATGTTCTTTAAAAATATATGCTGACAGAACATGCAAAAAAAGTCCTTAATTCAAATATATACTTTCCTCAAGGCCAAATAGTATTCTTGAAATCGTTTATATTGAAATTGTCCGATATTAATCGTATTAATATATCTTAATAAATTCTTCAGAGGCTGAATTATGTTCCTAAAACTTTGTCTTTAAAAATATTAGATAGGAATTTGGTAATTCGTGAGGCAAACATTGTTTAAAAACCGATTGAGCATAATTTCAATACGTCCATCCTTTATCACATTTTAAGTAGGCAGTGTAATATCCAGATGTTGTGGGAGGACCATCATCAATCAATCAATCAATGCATTTGTAAAGCGCACTACTTACCCATGAGGGTTTCAAGGCGCTGGAGGGGATGGGGGGCGTTACTGCTCGAAGAGCGAGGTCTTGAGGAGTCTTCTGAAGGTAAGTAGATCTTGGGTCAGCCGAAGGTGAGTGGGAGGGTGTTCGAGGTCTTGGCGGTGGGGTAGGAGAAGGATCCGCCGCCGGAGGTCGATCGATGGATGCGGGGGACAAAGGCGAGGACGAGCATGGCGGAGCGGAGTTGGCGGGTGGGGCGTAGAAGCTGAGTCTGCTGTTCAGGTAGGCTGGTCCTGCGTTGTGGAGTGCTTTGTGTGCGTGGGTGAGGAGCTTGAATGTTCTTCCTGATATTGATAGTTGACTTGCTACAAAATGTTTTATTGAGGTTTCCAATTTTCTTCCATCAGCTGTGCAAGTTGTATCATTAAAATTATATATTGTCCATATCTCTGTATAAATAATGTTGATAACATTTCTGATTTGCATTGGTAATACTTCTTGTTTTGATTTGCTCCTTTAACTAGTTTGTTGAAAGACACTGATTTACAGGCTGGTAATGTCAAATATATACATTTTCAGTGTCTATGTTAGTGCTAGATGTAAACATACAATTTTCACATTGATGTTGCCATTTATAATGAAGGCCAAAAAGATTTTCAATTTCTGTTCCTTCATTTTCTAATACTGCAAGCATATACATGAGAAATTCCTGAGCATCTTGTTGGATATTCTGCGTAAAATGTGTAGAACCAGAATATATATCCAAAAGATTACGAACATCAGAAATGCTTTGCTTTTACTTTTATCAGTTCTCGTTTTATCATAAATACAATGCAACAAGGAACAACATCTTTTTTCCTGATTCTCCATAATTTGCTGTTGCAAACTTTTGAGGAAAAAAACAACATTGACCAATACATTAGCATAGCAGTTGATACCTGAACTATTTTCAAACTGATAATCAACAATCTCTTCAACAGTGTCCTTTTTCTTTTTGCTTCCAATCACAACATTATCTTGATTTTCTTCCTTCTCTATAACTTTACTCCAGATATTCTCATATCTTCTTTTTCGACCTACAACACGCTTTTCAAATTAACGATATTGACCTAAATTGGGAGCATAAACTCTTCTTAACCTATTATACTCTTTTACACAGTTTGCATCTACAGTCATCTTTGTCTCATCAAGATCAATGAAAAACAAACCAGATAAAGTTCTGACTCGGGACAAAGCAACATATGCCATACCCTATTTAAACATGGTACTTCCAATGTTCACCAAAGCACTGTCTACAATTAAACCTTGAGATTTATGAATAGTCACTGCATATGCCAGAGAAAGTGGAAACTGTTTTCTACGGACATATAAATCTTCAACAAGCAAAAAATGTACTGAACAACAACCAATTTGTTTTACTTCTTCAATCTGATCAAATTTAATTTTTTTAAATTAAATTCCATCTTTATTCTGATAATTAACAAAATCCACAACTTTACCCATTGCTCCATTAACTATACCTTTTTACTACATCCAAATTACGCCTTAAAATTACCTGTCAGTTTACACATGCATATATATTATTTTCTAAAGCAGCAGTTTTACATATCGATTTTTCTAAAGAATCCAATTTTGTTTTCAATTTTTCTGTCAAAATTATAGTGATTCCTTCATGCTCCATTTTATCAATGGCTTCCATTTTTAATATTTCTTTATTTTATAGCTTCAAAAGTTGTTCATTGAATGTAGAACACTGGCACAGTGTTGGCATCAAGCAGAATATAGATTTATTTTTTGCAATTTTCATACATATTCTCTCAGGAACTATATTTTCATTTGGAAACAAATTGGAAAGTATTCGACTTTGCAAAGCTTGTTTCCCATGTTCTGTCAGTTCTCCAATTCTTATATCTTGAAGAATAGTTCCATAATTAACACTACCCAAAGATTTTCTGGTGTCTTCATGCACAAGTGTTTTAAATACTGGTTGTCCTTTTACGGTAGTTGAGTTGCAGTAGTTCTCCAAAAACTATGACATGTTTTCCTCCAAATAAGACATCATACTCTGTTTTAAAAATTTGCTGCATTCTTAAATGCACAAAAGCAAGCATTAAGTTTGAGACCCTGCTTACCTCATCAATAATCAGAAGTTTCATTTTCTTTAGCACTCTTGAAACTTCATAACAAGCTTCTCCAGATAGCTTGTGATATTCCAATTGTTTCATGCTCCACAGGTAGCATAAGTAAATGATGCAATGTAATTCCTTTAATGTTGTGTGCTGCCAACCAAGTTGGAGCAGTTACAACACAAGACAAATGTTAGTCAGTTGTTTTCTGTAGATAACTGGTCATTATATTAATTAAGGAACTTTTTCCTGTTCCAGCTTGACCTGGTTGAAATGATGTGCATGTGCATTCTTTCTTTTCATGAAGAAATCCATGGTCAATCTGTTGTCTCACTTGCTGATATATTTCTTTATGTTCAACATTTAGTTGTTCTTCCAAATTTCCTAAGTTCATAATATCTTCTTGAGCTTGATGCATTGCTGTTTCCCCTTCATTCATGGCGATTGCTGCTTCATTTTCAAGAATTGGTTACCCATGTGCATGTGCATTCTTTCTTTTCATGAAGAAATCCATGGTCAATCTGTTGTCTCACTTGTTGATATATTTCTTTATGTTCAACATTTAGTTGTTCTTCCAAATTTCCTAAGTCCATAATATCTTCTTGAGCTTGATGTATTGCTGTTTCCACTTCATTCATGGCAATTGCTGCTTCATTTTCAAGAATTGGTTCTCCTATTGGATCTTGACTCAGTGGAGCAGAACTTTGACGGTCTTGAGAACTGTCCCCAGCAATATCAGCTGCAATAGTAGCTTCTTGATCAATTACATCATTAAACATTTTCACATAATTTGCAAAAACAATACATTCTATGGTATCTTTACAAGGATTGAAGGAATCCTCATAGCTCTGAAAATCTCCAAGTAATTCCAATTCTGAACGCCACGGTTTGAACAGTTGCAAAAGTGCTAAATAGTAAAATTTCCTTTTATCAGGAGTATCACAACTCAGTTTTCTGTGATTAATCAAATGTCCTTTCTTTTGTTTCACCAAACATCCTTCGGAACCAATCACTGCATATTTTCCATCATTGATGTTTTCTGTAGTATACCATTTTAAAGTGTAGTTTTGCAGCACTTCATAGAGACATATGTTTTCAAGATGATGACTTCTATTTGGATAATATGTGTCCAACATGTTTATTTTCACAATATCTGTACTTTCCGGATCTATTTCTGCTAAATATTCGATTTCTTCAACAGATTTAAGTACTCGATTTCGCGTTGCCGCAAGACCAAGACTCACCCAAATGATTCGTCTGGATTTTGAGTATAAACTTTCAGATGATAACCAATCTGAACATTCATACGCTCCAATTTCTCAATGGGATAACATCTTCAAACTGAAACTGTATAATTCTTACTAAGACTCTTCTTGTGAGAAATTTCTTCTCACATTTTCAATTCCGTCTTTTCTGATTTTGTAATATTGGGTGTTACATACCAAGCGACATCAATGTAATTATCCGCAAAGTACTGAATATCCATATTAGCATTCCACATTGAAAGAAAAACCGGATTATAATTATTTATGTCTTTTGATTCTTCACTTCTTCTCAAATTGTACGTCATTTTTGGAGACTTTCTAGTGATGGTATGTCTCACAGCTGACATAAAACTGTTTACTCTTCCTTTGGATATTATAGGATGTGGAAATCCAAAACAACATTTGGAATAAAACTTTTCCTTAGACTTGTACTTTCGTCGACAGTATTTCCCACATCGATGACTTTGGAATCATAAGATTTGTTGTCTTAAGTTGTTTTCTTCTGTTCTATTTGGTATAGCACATGTGGCATATTCTTCAATAAAAGATAAAACAGTATCATCGGAATCAGTTTCGAATTTGGGAGCATCCTTGATCCATATCAGCATATGTATATGAGGAACACCTCTAGCTTGATACTCCGTTCTCCAAAAAACAAACCACAACTTCTCCAAGAGGAGGATTCTTTTTATTGCAAATAAGAGCATCATATCTTCAAATCTATGATTGAAATATCTGCATACATTAACAGGATCCAAAGAGCACAATTCTCCAGGTGTCTTGTATTCAATATT
Source organism: Lissotriton helveticus (assembly GCF_964261635.1). Classification (NCBI taxonomy): domain Eukaryota; kingdom Metazoa; phylum Chordata; class Amphibia; order Caudata; family Salamandridae; genus Lissotriton; species Lissotriton helveticus. The sequence continues at coordinate 1,292,526,608 of NC_136059.1, read as the reverse complement.
TTTTATATTCGAATTTGCACTCGAAGAAATTCAGGTAAATCATCCCAAGCGTATTCAGCACAGCTTAGGGTAAGGAACCACGTAGGGGTTCTTAAGTTCCTTAGCATACATTTAAGTTCTCCGTGATGACGGTACAATACTCATTAGTACCACGCTGATATGCCATCAAATAAATCAGCTGAGATTCTAAATGATCCTCTCTCTGATGTTCTTTATCCATAAGTTCCTTTGCCGAAACATTTCAAAGATGTACTCCAGTTTTCAATATGTGGTTGACTGTATATAAAAGTCCAGACCAGTCATTCTCAAACAAAAGAAGAAATATGTATGGCATACATTGTCGAAATCTTGTATCTTCTGCATACAATCTTGTTGTCCGATATGCTGAAGCAGGAATCTGCACTGATCGTTCATCATATCGTCCACCTTTTCCTGTTGGGAACAACTGTGGAAAACAACGAGCTTTCAAACTTTTTTCCCATACACTCATGGGACTTCCCTTTGCTTTTTTCATTTGGAATAATTCATTAGAATTCCCCATCACTTCTTTCTAATGAAGTGGATGTACACTGTAATGTTCATAGATTTCTTCACTTTTGGACATGTCCACTTTTTCAATTTGACAACTTGACGTTTCAGTACCATGTCCTAAAAATATTTCTTCTTCTTTCATATACACTTTTTTGTAGTTCGCATTGTTCTTCATGAGATATGTCGCCTTTTGAACTTTCCTAACATCCACTTACTATTGCCATATTTTCTTACTCTTAGTAGGAACACCTTTAACTAGAATAACTAATGGTTCACTTTCTACATTCTCTACACCAATAGTTTCAATATTTTTCTTAAAATCTAGAGGTAAATATACAACTCTTCCTTTTAATCCTCTCTGTAAATCTATAGGAGGCAATTTACCTGTTTTAGGCTCCATACGAACAATAGCCTGAAATGGGTGCACAGATTAAATCAGAACAGACTCATGCATATTTAAATCTATCAGTTCTGGAGGAATAGTTACCAACTCTAGATTATTATGAGCAGCTCTAGCGGGCATTTTATTCTCATCTAGTCTGTTATAACAAAATCTACAAATACGCTGATCAGAACACAAATCAAAACAATTCTCTACCAACAAATAGGTTGCAAATTCCTTCCACTTATCATTATTTTCTCTTTCACTTTTTAAGTACAGATCAACACACCTAGTCTGATTTTTATAGTGTGTTCGCCGGCAACAAATACAAGAATAATTTGGCCTTTCACCTGAAATCACCTTAAACTTTGTAATTTGTTCTTCAACATTTTTGTAGTAGTATGTTGCACATTCTCTTTAACATTTTCTTCTATTAATGTGTCCGTTTCTGCACTCTCTTGTTCAGGACCAAAGTAACAAAACTCAATTTCATCACAAACTTTCTTCACATCTTATACTGACCCATGCAAAAGAGCACTGTTCAACTCATTTAATTTTAGTGCTGGACTTTTTGCATAATACAATCTTCTGACTAACTTCCGCATTTGAGAATAATGAACTGCTAACATCCTGAAATGAAGAAAAACACTTTGACATACTTTTCTAGAAAGACAAGCCAGAGAATGACATTGCAAATCAGTATTTTCTCTCACTCTGCAAAGATTTAGTCCTTGCAACATCTTAATCTTTTGTTTAACCCTTTTTTTTAGTATACTTGTAGGAAATTGTGTAAAATATCAATAGATTCCTGTTGTATACTACAAATACTACTGCAATCGGAAGTATACACAGGGGCTTTAGGATGTCTCCCTAGAACTTCATCAGCTATCACTTCTACATTTCTGGGAACCATCTTCTCTTTCTCAGTTGGACAATCATTTCTAACCTCATAAGCTCAACCACTGGTAACAACTGCAGGCAATAAATTATTGGTCTGAAAATAACTCTTCATTAAAGAAAGGCTCTGAACTTAAAATGTGTTTCCATTCACCCCAAAAAATATCACAAAAATTAGTTCTGTTAATTACTCTTTTCTTCTTACTTTTGGCCTTCATAAAATCGATTGGTTTATTTAGTGATCGAATTCTTTTTAAAACTAAAATAAATGTTTTTCTTTTTAATTCAAAAGCTTTTTGAACAATGGATTCAATATGCTACTTCTTTTTATAAAATAGTGCTCTTGTTTTATATTTTTTCATATCTTTTAGTAAGTTAAAAACAACTCCATTATACAAAATCTTTTTCCTGATTTCTTTATACTGATTTTGCCTTCTTTTACCATTCATTGTGTCTTTTGAATGTATTTTTCTTTCTTTTTACTCATATTCTTTTTTCTGGTTGAAGAATTGTTTGTACTTCGTACAATCTGCACACTATTTCTAGGCTTTGAACATTTTTTAATGCATTCTTTTGTTGTCTTACCGGAAGACTTTTTCTTTTTACCCACATGATGTTGGTGATCTAATACTTGTTCTGAAATTTTCTTCAAATAATTGTCCTTTTGCTGACGTGTTCTCTTTCTTGATTTTTCAGGCAACAATATCTATAAAAAATAATGATAAATAAATGTATTTTAATACATCTATCAATTATACCTTTCTATTAGTATAAAAACAAATTGCATATGTTAAGGCCTAGTTCACTGTAGGAGTAGTTGGGTAGCAAAACAATCATTAGAGTATCACAAAGAGAGTGCCTGGGTGAATCTATAAGTGGTTCAGTTTTGGCAAAGTGAATGGATTACTACAACAGTGCAAGGACAGTTACAGGATGTTTGCTGGAATGTATGGATACTGCCTGGGGAAATGAAGGTGTGTAAGATAAGTGTGTAGGTGATTAAAGGACTGCATGCATATTCCATAAAGATTTGTAGCAGTCCATGTGCTAATGCCTGGATCACTGCATGAGTACTTGCGTACTGATTAAATGATTAGAGTACTGCAATGAGAATGCCTGGGTGAATATAAAAGTGGTTGGGTTTTGGCAGTGAATGAATTAGAACATGTGCTGAATGGGTCAATACAGGATGTTTCCTGGAGTGTAAGGAGACTGACTGGGGAATTAAAGGCCTCAAACACAAGTGCGTAGATGGTTAGAGGACTACATGCAAGTGGTTAGGATTTGAAAGCAGTCTATGTGGTAAGGCTCTAACGGGCACATGCATCAACCTATTTAGGAAGTGCAAACGGTGCGAATCGGTAAATTCGGCCGTTTGCGCTTCCTAAATACGTTTTTGGGATGCATGAAACAGAGTTTCAAAATTCGCTATTTTTTGCATTTCCTAAAAATGCGAATGCATTTAAGGAATCGCATTTGTGCGATTCCTTAAATGCAATGCATCATTTTTTTTAAAATTGCGAATTTTGAAATAGGAAGTGCATATTAACACGAGGTTGACCCTCATGTTAATTTGCGAAAACCTTTAAAAAAGCAAAAAAATGCATTTTTTAAACTTTCATGTTACAGACACACATGTCCTTAGGACATGTGTGTGTGTGAAACATGCACTTTAAAATACATTTCAGGGGTGCAGGGGGGGTCCTTTGGACCCCCTCTGCACCCTTGCAATGCATCAACAAATTGCGAGTGCAAAAAAAAAAAATGCAAAACGGCATTGATTCCTATGGGCCTCTAGGCCCATAGGAATCAATGTAATGCCATTCCTCAATTGCGATTCGCAATTAAGGAATCGCAATTTCCGAAAATTAAGAAATCCTAAAAACTTTTAGGATTTCTTGATGCATAGGATTTTGCAATTCCTAAATTGCGATTCCTTAATTTTCGCAATTTAGGAAGTGCAAAATCCTACAATGATGCATGTGCCCGTAAGTCACTGAATGAGTATTTAGGTAATAACTGAATGATTAGAGCACTGCAAAGAGAAAGACTGTGTGAATGTATAAATGGCTGAGTTTTGGCACAGTGAATGGATTAGTACATGGTGCTGAATGAGTCACTAGAGGAGTACATGGGGAGTAACATGGTGTTTGTAGGAGTGTATGGATATTGACTGGGTAATTGAAGGTGCGAAAGACCAGTGTAAAGATGTTTAGAGGACTGCATGCATAGTGGATAGGCATTTTAAGCACTGCATGTTGTAAGGCATGAGTCTCTCACAATGGTTGCCTAAATGCAGACAAACTCACAGTGTGATTCTAGACAACCAACACTATTCCTTGTACTTTAGCAAAACAGACTCACTGGTCTAGAAGGAGTAACTTGAATGCACACATTCTACATATTTCAGAACTACACTCTAGTGTGAAAGCCTGACTTATTTTACGAATGCATAAGCAATCACTGGCTTCTAATACTACTAAAAATTGACAACATGACAGGTTTTAAAGCAGTTATCTGTCTGCAAAGACATGAAGTAACCAAATGCTTCTCTCACAATGGTTGCCCAAATGCACACAGGCTCACAGTGTGATTCTAGACAAGCAACACTATTCCTTGGACTTTACCAAAACACATTCATTAGTCTGGAAATGGTTAAGTGACTGCACACATTCTACATATTTCAGAACTACACTCTAGTGTGAAAGCCTGACTCATGTTGCGAATGCATAAGCAATGACTGGCTTCTAATACTACTAAAACTTCACAACATGACAGGTTTTAAGGCAGTTATCTGTCTGCAAAGACATGAAGCAACGAAATGCTCCTCTTACAATGGTAGCCCACAGACTCACAGTGTAATTCTAGACAAGCAACACTATTCCTTGGACTTTACCAAAACACATTCACTAGTCTGGAAGGGGTAAGGTGACTCCACACATTCTACATTTTTCAGAACTTCACTCTAGTGTGAAAGCCTGACTCATTTTGCAAATGCATAAACAATGACTGGCTTCTAATATTTAAAACTTGACAACAACAGGTTTTACAGCAGTTATCTGTCTGCAAAGACATGAAGTAACCAAATGCTTCTATCATAATGGTAGCCCAAGTGCACACAGACTCACAGTGTGATTCTAGACAAGCAACACTATTTCTTGGAATTTACCATAACACATTCACTAGTCTGGAAGGGGTAAGGTGACGGCACACATTCTACATATTTCAGAACAACACTCTAGTGTGAAAGCCTGATTCATTTTGCAAATGCATAAGCAATGACTGACTTCTAATTCTACTAAAACTTGAGCACAGGATAGGTTTTTAAAAAGTTATGTGTCACAAAAGACTTGAATAAAGCAATTACTTCTCTCGCAATGGTTGCCCAAATACACACAGATTGACATTATGAATCTAGACAAGCAATACTACTCCCTGGACTTTAGCAGGAGAAACACATTTGTCTTATTAAAAACAAAGGCACCATATACAACCCTTCACAAATTAATAGCTCACCTTTCAAATTAATTTGTAGATTAAGAAATATGTCCGCCACACATCAGATTTTCTTATACAGAATATCTGTACTGCACTTCTCTTAGCAAAACTAAAAAATGGCAAACGTTCCCTCTCATTCTGCACATGTATACATGTAAATATCAAATCACATTAATTCAAAAGCTAACACACATTTCTTTTGTTTACACATTTCAACCCTTCCCAATTGACATAATTTTGAACCCTACCCCCAATCTGCTTACTGCCTGTCACCATAGTAACAGTTCATGGAACACTCAACTGAACACACAGGTCACAAGTTCAGCACACATTGTTGCTAATACGAACAGCAAGTGTGCTTGACCTTTTAAAATATCAGCTTATCCTATGTAATGTTTCTTACAAACAGTTTTTGTTAACCAATAAGAAACATGCTTTTAAAAAACGGAAACATGCAACCTACTTTTCAGTCTATAATGTTCTCAAACAGCCAATCATTTATTTTCTTTTTTCAAAACTGCATCTTATCCACCATTTTAGAAAAATCTTAGTTGTCAAACTGCCATTTCACATACCGACACCTTCTGAGTGCATCCATACCTCCCTTCAAGATTTTTAGAGTGTGGATTGTGGGACACAGCTGTATTTTCTGGAGCCAAAGGTTTGCAGCAAATAGATGTATTGACAAAGACCAAGCTTTGCCAAATTTAGACATTAAATAGATTGGACAGAGAGGACTAAAGTGGCACCAATTGATCCCATTGGTTAAATCCTTTTTGCATCTCCAACACCCTGACCTCATAACAGTGCACTGTGGTGGCAATGATCTAGGCACTTTGACTGGGGTAGGTCTGGAAATGCTTATGAAGGACACCTTTGGAGAATTTATGTCACTTTTCCCCCATACTACCTTTATCTATTCTAACATATGCCAAAGACAGAAATTGAACTGGTCTAATCAATTTTGTCCACAGATTGAGAAAGCTAGGAAACATGTCAATAAATCTGTTCCAGCTTATCTCAGAGATCTGCATTTTAATACTATAGGAGAGATGGTGTACATTTTACAGATGAGGGTAACAGAGTCTTCCTCAACAACGTTAGACTCTGCATCGGTACTTACTTGTAGGTACCAAAATCTCCCAATAAACATACCAGCTCTTTTTAGAGCCACCCAAGATCTAAACACATAAGCTTGATATATATCTGAAAAATATGACTTTTTGCTTGGAGTGGCGCACCCAACGCATAGGAGTCGTGCACCCAATGCATTAGGAATCGTGCACACCAGGGGGGCAGGCTGAGCGCCTCGCTGGGTGTGTGACTCCTAATTTTACAGCAAAAAAAAATAGCACCTACCACTAATTTCTATTCTCCCCGGGGACCCCATCTCCGGGGCCTATATACAATATTGGGGATCGTGGGGGAAGCCCCAATGCCCCCATGGTCCAGCCGGCTCCACGCGTCCTTCGGGAGATGACATTGCTTTTCCACATGGGGAGCTGCTAACATGCAGCTCCCCATGTGGAAAAGCAATCTGGTTTGCATTTTGAAAGAGAGCAGGTTTTCCTGCTCTCTTTTTCAAAATCCAAACCAAGTTTGCTATGGCAGGGCCGGAGCCGCGAGGCTCCCGCCCTCCCATAACAAACTACAGTGTCCCGGGGTGGGCAACCCGGGACACTGCAGGAGCCGGCCCTGGAAGGTGGCGATCCCCAGGGCCATGACAGGGCTCCAGGAGTGGGGCTGCGCGGCCCCCCTCCCAATATTAGCAAAGCCCCGGGGAGTTGGTTGTCCTTTGGTCTGGGGGGTCTGTCACGGACCCCCCAATTTGAATATTTAGAGCCCCGGGTAGGTGGCAGTCCCCGGGGCATGTGGGCGGCTGGAGCCCCTCACACGGGGTATTTTTGTTTTAAAATAAAGCCCCGGGGGGCTGGCTGTCTCTGGGGCTTCAGGGGGGCAGTCTGCAATAACAATTACATTGAGCCCCGGGGTTGGCGGTCCCAGGGCTGCTGGGGGGCAGTGTGCCCCCTGCAATAACAATTAAGTTGATCCTCGGGGGTGACAGTCTCTGGGGCAGTGTGGGGGTGCTTGAGCCCCCCCACAGGGGATTTGTTTTGTAAAATAAAGCCCCAGGGGGCTGGAGGTCCCCTGGGTTGTGGGGGGCAGTATGCCCCCACAATAACAATTAAGTTGAGCCCCGGGGGTTGTCGGTCCCTGGGGCAGTGTAGGGGGGGATTGGGCCCCCTAACACTTTATTTTGAGCATGCCCCTGGGACTAGGCCCACCAGGGGGCTAATTATGTTTGAAGCACCCTGCACGGATTCCACAGTTTTGAAAACAATAAGAAAAATGTATTTTTCCCTGGGAGTCCTTGTAGGACCCCCCTAAGCCGGCCTAGGGAGTCAGGGTGTTTCTACCCTGCCCCCTTTTTTGTATTTTGCACACTTTTTTGAAGGATTTCTTGTGCCTCGCTTCTACCGAGGCACAAAATGGCTGCCAACACTTTCGGGGTTGGAGTGTTGACAGCCAATTAGCATGCAGCTCGTGATCGGGAGGGTGCGTGCAGGGTGCGCTCAGTGTCTGCTCAGGGTGTGCAGATCCACCACAGCCATAGATATATATATGATATTACTTTCTCAAAGAAGATGGCCCGCTCCACTCTGCTCCTTCCCTGAAAGTTTGGGGGGGATTCGTTAAGCGGGGCCAAGATAAAAGGGGGGTCCCAAAACGTATTTTCCCCATGTTAATTTCCATAGGGCGGTTGGACTCACTTTTAGCCCGAATGGCTGAATGGATTTCCACAAAACTTGGCAAAATTGTAGGGACTGGTAGCCTGATGTGCCTTTGCTATGTCTCAAGATATGTGCTCCAGTGGATTTTGAGTAATTTAGGTTCAAAAAAATATATATCTGGGCGGAGCCTAACCACACATCTGATCTGATTGGCTGTCAGCACTTCATCCAAGAAGTGTTGGCAGCCATCTTGGGACCAATATATATGATAGCACCTCATTAAAAAGCATTGTAGTTAATAGAGGGTTTTAGGACTTTAGATACATTATAAATCATTTGTTGATGGTACCATACTCATTTTAGGAATTGTGGTGTGTTCTAAGGTGATTTTACCATGTGAAAAAGCCTTCTGCTGTGATATCATGAATCATGTTTGAAAGAAAACTAATATCTCATGATTTTCCCACAGTGGTTTGGAAGGGCATCTATAAGCTAAACTGAAAGCATATTTTCTGTAAATTCACGTTATCTTTCTCAGTCATGTGAGAATGAAGTCTGACATTCTCAGTAATACATGTACATCCAACAAGGGCAGAGACTGTCAGTTGATTCCTTTGTGTTCTACTGCAGCCTCCTAGAGTGTTATAAAGAACAACTAGAGCGTTAACAGTCCTACTTATTACAAAGGTATAGCACACCTGAAGCCATCGTGATGGGAATAAAGTGGTAACTCTTAAAACATTTCATTTAAAAAGGAACAAAATGAGGGGGTATATTATGCCATAGAAAGTATTCTTAGTGCTGCAAAAAGAAAAATTAGGGCACATTTTGAGTGACTTCTCAAATCCTCTTCTATTTCATTAAAACATTCTGACATGCAGTCTCCCAAGATGGCCACCAGAGACAAAAGAACCCAAATGTAGCCCAAATATCACCCAGATGTAGCCCAAGTATAGCCCAATGACAGAATGTCCCAGAGTGTTCTAAAGAACAACTAGAGCGCTAACAGTCCTACTTATTACAAAGGTATGGCACACCTGAAGCCATCTTGATTGGAATAAAGTGGTAACTCTTAAAACATTTAATTTAAAAAGGAACAAAATGAGGGGGTATATTTTGCCATAGAAAGTATGATTAGTGACGCAGAAAGAAAAATTAGGGCACATTTTGAGTGACTTCTCAAATCCTCTTCAATTTCATTAAAGACATTCTGACATACGGTTTCCCAAGATGGCCACCAGAGACAAAAGAGCCTAAATGTAGCCCAAATATCACCCAGATGTAGCCCAAGTATAGCCCCATGACAGAATGTCCCAGAGTGTTCTAAAGAACAACTAGAGCGCTAACAGTCTTACTTATGACAAAAGTATGGCACACCAGAAGCCATCTTGATTGGAATGAAGTGGTAAGTCTGAAAACATTTAATTTAAAAAGGAACAAAATGAGGGGGATCATATTGCCATAGAAAGTATGATTAGTGCTTCAGAAAGAAAAATTAGGGATAATTTTGAGTGACTTCTCAAATCCTCTTCTATTTCATTAAAGAAATTCTGACATGCAGACTGAAACATGCACTTTGAATACCAGCAGCAGACTTCCCTGGTGAGCAGTAGCTTTACTACAGTGATCTAATGAGCAACTAGAGTGCTAACATTCAGAATTTATGGCAAATGTGTGACACATCTGAATGCCTTCTTGATGGAACCAAAGTAAACAAGCATTGAAAATGCAATAGATCTCGCCCTCGTTTAAGTTAAAGCCATTCTGTTTGTAATGAGGTGGCTTTTTAGCTTTACTTTTATTAGTGTTTTTTAAACTTTCATGTAAATAACATGCATCTGTATGCATATATGTATATGTATGCATGCATTTATATTTGTATTTATATAGATATACAGATTATATATGTTTATATATGTATATATATATATATATATATATATATATATATATACATATATATATATACACATACATATATATAAATGCATATGCATATATATATATGTGTATATGTGTGAGTGTAGAGAGAGGTAGAGGTGTAGACGTAGAGAGGTAGAGGTAGAGAGGTAGCAAAGAGGTTGAGACTAGTAGAGAGAGAAGTAGAGAGGTAGAGAGTGAGTAATAGAGAGTTGAGAGTGAGTAGTAGAGAGTAGTAGAGAGCAGTAGAGAGAGTAGCAGAGAGTGAGTAGTAGAGTGAGTAGTAGAGAGTAGTAGAGAGTGAGTAGTAGAGAGTGAGTAGTAGAGAGTAGTAGAGAGTAAGTAGTAGAGTGAGTAGTAGAGAGCAGTAGAGAGTGAGTAGTAAAGAGTGAGTAGTAGAGAGTAGTAGAGAGTAGTAGAGAGTGAGAGAGAATAGTAGAGAGTAGTAGAGAGTAGTAGAGACTAGTAGAGTGAGTAGTAGAGAGTAGTAGAGAGTGAGTAGTAGAGTGAGTAGTAGAGAGTGAGTAGTAGAGAGAGAGTAGTAGAGAGTGAGTAGTAGAGAGTAGTAGAGAGTGAGAAGTAGAGAGTGAGTAGTAGAGAGTAGTAGAGAGTGAGTAGTAACGAGTGAGTAGTAGAGAGTGAGTAGTAGAGAGTGAGTAGTAGAGAGTGAGTAGTAGAGAGTGAGTAGCAGGGAGTGAGTAGAAGAGAGATGGTAGTAGAGGGTAGTAGAAAGTGAGTATTTGAGAGTAGTGGAGTATGAGAGAGTAAGTAGTAGAGAGTAGTGGAGAATATTCCAAAGTTTGGCACAGCACCACTTGCACAATAAGTCCAATCAAATCATATCACTTAGAGTCCTTATTGAAGCGCTGAATCTTGGTGTATATACAAATGCTTTTATTTTCCTTAAGTTTATGTACCACAGCCAGCCGAAACGTTTCGTTCTGTACAACAGAACTTCTTCAGGGCGTTCTTATTTCCTTCAAGTTATGTCGGTATCCTGTTGTCATATAACTAGATATTTCTTCCAAATGTTAGACGAGACGTAAGTACATTCTTATTCAAAGTGACTAGGTATCAATTTTACCCACACAATTCGGGCAGACTTGAGTAATTTATAGCATCCTCAAAGTCAGTCTTTCAAAAATTCCAAAGTATAGGACATGATAATCCAAATCCAAATGTTTCTCAAGAAAAGTCATTTTCAATCGTTCGGAATATCGGTGTTTGGGCAGATATGACCCAGGGAATCCCCAGTATGCAAGGGGAATTAGTCCCCCCTCTGCAAACGCGCCAGTGGCCTGCGTTGCAGAGAGGTGTAAAAAGGGGCATAGCCTCATTACACCTCTGTGCAATGCAGCCCCCTGGCGCATACTGGAGGTTCCAGGTGGGCTAGTTGGCCCCCAGGGACCCCTAGTATGCTAGGGGAATTAGTTCCCCCTCTTCAAACATGCATGGGGGCTGCGTTGCAGAGAGGTGTAAAAAAGGGTGTGGCCTCATTACACCTCTCTGCAATGCAGCCCCCTGGCGCATACTGGAGGCTCCTGGTGGGCTAGTTGGCCCCCAGGGACCCCCAGTATGCAAGGGGAATTCAAGTTCAAGTTCAGGCATTTATAAAGCGCACTGCTCACCCAGAGGGTCTCAAGGCGCGGAATTAGTTCCCCCTCTGCAAACGCGGCAGGGGGCTGCGTTGCAGAGAGGTGTAACAAGGGGCATAGCCTCATTACACCTCTGCAATGCAGCCCCCTGGCGCATACTGGAGGTTCCAGGTGGGCTAGTTGGCCCCCAGGGGCCCCCAGTATGCAAGGGGAATTAGTTCCCCCTCTTCAAACATGCACGGGGGCTGCGTTGCAGAGGGGTGTAAAAAGGGGCGTGGCTTTATTACACCTCTCTGCAATGTAGTCCCCGGGCGCATACTGGAGATTCCTGGTGGGCTTTCAGGTCTTATATAGTTAGGAATTAGCATTAAAAAAAACTTTGAAATTCACTGAAAAAAGCATAGGTTTCAGGCCTTATATAGTTAGGAATTAGCATTTAAAAAACATATGAAATTCACTGAAAAACCATAGGTTTCACACCAGTTATAGTTAGGAATTAGCATTTAAAAAACCTATTAAATTCACTGAAAAAAACATAGGTTTGACACCAGTTATAGTTAGCTGGAAATTTTACTGACATAAAACCATTGAAATTCCCACGTTATAGTTAGTTGGACTCACTATAACTTGTGCGCCTGCAATGCACTGCTGATGACGTCACATATTACATCACTCATGACATGGTCAGTGACATCACTTTTTATTTTATTTTTTGTGTTTTTGCAGTTTTATGTTTTATGTAGTGCAGACTTGTCAGGTATTAGAGTGATTTACATGAACATTGGTTACATCACACAAGAACAAATTCATTTTGGTTTTAGACATGGGGAGATTAAGTGATTTGACCAGAATCACAGAATGTCGAGATGAAGCAGAAACTCCAACCTGGTTCCCCAGTTGCAAAGTCTGCAGCTCTGGAAGTAACACCACATCCTCTCCCTTAAGTGCAACATTTAATCAAGTGGTCAACTGGATAAAAAAAATATATATAACAAATAATTTAAAGTGCTTTGTGACTATTTGAAAACTCAGAAAATATGTCCTCATTTTAGTTTTTTAGAGCACTAACCATAACTGTGATGCAAATAAGACCCTCTCATATATGTAATTTCTAAAGGAAATGCTCTAGGTATTGCAGTTTTACATCAAGATGACGTCAGGCGCTCCACACTTTTGTAATAAATATAGAATGTTAGCAATCTAGTTGTTCATTAGGATACTGTTGAGAGGCAGAGGCCAGGGGCACGGACTCTGAAAATTGAAGGCAGGTAGGAGGGTACAGAGGCAAAAATTTGACCAAACTGGGCAGGCAGGAAGGGCAGTGGCAGCACAACATACCATGGAGGGCAGTGGAAAGGGGGGCAGAGGCAACAAACCAACAATACAGAACTGGCAAGAGAGGCTGTGACAATATAATAGACCATTGTGGGCAGAAGGAAGTGGCAGTGGTAGTACAGCCATACATGCCTACAGACCCGATTCAACCAGGAAACGTCCAAGATTTTTAAGCCCAAATGGGCTTTATTTGATCTGTCTCCTGTCTACAATCTCCTCTTTTTCAATGTAAGTCAAAGGGGAAAATCAATACTCCAGTTTTTTTTCAAAATCTCCCACTTACCGAGTTCAAAATGTTAGCAAGTATGGTACATTGGACCATGGAAGGCAGCAGAAATTGGGGTAGGGACATGGACTCGGATACCAGAGGACAGGAGGGACATGGAGAGGTGCACCAAACTGACTCTACAGGGCAGGCATCATGGTTTGCATCATGACAATACACCACACAGGGCATGCAGGACGGGAGTGCAATACAACAATCCATAGAAAACAATAGGGAGGGGACAGGACCATGCACATGGACATCAGAGAACAGAAGGGAAAGGGGCAATGGTAGCTAGCTGACCATAATGGACAGACAGGAGAGAAAACTGCAGCATAATGGACTATAAAGAGCAGGAGGGACGAATCAGGGGCATTACAATGGAACAGACAAGCCAGGAGGGAGGGAATGGGGGTCTGCACATGGAAAGGGCTGGGGGCAAGGGGGCAGTGCAGAAGCAGCAAGATGACCATGGAGGTCAGACAGGATGGTCACTAGAAGCAAGACACACCATGGAGGGCGAGAGTGAGACTATAATGACATACACACAGACCATGGAGGGAAGGTGAGAAGGGGTCAGGAGCAGCTAGCTGACCACACAGGGAAGGTGGGAAGGGCATTGGCAGCACAGAAGACTATGCATGGCAAGCGGAAGGGCTAATGGCAGCACAATGGCTATGATGGCCAAGAAGGAGGGTGCAGGGGTATGCACAAAGGACCATGGAGGACAGCAGGGAGGGTCAGGACCTAGGCACATACAAGAGATTTCAGGGGAAGGGGCCTCACAACAGACCACACGGGGCAGGCAGGAAGAACAGTTGCAGCATAGCAGACCAGAGAGGGCAGAAGGGTGTGGCAGTAAAGTGGACCATGGGGGACAGGAGGAAGGGGATAGGGGCATGGAATGTGGACAGGCAGGGTAGAGGTGGCAGGGACAGGTTACAGTCATCTGACAATGCTAGGCAGGTGGGAGGGGAGTGGCAGCTCAACAGAACACTCAGAGTAGATAGGAGTGGCAGGTCCATGGAACATGGTGGGCAAAAAGGATGGAGCTGGGGCATGCACACAGACATGGGAGGGCAGGTGTAAGGAGAATAGGGGCAGCAAGCTAAGCACAGAGGCTAAGCAGGAGGTTAATGATGGGACATAGAATTGGGCAATGCAGGGCAGGAGGAGTGGACTCGTACATTATGCTAAATGGAGGGGAGTGGTAGCACATTAGACCATGCATGGCAGAAAGGAGAAGGCTAGTCCATGGACTCAGACAACAGAGGTTAGGGAGGAGGTGGATGGGGCAGCAAGCTAACTGTTCAGAGAAGGCGGGAAGGCCAGTGGAAGAACAACTGCCATACAGGGCTGTAATAAGGGAGCAGGGACATGGACTTGGACAATGGATGGCTAGGAGGAGGGAAGGCAGAAAAAGCAAGCTTGGGTGGGTGCAGCACAATGCCAGGTCCTGCTTCCAACTCCCCACCATCCATTGTGATATGCATCTTACTTAACGTTGAAAAAAAACTAGAAATTTGCTGAAAAAAAACAAAGATCACAGGGACGGTATATTTAGACTTAGATTTCACTCATAATAAACCAGTCAAATTCAACAGTTATAGTTACCTGAGCTAACTATAACTTACACCCCCACAACATACTGCTAATGACCTCAGACATTACATCATTCATGACATGGTCAGTTACATCACTCATGACATCTCAAATGAGCTGTGAATGGAATGGATCTATAATCGCTAGAACTTTATTTAGGGATAGTGTGTGTATATTAACACCCCTTTTTTTCTTTTCTTTTGTGCAAGAACCATTATAATAAGCAATGTGCCCAGATTAATATGGCTGATAGCCTTTCACTTTAAAGTAATGTGTAGTCCATTGTTTATGTTGATGTTTGCAATCCTAAGTATGTTTATTATGAATAAGTCACGTTGACGAACATACAGGTATGGCAGTCATGGGGCAAGATATGCTGAAATGACATTGTGTGCATATTAGCACTTGTTTTCTTTTCTTTATTGTATCAATTTCTGAATTTTCACATCGTGTCCAGGCCAATATGGCCGCCAGCTTTTTGGATTAAAGTAATATGTAGTCCTTTGTTAATGTTGGCAACTTTAGGCATTTGTACATTTAAATAAGGATGCTACAATGACGTCTTGTATCGTAATCAAGGTTCAGACAAGCCGAAACGTGTGGATCACATCATTTGCAGATTAAATACTTCCAAACTACAACCTGAGTGCTGATTCCTTCCTTGTAAGAGTAAGAGGAGATTAAATACATACATATAAAATTCACTTAAAAAAACACAAGTTTCAGGGACATTATAGTTAGAAATTTGCATTTAAAAGGCCTCAGAAACTCACTGAAAAAGCCACAGGTTTCATGGACGTCATAGTTAGTTGGACATTTCACTCGTACAAAACAAGAGAAATTCCGCTGTTATAGTTAGTTGTGCTAACTATAACTCGCGCCCCCGCAATGCACTGCTGATGACGTCACATATTACATCACTCATGACATGGCCAGTGACATCACTGATGACATCACTGATGACATCTCAAATGACATCACTGATGATATCATCCACCTGATCATCTGATGCATCTCCTCACACCCTAAAATACAGATGACCATTCTCGAAACCATAGCCACACCAATACTAGTACAGCTACAATATTCTGTGCACTATGCATGCAGACCTCTAACCAGCTACATACTATTGATACGCTCTTCTAAATACCAAGTTAGTACTTATGCAGTCTAGGAATCCTTCTGTTTGTCCCATGCACTTCCACATTCACCCATCCAGCACTATCTACGTATCCTATCACTTCACCAATACCTAAGCACTTATAAATTCAGCACTTTCTTTCTTTGCAACACTGAAATTACTCCAGTTATTAGACGTATACATCAGGAATGGGTAGTCACTAACACAAGTGCAGCTACAATATTTTGTACACTATGCATGCACACCTCTAACCAGCTACAAACTATTGATATGCTCTTCTAAATACCCAGTTAATACCTATGCAGTGTAGGAATCCTCCTGTATGCCCCATGCATTTCTCCAATCACCCATCCAGCACTATCTACTAATCCTATTACTCCACCAATACCTAAGCACTTATAAATTCACTATACACTCTGTTTGTAATAGTGTAATTATTCTAGTTACTAGTCATGACCTGATGGAATGTCCTAGCTACTAAAACAAGTACAGCTATAATATTTTGTGTACTATCCAAGCAGACCTCCAACTAGCTACATGCTATTGATACACTCTTCTAAATACCCAGTTAGTACTCATGCAGTGTAGGAATTGTCCAGTCTGGGCCCATGCACTTCTTTAATCACTTTTCTACCACTATCTACTTATCCTATCACTCCACCAATATGTAGGCACTTATAAATTAAGTGTTCACTCTGTTTGCAGCATTGTCATCATTTCAGTTACTAGTGGTATTCTTATAAAAATGACCCAGGCACCAACACAAGTACACAAAAAATATTCTGTGCATAATCCCTACAAATCTCTAAGCAGATACATACTATTGGTCCACTCCATTAAATACTGAAGTAGTACCCATGCAGCCCAGGATACCCCCTGTCCGTCTCATGCATGTCCGTCTCATGCAATTCTTCAATCACCCATCCAGCACTATGTTCTTATTGTATCAGTCTGCCAATACCTAAGCACTTTTGGAGCAGATTTACAAGCACCCTGCGCCACCAGTATGTCATTTTTGTAACATAGTGATGGCACCAGGCGCTCCTTCATATTTACAAGGAGAGGAAAAGCCACCCTGCATGGTTTTTCCTCTCCTTGTAGATACATCCCCTTCATACACAGAACTTTGCATTGAAGGGGCATTCCATAGGTGTTGCTGTGGGTGTTCCCATGCAACACCCATAGAACAAAACACATCTCCCGATTTATGAGATATCGTAAATCTGGAGATGTGTGTGAATACTGCGCCATCCTAGAGTTGGTGTAGCAAGGCACAACGAGGAGAATTGTTTTAATTTCTCCTAATTTTTTCCTCTTTCAATGCTTGCTGCATTCTGCAGCATACATTGAAAGAGGAAAATGCCTTTACTGATTGTTTTTGTGCAGAAAGGTGTCCCTTCCTGCACAAAAACCATCTCCGCATGATACAGACATCCTTGCACCATGGTGCAAGGGTGTCTGTGTCACAGCATGACTGCAGCTTGTGCAGCAGTGCAGAGGGAAGCATAGAGTTGCAAAATATTCATGTACATATGTCACATCACTGTGCTTCAGAAGTGCCACAGTGCAGTGCAGCTTAAGAGCTTGCAGTGTCACGCTGAAGTACTTCCTCATAAATCTTCACCTATAAATTCACCATACACTACTAATGCATTCTTTCAGTCAATCATGCTGTATACATGTAGTCCACCAAACTTTCACACAGTACCTTGCAATTATAGTTCTTTCTTTAACCAGATAAGGTAGTTCTGATAAGAACATTTTTTTTCTTTTGTATTTTTTTGAACAATTTTGTATTTTTTGGGGAGTTTTGTCAAAAATGATTCTCTCCCCGCCCCTACTCAAACCTGGAGTCATAATTAATAACTTGGGGAGCTGTAACATCCCAGTCACAGTAAACCTGGCACAATTGCCAATGTAATTATTTTACTTTGGAAATCAGACTCCCATGAAAACTCTTTGCCTATGCCAAGCCAAAATGACATCCACGATGTAGAAAGTGAAGATGGGTAGAACTCAATGAGCTTGCTCACTCAACTCCCAAACAAGAAAAAGAACAGATGGAACCAGGTATCTCCTTGAAATAATATATTCAAGAGGGCTTAATGTGTGGCCCTAATCACTATCATACTTCAACTTGAGAATGAAAGGGGCTGTTGTGGTCCCTAGCAACAATGACACAATTTGTGCGGAGGTGTTAAAGGTTATTCAGAAACAAGTGATGGAATTATGTTCAGATTTTTTATTGAAGCTCAAGCAAATGTTTAATAACTTTTTTAAATAATTGATTCTAAATTAACATGTATAGCTGAAGACATATTAGTAAGGGGATTGACTACATCTAATGAGGGGGTTCGCAATAGTTCTGTCCAAAGGGAAAAACCTTCCTCTACTGCTAATTTGGTTTCTCATGTTTTAAATCCAGAGAATGAGTGATCAGTGGGTTTAGGTTGTCCTGAACCATTCCTGCTAGGCCTTTATTCACTAGGACACCCAGATATTTTAGGTGCAAGTGTTTCCAGTGGAATGGAAAGCCATGGATAGCCGCCTTCATGGTCCCATCTGAAATGGGAAGTGATTCACTCTTACCCCAATTGATTTTATATCCAGAGAGGGAGGAGAAGTTGTCAATGATTTGGAGCAGAGACGTTAATAAGTGGTGCAGGTCTGTGAGGGTGAGCAGGATGTTGTCCACATAGAGATACAGTTTGGATTCGCCAACCGGAAGGTGTATGCCTTTGATGTTGGCCGAGTTAGGCATGGTGGCAGACAGGGTTTCCATGGCCAGTAGAAAGAGGAGTGGCAAGAGGGGACAACCCCGGCACATTCCTCTGCAAATTAGGAAAGTATTGTATAGGAATCCCCCACATTTCACCCATGCAGTGGGATTACTGTATACCTTGGTAAAAATTGATCACGAGACCAACATTTTCCTTAACTCTGAATAGGTAGTGTCACTCAATATGAGCAAATGCCTTCTCTGTGTTGAGCAAAAGGGTGAGTGCATCCAAGGGGTGGGCTTTAGCTGTCCACAGTGTGTTTGCATTAGTATGTAAATGTAAATGGTGTTGTATAGCTCCTATATATCCTTATATCGTGTTAAGTTAGCATAAGTACATTTGAGATTTAAACGCCATTTTTCCTTTCTTGCAACTTCTGCACACGACCCTTAATTGTTGACTTAGCTTTCAACCTAGAGGTTTGCCATGGTGTTTGTGAGAATAATATGTTATTGCTCTGATATCAGTCTTGTTTAATAAACCATGTCTGCACGGAGAGTGCTGAAGTTTCAGGAGCAACACAATATGGAATTGTTATGAGGTCTGATCTCCACGCCTTCATAGTCATAACACAAGTGCAGCCTTTGCCAACTTGGGCTTGAGGCGGGATTGATATTGCTTTGCACGAGAATTGTTAACACACTTGATGCGGTGCACATGCAGAGAGAGCTGGTGTATGCTGATGTGATTCCTTCAGGCTAGGACACTAAGGTATGGGCCCGCCCTAAAACAACCCAAAGAGACCTTCTTAGCTAATAATATAATATATGTGTCAGGGAGGGTGAGATATAAGTGTTGTTAACTCTTATTCATTACAGCATGTTAACATGCTGTCACCATTCGCTTTTTATGTCTTAGTAACTATGCTGATAATTTTGCTACTGATAATAAGTATACTTGCAACAGCCTCCAGGAGGAAGTCACTGTCCTCATCCGAAAACAGTTCAGCCATCCAATTTAAAAGATGAAAGGAACATACGTGATCTTCCAGCACCGGATCCTCTATAACCATCAGAGGACAGCTCGGTGGGTTTTCAAGAAAACTCAGTTCCAAGAAATTTTGCGCTGCCGACAACACATCCCAGGGACCCATTAGTCCATGTGCCACCGCCAAGGCCATAACCCTCTCGTCAGAACAAACCAACTCGTGAGCAATGATAGGACTCATCAGTTGATCAAAATCGACGTCAGAAGATACTGGTCCGCAGAGACACAAATCAATGGCCCAAAGGAAATCACAGGTCAGACAGCGAAATACAGGCTGGACACAGGTGAAATAGGAGAACCGAAAAGATAATCCAAACGCCGTGCTTAGAGTCGCTAACGGCAGTGTGCCATAGTAATCAAGCATGCGGTTGCGAAACCGCGTCAGTAGTAGCTGTGCGTGGTCTTGCACAGGAAGGGCATCCATATTTAAAAAGGCAGAAAACCACCAATGCGCCAGCCGCTAATGCAAGCAAAAACGGGAACCCTCCAAATAAGGATGAAAAAATAGAATGGAAGAATGCAGGGATGACTCCAAATATCTTCTCAAAGGAAGTCACGAGACCACCGCTAACAACTTTAAAAAAATGTGCTAGGCCCGTTGTGGAGGATGCGTTAAAGATAGAACGGACCATGGCTCCGAAATGCAAAGGCAAATCAGTGTTTAATAGAGCCTGAACCTCCGTACGGGTGTTAGCAATGTGAAGCACGAAAGTTTCACGGGCCGAGCTCAAGGCCACCTCTTTCTGGGACAATAGAGCTCTTATTCTAGCCATGCCGCTGAATTCTGCTCCCAAGGTCGGTATCTGTGGCCAAATGGAAGACTCCCTATGTTCACGTGTGGGAGGATAAAGAACATTTCTGCAGCAAATAACTCGCTCACTAACCGTTACTATGAAAGCTATACCTTTAATTAAACCACAACAGTTTTCATTATTGAGCATTAAATAACTACCATTCTCTAACAATTTAAACGTGGGGATGATAGCAGGAACTGGCGTGCCCTGTAAAACGCAAGCCATATTCGGTCTGTCCTTGTTACATGAACCGTGTAACTGTATGTGTCTACACATTAAAGAATGATCTGGCGTCTCAGTACACTCATCCCCTGTGTCTGTTTTTTAGGCCAATTCGATTTCTTGGACTTGGGCTGGGCATCTGTCACTGCAGATTGTCCCTGAGGTTGTTTTTTATCCTTCACTGGAAAATATTTCAGACCTCTACTTGTGCGGCCAATAGTTTTATAAGCGGCCACTACAATCTTTGCTAACTGGCGGGGTTTGTCGGCATCGGGCAGAGCAGCCAAAGCATTCGACACCTGAAAGTTAACTGCATCTCCTTTAACATTGGAGAGAATGAGATCACTTACAATCTCAAAAGAACCACACAGGCGCATACCCAATTCCACAGCTGCCTCTGGACCGTGATCATTCTGAACACGTCTAATGATTTCAGGCAGGGCATTCATAGACGGGGTGCCGAAGCACCTCGTATAAACTGCCGCAAAAGTTTTTCCCCAGCTTTCACAGTCAGCTAGTTCAGGAGTAATATCCTTCGGTAGAGTAATCGTCAACATTCTATGTTTATCAGCAGGAGTAGAATTCGGAAAAACCGCCTCCAGTTGATCAAACTTCTCTGCTAGCCAGAATGGGAAGTCATCGTTGTCAACAGGACGCGCACCAAAAACCGAATTTACCATCACTGGATTGAGACGCATTCCGCCTCGTTCCATGGGAGCGGCCGCACCCCCCTGGGGACCACCAGGAAGATGTCGACCAATGTATTGCACTAAAGCACGAATCACGGAAATGGAAACTACATGTAGCCTGCGAATTTCTGCCAGGGTACAAGCCCCGTGATTCGGGTGCGGGGTAAAGCCACCCAATGCAGGCCAATTAGTACCTGGAATTGAGAGTGGACCTAACCTCGCACGGGACAAAGAGTGGGGGAGGGCGCCATCAAACCAAACCCGATGCTGCCAATGATCAATAGGTATTTCCAATGCCCTGTATGGCGTATATTCAGCCGGGACATCCGAGGCGGTGTAGGAGTGGTACAAACCAGAATTAGCGTCCACAGCCGGAAACGTAACCCAAGAGTAAAACAACTCGTAAGGAAACGCCGGATCTGCACTTACCACGAAAATCACAGCCATCCCATCTACTGGGACCTGGTACGTCTGAAGATGGTTGCGTACCGCTACGCGACTATGCTGTGCAATAGCCACCGCAGCCGCCATCACAGAATCGGAAACAAGAAAACACAAAGAATACTTTGTAGCACAACTGGGTAGTAATTCAAAGAAACCGTTTAAGTAAGAATCAAGCTTTAATAAAGACCTATTTCAAAAAATAGGTAGGTTTCACCAACACCCCGTTTTCCGGAAACGGATGTGAAGGGGTTAAGGCATGAACGATAAACTACTCGAGTGTCATGATATAAGACCACCGAAACCGTTGGGCGCCATGTTGCAGGGTTTCTGTACTCACACAGAACTGTGCACAGAGGAGTGGAACCTCGGCAAATTAGGATGTCCCAAAACTTACCTTAGCAACCAACTCACCCCTTACCGAGCTAGCTACAGTGTCTCATTGGACATATCAAACACCCAATGTTTAGACAAACCAGAACATGAACTTACAGTACCTCAGGGTACGTGGGACTCATGAACACTCTTTCGTTATATTATCATTACAAACCAGAACATGGAGTAAAGAAGACACATGTGCATTTGAAATGTTTATTTACTAATGCCGTCTTCTCAGGCGCAGTATCTTTGATAATACAAGTATACTTATTATCAGTAGCAAAATTATCAGCATAGTTACTAAGACATAAAAAGCGAATGGTGACAGCATGTTAACATGCTGTAATGAATAAGAGTTAACAACACTTATATCTCACCCTCCCTGACACATATATTATATTATTAGCTAAGAAGGTCTCTTTGGGTTGTTTTAGGGCGGGCCCATACCTTAGTGTCCTAGCATGAAGGAATCACATCAGCATACACCAGCTCTCTCTGCATGTGCACCGCATCAAGTGTGTTAACAATTCTCGTGCAAAGCAATATCAATCCCGCCTCAAGCCCAAGTTGGCAAAGGCTGCACTTGTGTTATGACTATGAAGGCGTGGAGATCAGACCTCATAACAATTCCATATCGTGTTGCTCCTGAAACTTCAGCACTCTCCGTGCAGACATGGTTTATTAAACAAGACTGATATCAGAGCAATAACATATTATTCTCACAAACACCATGGCAAACCTCTAGGTTGAAAGCTAAGTCAACAATTAAGGGTCGTGTGCAGAAGTTGCAAGAAAGGAAAAATGGCGTTTAAATCTCAAATGTACTTATGCTAACTTAACACGATATAAGGATATATAGGAGCTATACAACAATGGTTCCTAGATGATCGGCCCAGCACGAAGCACACTTGCGAGGTGTGCACCAGAGAGGGGAGAACTTTTTGGAGGCAAGATGCCAGGATGCTGGCCGAAATATTAATGTTGCAGTTTAACAGAGAGATGGGCCGGTAACTGCCACACAACAGGGGTTCTGTCCCGGGTTTAGGCAGTACATCTATTACCGCCTGTTGGAGAGGAGGCCCAGGGAGGCAGTCTGTTCTGCTTCAGAGAATGCGGCCTGTAGTGTGTTAACTACCTCCTCCCCCAACCAGTGATAGAATTGCGCCGGGAAGCCATCTTCTCCAGGGGTCTTATGATAGGGTAGTTTCGCTACCACCAAATCTATCTTTTCTGTGCTGAACTCCCAATCCAGTAACTCTCTACCCTTATTTGAGAGTTTTGCTTCCTGTAGGAAGGTGTCCAGTTTGTCCACCTCAGCAGGCTGCCCTGTGGTCTATAGGGCATTGTAAAATGAAACAAATCCATTAATAATGTCCTGGGGCGGGTGAGGGTCTTGCTTGATGCCGGATTTATGGCCGGTATGCCCATGACCACTTCGCGCTGGCGGAGTTGTGCTGCGAGCAGCTCCATGCCTTTTCTCCCTGCTCATAACGTCTCCCCTTCATCCTCTGCAAGGCGTACTCTGCTTTGGTTGTGAAGAGACTATTTAGAGCCATTTCACTTAGGAATAATGTGCAGAATATATGCGAGTATATGCCCTAATATTGACTTCCTATGGCATACGATTTTATACAACTTAATATTTATAACAAGCTCAATGGCAATGAAAACATTGGAGGGAGGGTGGCAGAAAAAAGAGACGCACAACTGTACCATAAAGGATATTTCCTTATATTTAAGATTTGATAATAAGAAATGCATAACTTCCAAGTACCCAGCGTTCCCTCAAATCTTCCACAACAGGAAATGAACCAAAACACAGTATGGAGACTTTTAAATTATCGATCACAAAAAGAGCTGGTTTTGCAAGATAGGTACCTGCATTTGTGGTCCCAGGCTTGGCGGCTATCTAAGTAAACTTACCTAACCTATACCTTTATGAAACCTAGACACCCAGGGAGTCCCCAAGGTTTTCCTATCCAGAATCCTCTGTAAACCTAAATTTAGCTAAAAAATCACATTGTCATCAGTGATGTAATTTGAGGTGCCATCCGTGATGTCATGAGTGATGTAACATGTGAGGTCATTAGCAGTGCATTGTCGGCTCGCAAGTTATAGTTAGCTCAGGTAACTTTTTCTATGGTTTTATGCAAATGCAATCTGAGCGAAGTACGTCCTTGTAACCTTTGTTTATTTCAGTGAATTTCTAAGGTTTTTGAAAATGTATTTCCTAACTATTAACATCCCTGTAATTTTTTATTCTTTCAGTGAATTTCTATGTTTTTTAACTAGTAATCAGGGTTGCAGGGTGGTGGTGAAAGGGGTCAGGGCCTCCAACAGGTCTCAGGAATCCCGCTATATCAGACTTACTGGAGGTAACACGAAGGTTTCTTGGTCCCCAAGGACCCTCAGCATCCAACAGGACTTCACCCCGCAACCAGTAGTGAGCCAGGAGGGGTATTTGCAGAGTGTTGGAGAAAAGGGGCGTGCCTCTGACCAGCTCTCAGCAATCATTCTGTGTGGGACTTACTGGAGATGACAGGAGGGTTTTTTGTCCCCCATATACCCTCAGCATCAAAGGGGACTTCATCCCCAAACTAGTAGAGCTCTATTAGCCGAGTTTGCAGAGTGGTGGTAAAACAAGGCTGGGCCAAAAGCAACTTGCCAGTCTGTCCCATTTTACACTTTGTTCTCTCTTTTTAGGTAAGAGGGGACCAGCCGGTACAGATTTTGGCCCCAGGGACCCCATCCCCTGGGGCCTGGCCTTTTTTAATATTTGGTTTAAAAAGTAAAAGGTAGCTGGGCCAATTTTGACCCCAGAGAACCCAACCCCTGGGGCCTGGCCTCTACTTTCAGTGCTCCTGTCCCGGCCAGGACACCCACTCTCACTAATGGGGACCCTGCCTCCGGTGGAGCTGGCATTGCTTTGACCATATGGGAACTGCTGAACATGCAGCACCTTCTCTGTCAAAGCAATTGTGCTCTGCTTCTAGCAAGCAAGAGCATTTTTTATGTTCTTGCTTGCTAGAAGAGGAGCACAGTTTGCTATGGTAGTGGGAGCGGTAAAGCTCTGCCAAGCCATAGCTAACAGCTATGTTCCAGGGGTGGGCACCCCAGGATTTAACAGTAGCTGGCCATGCGGGGGTGGTGGTCCCCGGGGCCATGTTTTGCTCTAGGAGGGGGGTCACATGGCCACCCTCCTTTCTTACAATCTACCCCAGGAAGGTAGTAGTCCACGAGGTTGCAGGGTCCAAGTGCCCCCTGCATTAACATTGAAAAAAGCCCTGGGGAGGTGGCATCCCCAGGGCTGCTGGGGGTTCATGAGCCTCCCAGTTTTAATTAAAAGAAAAATCCCCAGGGAGGTGGTGTTCCCAGGGGCAATAGGGCTCTTCATATTAAGTCTTCACTCACCTGAAATCCAGGTTGCTCAACTTGAGAGATGAGACAACAGTTCTCTATGCCCCCGAAAACGTATGCCAGCCTAAATCGCATATGAAATTCAGTTTGACTAGGATAGATCTCCATGGGAGGGGGAAAATGGGACAAAATAAAAAAGATCAAAAAGGAACACTCCACTGTTGCAGATCTAGCTGACCTGACTCTTTCTCTGCTTGAGGTTCTCTTTATAACTTCTGTAAAATGCTGTCCTTTAATGGATAGGCATCTATAAATATTATAAAAATAAATAAAACAACATTTATCTAATTTACTATACGTTTCCTATTGTCTCTTTTTTATTATTTACACTGCATTCACAAAATACCTTTTTTATAATTGTGCTTTTCACTAAACATGAGCCTTTCTTTTTTCACAGAAGAGTGATTGCGGATTACTTTTCTTAAGTATGCTGTGGAAAATTAAATAACATTATTCACCATTAAATAATTGCACCAAGAAATTCTCAAGACTTCCCTCTGGCATAGACTTACTAATAATTGCCTTAAATAAGTCCTATAATTATAGTTAAGAAAATCTTGTGTGAAATATTCAAACGAGTCATTAGTGATGAAGTTATTTCTTTGAAAGTCAAAGTCTGTTGTTATCTCTTTTATTTGCAGTCAAGTCTCCACTGGAGTCGATCTTCTATTCACAGTTTTAAAAAGACCTCAGGTATGTAAACCTTTAATCTGACTTTTCCTTTGAGCGCGCTTTTATTTCTGCAAGCGTTAAAATTAGAAAGATCTTACTTGAGTGTATGTCTTTTCATTTTGATGCAGGTCAGAAGATTTCAAGCTCCGGGACCGGAACGAGGAAGGAAGAATCGTCGCAAATGAGGAGTCACCGTGGGAACCAAACACAAGCCCGGAACTGACAGGGAGACCGGAGAGGAATTCTCCATGAAGGCGCGTTGCTGGGGAAACAGGATTGTCACTGGAGATGCCCTGCTGGGGAAACAGGATTCTCGGTGGCAGTCAGGTGAGAGAAAAACAATAACGAGCACAAGCGCGTCTCGGTTTACTAGCGAGTATCTTATAGGCACGGGTATGGGTGGGGTTCTACAGTTAGGGTGGAGTGATGAAAA
Source organism: Lissotriton helveticus (assembly GCF_964261635.1). Taxonomy (NCBI): domain Eukaryota; kingdom Metazoa; phylum Chordata; class Amphibia; order Caudata; family Salamandridae; genus Lissotriton; species Lissotriton helveticus. The sequence goes on along the minus strand of NC_136059.1, from coordinate 1,292,499,897 downwards.
TGTGCCACAATGACTCAGCGCTTGAAGCTGCAACGTGCTGCTTATGCAAATAAGCCCCTGAGCTCCGACAAGTGTAAACTGCCCTAAACGTGGTTAATTCTTAGCACCATATTTTCTTATTAGCGCCCACAATAAAATTGTTGGTATTGTCTATAATCCTTCTGGACACAGGCTACCAAATAAAAAGGAATGTACACCAAGAGGTAATAAGCATGCTTTTGCAACAATAAAATAGAGGGGCAATGTTCTTGACACAAACAATATATGATGTGCAATAAAGAGGCTCGATGCATAGTACAGCTGATACTCAATGCACAGTATGAGGTTGCGCTATGTTTATAGTACAAACCCTAACACTTCGCACCCAGCATTCTTCTAACATAAAGCCCCGGGGAGGTGGTGACTCCCCTTACTAGTGAATATGCCATTAATCGTGATATTGCCAAAAATGTTGGATTTCCAACTTGGACAAATCTTGGATTGGCCACAGTGGTATGCAGTTTCATCAATTGTTATGAATGGTTGAGAGCATTTTGGAATGGTAGCTTCCAAACCTCATGATAGTGCACTGTGCTGGCAATGACCTAGGCGCAATCACAGGGGATGCCCTTGAAACCTAAATGAGAGAGATCATTTTACAATTGATGTCTTCCTTTCCTCACAATGCCTTTGTATATTCTAATAAGATATGTCAAATGCAAAAATAGCAATGGTCAAAAGAGATTTGTCCAAAGATTGAAAAATCCCGGAAGCATGTCAATAAAACAGTGTCTGCATTTCCTCGTTACTGTGGCCTGGGTTCTATATATCATAACAACATAAGGTTTGAAATGACAGGTGTCTCATAGGCGAGATGGAGTGAACTTCACTGCAGAAGGGAACAGGATCTTCCTTAATAACATCAAGGAATACATCCAGTTCTATGTGTAACTGAACATTACCTGCTATAAACATGAAGGCTCTTGTGAGAGCCACCCTATTCTAACAATATATGATTGTTTCATGGTAAAAAAACCTTTTTTAGGAATGCTGAAACCTGCAAGAGACTTACGAGAGCTGGGGCACTAAAACGTTTGCCGTCACACATGTCTCCAGCTCTTGTTAGAGGATTGTACACTTTCCTCCATTACGGTACTTATGCCATATAGGCCCCATTAGGAGGGCGTGGGGAGAAAGTGACCTCGCCAATGAGAGCTTTGCACAGTATGACAACAGTGCGTAGTAGGGTGTGAGGAGAGACTGGGTTCTCACTCACACCCAAGGCCACCAACTGTGTAAAGTAAATTAGGTGGCGGGATTGGCCTCTCCACTGAGACCTTGCATTAAGGGGACCAGTGTGTGGGGTAAGGTGTAAAGAGATACTGCATTTCCACTCACTTTTTTCCCCAGGTTGAGCAGTATACTTAATAGGGAGTATGAAGTTCTCAGCTCACATATAAGACCTCTCTAGTGCATAAAAAGTATAAGAGGTACAGACATTTACACTGTAAACTCTCCCCAAGGCAATAGCTGTCTATATTAAGGTGTGGGAATTGATTTGTTGTCCAATGACACCTCTCCCCTCAATGATACACATACACAGTAGTATGTAGGGAAACATTTTCCTCTCCACTAACACCTATCTCTAGGACAACATGGATGTGCTGTACGGTATGGGCAATGAGTGGTCTCTCTGCTGAATTCTCTCGAGCAACAAGGATATACAGTACTTTTTGTAAATGGAGTGGCCTGTCTGTTAACACATCTCTGCAGGCTGGGGGATGTCTGTAGAAGTCTTTGACAAAAACGTACCTCTCTGCTTATACCTCTTCCCATCCTGACAGGTATAAATGGTAGGCTGTGAAGACGAACTGCCTTTTTTGCTGAACGATCTCTCTTGGTTGATGAGTCTGCATAGTAGAACGTAGAGAGACTTTGGCCCCTCTCCTGTGACCTGTCCCTTGGTTAATGGGTGTGCAAATTAGGGAGTTAAAAGGGGATTACTTCTTTGGTCACAGCTCTCCTCAAGATGACAGATGTACAAGTAAGGTGCATAAAAGAAAGTACCTCTATGCTGGAAAGTCCATCTTACATAGCAATCATAGAGACTAGAGTATGGAGACACGCTGCCATGTGAAGACAGACATCTCCCCAGAATAACACATGTGAAAAGTAGACTGTGGGTAGAGACTACTATTTCTGCTCATACCTTTTTCTTTTTGTTGATGAATGTCCATTGTAGGGTATAAAATAGAGTACCCTCTCTGGTGAGAATTATCTCTTGGACAACTGGTGTGCGTATTTGAATGTGAGTGCACACTTAGGTCTCTCTCGAACGTATCCATATATGGACAATCAAGTATAGTAGGGTGTAAAAAGAGATATACCTATCCACAGAAACTTCTCTACAGACATACAAGCATATATAGCAAGATGTACAAATTAACGCCCCTCTCCACTATCTTACCCACAACAGCTGATAGCAGTGTGTTGTAGACTATGATATGGCCATGTCTGAACTGGGGTGGCAGAGTGGGCTAAAGAACGGTGGTGAATTAAACCCAGATCTGTTGACTGGGTGTGAGTGTTGGATTGGTTCAGATGCTCCGTCCATCACCACCCCCTTTTGTACAGCTTTGTTCGCCATTAGTTGGCAGGGTATGCTCAGACGTGAGTCCCTTGCTCACTTTGCCACTGGATTCAAGCAAGCCTGACTGAAGACCGCTGAAATGCCAGAAAACGGTCCTAGGAAGCTTGTATCCAGTACAGGGAAGGCATGGCTTGGCAGTTCGGGCTGGACTGTTCCCATGAGGCACTGGGTCAGACTGATTTGCATATGGCCATGTCTGAACTGGGGTGGCAGAGTGGGCTAAAGAACGGTGATGGATTAAACCCAGATCTGTTGACTGGGTGTCAGTGTTTGATTGGTTCAGATGTTCCGTCCATCACCACCCCCTTTTGTACCGCTTTGTTCGCCATAAGTTGGCAGGGTATGCTCAGACGTGTGTCCCTTGCTCACTTTGCCATTGGATTCAAGCAAGCCTGGCTGAAGACGGCTGAAATGCCAGAAACCGGTCCTAGGAAGCTTGTTTCCGTTCCAGGGAAGGCATGGCTTGGCAGTTCGGGCTGGACTGTTCCCATGAGGCACAGGGTCAGACTGATTTGCATATGGCCATCTCTGAACTGGGGTGGCAGAGTGGGCTAAAGAACGGTGATGGATCAAACCCAGATCTGTTGACTGGGTGTCAGTGTTTAATTGGTTCAGATGCTCCGTCCATCACCACCCCCTTTTGTAAACTATGACGATGCACTGGTCTCTCTGCCAAGACCTCTCTCTTCTATGAGAGGTCAATACACAACAGTGTGGACACAAACTGATCTCTACTGAGACCTTACTGTTCCATGACAATTCAGCATGCTAGGGTATTCAAATAAACGACTTTTATATTACCAACTCTCAGTAGCATAAAAGATGTACAATGTATTGTATAGATGGTGTAGATGCTGCACCTCAGGCACATCAGCCTTTCGAAGAATCTTTGCTATGGCAGTGTTTTGATATGAGGCCAAGTAGCAAAATAGGCTCAGTAAAGTTTTTAATGCATTGAGGTTTTTTTAAAGGAGTTCACAAAAGATATATCGAACAGAGTTAGCTCATGCTGTTGAAAAGGAGAGCACGTCTTGTGCTTCCAGAACTTTTCTACCTTGGTACACTTTGCCAGCTCCGGTCCATACTGCCGAACAAGACAATAATCCTGCTCCACATAATAAGATTCTTTTTTACTGCATTTGTAGGCAGATAATTACTTTATTAGAGACAAGTAGACCCCAGACAGTAAGAACATAGTTACTTAAAAGTTTGTTCAAGATTTTCTATAGTTTTTCTTTCCTGTTTCTTAACAAGCCAAAAACTTTCCTTTTTCTCCTACATATTTTTTTGACATGGTACTTTTCTTTTTCACAATCTATGTTTTCCATTTACCTCCTACAAAATGACAAAATAACCAGAAAATTAAAACGTACATGCTGGTCAATAATTGAGAACAGTGATTCATCACTATGGTCTGGGTTTAGATCTTGGCAGATGGGTTATAGAGTCACAACAGTGATGGATATCCCATCTGCTGAAATATAAATCCCATAGGATATAATGGGACTTATATTTCAGCGGATGGGATATCCATCACTATTGTGATGGAGTAACCCATCCTCCGAGATCTAAATCAGTCCCTATATTCTTTAAACTTTTCTACATCTTTCACCCACAATCGCATATTTAAATCTAGGGTACCACTAACTTGTTACTCATTTCTTCTGAAAAATTCCACAATTCCACAAATTCCACTGCTTCTTTTACTTACAACTGCAGACAGATTGAACATTTCAATTGTTTAAGATAACTGTAATACTTGCTGATCTCTCTCTACAGTCTAATCTCTAGTTCCTAAAAACTATGGGGCTCATTAGGATGGCGGACGGACCTGCGTCCGTCCGCCACCCTAGAGGAGGAGGGACCGTCCACAGGGGCAGCGGCGGTCCCTCCAGTGCAATTAGGATGTGACCGCCAGCCTGGCGGTCACATCCTCAATATTTAACATTGCGGTGGGTGCTGCTTGAAGCAGCACCCGCCGCAAGGTTAAATATGCATGCTTAGCATTTGCATGCACAAAGCGGCTGGCACCGTGCGGTGCCTGCCGCTTCGTGCACGCAAATGCAGGGGGGTACCATTGGCACCCCCCATGTGCACCCCCCACGCCCCCAATCACCCTGGGGGCCCGCAACGGGCCCCCAAGGAAATCACTGAATGCCTTTCCACGGCAGAGAATCCGCCGCGGAAAGGCATCTGTTTTCCGCCATCCTAATATGGCTGGCGGTGTCTGATAGACACCGCCAGCCATGTTAGAGCTTTTCCGCCGCGGTCGGAAGGCGCCCGCGGCGGAAAAGCTGCGGACCGATTTTGAGACCCACCGCCATCCTAATTTGGCGGTGGGTCTTTTGTGCCTCCCCAGTGGTTTTCCCGCATCCTCCGGCCCGGCAGTGGCTTCCGCCGGCCCGGAGGATGCGGGAAAACCGCGATCCTAATGAGCCCCTAAGTTTGGAAATCTACACATTTCCAAACAGCATTTCCCTCTTGTGTAGAATAAATTGACCAACAGCCGTGCACTTATTGACACTTGCCAACAAAGTTCTTAAAATATATTGTTAAATATCTGAACTTGGATCTGTTTCTTAAATGCAGCTGAAGACACTGGTAACTAAAAGTACAATAGGCAGCTAATCAATAGACTTGCAGGAACCTTCAATCTCCTGCGAGAGTGTGAAGGTTCATGGAAAAATGGGCCTGTCGCCAAATCATAGGGTTCCATATTTGATTTTGCGATCTAGCGGGAGGCTGGGGGGGCCCATTTGCCCAACTATACATTTATATTTTACCATTAATATCTCGAAAACTAATGAACGGATTTGCACCCAAATCACAAACAACACAGCCTGCGGACCAAGATCTAGCTTCCTGCTGAATTAGGTGTAATTCAATTCAACAGCATTTGCCAAAACTTATCTTAAAAGAAAACAATGGAAAATGCATAGAGATTTTATATCGAATTGCATTTACATCACAGATGAGCAAGTAGAGGCAAATAGTTTGATAAACACGTATTTTCTTCTTGGCATAGTAGTGCTGTAAGTGACATCGTTTATGTTCCCAGGGCCAGACAGGCCTTCAGTTCCACCTCACATTTTCCTGCTGAGCAAGGAGGGTTGGTTTGAAAGTTCACAGTGGCTCTTGGTCAACAGCAGGCGGGAGGGGGGGTGTTCAAGAGAAGGAGAATAGGGAGGGGGAAGTTAAAGAGAATGCCACAAGAGTACGAGAAGAGAGAGAGAAGAGAAGGAGGTAGAGGGAAAAGGTGAATTAAAAGAGAGAATGTGTACAAGGAGATCAAGAGAGCGGGGCAGGTGTGAGTTTTTTTTTTGCCTTGGCTGCTTTAGATCCCCCAGTCTATTCCTGCTTGCACCACAGTATTTACAAAACCATTTCAGGGGAACGAGAAGAAAATCTCTTTTCAAAAGATCAGATAAGGTGATGTGAGAATGCTGATGTATTTGTTGGCATTTTTGGGCGGAGCATGCCGCACAGAAGAAGCTTGAGGGCACCATTAAAAAATCTGACATAGCCAATGTTCTTTTCTATAAATCATTTAAGTCCTGCCAAAAGAACATGAACATGGTTCAAGGGGGATTTTAATGATCGATTTTGTGTGACAGAAAAACCAAACGGTGGTACATAGCTTGTTAGAGTCCATAGGCCACTGCTTTACGGATGGAAGGTTTGTAACATCATAGGAAAGTAATATTTCACCCTCAAAACGGGAATCATTGTTACTGGATAACATGTCAAGCAGCGAAGTTGCAGAACATCGAGTGTGTCCAAGAGATACCCACTAAACTGTTGGAATATGTAAGTTTAAGCCTCTGCGAGTGTGACCTTGATAGAAAGGAAAAGGAGGGTGCCTATGACTTCTTGTATTAAATTAACGATTTAATTATTATTTTAGCAGGTCATATGAATATAACCATCAAGGGGGCACCTTCAGCTGCTCTGATGCATGTGAAAGGTATAAACATGTTTTAAAAATGTGGCAGCAATGAAATAAACTACAGTAGTTCTGTAAACAATTTTTATGACATGCAGAACAAATTTAACTCATGAATGAAAAAATTATTTTAGTGATTGAAGTATACACGTGTTTATTTAATTGTATTAAAAACGTGTAGTTTAATCTAGAACATTCCAATGTAATCGAAAATTCAAGTTCAAACAATATCCGTACACTTTCCATTATAATTAGCTATATGAAGTTAGAGAACAAACTTTCCACCTACTTTTTGGTAAGATTGTTGTAAAAATTCAAACCAATATTATGAATGGATGTGGATAATGCACAGAAAAGTTGGCATCATGGTATAATTTCCTTTGGGTAAAGTATAAAGTCTATCAATTAAGGGCCTCATTTACAACAATTTGGCACAGGGCAGCGCTGCTCGCCATTTTGCTGCACTGGCCTGCGTCAAAAGAGAAGGGAAGGGCATCATATCTATGAGATACGGTGCATTCCTGTCCTCTTACAGTGGGCTGGTGCATGAATGGCTGCTTAGTGCCAACGCAGGTACGTTTGCACCATGCTGGAGGGTGCCTGTGTTGAAATAGGGTTGCTTTTGCTCAGGAAAGGACACCTTCCTCCATAAAAACAACCGTTATCCCTCCGCTACGGAGGGTAAGGGTTTTGACGCATTCCCAGACTTGTGCTTTGTTTTAAATCTGGAAATGTGTCAAAGACCTTTGCGTTAAGTGGAAACACTCATCACAATGCCCATACCATGCCTCCTCAAAGCATTGTGAGGCAACGCACCGACTTGCACCTGGTTGCCTTACATCATATCTATGAGGCCATTAAAAGCCACTCAGGGAGGCTCTCCGTGGCCTCGTAGATATGGCTCTGCCCTATGCGCCACCGAAACATCAATGAAAGTGATGTTCCAGCGGTGCACTAGGCTTGCAACTAAACCCTGCAGTCAGATGGGTGCTCTCTTTACCGCAGAGCTCCCTGTTGTATGTTGTGCACGAAGAGTTGGGGATGGCCTTTCTCTCTGATGAGTTGGCTTTTCGTCGCCTACCTTTGTGAATGAAGATTTGGACCAAAAAACAAGATGCCCTTAGTAGGGAAATTCCTAGGAGTTGCCTTTCCCTTGATCCTATTAAATGTATTGTTGGCTGAAGTACATTAGAGAATGTCTGTGCAGTTTAGGAAGGGCAGATCTATTTGACAACCAAGAAGAGATATGTAGAAGGTATCTAACTTGGCTGAAAGAGCATTTTTTCGAAAGGCGCTTTTGGGATAGAGAGGAAATGGAGCTGAAAAAGCCCAGCGTGCGGAGGTATATTTTGCCTACAAACCATGCCAACTGTTGAACCATATCTTTTAGGAGTAAAAAGTATCCATGATCACTTTCCATCGACTTGATTTCGGCTTGATCGTTTTCATTACCTTTTGACCCAACCACGTGGTGTTCATAGAGGGCAATGTCTCATAACCTGTGGCTGCGACGGACAGTCTCCTTAGGATATGATGTACTTTTTATGTTTTGCAGTTTTTACGAGGCTCCCAGAAAGTTTTCATTATTCCAATTCTTAAAAAATCTTGTTTTAAGAGGGTCAGACCTGCTTTTATCTTTTTACAACTTGTTTCAAGTGACTCTGTATTGTATACGCGTAGCTTTTTAAGGGTCACCAATAGGCTTCAGTCCAGTTGTGATTAAATTGGTTAGTGAGACCTATCTTTTAATCCTGAAATCAGGGGTCTATAGCAGTCTTATTGTATTGGTTCTTTTTTTATATAAAAGTTGGTATTCTTCTTCTTGATGTTTGTATGACTTTTAGGGTTTTAACTGAAAAAACTTCTGAGCTGTTGTGCAGCGAGTGCAGCTCCCTTCGCCTTTCATTTTCCTGTTTGCTGAACCCACGCCTCGCGGCCCCCGCTCCGCGGGTGCCGCTCGCAGGCAAGGAACTTTGGCAGTCTATTGTAGTTGGACCCCCCCGAGTGCATAGGAGCACCAACGCGGCTTTGTTGAGCCGGTATCTGCACCCTAAGGCGTGAGGCGGGACTGCGAGGACCAGCGTGCAGCGCGGCGCTGATCGGCCGCAGCTGGTCCTCTTCCCGCCCCTCCACCCGTCAAAATCATCGCGGCGAGTGAGCCGCCTGGGATTTACTTCTGAGCTGTTGTGCAGCGAGTGCAGCTCCCTTCGCCTTTCATTTTCCTGTTTGCTGAACCCACGCCTCGCGGCCCCCGCTCCGCGGGTGCCGCTCGCAGGCAAGGAACTTTGGCAGTCTATTGTAGTTGGACCCCCCCGAGTGCATAGGAGCATTAACGCGGCTTTGTTGAGCCGGTATCTGCACCCTAAGGCGTGAGGCGGGACTGCGAGGACCAGCGTGCAGCGCGGCGCTGATCGGCCGCAGCTGGTCCTCTTCCCGCCCCTCCACCCGTCAAAATCATCGCGGCGAGTGAGCCGCCTGGGATTTACTTCTGAGCTGTTGTGCAGCGAGTGCAGCTCCCTTCGCCTTTCATTTTCCTGTTTGCTGAACCCACGCCTCGCGGCCCCCGCTCCGCGGGTGCCGCTCGCAGGCAAGGAACTTTGGCAGTCTATTGTAGTTGGACCCCCCCGAGTGCATAGGAGCACCAACGCGGCTTTGTTGAGCCGGTATCTGCACCCTAAGGCGTGAGGCGGGACTGCGAGGACCAGCGTGCAGCGCGGCGCTGATCGGCCGCAGCTGGTCCTCTTCCCGCCCCTCCACCCGTCAAAATCATCGCGGCGAGTGAGCCGCCTGGGATTTACTTCTGAGCTGTTGTGCAGCGAGTGCAGCTCCCTTCGCCTTTCATTTTCCTGTTTGCTGAACCCACGCCTCGCGGCCCCCGCTCCGCGGGTGCCGCTCGCAGGCAAGGAACTTTGGCAGTCTATTGTAGTTGGACCCCCCCGAGTGCATAGGAGCATTAACGCGGCTTTGTTGAGCCGGTATCTGCACCCTAAGGCGTGAGGCGGGACTGCGAGGACCAGCGTGCAGCGCGGCGCTGATCGGCCGCAGCTGGTCCTCTTCCCGCCCCTCCACCCGTCAAAATCATCGCGGCGAGTGAGCCGCCTGGGATTTACTTCTGAGCTGTTGTGCAGCGAGTGCAGCTCCCTTCGCCTTTCATTTTCCTGTTTGCTGAACCCACGCCTCGCGGCCCCCGCTCCGCGGGTGCCGCTCGCAGGCAAGGAACTTTGGCAGTCTATTGTAGTTGGACCCCCCGAGTGCATAGGAGCACCAACGCGGCTTTGTTGAGCCGGTATCTGCACCCTAAGGCGTGAGGCGGGACTGCGAGGACCAGCGTGCAGCGCGGCGCTGATCGGCCGCAGCTGGTCCTCTTCCCGCCCCTTCACCTGACCTTCCCATATAATCTACGGCAGCAACGCGCACGCGGGACGCGCGCGGGGCAACGGCCGGGGCGAAGACCGGGCAAAGAGCGGGCCGTTTAAGGCCGTTCAAGGACGGCAAAGGACGGCCCTGGCCCTGAACCCCTGCCTTATTGCCTCCATTCAATTGCTAAGGCAGACGGAACTGTGTTTTCTATTTGTGTACTGAAACATCAGCGGCCGCCTTTTAGCTGTATCACCATCTTCTATTGTCTCTGCGCCACAGATGTCGGCCATGCGTAACAGAACTAGAAGTTGTACAAAAAAAGCTACGGCGGTAGCACAGGTAACTGGACCCATAGATCTTTTTATTTCACGGGTGAATGAGACTATTGACCAAAGTATTGTTTTATTGGAAAAAAGAGTCTCCATGGATCTTGCGAACGCAAAGCGTTCGTCTTTGGGTTCGCTTGCAAATGCCAAATCACCCGCCCAGCAGTTACTGAATAATTGTTCTTTACCCTTAACCCTGCCTACTACTAGCGCACTGACTGTACCGAATGCTGTTGATTTATCGGTCGCCCTATCAGACTCGGATCCGTCTTTTGTCGATCTAGAGGCCACCCCAGATCTAGAAGCCTGTCAGTCACCTGGCAAAGCGGAGCCGAGTCTGGGTGGGTTAACCGATGTGGAAACAGCTCCTGTACCTATAGACTCTGGGGGGAGGGTTATCATTCCACCAAAAGTTACATTCAAGAGTAAAAACAAAGAAAAAGCTGCAGCTAGGAACCACAATCTGATATCACCTACCCCGCAACTGGCACCAGGTATACCGTGCTGGGTGCAAAATATGGTTACAGATCTTAAATTGGACCTTGAGGCCACAATAGCAGCACAAATTAAGCCTTTAATTTCCAAACTTGACAGGCTCACGTCTTTAATGCACTCGAAATGGCCAAATAAGACGAACGGGCCAGGGCCTGTCCAGCCACAAGGGATCACAGAAGCAGCCCCCAAATGCTCATCCTGTGTCCAGCTTCCTAAAGATGTATTAAATAATGCACAAGTAACTATAGTCCCCGGGAATTCAGCTTTATCTCATCTGTCCCAGTCAGGGAATATCTCTGTCCAATCCATAGCTTTATCCACTTCGAAGGCGGTGGGTTCTATTCCGACTCATCAACACTCTGTCGTTGGTAACAAAGACACTACTCCTCAAGTAAAAGATGTTGTAGGAAAGTCTAGTACCCCTTTAGTACCTCCCCCTACAAATGCTGCAAATAAGACTGAAGGTCCTAAGCCAAAGCAGGCGCGTTTTAAGTCAATTAATCTGCCACCAGAAGTCTCCCCCTTTGTGGTCGTGTTGACAGCAGTTCCCCCACTGAAGGAGGGAGCAAAAGAAACTTTTGTTGAGTTAAGAAATAAATGCGCTCAGTGGCTCCACTTACATAAACCTCTACCTAATAATATGAACGGTGAAATCCTTACTGTGCGTAGAGGGGACTGGGTGGGCAGAAGTAAGAAAACAATAGTAGGGGATGTAATTACAGTTAATTTTAGGGATATAGGGGCAGCCAGTTACATATGTAATGCACCCAACAATGGTCCTGCTACTCAAATCAATCCACTTCCTTTGTCCTATTTTCTTCCTATGCCATCAAGGCCAAATCCCCCTTGTTCCACTTTTTCAAGTAATAGAGGACCTGTGTATCCCCCGCAACATATCACTAAACCTTGGCAGCAACCACCACACCCTTCTTCTTTTTTTCCACATTATGCCAGTTTTCAGCAGCAGCCATCACATTCCTTATCTTTTCCCCCACACCATGTTAGTCCTCAATGGCAACAACCTCCCCATTATCCACCACCTTCATATCAGCTTGCTCATCAGTGGCAGCAACCTTTTCAGCCCCTACAACCAGCTAAACCCCAGTGGCAACAAACATGGCAGGACTTGCCTCCTTCCCAAGATCCCTCGTACTCACAATTTGCCCATCCTAACAGATATGCTGTGTTAGACGAGGTAGATTGACTTAGCTTTATTAAAGCTTTAGACTTAAACATCTCTACGCCTAAATTAGATATGGAGAGTGTCCCTCTAGCCATACTTTCCCCCACACCCCCTGAATTCCCAATAGTGCCATCGCTAATATCCCTCTCGCATATAGAAAATAGGGATAGCTTTGATGCATGTACATCTACCGCTACCCCCAGATTAGGCCCAGATACTAACCTCCAGGAAGTTGGTTCTATACCACCACGTGTAATCCAGCTAGAGTCGACCATCGTTGGCGACACTAGTAAGCCAGCAGGACTCTCCCTTATCTCCTGGAACATTGCTGGCCTTGCCAGCAAAATAGGTACACCCTTCTGGACCAGATTTATAGGGGAGGGATTGGACCTAATCCTTCTGCAGGAAACGTGGTGTCTGGACCTCATTAACATCGATGGGTATGCATCTCACTGCCTTAAAGCCACCAAATCCAGCTCGGGCAGGGCCAAGGGGGGCCTTTTGATGCTTTTGTCCACCAAGCTGTGTGATTGTACTGTTAAAAGCAGTACGACAGTTGGGACCCATAGTCAAGTTATAAGAGTGGAGTGTAGGAAGAGTATTGATTTAGTTGTAGTAAATTTCTACAACAACATTTTTGATGCCACCAGAGGAGATATTCTACCGCCTCTAGAAAAGGAAATCGCCAAGGCCTTGGGCATTTCGAAAAGAAAGGCTGAGGTTGTTTGGGCAGGGGATTTTAATTTGCAGCCCTGCCATTTGTCTAATGGGAATATCTGTGGCTTCGGAGTGGCTATGAGTAGTCACTGGGGGGGGTACGGGTGTGAGGGAGGATTTTCCTCACTTCCAACACTGCAGTTACGGTTCTACACTAAACAATATGCTAGTCACACTAGACTTGACCCTGTTAAACTGTAATATAAATAATCAGGCAATAACATGCCCCACATTTACAGGAAGAGATGCAGGATCTTTTATAGATCATATTCTTCTGTCTAGTAGTGGAGACTTTACCGATTTGTATGTAAATGAAGAAAGTCTCAGCGACCATAACAGCATCCGTGTTACACTCCTAGGGCATGGTACCTCGACAGTTTCAGGTGAAAAATGCTCTACTGACCTAGTACCTATAAGACCGAAGGGTCTAAGGATTAAATGGACTGGAATTAATTCTAAGGCTAAGCAGAAGGAGGTTCTTACTAGCTGTAAGAACCAAATTAGTTCCTGTCTAGATAGTGACTGTGACCCTGGTTGCTTATTAGTCCACTTTGTCTCCATGAATAGTATTATTGATGGTATTTTTACTAAGGCCCCGTCATCCAATAGTGGTCCGAAGCAGGGGTGGTTTGATAAGACCTGTATAGTCGCCCTCCGAGAATTAAAGAAGGCTTTAGGTACCAAACCACGTGATAAGGAGGATATACAATATCTTAGGGCTAGATATAAAATAGCAATTAATAATAGGAAAAGGGTATTACAGACTGAGGCGTGGGATAAGTTGAAGGAAGCAGCTGAGACCAAAAACTGCAAACTTTATTGGGAAACAATTAACAGTCCTTTTCTCAATAAAGAAGATGTTCCAGAACTAACATCATATGTGTCATGCAGCGATTGGGTTAGTCACTTTTCAAACATTTTTAATCCGGAAGGGTTATCCCTTGAGTCACTGTCACCTGAGTCTACCCCTTGGTTACCCCTCCCGTTGGGAATAACATTAGAAGAAAGCCATGAAGGAATTTCTATTAGCAAAGGAGGAAAGGCCCCTGGCCCTGATGGGGTCCCGCTGGATTTATACAAAGATGAACCAGTTCTGTGGGCTCCCATCCTGGTGAGGATATTTAATTGTGCGGCAGAAACTAATTTCCCTTCTACCTGGGGTCAATCGGTTATTATCCCCTTACACAAGAAAGGTAATAAGTCAGAGGCCTCCAATTATCGGCCTATTTCATTGTTGGACGCCTCTGTAAAGGTAATGAGTAGGATTTTGCTCAAAAGGCTAGAAAATTGGGCAGCTGATTCAAATATTTTAACTAGAGTCCAATACGGCTTCCGGAAAGGTTTGGGCACATTGGATCAATGTGTAAATTTGGACCTTTTAATCAACAAATATACTGTGGCCAAAAATGGCAACCTCTTTTTATGTTTTGCTGATTTGAGTAGCGCTTTTGATTTGGTTAACCACGCTATTCTTTGGGAGGTTTTGCTTGATGCAGGGGCACCGAGGGAAATCGTTCATTTCTTAGCTAGACTTTATGAAAAACTCTCCTGTAAGGTCCGCTATGGCACCCTAGGTGAATGTACCCCGTTTTTTAAAGTATCACGGGGGATACGCCAGGGATGTGTTTTGGCCCCGCTTTTATTTTCCCTTTTTATTAATGATGTCGATCGTTCTTTGGTTGACATCCCAGCAGACGCTCCCCTGATTGGAGGTAAACCGGTCCCGCTGTTACTTTATGCGGATGACGCTGTTCTTTTATCTCGAACACAGATTGGCCTCCAGCGCTTAATTGATAATTTTATGCAGTTTATTCAAGTTAGGAGGCTCCGAGTGAACAAAACCAAGACGTATGTTATGTCATGCGGTCAGGCAGCAAAGCAGTCAAAGCATACCTTTTTCCTGGATAAAGAAAAACTGACTCATGTTAAATCCTTTTGCTATCTGGGAATTACATATAATAATAGTGGGACCTGGACCTCGGAATTTGATTCTATTAGATTAAAAATGCTGCGGTCCACTAGCAGTATTTTTCGATTTGCCTCTAAGCTTGGCTCACGAAGCATTCCAGACATGATGAACATATACAATGTTTGTTGTGTCTCTTCTGCACTGTATGGGGCAGGTGTATGGGGCCACAGCGAGGGTATATTCCTGCAGAAGGAGGAAAATAAGTTTCTTAGAAGGGTGTTATGTGTTCCCCCTTCTGCTTCTGTTCAATTGATCCACGAAGAGGTTGGGGTCGAGTTTATTTCTGACTTAGCAGCAGTTCGGCCACTTTTATTGTGGCGTTCTATTTGGGCTAAGCCAGAGACTCGATTCACTCAAGATATTATTCTTGACTGTATAGGTTTGCACCATTCTTCACGCATACAGTGGTTGAGATACATCCATCGCTGGTATCTCCTTCTTTTCAATATTGATGTGTTCCGTGAGCCAGAAGAGGTTGTTTTTATTCCAAAAAAAGAAATGAAGACAACGTTTCTAAATTTTCAAAAGGCAGAGCGAGATAAAATTTCTGGTAATCTTATTACCGTGAAATTTTATAAAGACCTGAATCTAATTTCGGGGCTCCAACCCTACCTCGTGTATGTGACCCGGCCCTCTCATCAGTATGTTTTAACACGTGTCAGATTGGGTATTGTTCACCATTTGGTCGCATTTCCAAACACGAGAGCCAGATCAGAGACACCCTGCCCGTGCGACAGTACCTCCCGCCAGAGTAGTTGCCATTTCTTACTTTTTTGTAAATTTTTTCATTTTCTTAGGTTAAAATACCTTAAACCGATTTTTATAAAGTATAATATTTGTACCACAGAAACTGCACTGATATTTTTATCCTCATTAGAGAATGAGGAGATTTGCTTCTTTCTGGCTACTTTTATTTTGAAGTGTACAGCTGCCAGGAAAAGTATTGTACTATAATATCTTTTATACTTACCTGTCTGTACTCATGTTATACAGCTGCCAGGAATTGTATTATGCTGCTATTACCTTTACATTCCTGTCTGTATATATATGTTTTCAAGTTTTTTACCAATTTTTGTAACTAAGGTATTATTTTTACTTGTTGCTGTCCACAGTATGTTATGATTATTTAAATTGAAATGTACAGCTGCCAGGAAATGTCTATCAAGTAAACCTTATTGATTCCCTGTCTGTTCATTTATGAATGTCTTGTATTTTTGTAACAGTCTGTTGATCTAAAAACGCAAGATTACCTTTTAATTGTTGCATACTAGCCTTTGCACATCCTCCTACCTCCTTTCTTATTTTTGTTCATATGGCGATTTTAATATTTTAACTATGTATCTTATTATGCTTGTATGATTTGTGTATACCAAATCGAATAAAAGCTTTTGAAATTGAAAAATTGAACTGAAAAAACAAATAAAGTATGATGACCTGAACTGAACCCTACAGTCTTTTCACAGAATAGAGTTCGGTATTACTGTGTTGATTGATGATGTTGTGTCTCTCTCACCTATGATATCAAAATATAAAATGGGTTCACCAGAACATGTTGGTTGAACATGTTGGTTACACCCAAACAAGTTCGGTTGCAAGCAGATTTAGATCTCTGTTTTAGAGCACCATCATAGTGTAGTGTAGTTCCTATATTCCCAATAGGCTCTGTGCATTGGAATAATATATCCTATAGATTAGACTCAGGACTGAGGTCGACTAGATCTGTATTGAATATATTAGACTTAATTGTGAGTGCCAGCTAGCTCAGAGGTCACTAGAAACGTTCTTGAATAAACAAGAAGGGATTAGTTTCTGACAACCGCATAAACATGACAACTTCGTTTCCCCAAGATGAAACTGATCTTCAGAGTCATGGAAACAATAGATAGATATTTTACTCAGTCAATCGCGCATGCTTCGTTTCAGCAGAGGTGCAGAGAAATAGAGAGACG
This sequence comes from Lissotriton helveticus, assembly GCF_964261635.1. Lineage (NCBI taxonomy): Eukaryota > Metazoa > Chordata > Amphibia > Caudata > Salamandridae > Lissotriton > Lissotriton helveticus. Next base: position 1,292,483,326 of record NC_136059.1, on the reverse strand, counting down.
GGCGTTTTCAATAAAAAGTATTTATTGAACAGTCTTCTTTCTCATGCAGAAGAAATTAACTGCTACAATCATAATACTGGCTGTAAAGTATAATGCGTACACCAAGAAGAGTATTATAAAATAATACTGTAAAAGCATGATATGGTTTCTAAGCCATAAAATACATAGAATACATACAAGAATAAATAAAGACTGAAAGTACTCAACTGGTGCTTCTAAACACCTACCCCGATGTACCTCACCTAAGTCTAGTACGAGGGAAGTAGTAAGTGGGGTGTAGCATAAATCTAGTATTATTTTGCCAAGAATCTATCCAAGATTTCTCTTAGGGTCTAATCAGCTCCGTGTCTTGGTTTAGAATGAAGGATGTCTGGTATCTCTCTGTCTCAGGACTCGATTTCCTAACAACCCGCAAGGGTAGCTTGGAAACACTGGAGCTGGATTTCTCGGCAAGAGAAAAGACAGTGTCTCTCTCAGAGCATCTGCTGGAGGGTAGGGTTCCTTTGGCACTTGCTGTAGTGAGCTGCGTCGGGCAAGTAGATAGTCAAACTGCTCCAAACCACGGTGTGTTTGCTATGGCAAGTGTGGGCATATTTATACCTTGAAGGTGCAGAGTTTGAAAAAATGCCACAATATATCACAAAGTGACTATTGCTGTCCTCCTTGTTCTAAATAAAGCATCACTAGGGTCCAAACTAATAAACAGAGAGTGTTGTCAGAGACTTTCTCTCACTTTACCTAGCAAAGCCAAGTCAAAGATTTACTTTATTCGGTTAAAATGTTTAAAACCATCAAAGCATTTCACAGATAATCATATTAACACATTACAGCTAACACATCAAAATACATTCTGAAAATGAAGAGCACTTTACGTTTGGCGAACACATGAACAAGATAAAAAGTTTGTCACCCGCTAAAAATTATTAAATTACAAAAAAATTCAAAATTCATCTAATACTCGTCACAGCATGAAGATATCTTAAAAATACTGGGGGCAGCATTTCGAATGTGGTCGAGACGGGCGGTTTAGGATAACGGTAATTTCTTTCTACATCTCAACGCCCCAACGATATAACTCGAGACCCCAAATTATACCACAGTTGTCCCCAGCATTTGTAAATAGGCCAGGCTGGTCTGACCTGCTTTAAGTTATAACCTCTTAACAGTGGCAAGATGAATTTTTTACGTGGTAGTACATAAAATTTGCAAAAAAAGATCATGTGGAGCATGTTTTTGCTCAGATTTATTGTCACATGTGCACGGCCCCAAAGTCCCACTTTTACCAAACCCTCTAGGGAAAGATAGCAGCCATGGTAACATGTTATGCCTTCAACCTTAAGACAAACAGATGGAATGGCTTGCTTATATAGGTTAAATACGGCTGCATCCCTCTCCCTGTGCTTCGCATAACGAAATTTCTGACCGAGGGTTTAACCAATTCATCTTCTTCCCTTTGTAACATCGCCCTTTTTAAGAATTGAGATTTAACCGCCCTGATAGCGATTTTACTTAAGGGTCTAGGGTTTGTAAACAAATCAGGGTAACCCATTGAATCCATTTGCGTTTTAATATAGCGGATCCAAGGTATCGCCAAGGCCTTATCTAGGGACAAGCAATCTTGGATGATAAGTTGGAGCTTGTTGTGCCCAAATTCTTAACCACCCTAGAATCGGTGCAACTGCAATTTGATCGGAAATGTAGCCAGCCCCCAGGTCTTCATGTATATTAAAAGTGGCTGCAAAGCATATTTCAGTTATCCCAGGCTATTGCTATACAATGTATCAATCAAAATATGCTCGAATCAACTGTGAGAATGGCTGTAGACCCAATGTACTCCTACCATCAGAGAATCATCCAGTGTGTTCTGTAATAGAATGCTTCTTCTTGCTCGCTTCCCATTGGTGCATGTCCTGAGAACTATGTACTTGTGTATGAATGTCTTTGTCTAAAAGCTTATAAGAGGATGTGTAGAGTTCTGTGTGGAGGAGACACTTTTCAACATTTTTAGAAGGCAAATCTATGCTGGATTTTGCTTAGAACTGTATAACGTTCTATGCTCGTATGATTTGTCTGCTTTTATGCTAAATTTACTTATGGCATATTCTATGTAATCTATTTATTAATTCCTTATATTTAGCTTTGAAATTACCACCCTTGTCTGTCATTCTTATAACAATGTTTCAGCAGCTGCTGTGGAGCTTAATCTGATTGACAATGTGGCAGCGCCAGTTGGGCAGCATTAAAGTCCAAAATCCGGATTTTTTGTGCACCTTTTGTAAGTTGTCTCCCGCAGAAATGTCATTCAGCTTATGCTAAATGCATGTTTTAAATAATAAGGTGTAATGAGTGTAAAAAAAAAGTATACAGATAAGAATCACCAATGTTTTTTACAAAAGATATGGTCTACACTGTGCCACAGGTAAGTCTAGATGAAGATAAAACGTATGCCCAAACTTTTACCTAATGCAGCGCAGCACCCAAAGTTGCAGAGCTGCATTGCGGGACAGGGAGAGAGCAGGAAAGTGCCTTATCTATTATGATATGGTACTATCCCGCTCTCTCTGTAGCGTTGGTGCACATTCAGGCTGCTGAACACCATGCACTCCCCTTTTGCTACAGTGTAAAGGTATCTGCATAAGTCTATCATATGTTTTGTACTGAAAGGATACTCTTGCAGTACAAAATACTATGCACAAACAAAGTTTAAGGTTCTTCTAACTTTGGATGTCTTCTGTACACAGTGTAGCACGCATGCACAGTGGGAAAATGTAGGAGAAATATCAGCATCTCTCCTTTTTTTAATGCCTGCTTTCAAGTGGTATTATTGTTTTGTGCAAAACCTTGCCTATTATTGTAAGTAGATTGGGTTTTGAGTAAAAAACATAGGTGTTTGAATGGCAACTTCTCAGTACCACCCATAGAGAACATCCCTTTAAAGCAGATTAATGCAGGCACAGGACAATGGCCCGGACAATTAGCCTACGTATTGACATTCATGCAACTTTCCACAATTTTGTGCTGGAAAGTAAATAAAAAAAGTTGCTCAGGTTTGCATCCCTTTTGTTTTTAAATCTGCTCCCTAATCATATGCCTGCTGGATAAATAAAACATAAAATATTATTCTTCCTAATGTGCAGAAATACCAGATCAAGTATACATGGAAGAAACACAAAACAATTACTTGAAAAGAGCCTCAAAGACACCAGTTTCTGCATTTTGTAGCAACACAAACACAATGGGTGATTCTGTACAAAAATGTAACTGAAAAACCTTAGAAGTACCAGGTCTTCCAGTACAAACTGAAATCTGTTTACTGCAATGTAGAGACACCTTTTAAAACCATAAGGCTCACAAACTTTATAAGTACATTTAGAAGTTGGAAGTCAGCTTAAAAAAATGTTTTCATTCAATTTCTACCAAGCCATTGCTGCAGGGAATAAGGTTAGCTTGCAAGTAAAGTCTTGGGGCCACATGTATCCAAATTGGAAATTGAGATTACCTAATTGCGATTTTCTGAGAATCGCAATTAGGTATTCAGAATTTCCAATGTATGAAGCTCCATGAGTTTCATATACTGATTCGTAGTGGGTCGCAAACCAACCTCCCTCATTAATATTAATGAGGTAGATCACAATTTGCGACGCCCTAGAAATCGCAAAAATCACTGGGATGATGGCCTGCTGGTGTCAGCAGACCACCATGTCTGTGATTGCTTTTAAATAAAGCAATCTTTTTTCTAGCGCAGCCCGTGTTCCTTAAAGGAAAACAGGCTGCTTTACAGAAAGAAAAATGAATAGTTTTACTTTCATTCTTTAAGAACTGTCAGTGCCAATTATTTTACAAACATTGACTAAGGTTTCCATTTGCAAATAGGTTACCACCTAATTGAAGTAGGTGGTGACATGCAAATGTTTTGCGACAGCATTCACGGTCACAAAATATTCATGCATACCATTAAGATTCGCTATTTGGCAGGAACGCTCCTAATCACGCCCCTTCGAAATAGTGAATCGCAAACCCATTTTGCTATTCGATAATAGGTTACCGAATCACAAAATAGGATTTGACGCATGTATGAAGCATTTCTTGCGATCGCAAGTGGGCCGATTCTGAGAATCGTCCCGTTTGCGCACACAAAAATGATTGATGCATGTGGCCCATAGTGAACACTGTTTGGACCAGTCTCTGGCAGAACAAAACATTTGCATGTGATACTATTGATATGCTTTCTGGATTTCTCTCTAGAACATTTCAGAAGAATGAGATTTCTGTGCACCAAATATTTGCTTATGCTTCAAGGAGATCTTTAACACTGAGGGTCCGATTCCAATCTGGATCAGAAGGGCACCGAACGCAATCCGGCCGGAAAAAATAAGAGCCATACGCGTGTTTTCCGACCGACTCGTACAGCTGAACGAGCGAGCAAGCACGATGCGAGCTACGTGACATTCACCGACCGAGTCATTCGTGGGTCTGGCCCGCACCATACGTCTCAGCTGTGAGCTCACCATGGCGTGCAATGGATGTGATTTATGACCAAGCCAGTACGATGCACGTGTCGGACAGCCTGTGCAAGCAGGAGTGTCCGGCTCGCAAAAAGTCTGGGACGTTGCCTTTGGGGATCCGTGTCGGACCCCCTGTCACCCGCAGCTCTACGACTCGGACACGGGGGGGGACCCAAGAGTCTCCCCCAACACAGGCATGTACGTTGCGGGTGGCACCAACGTGTACCTACTGTAGGGGGTGCACTTGTCCGTGACATACCCATTCAGTCAATGGGAGCCCATCGTACTCGCTCGGTCGGACTGCAGGACTCCGGCTTGGTCGGAAAACACTCCGGATCCAGCTCGGTTGGAGTGCTTTCTGACCCGGATCGAAATCAGCCCCGTAGTGTTTCCATGACATGCCGTCTGAAAATGTAATTGTCCTAATAGTCAAAGGTGCTTACCCCCTCAAGCAAAACCCCTCCTAGTGTAGGCCTCCCGGTATACAACCTTTACCACGCAACTTTTACCACGACCTACCATTACCACGCAACTTTTACAACGCAGGACCCTTTACCACGCATACCATTACAACGCTGGTATTTACAACGCAGGTACTTTTACAACGCATACCATTACAACGTAAGTATTGGTAAGTATATAATTTTATTTAAAATATTTTAGGTTTGGGTTTTGGGTAAATGGGTATTTTTAGGGTTCAGGGTCAGTTTTCAGTTTTTGGGTAAATGGGTATTTTTAGGGTTCAGGGTCAGTTTTCAGTTTTTGGGTAAAGGGGTATTTTTAGGGTTCAGGGTCAGTTTTCAGTTTTTGGGTAAAGGGGTATTTTTAGGGTTCAGGGTCAGTTTTCAGTTTTTGGGTAAAGTGGTATTTTCAGGGTTCAGGGTCAGTTTTCAGTTTTTGGGTACAGGGGTATTTTTAGGGTTCAGGGTCAGTTTTCAGTTTTTGGGGTACAGGGGTATTTTTAGGGTTCAGGGTCAGTTTTCAGTTTTTGGGGTACAGGGGTATTTTTAGGGTTCAGGGTCAGTTTTCAGTTTTTGGGGTGCAGGGGTATTTTTAGGGTTCAGGGTCAGTTTTCAGTTTTTGGGGTACAGGGGTATTTTTAGGGTTCAGGGCTGGGTTTGGGTTTTGGGGTTCAGGGGTATTTTTAGGTTTTAGGGCTGGGTTTGGGTTTTGGGGTACAGGGGTATTTTTAACATATATTTAAAAATTAATAATTAAATATTAACATAAATAATTAAAATATTAAATATTAAAATAATAATTTATTAATTTAAAAAAATATTATTAATAATTATTTTACCATACTATTTACTTACCTATACTTACGTTGTAATGGTATGCGTTGTAATAGTACCTGCGTTGTAAATACCAGCGTTGTAATGGTATGCGTGGTAAAGGGTCCTGCGTTGTAAAAAATGCGTGGTAATGGTCTGCGTGGTAAAAGTCCGCGTTGTAACGTCATATATCCAGGCCTCCCACTATAGGACTTATGGGAGTTTATGGCCATATCTTTAGTAATTGATCTCAAGGTCTCACAATAACAAAAAGCTTGAAACCGGTTTAATAACAACTGGAGAACCCATGATATTTTGTACACTTAAAGGTGTCACCTACAAATAATAGGGCACAATCTTTCCCTCCCTACCAGGGGAGCATCTGCAGGATGTAGAGACAAAAAATCAGACTACATTATTAAAATAAAGTAAAAAAAGAATTGGTTCCAACATGCACTCTTAACGGACTCCCCTGTTGACATTAACCCGTTGGCTGCTGCCGTCGGCCATTGGCCGACGGCAGCACTACCTCGCTGGTGCTGCCGTCGGCCAATGGCCGACGCGACCGTGCCCGTTTTTTAAAATGGCCGCACAGCCACAAAAAAAAGCGGAAGCAGCCAACGGGTTAATTGGATTGGCGAGCTGGCCTTGGTCACCTTAATGCACTCTAACATAGTTAGTCTCATGGAGACGAATGATTAAAGATAAAACCTCATTAGGCATCCCCATTTTATGCAACACATGCCACAACTTATTTTAAGTAAGTCTCTTGCAACATTTTCAACTAAATGACACATCATATTTTTTATACACTCTTACTCATATGTCTACATCACTGGTCCATCTTAACACAATTTACAATTTAATTAAAAATAAGATACAAACAAAAAATATTGCAAATTATATATTATAATAAATAAAACACATACATATATAAATTACAATATAAATTATTACACATTAAAATAAATACATATACATTTCCCTCCACATTAAAAAGAAAATGTTTTTCTACTAAATAAATATTTAAAAAATTACTCCTACCTAGCACAACACAACAGTAACAACATATTTTACACCACTAAAAATAAGATTTACTATTTTATCAGCAATAAATATAACATTACGTAAAACGCGATCTGAACGCGGCCAGCCGCCATGCTGCCGGGGGGCTGGAGAAGAGAAGGCCATTTGTGGGTCTCGGAATGAGCTGCTGTTTTGCAGAAATGTAATGTGCCCCGAGTTCCACCAGTTAGATCCTGCTATGACTCGACTACCTGACAGTTGCCACTCCTGTGGGCAAGTGCTAAACTGTGGGGCAAGACTACATACAAAGACCTATGTGGGACAACTAGCACACAGGGCCTGGTGCCGATGCATACTGACACATTCCAGGCGTGCTTAGTCAATTGTAGATCCCTCCCTAAACACGCTGATGACATCTGGCTGGCTTTAATTGAGTCCACCTGGGACGCCATGTTTTTGACAGAAACCTGGCTAAACGTGGTCACAGTGGCAGCTATCACCATGGCCATTCCGCCTGGTTTCAAAATGTGTTTTGCTAATAGAGAGGGCAACAAAAGAGGTGGTGGGGTCGCTATTATTTTCAGTGAGTCATGGAAATTGGTCTCCTCTAGCTCTCTCGACTTACAAGGTATTGAAGGTCTCAACTTTTGCTTCCGGATAAATCCCTCTTCCTCCTTAGCTGGCACCCTTATCTGTAGACCACCTGATTGCGCCGCAAATATCGGTTATGCGCTCTGTAACCTTTTGCCCAAAAATCGCTCGCTCATGCTAACTACATGGCTCTTGGCAATTTTTAATTTCCGTGTGAATGACTCCAGCTGCTCTCAAGCAGCCCACTTGAAATCCTCCTTGGCAGCTGCCAACCTTTTAAAAATGGTATCTGCTCCCACACACAAAGCAGGCCAAACTCTAGACTTAGTATTTGCTAATATCTCTTTGATGGTGATGGAAGCCCCCTGCCCCTTGGTTTAGTCAGAGCACTATTTGATTTCTTTCTCAGTTATGTTGCTGGGGCAGGTGGCCTACCGTAATTAGAAAGTGGAAATATTAGACTGCAGCGGTACTGGGTCCAATTTTACTGAATAATCCCCCCTCCCTTTCTTCAGACCCTAATATAGATGCCTCGGCAATTAATCAATGGATCTCTTTGGCAGTAGAGGCCATGGCCCCAGCCAAAATGATGCTATCTCACAGACTATCCCCATCTGCTCCATGGTTTTCGGAGGCACTCAAAGAAGAAAAAAGGAGGTGCATAAAATTAGAACGCCTGGGGAGATTAAACTACTGTGTCCTGGCTAAAGCAATTTATAAAAATGCTTTGAAAAACCTACATAAGTCACTTAAATCGTCCAGGAGATATAACATTGTTTGCTGTATCCACAAATCAGATCATTCCAGCAAAGAGGTGTTTAAAGTAGTTCAGACCTTCTTTAAGTCCAAAGCAATTGAGACCGAAGTGCAACCCTCTCTAGCTCTGTTTGAAGACATCTCTAGTTTTTTTTAAATAAAATTCAAAAGGTCTATGACTCCTTTTCAGCACTGGAAGTTACAGTGAAATCGGACTCCTCTTTGAAAGGGGTGCCGAGATTCCTTTGTTTTTTTAATTTCCTACCTATCTCGCATCAAGAGACAATGGTGGAAAATCAATAATGTAGATCAGGGGCCCCAGAAGATCCTTGCCTCCTGAAACTCTGGAAAATAATATTCCATCACCTCACTGACATGCTAACTCATGTCTGGAATACATCCCTTGACACTGCTGTTTTCCCCGATGAGTGGAAGCATGCTACCCTTCTCCCTTTGAGAACAAAAACCACTGGAGATCCAGGACATCTTAACAATCTTAGGCCAATCTCTCTATTGCCCGCTCCGAGTAGAATGCTGGAGAAGCTGGTCCAGCGTCAACTGACTAACTTCATTGAGTGTAATGCCGTTATGCATGAAACACAATCTGGCTTCCAGTCGGGCTTTAGTATGGAGACTGCCCTCCTTGAGGTGGCAGATTCAGTGAGATGGGCGTTAGATTCAGGAGCATCAGCACTGCTGGTGCTGCTGGATTTGTCCGCAGCATTCGACACCATTGATCATGCTCGATTGGTTCAAAGATGAAAAGATATAGGCTTTGGGGGGGGAAGGCGCTGACTTGGTTACAATCTTACCTCAGTGGCTGCTCTCAAAAAGTCGCCCTACGACCATTTACTCTAAACCTAAACCTCTCTGGTGTTGCATCCCTCTGGGCTCTGCGCTTAGCCCTTTTCTCTTCAATGTGTACTTAGCTCCCCTCTTCTCTCTGATTGCTAACTGGGTTGTCAAGGCAATTTCTTATGCTGACGACACCCAGTTGGTTTTCTCTTATGAGGAGCAAACGTTAGAGACTTTTAAGAATTTTAAAGGGTGTTTGCGCGACATCGCCCTCTGGATGAACTTAAATAAATTAAAGCTTAAAGCGAGAAAAACAGAGGTGCTGTTTTTTGGAAAGGTCCCAGTGCCTGCGTCAGATTTGTGGTGGCCTTCAGAAATGGGCCCTCCGCCATCTCCCATCTCTAGTGTTAAAAACTTGGGGTGAGATGGGAAGCCGACCTCTCCTTCTAATTTAACAGGTTTCCACTGGTTGCTTTAGTAAATTAAAGAACCTTCGGAAATGTTTACACTTGCTTCCAGAAGATTGCCTCAAATCTGTAGTCCATGCTTATGTAACATCTAGTCTGGACTAGGCGAACAGCTTATTTCTCGGTCTGCCCAAATATGCTATATGGATAGCGGAGGTGTAAAAATGACTATTCCCAGTCCAGTGAGTGCAGCAGTAGGGAAAGTGTTGACTAGCGGAGGGATACAATTTACTATTCCCACTCCTGTGAGTGCAACATTAGTGAAAGTGTTGGATAGCAGAAGGATCAAATTTACTATTTCCACTCCAGTCAGTTCATTAATAGTGAAAGTGTTGGATTGGGAAGGCATACAATTTATTATTCTCACTCCAGACAGTTCAATATTAAAAACAATCAAAATATCATCATCATAATAAAAATCTTTTTTTATAAAAGTAAATAAAACAAATGTAAATGTGTTAAAAATATTATAATGTTAAATACATCCCACGAATACCTACAAATATTATATTAAGTAAAATTACACAAATAATTTTATTTAGAAAATATGTATTAAAAAACATGTATTATTACATAAATGTAGTGTATTTACTTCCTACCCTATAACACTACACAATTCACAACCCACATTGATTATTTGTTTGGGCTAATTAACATAATTAATTTTCAATTAAACTTATATGATGAATTAAAAAACAAATAAAAATAGATAACATTTAATTACCTTCACAGCCTTTATACCTATAATCCCCACAACCCACACCCAACATTTAACTCAAAAGAATTAATTACACAAAATAAACAAATCTATTAAATAACTAATAGTATTTAACAACTAATTATAAAGTACATACAATGTATTTACTCCCCACCATTCACACCTATAAAGCCAAAAGACACATACAAAAAATAAGTAAACAATTATACTAATTAATCATCAATTAATAAATGAAATATAATTATCACTAATTATTAATTAATTACAAATAAACTACTTCCCACCCTTTACCCCTAAAACCCCCAAAATCTGCAACTAAAATGAATTGCACAATATCCATATTTAATTGTCAATTAATACATTAACAGCTAATTATTAACTAATTAAAAATAAATTACTTCCCACACTTTACCCCTATCAACCTCACAATCCGCACCTAAAATGTATCCAAAAATTTAAAACACAATTTCCACTCCCGCTACAGAACTAAAAAACTGAAATCTTAATTAAAATAGAATTAATAAATGCTAAAAATGTTAAACAACATAAACAATACTTGTACAAACAAAACATCACATACATCTAATTCGGGTAACAAAATCAGATTCCAACAAGACAAGGGGCACTTGTCAAATATTATTGGAGAATGAGGGCAGCAGAGGAAGATTCTTTAACACATAATTGCTAGTTGGAGGTTGAAAAGCAATCCAGATCAACTAACAGAGCTTGCTTCTCCCTAAAACAATCCATTTCAGCTCTAAAACTAGAGGAAGCTTGGAATACAATATTGTCCTACCCTGAATTTAAACAAGTAGTCAACAAAACCATCAAGCTACAGTCTCAGGCAATAGACAAAGCCTCCTTGACTTCAAAAACCAAAGCCTGGATGGTAATGCCAACATACAAAAAGCTAAAACCTCAATCATACCTGACAGAACATTTCGCAAATCAAAAAAAGCAGAAATTGATTTTACGGAGACTGGGTGTGTATTCATCAAAAGATCTCACTCCAAAATGGAAAAGGGCTTGGCCCACAATGGATTGCTGCCTGTGTGGCCAAGGAGAAGTGTCAGTACTTCACCTAGTATGATTTTCCCGGTATTATTACACATACGGAAACACTTCTACGGCCACTATTGAACAAAGTACAAATGAGGACTTGCAGAACTGCTGTAATTAAATGCCTAGGAGGCTCAACAGTAAAACTGGCTTATAAGGCAATAACGTTTCTGTCTATGGCAGCAGAGGAACTTTAAAAGAGGCACTGCCAGTTAAAACTAACTGGGGATACAAGGTGATAAATTGCAATTAAGAATTTGAAGTCCATTTATTACTGCCCCATATACTTCACTGTGGCAAAATATTAGGAAATTAACAACAGTAGTAGTCTCCAGCCTAGATAAAGTATGAATTATTTTTTTTTCTATTGCAGACTATTAGTTTACAGCACCAAGCACTTTATCCTGGAATCACTCGATTCGATCTACGTCACTAATCTTCCTTTAGATCACGAACCCGCTTCTATCCTTTTTAACTTGTTTTATTGTAAATTTTAATGAGACTTATGTTAATTAATGCATGGATATAATCGTCCTTGTACATTGTGTATATTGGTGGATGTGCCACCCTTTTATGATTTAAACTAAATCAAATAAAAGTAATATATCTATCTCACTCAAAAACAACCAAAAGCTCAGACTGCCTGGTTTCCACCAACTAAATAGAAAAACAGCAACATTGAAAAAGCATTGATAAATTGATATCAGTTTGTGCTTGGGATCCAGATTTATTTTTCACACAACAACATTTTACTCCACTTTAGGAAAAGCACAGTATGAATGACTTGGTTAATTTTCAGTGTTTAATTTAGCTTAGTCAACAAAGATCTGTTCCAATGATTTCACTATTCCGTTAGGTAAATTACAATAGTTTTTCTCGTGAACCCTCTTACCATCATTTTTACCTCCTCTCCTATTTTTCTGTGTAAAACACTCTGGCTAGACTATGACTATGAGTAAGGAGAGGTGAATTGGAGAGAGAATAGAGGTAGAGCTACAGGTGAGGTGGAGTGATACATGAGATAGGAATAAACCTATACTAAAGAAAGAAAGGTGCGTTGGCCAAAAAGATAACAACAGAGCAGTAGAAAGAGGTGGAGGTGGGTAAAGAAGGCATGGCACAGGCCACCAGCCGGGCCCGTCAGGTCCAGTTGCTAATGGTCAGTAAGTCTCTCCAGGAAAATTCCTTTTAGTTTGATGTAGATATGCGTCTGCATGTATACAATATTTCTTTACCACAAACCTAACTAAAATGCTGCAGAGAGCTTGTTCTATAAATGTATCCACACAGGAGGTCAGCCAACTGACCCTTGTAGTCTCTCTCTTAATACTGGGAACCAGAAGGAGGAGGAGAAGGTCCATGCCTTCAGGTCTCTACATAGATCACAGCCAGAAGGACCAGGTCTCTTCTTTTCTACCACAGGTCCATGAAGTGTTCTCATGAGCTGTGGGTGAGGTGTCACTTTTACAGGATTACTTAGTCCATGAGTTGGAGTGACTCCTGGACCCTTCGTACCCAATAGGCAGAGCCCAAAATTCCAGTGGCCAAACCTCCACATCCTGCCTGACTTATTGCAAACTATCACATAGTGAATTATACTTAGAGAAATCTGACATGACAGAGTCCTTCTGCCCCTAGATGAGATAAGTGGCCCAGCCAGGGGTGTGTATATGGAAAGAAGTATCCCTTCCAATTGATCAATTTCAAACTTGATCTGTAATCAACTACAATTCCTACTGCAATTGTGCCCTGGCATCAAAATGGCCTCTCCTCCATAGGTCTTAGTTTAGAAACATCTATGATGGTCAACCTTCATTAGTCGGATTTGTATTGCGCATGGCTGCCCCAGCGACGGGGCATCCCAGCGCCACCAAAGACCAAAGACATGAACCAGCAGAGAAAATGCAGAGTTAAACAGGGAGAACGGGGAAAAGCCAGGTCTTTATGGCTTTAAGAAAAGCCAGGTGATTCTGGATTGCTCTTATGGAGGCAGGGCGCGAATTCCAGAATTTTGCCGCCAGACTGCGAAACAAACGACCACCAGCTCTGGCTTTCAAGACTCTTGTGCATTTTTAAAACTTTTTCGCAAATTACCCTGAAGGTTTACTTCATGGTAATTTTCCCCTTCCTAATTGCGAATTCGCAATTTAAAAAAAATCATGCATAGCATTTAAGAAATCGCAAAATTTGCGATTTCTTAAATGCTATAGCAATTTAAGAAATCGCAAAAAATTGCGATTTCTTAAATTGCGAAAAATGGAAAAAAAATGATGCATCCCAAAAATGGTTTTTGCATTTGCAAACGGCCGATTTTTGCGATTCACACCGTTTGCGAATGCAAAAACCAATGATGCATGTGCCCCTTAGTTGTTTCAACACTGAAAAAAATACAATAGTGTAATAGCTTTATTCGAACACCCTTAAAGCGGTTAAACATATTACTTGAGGATTATTAACAATCAAACTTTGCATTCATTTTAAGGATTTATTTCACTAAGTGTTCAGTAAGTGTTGTAACTGAATCTCATCCTGTGAAATGGTCAGCCTGTTTTAAGTAGACACAACCTAACATCTGCAAAATGTAATGCTTGTTTTATATTCTCAAAATATTTAAGTATTGCCAGATTGAAACATTTTTCAGCATCAGAGCACTTGAGACTAACAATATGGATTTGATTTAGCAAAATAAGCATTTCTTTTCGTGCATTGGCAAGCAATTACCATTAACAGTCTCAAGAGTGAGCTTTAATGCAATGTAGTGTTGTTCCCTTTTCAAATATTACCATGGCATTTATTTAATTGTGGGCACTGGTTACAAGAGAACATGGTATTTGTAATAATGCACTAGACTAAATTGATAGACGTGGCTGGGGTGATTTCGAATGAAAGAATTAGTATATGAAACATTACTAACAGTTTTTCTCTAACAAGTCCCAGTACACAATCATGAAAGTCTCTGTAAAATCGTTTGAAGACACAACAAATGTACATAGGAAAATACGCCTATCTTTTCCCGTTCGGACTAACGCAAATGCAATTTAATTTGTTTGATCATTTGTTTTTGTGCTGACAATTTTGGAGATTGCTGGGATGTCATAATGCTTGTCTTCATTTTGAATGTGTTTACACACAAAATATAAAATTCCATCTTGTAATGTTTTGCACTGTGCTATTAACATGAATTTACATGCAAATACATTTGTTTTCTGAACTGCCAATTTAGTGAATATAAGAATGATATGCTTTTCATCATGTTTTCATTTCTCTGTTGCCATGTTTGTGGTGTTTGTTTTACATCTTTCTGAATCACATGTTTAATGAGACCTGCGGATTATCTGAATTGCATATAAATTTTCTATGAAGACTGGCAAAGTGTTTCAAAGCAGGAGAAATAGCGTATTCCTGTTATCCCTGCATCTCTCCACACACAGGACCTCAATTACAATATTTTGAAGCATGGCAGCGCAGCAAGTCTTCCTGCTGAGCTTCCATGTGTCAAAATAAAATGGCTGGAATGCACCGGATCTACAAGATATGGCTCATGGCTGTTCTCCTCGCCTGTGCCTGTATACAAACAGAAGCCATGCTTCATTTCGCAAGGGTGCCTGTGCTGAGCAGATGATTGTTTTTGTTCTGGTAAATGACACCTTCCTGCTCAAAAACAATCATCAAAGGCATTTTCCTCTTTCTGTGCGTGCTGCAGGATGTACTAAAGTCTGATTTATCTAGCCAAGCAACGCCACCTTGCATGGCCCTGAGTGACTTGTCGGAACCACTTATTTTTGCACCCTTAACAATTCAACAAAAAAAAATATACAATCTCAAAATGCAGTAAATGCTATATATTTGGAATCTTTTGTGGTGATTTGTCAAACGGGTGGAAAGTTATAAGGGAGCTAATATTTGAGGATTTTACTATCTTTTGGAATACTAGTTGTAAGTTACATGGGGCATTCAGATTTAATGTGATTTCTTTCTTTTTATCTATTGTATTTGTTATTTATTTGTTTATTGATTTTCATGTGGCACCCCTTCCCTGGGCTTATTTTGCCCCGGGGACCCCATCCCAAGTGGCAAGGCCTTTTCTCAATGGAGAAGGGAGGCTGTATGGACCTCTTCCCTGGGTCAATTTCGGCCTGAGAACCCTTTAAATTTTTTTTATTAAAGAGGGGTGTTGAGAGGGTCCCCCTCCCAGGCCCCATCCTCTAGTTTTCTACAGTTGGGGACCGTGGGGGAAGCCTCAATACCCCTCGGTCCCTGCCGGCTCCCCACCTCCTGTAGGAGCTGGTATTTCTTTGACACAGAGGTAGCTGCTAACATGCAGCTCCCTCACTGTCAAAGCACTTATGCTCACTTTCAGCATGTGAGAGTATCAGTACAGTGAATGTCAGTAGTATATGGGTGAGTAACTGGGCATGTGGAAAGCACATTAGGTGAGTGTTGGGGTATGTGAGTGACTGTATGGGTGATGATGAATGTGAGAGTGGCTGTATGGGTGAGTGTGATTGTGTCAGTGACTGTTTAGGTGAATGAGTATGTGTTAGTATCTGTATGAGTAAGTGAGTGTGTATGTAACTGTATGGGTGAGTAAGTGGCTGTGTGATTGCCTGTATGGCTAAGTGAGTAGGTGTGTGAGTGGCTCTATGTGTGACTGACACAGTGTGGGAGTGGCTGTATGGGTATATGAATAGATATGTAAGTGGCTGTATTAGTGATTTAGTGGGTGTATCATTGTCAATATGGGCGAGTGAGATGATGTTTGTCATATTCTATGGATCAGTGAATGGCTGTGTAAGTACTGGCATGGGTGTGTAAATGGGCTTTGATTATGGTAGTATGGAAGTTGAAGAGCGTGTATGAAAGGTTACATGGGGTGTGAGTGCCTATATCAGAGAAACTGTGAATGATGTCATCAGTGATGTCATCAGTAATATCATTAGTGATGTCATCAGTGATGTCACTGACCATGTCATGAGTGATGCAATATGTGAGGTTGTAAGCTGTACATTGCGGGGCATAAGTTATAGTTTGCTCACTAACTTTAACAGCAGAATTTCTTTTGTTTTGTTCAAGGAAAACCAGAGCCTAACTATAACGTCTCTGTAACCTTTGTTTTTTTCCGTGAATTTCTAAGGCTTTTTAAATGCTAATTCCTAACTATACAGTCCATGCAACCTTTGGTTTTGTCAGTGAATTTCTCTGTTTTTTTTAAGTTGTCGTCATGTTTGCAGAGTGGTGGAGAAAGGGGGGTTTGCCTCTGAGAAGCTCTCAAGCATCTTGCTATATAGTACTTACAGGAGGTACCAGGAGGGCTACTTGACCCTCAAGATTCTGAAGGAGTAAAATCGAATTCATCCACTAAACAGCAGTGCACCAGGAGGCGCACTTGTAGAGAGATGCAGGAAGGGGCAGAGGGCTCCGAAGTCCTATTGGCAATCCCACTGTGTAGGACGTATTGGAGATATCAGGAGGGGTAGCTAGCCCCCATTTCTGGTGTATACCACCAAACAAAAAGCTTGCATTAAGTCCAAACACTCATCCACACTTGATACAGTTGGCATAGGAGTTAGCATGCTGGTCTACAAAGTTTACTGAATTTGTGACCTACTGTTAGTAGAGTATGTTACAATATTGGTCACCATAGCTGCAGAGCAATAGGAGCATGGGGCAAGGGTAACAAAAAGACAACAATATCAAGGTGAAGAGATAGTGGTAGTGAAAGAAGTAGGGAAAGAGATGCATTGGGACAAAAAATGAAGGCATGAATCTAAAATCTTGACAAAGGGAAACTGTTTTGCCCTGTTTTTTTTTAAAGAGCTTGTGTTCCTGCTTGTATCTACGGATCTACTTCAAAGTTACAGTATCTGTGGATCTGCACAAAAGTCCTACCTAATTCGGCTTTGCTTAAAGGAGAGAAAGAAAGGGTTAATAATCCTTACCATTCAGAAGACCAGTAATATTTTAAAAATATGAAAGTCATGTTCCTATTTGTTCAAAGAGTGTGCAACTTTGAAAGTAAAGTCGAAAAGGTTGCTTGCATTTTGTGAAGTTTGTTCACGCAGAAATCAAATTCATACTGAGGAAAGAGAAAGAGAGATGAACAATCATATTTAACAGATATGTGAATTGAGCTGTAGAGCAAAACATATTAGGAGGAAAATATAAAGTGGTTAAAATTGAGAAAGATGTTTAGAAAAACTAATAGACTACAAAAAAGAGAGTTTATGAAGCAAATAAAAAAGCATTGCAATTACATTGGAATTAAAATATGCAAACATTAGCAAAATGCAGAGAATCAGCTATCTAATCAATGGCACAAGCTAAGAAACACCTAGAGAGGTATGTACTGGAAAACTGGAAACTAGCAACTTATCAATCCAGACAAGTTGGCCTTTAGGTAAATCAGCCAGTAAGGGCTATATTGAACCCCTTCCATAAAGATTTACAGATTTATAAAGTAACTAACTGAGGCAGCCTTGTACCAATATGCTTACTTATATATACAACAACATCCTCATCAGCACTGTGATAGGCAGTCATGCGCCTCGTAGGAAACTGGCAGTAAGAAGTCTTCCATGCAGACAAGTAAACCTTGAAAGATGTTTCAGGACTGCGTCAGAAGACTTATATGTGCAGGTGCCCTGGTAGACTCAGTTCAAAATGTATTTATTTTATTATTTGCACTTAGAACGCGCTGCAGCTACCCAAAAAGGGTTTCCTGGCGCGATTATACGGAGTTGCGTAAAGAGAGTCAAGCAAAAATGAGTGTCTAGGTGTTAAATAACCAAGTTTTTAAAGCTTTACGGAATTTGATGTGATCTACCTCGTTTCGTAATGAGAAAGGTAAAGAGTTCCACAACGAGGGCCCTAGGTAGGAAAAAGATCTTCCACCCATCCGAGAATGCTTGATTTTAGGACAAACTTCTTTAGCGAGGAGGAGCGGAGAAGACGAGATGGGAAATACGGGCAGACAAGCGATTGAAGATATTTTGAAGCACTACCAACTTTGATTTTATGCATGAAACAGAGTGCTTTGAATTTGACTCGGTTTTCAACCTTGAGCCAATGAAGATCCCGGAGAGGTTGGGAAGTGGAGGCGGTCATAAGGATCTTACATAACAGTCTGGCCGCTGAATTTTGTATCACCTGCAATTTACATGTAGTGGCTTTATTTGAACCCAGATAAACCACATTTCCATAGTCAATCCTAGAGAATATCAAGGCATTGACTACGGTTTTCTTAGTAGAATCAGGCAACATCAGGCAGATCTTTTTTAGCCATTTGAGGATGGCAAAATCAGAACATATTGCTAAGTGCCCAAGTTCTGTTCTACTATATATGTATGTCACTCCTGACATAGGCTGTATGTAGGATATAAGACTGCGAGCTATCAGTTTAAAAGATAAAAAGCACTTCCTAAGTTTCATTCGGTTATATATGCACATTACCAGACCTATATCTTCAGTCATAGATCCAATCCCCAAGCTTTACTGCTATTGACATACATATTTATAAAAGGAAAGAATTACTAAAACACCTACTCATACACTGACAAAAACTGTTGAACATGCACTCTCACACACATACAGTTCTTAAGTATTCAGTCATATGGGAGTTAGTTGAACACATAGTTAAACAAACCAGTACTAAGTTCAAGTTCGAATATTTGTATAGCGCACTACTCACCCAGAGGGTCTTAAGGCGCTGGGGGGGGGGGGGTACTTTACTTATCGAATATACAAGTTTTAAGTTGCTTTCTGAAGGAGAGGTGGTTCTGTACAAGGCGGAGGTGGGTGGGGAGAGAATTCCAGGTTTTGGCCGCTAAGTAGGAGAAGGTTCTTCCCCCCATGGTGGATCTATGGATGCGCGGAATTGCGGCGAGGGCTTGATTGGATGAACGTAGTTGGCGGGTGGGGGTGTAGAAGGACAGTCGCGTGTTGAGGCATTCGGGTCCTAGGTCGTAGAGGGCTTTGTGTGTGTGGGTGAGGAGACGGAACGTTATTCTCTTGTTGACGGGGAGCCAGTGGAGGTCTTTCAGGTGACCGGAAATGTGAGCTTGACGGGGGATGTCCAGTATGAGTCTGGCTGAGGTGTTTAAGAAACACAGCCAGGAACGGATCCATAAAGCTGGTTATATACAGATTAACAGATCTATATGGTGACTAAGAAACATAGATAAGTACCAACATACTTACTTACATATCCAATGATACATCCTCATAGGCACTGACACACTGAGTTGGGTATAAATTGAGTGAATGCCACAAATTACTCATCTAACCATGCAACTAGGCCTTTAAACATGTCTCAGGCCTGCCTGCTCCAGTGGATCATGTATATACACTTGTAATAGTAGGCTGAGTTCAGAATCAAGATGTTCCTCAAGTTTGATTCCGCTAAATGCACAGTGGGAGACCCATATCTTCACTTGCAAATGCAGCCCCCTATCTATACTGGAACTTGCAGACACTCATATAAAAGATTAGGGCCAAAAATACACCTATGCACACACTGTTAGAGACTCTCAAACATGCACTCAGCCACACACACACACAGCTCTTATATATCCACTAATTTGGGAGGCAGTTGCACACACAGTTAAATACACTAGAAGTAAATACACTGTCAGCATGAGATCTATGAAACCCCTTCCATACACATTTGCAGATTCATGGAGTAACTAACTAAGGGGAGAGCCATAATTTACCTGGGTCACGAGGAGAGAGATTGCCCAGCACCATCCACGAGCCGCATAATCCACTGGTCGAGCGCAGGAGCGCTGCAAGTTACCGCCACCAACCGCGCCGCCGCCCCGGGACTACGTATCCCGGCAGCCTTTGCGGCGGCGCGCTGCCCTGATGCCACTTGAGCGCCAGGAGGGGCCATAAAGATGCCGAGCCCTCGGTGGAGCGGGGGAGAGCCATAATTTACCTCGGTCACGAGGAGAGAGATTGCCCAGCACCATCCACGAGCCGCATAATCCACTGGTCGAGCGCAGGAGCGCTGCAAGTTACCGCCACCAACCGCGCCGCCGCCCCGGGACTACGTATCCCGGCAGCCTTTGTGGCGGCGTGCTGCCCTGACGCCACTTGAGCACCAGGAGGGGCCATAAAGACGCCGAGCCCCCAGCGTCGCGGGAGCGCCCGGGGCTAAGCCCGGGCAAAGGGCCCTCAGAGGTCCTAGGAGGACGGGACGGGCCACCCCTCTTTCGATCTGGTTCAGCGCCCTATCGCATATGACGAAAGGTATTTATTCATTCACTCTTGATTCCTCGTCCTTTGTTTAGCGTCATACCCCCTATTACCTGATATCTACGACAAAGAGCCAAGGTACTCGTACTAATTTGCCACATATGTACTTAAAAATTTAAGGAGATCACACCACATTATGACGAAAGTGAAAAAAACTCCCATTGCTACTAGATCCTCTACAAGGAATAAAGTGGCCCCCACCACACCCCTTCCTACTTTTACTGCAATAGACAAAATGCTGCAAAAAACTATAGGCGTTGTGGCAGACGCAATTCAAAATACAGAGAGACGCCTCTCACTAACCCCCAACCTATGTTTTCCTGACCTATCATTACACACCACTGCTGCTATTACTACTCTTGATATTACAATAAACTCACAGGACTCGCTTCTAATGGAATCCTTTACAGGACTGCCAAGTACTCAACCTAGAGAAACATCGACTGCAGATACAAGCATACCAATAATTTGCAATAGCGGGGAAGGTAGCCAACCACTGATCTGCAGCCCACAGGTACAACTGAGGATTTCTTCGTCCCCTAAAACCACGTTTACAAACTTATTGTGTGCGGAACATCTGGGGGGTTTACCATCAATGAATTTCGCAGAGGGCGAAAAAGGAAAAGATAGTTTGCCAACTAAATCAAAAAGTCGATATAGGAAAAAATTAAAACCAAGCAGAAGATTACGTTCCCGACCAATCTGCAAATATAAGTTGTCAGCAAAGGATATTTGGTCTACCTTTAGATTAACAAAACAGACAAATAAGACACTCACTCACCAGAGTACATCACCGTCTAGCTTGATGGAACTCCAGCAGCCAGTTAATACACTCGGCAATACAGATCGGTCGAGTCAGACTGATCTCTCAACTGCAAGTGGCGATAATACACTTCTGTTACAACTAGAACAGTTAATAAGGTCTCTCTTGTTACCCATACGAGAAAGATTAATTAAACTGGAAGAATTTATTGAGAAATCTGAGGTTACACAAAATAAGAACATAGCCCTAGTCCTAGAGACACTCAGATCACTATCAACAAAAGAGAAATCAGTCAAAAGTTTATCAAAATCGACTAATAATAAAAGTGTTCATCCTAAAAATTCGCCCCATAATGACAACAAGAAACAGCCCTCACCCCCTCCTTTCATAGATTTAGCCTCAATTGCCTCTAACGATAACTTAAATGTATCAAACATTGTATCCGCAGTAGTCTTAGACCCAATTGCTGATCCCGAGCCCCTCCTAGTCGAAATCGACAAGAGTGAATGGGCGGCAGAGGGCCTAAGCACGGAAAAACATGTTGTCCAGCATGGACCCCCAAGGCATATAGCTTTACAAAACATGCCTACAAATGATCTCCTAGAAAAAACCAATCCGAAACCCGCAAAAAAACCAATTTACATTAACCTCTCCCCTGAGTCTCATCCATTTACAATAGTTATGATAGGCGTCCCAAAGTTGAGCGAGGGGAAAACAGAAACACATGGGGAATTAAAAAACAAGGTGAGCCATTGGCTAACCACATATAGACCGCTTCCTTCACATCTTGACGGTCGCATAGCCCATGTTAGGAGGGCAGATTGGGTGGGATATAGATTTAAGTCCACCGAAGGAGATTGTATCATTGTTACATTTAAAAGCCCTCGTGTGGCAAGTTACATCACTCGATGGAGAGATAGTTCTATAAACAGTCTGATCCGCACAATGAATCTCGGATATTTCTATCCCTCACATGGCCGTGGGTCAAATATTAGGTACCTATATCCCCCAGGGGATCAGAGAGGGCTTTATCCCCAAAATAATCAACACCAAAACTGGGACATCATAGGCAATTATAATGATTACAACACAGGGAGGGAAGGTATATATCAGGTACCCCAACAGGAATACCCCCTTTCTTCATACACGAATAATCAGTACAATGTCCCAATCTCAAATAGATTTAATGCTTTCTATGAGCAGTGTGACCTGGAGGGGGTTGATTGACTATTTGAACCACAAACCCCCTCTGCATACAAAGACAATGCCAACCATGTGATAACATCTGACAAAAGTGATGGTACAAAGGTCCAAATGACTTTAAAATCATAGAAAGTCTTTCACTGTTCGAGCAGATGGGCCCAGAAACAAATATTCTATCAGTGAGCCTACCTCCACAAATTAGAACAGAATTATTCGTAGACCACCCAGAGGCTCCTATTTGTGATCCAACTAATACAGAATATAAGTATAACCCCACTGAATATCATGTAGCCAAACGATTAGAGTCTATCCACTTGAAAGTTGCCAATCCTGTTATCATGGCCATTGAGTCTGAAGTAGATATCAGCTTCCCCTGTAATACAAGTCTGGTTTCCTGGAATACGGCAGGCTTGGCTGAGAAAGTCTGTGACTCCACCTGGTTGTCTTTCGTTAAACAACACGCAGTGATATGCCTGCAAGAAACATGGCTGGTAGAAAGCAAAACAGTACACATCGAGGGATACCAACGTTTTTTTACCCCTGCTGAACCCTCTAGTAGTGGAAGAGCAAGAGGGGGTCTGGCAATATACATAGGTTTGGCTCTTACCCACAACAAAAACATTCGATATACAGGAAATAGGAACATTCAAGTTCTCGATCTGAAAAGGGGTAAACATACTTTGACTCTGATCAATTTTTATAACGCAGTAAATCAGTCTGGAGAATGTAATCTATTAAAGCTGAGTGACTTCCTTACAGATAACGAAAGGTCCCTGTCGACTAAACTGTTGATTGCTGGTGATTTTAACACCCACCCCTGTGGGAACCCGGGAGAGACGCCCATGGGACACCTAGGGTGCAACAGATTAAATGGTTTTCACTTTGACCACTCCAGGCGTGGAACTCTGCTTAACAATTTGATGGATAGAAACAACTTATTTTCAGCCATGTCTGTGACGGCGGAGCACATTCTCTTTCAAGTTCCCACATATAAAGGCAATATAAATGGCTCGTATATAGACCACATTCTGATATCTATGGACCTTGCTAATTTTGCCTCGGACTTTCGCATTCAATTAAATGCCCATAGTGATCATAACCCGATTTCCATCGTCTTGGGTGGTGGCATTCTTGATTTAAGAAAACGCAGCGAAGGGCGGGGAACTACAACGTGTATTAATGGAAAACGTCGACTAAAATGGTCACTGGTGGACTGTGATAATTTTTACAACTCGATAACCAATCTTTGCAGTTCTGACCTCTTAATTTGTTTGTTTCCTACATCATCTCCAGGCCAAACTTTGTCTGCCTTTGAGGGGATTACAGACAAGGTGGGGTCTTTGTTGATGATACCAGCAAATGGGCAAGCTGGAAAGAACCCAAAGTGGTTCGACCATTCTTGCACTAAAGCAAATAGAGATCTCAAGACGGCGTTAAAAGCCAGACCCAGAGACCTGGCATGCATTAAGGCTATGCGAGGATTATACAAAAAAGCCATTGCTCTACGGAAAAAAGAGATAAAGGTAAAAACCTGGGAGTCCCTCTTGGATCCCAATACCTTGGGCAATAGCGCAAGGTTCTGGGAAATCATCAATAAACCTCTGTTTGACGGGCCAAGCAATATGGCCCTTGGCACAAATATCCCAGAAGAAGATTGGGTCACTCATTTTAGCATCATTTTTAAAAGTGATAAGCCGCAGTGTATAATTCTATTACTCCTATGGAGAACTCTTTACAATTTTCAATAAATGAGGTAGAAAAAGGTATTCAAGGCCTAACCTGTAATAAGGCTCCCGGCCCTGATGGCCTCCCCCCAGATCTCTTTAAATCACGTCCAACACTATGGGCTCCAGTCCTTACCGCAGTAATTAACGCTGCAGCAGTTTCTGGTTGTCCCAAATCGTGGGGAACTTCTACCATAGTTCCCGTGTTTAAAAAAGGAGACCGCAATAGTCCACTTTGCTACAGGCCTATACCCTTAATTAATTCTGTAGCTAAAGTAGTTGGGGGTGTAATTTTAAACAGATTAACAGCTTGGGCAGATGAAAACAACGTAATATCCCCAATTCAATATGGATTCAGGCCAGGTCATTCTACAATTACCCAGTGTCTGAACCTATACATGATTCTGGGGAAATACACCATGGCTAGGAATGGTACAATTCACATGGCATTCATGGATCTATCGTCGGCTTTCGACTGTGTGGACCGAGGTAGACTATGGGATGCCCTGGCGAAAATGGGTATGGAACAAAACCTAATTAATCTTTATGCAGACTTGCACTCTGACACAAGAGCAAATGTCAGATATACACAAGACTTAAAAGTGACCAGGAACTTTGGAATACACCGGGGCGTTCGCCAAGGGTGTATCCTAGCCCCATTCTGGTTTAATCTGTATATTAACGATCTTGAGGAGTGTCTTTTGAGTACGGGAGTTGATTATCCCTATGTTGGGCGGAAAGGACTGCCGGTACTGCTTTATGCGGACGATGCAGTCCTGATATCCAGGACCGCAACAGGCCTACAAATTTTGTTAAAAGCGTTTCATGACTTTATGAAGTCGCGGGATCTGAGTATTAACAACTCAAAATCCTATGTCATGAAGGTAGGCCTGGGGAGTAAAAAGCCAAACTCCTTTTACATCAATGGAGAGAAAATCCCCGCTGCCAAGACATTCTCTTATCTGGGCGTCCTTTTTGACCATCAACTGAATTGGGGACCCGCATTACAGAGGAAAACGGGTGAGGTAATTAGGGCCAATGCAGCAATACATGATTTCGCTAGAAAAATGGGAAATAGCCCAGTGGCTGCATTGCTCCAACTTTACCTAGCAAAAAGTGTATCTATTGCATGCTATGGAAGTGAGCTATGGGGGTTCACTTCCCTTAGAGGGCTAGAGGTTGCAGAAAATAGCTTTTTAAAACAGGTCCTGAGGGTACCAAGGGGCACAGGTAATTTTTCTGTCCATGAAGAATTGGGTATGCCCTATTTGAGCGACAGAATAGCCGTAAATCCCATACTCTGTTGGCTGAATTGTTGGACAAATACTGAAATACCCCTTACCCAACAAATTCTGAAAGAAGAACTAACATGGGAAAAAGAACTAACATGGGAAAATGGTCTTAAGGTTCCCTGGCTCAGATATATCAGCAAATGTTTATCTGATCTAGGACGCCCAGACCTTTTTGCATCCCCAGAGCAAACCACTAAATCTGATGTCGTTTATGTGAAGAAGACCTTCATAGCCTCTAGGTTTTTAGCCCATGAGGAGACTGAATTAAAAAAAGACAGTGTCCGGAAACATATGCTATTAAAAACTAGTTTACAAATTGAACCGTACCTGTCATGGCCCATGTCGGGTTATGATCGCTTTCTGCTTACGAGGTTTCGCCTCGATCTATTTCATCTTCTACTGGCCACACCAAGGGGGGGCCATCGAGGCCAAGTGTTGCCACCTTGCAGCTGCGACGAAAAGTCTCCGCAAGATTTGGCACACTTCTTATTTACCTGCCCCTTTTATTTTATACCAAGGAAGCTATACTTAAAACCAATCCTCAAACAATTGAATTTTGTACAAATCCGCCCAGCACTTTATTACCTTCAATTACTAAGCTATGAATGCACTTTATTTGTATGTAGTTTTTTAAAACTTGCAATTAAATTTAGGGCAAGTATGGAGGGATAAATGTGCTGAGAGATATATTTTTATTACCTACTGGCGGTCGCCAGTAGGTATATATAGTTAGGATTTTTTCCCTATGGGATTTTTGAAAATTCTATGTCTAATAACTTTGGCGTTTGTGGACGGAATTGGCTGAAATTTTCAGGAAAATGGCACATTTTGTTTCTGAGCAGCCCTTGAAAATTTGGGGGGGGGTTCGTCAAGGGGGGGCCGAGAAAAAAGGGGGGTCCCAAAACATGTTTTTAACATTGAGTTTTCCATAGGGCGGTTGGCCTCACTTTTAGCCCGAAGGGCTGAATGGATTTGCACGAAACTTGGCAAAATTGTAGGGACTGGTAGCCCGATGTGCCTTTTGTAGGTCTCAATATATGTGCTTCAGTGGATTTTGAGAAATTAACGTTCAAAAAAAGATATATATCTGTAACAGCGGACCGGGCAGCGCTCCAGTTCGCGTACTTTTCGCGCAACGGAGCTTTGTGAAGCGAAGCTGATTGGTTCTCCGGCGTCTGTAAACATTCCAAACAGTCCGTAGCGGCCGCCATCTTGTCTCTCGGTAGGATCGAGAGATAAGAGGAGGCCAAAGCGAAGGGGCAAATGACCATAAGGGGGCATAGTAGATTCTCGCTGACCCCCTAGGTTTGATGTGGAGGTTTTAAAAGGGCCCCGCGGGGCAAAAAAAATAAAAATAATAATAATCGAACGGCTGAATGGATTTGCACGAAACTTGGCAAAATTGTAGGGACTGGTAGCCCGATGTGCCTTTGCTAGGTCTCAATATATGTGCTCCAGTGGATTTTGAGAAATTAACGTTCAAAAAAAGATATATATCTGTAACAGCGCTCCGCTTCGCGTACTTTTCGCGTTACGGAGCTTTGCGAAGCTGATTGGTTCTTCGGCGTCTGTAAACATTCCAAACAGTCCGTAGCGGCCGCCATCTTGTCTCTCGGTAGGATCGAGAGACAAGAGGAGGCTAAAGCGAAGGGGCAAATGACCATAAGGGGGCATAGTAGATCCTCCCTGACCCCCTAGGTTTGATGTGGAGGCTTTAAAAGGGTCTCGCAGGGCAAAAAAAAAATATATCGTTTTTTTAGTTTTTTTGCGTGGAGTGCGCCCGGTTCGCGAACCGGGAAGCGTTCTGGGGAGCGTACTTTCTTGAGAATTAGTGAAAAAAGTTAGAGTAAAATAATAATTGTGAGTGATCAGATGTAGGGTAGCTCTGAGAAGAGCTTTTGGGTTTATGGTACATTTAGGTACTGATGGAGCGAGATAGAAAACAAAATTTTGTTTAAACTCGCAAAGTCACATTTCCATAACATGAATAAAATTATTAATGATTTGTGATATGTCGTACTAATACAACTTAGATTAAACTTTACACGTGGGGGGACTAACATTTGTGCTCATAAACGTGCATATTTGTTGCATCTTTTTGTTCGTGCAAAATAATAAAATAATTTATTGTTTTCGTTTTTGTCATTACTAACTGCTGCAAACTTAAACGAAGCATGTGCTTGTTTTGCTTTTCCTTGTCTGTGTGATGTCATTTCTACTATTCTAGGTGCTTATGGGTCTCATAGAAAAACGGAGACTGGTAAATATAAACGCTGCTTTATTTGTTTGCAATGGCTAGGTAACATTTTGATTAATCGGGTGGGTTAATTAATTAGTAAACCATGGGGTGGATACAGAATCTACATTATTTCTTACATTAATACTTTTCTTGTGTTTGTTTTATACTAGAAATCATAAGTTGCCTGCTTTTGGGCCTAATTATTTGAGCCGCAGAAAAAGAGCTGATCTATAATTCTGCAGAAAGTCACGAGACGCCCATTCTGAATTAAAACGTTTATTGAAGCTGCATTCACAAAGCAAAAACTGATGAGCTGACATCATTCTGTCGGACATGGCCAAGGTCGAAAGTGAACTTTTTGTCAGTCCTTAACTTGGCATCCGCGGAAGTTGTACTGAAAAGCTATGGAAGCTGCGAGGATGAATTAATACAAAGTTGCAATCGCAGGAAGCTTCTGGCTTCACGTGGAAGAGACAATGGTCTTTGTAAGACATGATTTTGTGGAACTTTTTAAGAATCGGGTGACATGTCACTTGTCACTCTCAACCAATGGGACGTCGTAGATTTCTGAAAACTTTCCTTTGCTAGTTTAGTTAGCGTAGAAAGGTATAAAAAGTCATGCCCTTAGGGTTGGGCTGGCTGCTGCTTTCTGACTTTCCGATGAGGGTGATGTGCTGCTGGACTTTGCGTGGAGCACGTAAGAATCCTCAAAGAACTTTACTTTAATTTCTGTCTATTTAGCTCAGTTAGGGAAATAGGTTTTAGAAATGCTAAACTTTATATAATTTCTTTAAATTTGATTCAATTGCTTAAATTGTATTTTTCTCATATTTCTTACCATCATGCTTGCTTTATTGCAAATAAATTTCAATTATAAAACTTTCAACTTATATACCATAATTTAGAAAATAAAATCTTACTTTTGACAAACAAGCTGGTCTTGGTTATTCAGAAGTGTAGGTTACCATTAGCTAGATCACGTCGCCTATGGTGGTCGTTTAAATGGTTGGGTTTTATTCTAATGACTATTTTCTTTCTGTGAATATATAAATATGTATATAGTGTGTAGATAATGTGTATATAGATTTATTCTGACCACCTGATTCAGTAGGCCCAAAATATATCAGGTTTATAAATGGGTCC
Organism: Lissotriton helveticus; assembly: GCF_964261635.1. Lineage (NCBI taxonomy): Eukaryota > Metazoa > Chordata > Amphibia > Caudata > Salamandridae > Lissotriton > Lissotriton helveticus. The sequence continues at coordinate 1,292,454,519 of NC_136059.1, read as the reverse complement.
ATATTTAGTTTAGAATTTTGTTTATAGGTTATGAAGTTGGGTAGCATTGTTTATGATATATTTTCTATAGCCCGCTGGATCAATTCTCTGGTAGCAGAAATTGATGGTTGCTAAGAGGTAACCAAGGTAATATGTTGGTTGCTAAGGATTACGTCATGGTACAGAAATAGGATCGATGTTTTAACACTTGTTAAGTTCGTTTTTCGTGCCTATCTGTAAGCTATACCGGTATAGATTGTGTGGCGAGAAATTAGTCACGCAAGCCATCTGTTCTGTTTGTAGTGATATCGCCGAGTATCACAAGAGGTATCGCCGTGTACCATAGTGTTGTCGCCGAGCAGCACAGTTTTAGGGCTAGGTCTGAATCTTGTATAGTGAGGATTTTCTAAGAAATCAAAACAGCATGAGAATAGGGACAAAGCGCCTTCCATAAAACTCACTGTGATGAGAGTATTAGTTATATCCGAGCTTGAGTGAAGGGTAAATTAACGTCGGTGCATGATTATCTATAAACAGGTTAGAGTCCTGTACGGGTACATGTTTCATATCTATAAACAGGTGAGAGCCCTGTACGGATAACGTCGTTATTTTGCTAACGGTGCATGAATTCTATAAACAGGTGAGAGTCCTGTACGGATTTCATGTGTGTTTGAATTTAGGGAATTTTCCGTGTAAAAGTGCGAGTTTGAATTGTATTTTATGTTCAAGTGGAACTCTTAGAACTTTCACTTCGCGGTGGGTTCAGAGCAAAGCGAGTTCATAATTATACGTGTTAGAAGGGTGGGGTAAGGTTACTCTACTGACAATTGAATATTATCCTTAGTGTGAATAGCGCCGTCTATTCCGAAGTGTGGATACTTGAATGTATGTAAACTATCCTAAATAGTGAAACGAACAGATGTTGTCTTTATAGTCATTGTTAAGAATTAATTTACACTGAAAAGTGTCCTTAAAATGGCGCTGTGAAAAGATTTTGTGAAGGAGGGGTAAGCGCCAGGAGTGAGAAGCGAGAAACCGCAGCTGCTGTGTACGTCACAGAGCCGCGCTGGGATTGGGTGACCTACGTCACAAGTTATATTCTGATTGGCTCCTGAGTCTCTGACGGCCTGTGAGCTGATTGGTCCTTCGGAAATTCTCCAAATTTATTGGTCGAGCTGAAAAGTGACGCAGCTCAACTGCCATTGGCCTGTTGGTGTGTTTCGCGCACGGATTGGTTGTTTTGCGGAACATCCCGGAAATATTTTACGAACGATTTTGTGAATTAAATTTAACTTTTAAAAATGAGTTATCATTTTAAACATGTTGAGAAAAAGACAACATTATTTCAGAAATTTAAAAATTTATTTTCACCTGACAAGAAAATCGAAACGCGAGGTGGTAAACTACTTCATAAGTATAAAACACCTGCAGCGTACATGGAAGGTGAATACGGATATCATACTGTCCTATGGTTCGACAGTTGGAAACGTTATACTAAAAACGACGGTGTTTTAGCTTGGCCTGATGATGGTTCATTTAATGTAAGAGTTTTAAGAAACTTACGAGAGAAAATGAATGCTCTTGTTCCAAAACCGAGACCAACTCAATTTGAAGCTTTAGTTGAGTGGGAAGACGAGATGTATCAGTTACAAAGAGAAGCTAGTGGAATTAAAAGACCTTCTAAAAATCCATCATGGAAAAGAGAAACTCATGAAGATAGATTGCGAATGTGGAGACAGGGAAACATGAGTGAAGGATTGTATTTAATTCATGAAATGGTAATGGGTTCTCCTACAGGGAAATCTATGGAAAGTGAATCTGAGGATGCAGTTATGGAAGAAATATATACAACTGCTAGAAAGAAACAGCCTAATCAGCCTTTGAGACCTCCTAGATCTTGGTCTACTCCGGTAGTTTCTACTGAAACTTCACCGAGTGCACCTCCAATTAGTGAAGCTCCTAAACTTTATCCAAATAATTGTGAAATCACTGAAACTCCTAGAAGATCAGAATTCGAAAATGCTCGAAATGAAGGTAGACATTTTACAATGACTCCAAGAGCAAGGGAACCTCCAAAAGATTATGCAAGAGAGATAAGAAATGTTGAGGATGTTGATTATAATGAATATTTAAGGTCTAAAGAAGAATTGATTAAAAGAATGACAAAAGGCATGGAAGCTGTCACAGTTCCAGTAACAATAGGTCCTGTTCAGCCAGTATTTGATCAAAGAGATACAAACAAAAACGGATTAACTATTCCTTTAAATACAGAAACTCAAAAGGCTACTGAAAAATTTTATTCAGACTTGACTGAATTAAACACTTCTAGATCGAGAATGCCTGATTTAACCTTTAATGAGGATTTATCTCCAAAAACACCAATGGGTGCTATGTCAGATGTAGGAAGTCCTGAAGTCAGGGTAACCACACCAAAACTTGATGTGGCCAAATTAAAAGCGAATATAGAAGAATTAATAATTGGAACAATAGGCCCAGATAGTTTAAATTACTATCGGGATGATGAGCTACTATTCATTTGCAAAAGTATTCAGTGGAAAACGAAAAATAAATATGATCAATTAGAGGATTTAGCTGCAGAACTCGAAATCGATGTAAGTAAACAAAAGAATTTTGCAAAGCATTACAGATTAGACTTTTCAGAAAGTGACATTGAGAGTTTGAACTCAATGGGAAGAATAGTTCACATTAAAGATTTGATTGTCTATATCAAAAAGCTAGGAGAACTGAACAAATGGAGAGTGAAATGGACCAAAAGGAAGGAAGATGAAAGATTGGAAAAATTGTCAAAACAATTTCCAATGAGAGAAGTTGCAGGTGGAGGATATGTTCATGTCCCATGGTCAAGACAAGACATTCTGTTATTCACAAATGACTTTCCAAAATTGAGGGAGAAACCTGTTGAATGGTACAGGCAAGTCGATAGATTTATCAAAGTGTCAAAAGTTTTGTGGATTGATTTAGATGGATTTTTTGACATTGTAGTTCCATCTGATCTTTGGACAGAATGTAAAATATCTATTAGTTGGCCAAAAGCAGAACCTGAGCGAATTAAAGAAACAGGTGCCCCAAATCCACTTGTAATGGATTTCTATGAGAAAGTAATTGTTTGGATGAAAAACAAAATTCCACCCAAAGAAGTTGATTGGGTTAAAATAGAAAGAACAGAACAAGAAACAAAAGAATCAGTTCATTCTTTTTATGAAAGACTATTGTTAATCTTTAAACAATACAGTGGTTATGAAAAATTAGATGAAAAAGACATGAGTCATTTTATCTATAGATTTGTTTATGGACTAAAACCTGAAATTGGAGAAATGATCAGAACTAGTATTGTCGGATGGCAAGCACTATCTGTAGATGATATTCTAAGAAAAGCAAAATATTGTAGCGATGAATTAGAAGTAAAGCAGAAGAAGCTGAAGGAGAAAGCCATGTGGGCTCAGGTAAAGGTGGCTGAGCAACAGATTGCCAGCATGGGAAACAAGAACACTAATTTTGTTCAAACTGGAAATACAAACCAGATACAAGGAAAGTTTAAAGGTAATAATTTCCCAAAGAAATTTAGCCCAAAGATAGAAGAGCTGAAACAAAGATTACCTTGTTTTAATTGTGGCGAAATTGGACATTGGAGGGACGAGTGTCCTCATCCTCCTAGAAACTCAAAGAATCCCTTATTGAATCCACAGATGCAGAATGGTGTTAACCTACAACAACAGCTACAGATGCAACAGGGGTTAAATGAATTTAATATTCAGCGACAGTTACAACAACAGCAACAACAACAGGTGAATAATCGTCAAGACCAGTTGCCACAACCACCTTTTCCGAATTGTGGGGGAGTTCAAAAATATAATCCAAACGTGGGATTTCAGGGATGTGAACAGGTAATAAAACCACAAAAACAGCAAAAGCAGCAAAAGGTTCAAATGCAAAATGCTTCACAACAATTTTTATTAACAGAAAGTCAAGACAGTGATTCTGATGATTATTGCTGACGGTGCCCGAGAGAGGGGGAAGAGTGTGTTGTTGGAGCCACTCTTGAGGTTGACCAGTCAGGTCCTTATGTAAACGGGAAAGTTAATGATGTAGACATCACTTTTCTAGTGGACACTGGTGCTACCCGTTCTACTGTTAGATCAGTGGAAATTGAAAACCTACCTCTCTCTGGGGATACCATCCAAGTCGTGGGAGTAAGTAATCAGCAAATTAAAACAGACTTAACTGATCCAGTACCAGTTGAAATTGGAAATTACAGAGACAAACACAGATTTGTAGTTTGTAACAGTAGTCCAGTAAATCTATTAGGCAGAGACATCCTATGTAAAATGAATTGCAGAATATATTGTTCTCCTGAAGGAGTTGAGTTACAAACAATGGAGGAAGATGGTTTGTATAGAATGACAATGATGATGATGGAAGCAGAACAAACAAAATTGTTTCCTGCATTTGAAGAAAAGGATTTACCTGAAGAGCTAAAGGAAACAGTGAAATCTGAAATATGGGATTTTACTGGGAATGAGATGGGTCTGATGAAAAACGTAGATCCTGTTAAAATTGCATTGAAACAGGGAATAGAATTTCCAAACACTCCACAGTATAAAATGAAAACAGAGACAATTGAAGGTATTACACCTATAATTGAAAAGTTAATCAAGCAAGGTGTATTAAAGGAAATGAAGAGTAGTTCTTGTAATTCACCAATTATGGGAGTTAAAAAGTCTAACGGAACATTTAGGATCGTACAAGATTTGAGAAAGGTTAATCAAATTGTCATTCCATGTTGTCCTGTGGTTCCAAATCCAGCAGTAATTCTATTTCAGATTCCACATGATGCTGAATGGTACACAGTCATTGATCTTTGCAATGCATTCTTTACTGTTCCCTTACACCCAGACAGTTATGAAATCTTTGCTTTCAGATTCCAAGGTAAGACCCTTGGATGGACAAGAATCCCTCAGGGCTATACAGAAAGCCCTTCAATCTTTAATGAATTGCTAAAAAGATCATTAGAAGATTTAGACTTACCAGGTAGGTCTACGATGGTGCAGTATATTGATGATTTGTTAATAGCTGCAAAGACAAGAGAAAATTGTGTAACAGACACAATAATTCTGTTAAATCGCCTTGCAGAAGAAGGACATAAAGTGTCCCCAGCAAAACTACAGTTTTGCAAACAAGAAGTAAAATATCTTGGTCACAGAATTGCAAAGGGAAAAAGACAAGTAACAATAGAGAGAATAAAAATGATTCAAGCAATGTTACCGCCAAGAACACAAAGACAGGTCAGAATGTTCTTGGGAATGGTAGGTTACTGTCGACAATGGATAAGTGGATTTTCAGTAATTGCAAAACCACTACAAAGATTGACCAAATCAGATATAAAAGATCCAATTATTCTCAATGATGCTGAGATGGAATCTTTTGAGAACCTGAAAAAGAGCTTATGCCAAGCTCCTGCTTTGGGTATGCCAAATTATGAGAAAGATTTTGAACTGTATTGCAGTGAGAGAGAAGGATGTGCATTATCTGTATTAATACAGAGACATGGAAATCTAAAGAAACCTATTGCATACTTCTCTGCAGTTCTTGATCCAATTGCAAAAGCATTACCAGGTTGTTTGAAAGCAGTTGCAGCTACAAGTATCAGCCTTGAACAAAGTGAAGGAATCATAATGGGATTTCCTGTGAAAGTTTTTGTGCCTCATTCAGTTGAAATATTACTGACAAGAGGTAAGACTCAACATTTAACAAGTAGCAGATTGACAAAGTATGAGAAAATCATACTGGGAGCAGATAATGTTTCGATTTCAAGATGTTTGAATCTAAATCCTTCTACATTACTGCCTGATTCTGAAATTGTTGATGATATTGAAACTGAACATGAATGTTTAGATGTCATGGAATTCTGCACTAAACCCAGAAAAGACATCAAAGACAGACCTTTGTCTGAATCGGATTTTGTCTACTTTGTAGATGGCTCATGCTTAAGATCCGAAGGAGGTGTCTTGAAAGCTTCATACTCAGTTTGTACAGTTGTAGATGTTGAAGAAGCATCATGTCTTGAAGGAGTTCGTTCAGCACAAGTGGCTGAATTGATTGCTTTAATTCGTGCATGTGAAATATCAAAAGATATAAGAGTCACCATCATTACTGATAGTCAGTATGGGTACGGAGTTGTACATGATTATGGACAACTCTGGTCACAGAGAGGATACATGACATCAACAGGATCACCAATTAAAAATGCAGTTTTCATTAGAAGATTAATAGAAGCAATACAATTACCAAAAGAAATTGCCATAGTCAAGTGTGCAGCACACACTAGAGGAACTGATTATATTTCCAAGGGAAATGCCTTCGCAGACGAAACAGCAAAATACTGCGCAAGAAAAAATTATTCATACAATCGGGAGAGGAGTAAAGAAACTGATTCAAATTCATTAATGCTAACAACTGTTGTAGAAACATGGCATGAGATTAGAGATTTACAAAACGAAGCAGATGATGAAGAAAAAGACCTATGGTTAAGATCAGATTGTAGACCACGTGAAGAAGATGGAGTGTGGGTTTACAAAGATGGCAGAATAGTCTTACCAAATTGCTTGATTGCTGACATGGCCAGATTATATCATGGTCCTGCACATCTAGGAAGAGATTCTATGGTCAGGCTTTTTAGAGAAACATGGTTCAATACCAAATTTAGAACCATTGCAGAATCTTTTTGTCAGAGGTGTTTGTCATGCCAACAAATGAATCCAAACAGGAAATCAGTGGTGGGGACAGGAATAATTGGTCGAGAGGGTGGTCCCTTTACCAGGTTACAAATAGATTTCATTGAAATGCCCTTACACAACTGTTTGAAATATGTACTTGTAATTGTATGCTTATTCTCAAGATGGGTAGAGGCTTTCCCTACACGACATTGTGATTCAATTACAGTAGCAAAACTAATGCTCAGAGAAATCATCCCAAGGTACGGTTTTCCAGTCACTATTGAGAGTGATGGAGGAAGCCATTTTGATAACAAACTGTTGAAGTTAATCTGTGAAGCTTTGAGCATTGAGCAGAAAATACACTGTGCATACAGACCAGAGGCATCAGGTGTAGTTGAACAAATAAATGGAACTATCAAAAACAGAATTGGAAAAATGTGTCTAGAGACAGGAGTGAAATGGACTGATGCTCTTCCACTTGTTTTGATGTCATTAAGAAGTACACCAGATAAAAAGACAGGTCTGAGTCCTCATGAAATTTTAATGGGAAGAGTTATGAGGCAAGCTTTTGTACCTGTAGGTAAACTGTTGAGCATAAATGACAGTGCAATTTTGGATTACTGTAAAAGGTTATCTGATATGGTAACTTCTGTGTCTAATCAGGTGGGAACTGAAGCTCAATCAAATGAAAAAGTTTTGACTCATGATCTGAGACCTGGCGATTGGGTCAGAACGAAAGTACATCGGAGGAGGAATTGTCTATCTCCTAGATGGCAGAAACCTAGGCAGGTAATTTTGATCACTACTAATGCTGTAAAGTGCAGAGGATTGAAGCGCTGGATTCATCCAAGTCATACTATTCCAGTACCAACTCCTGAAAGTTCTGATGTTGAAAGTGATACCACAGATGATTCTGATTCTGAAGCAGAAGACAGAACAGAAGGTGAAGTAATTCCAGATTCTGAAGATCGACAAGAAAGTCGACATCTGGAAACTGTGCCAGTGAATGGAAATTTGACAAGAAAAGACTTAGAAATCATTGAAATAGATTCTGAAGGTGAAGAGAATCTGTTAAAAGGAAAGATAACTGAAGATTCGGTTGTCTCTATTGAAGATAAAGAAGCTGAACCAAAAGAAGTTTCAGACCAGGAGAGTATCGAAAGGCAGAGAACAAACTCTGAAGTAAGGAACAAAAATCCGAAATCTGGGAAGCTAGAGGTAATTGAGGAAGAGAAGGAGAACGAATTACCGAGTACCAGTGATGGAAGACAAAGTGAAGTTCCTGAAGGAGTGAAATTGCCGAATAGAGAAGTTCCTGAGTCAATTGAAATTTCAGACTACGAAACTGAAGAAAGTGACGTGGAAGGTGGAAGTGAAAACGGAAAGAAAAGGACTTGGAAGTCAGAATCAAATAATTCTGAACCAAAGAAGAAGTACGTGAGAAAAGCAGACTACTGGCCTGGTGGAAGATTGAGAGTCAGATTGATCAAAAAGCCAATAGAACAAGTTGAAGAAATCAGTAGTCAAAAGAGTCCAGGAAAAGAAGTTGGAGTTGGAAGAAAAATTGAAGTGATATCAAGAAAAGGGAAGAGAATAATTAGACCGAACCAGAAATACAAGTCTCCTGAGTGGACTTACTTAGTAATTCCACCTGTTATTGACATATATGATAGTAGTGAAGAAGAAAACGAAATACAAGAAATTAGTGACAATGATTAAAGTACAAAATTATTAAATTGGCAAAAGGCTGAAGAAATCCTGTTAGTTGACACAAAGTCGAAGAAAAAACTGTTTAGTTGAAGAAAACTTATGTATGACATAAGGTCGAAGAAATCTTGTTTAGGGTTATAAAAGAAAAATATATTTTAAAAGGGGGGTGTATATAAATTTTAAAATTTATTTTTATTTTTGAGGCTAAAACTAACCTAAAAATGCCTTACGTTAAGGAGAGCACTTCAAAATGTTCTGTTTTTAAAAGATGCTGTAAGATGACTCTGGTGTGTCTGCTCATTTTAGTTCTGCTCTGGTTGGTACTAGCTGTAATTATACCTTTAGAAATGAATAGAGAATTACACAAAGTTAACATAACAAGCAAAGCTCTGGTTAGCCAAACTAAACATAGTGCATCTGTAAAAGTTATTGATCATCAGCCTAACATTCATCAAGATAAATCAATAGGTGATTTTTCAAGCAATACATTCACAAAGCTTTTGAGTGAATATGTAAAGGTAATGGATGCAAAGGACTGTTATGTCTGTGTTAAGTTACCTGCTTCTGTTTCTGAGGGAGTAACATATAATATGCTTCCTCTCACTTATGCTGTTACATGTAGTGTATTAACTAGTTTATTTTATCAAACTGGTCGTTTAGAATATTACTATTCAAATTATGATGAGATTTTTGCTAATGTTAAGATTGATAATACTTTAAATAAGCATAAGAAAGCAAAACAAATGAGAGAATATTTCCTTGTTACTAACGAACTCACTTACGAGTATGCTTATAAGAATAATCTAACATGTAAATTAAGTGCTGAAGGAAAGAAATTTTTGAATATGGTTGAGGAGAGAAGAGCAATTTATAAGAGAAATGAATTAGTCAAGCAGACTAAGTCATCCTTCTGGCAAAAAGAAGATGAAAAATTAAATGGCAAAATGCTTGAAAATATTGCAATTCACATAGACAAACCTGTTAGTGGAAAACTTTGCATTAGAAGAGATAATACACTTTTTGATAATTATTTTGTAGGTGCAAGCAACTGTGAAGATACTTATCAGATTATGGGAGGTTGGGGATTTAAAGGTGGAAAAGACCCTATCTTTCCTGGAATTTATTTTGTTTGTGGTGACAAAGCCTACTACAACCTTCCAGACCATTGGTATGGAACTTGTTATGTGGGAATTGTTTTTCCTAAAGTGTTTCATGTTGACAGAGATTCAGAAGGATTGTTTAAAATACATAATTATGTAAATAGAGCTAAAAGAGAAACTTTTACTGAAGTTCTGGGAGATATTTTTCAAGCTGTAATACCTTTTGTTGGTATAACCCTAAATGCAGGGAGAATCAGAAAATTATCCACTATAGTTGATAGATTATCAACCGACACAGCTGATGGATTTCAATTAGTAAATGTTGAAGTTATTGCAATTAGATCTATGGTAATACAAGATCGCCTTGCTTTAGACATACTCCTAGCAAAAGAGGGAGGAGTCTGTGGCATTTTACATGTCCAACATTGCTGTACATATATACCTGATGAAAGTAAGAATATTGAAATGTATATTAAGAATATTACACAAATGCATTCAGAGATAATTCCTTTAGAAGAAGATGATTTTACTGGGAAACTTTCAAAAAGGTTTCAAGCAATTAAAAACTGGTTTCATAATATCGGAAGTTCAATTCTTGGCAAGATTCTGGCACCTTTGATTATAATAGTATTCATTTTTATTTTGACTAAAGTAGGTTGTTTGTTACATAAAAGAAAGAAACATTTAAGAGAAAAGAAAAGAATCTATAAACTCAGAAAAGAAGAGGAAAGGGAGATCGAGTTACAGGAGTTACATAGAGAGCGTCATGTTAATTGCAAAGATTATGCTGAAACAGACTTTTAGGTTTACTAATACAATTGAATTTGAATCGATTTCTTAAAAATTTAATTTACCAAAATTTTGAGTGCTGGTGTGGTGATTTGTTAATCACCAGATGAGGGAGTTGATGGAGCGAGATAGAAAACAAAATTTTGTTTAAACTCGCAAAGTCACATTTCCATAACATGAATAAAATTATTAATGATTTGTGATATGTCGTACTAATACAACTTAGATTAAACTTTACACGTGGGGGGACTAACATTTGTGCTCATAAACGTGCATATTTGTTGCATCTTTTTGTTCGTGCAAAATAATAAAATAATTTATTGTTTTCGTTTTTGTCATTACTAACTGCTGCAAACTTAAACGAAGCATGTGCTTGTTTTGCTTTTCCTTGTCTGTGTGATGTCATTTCTACTATTCTAGGTGCTTATGGGTCTCATAGAAAAACGGAGACTGGTAAATATAAACGCTGCTTTATTTGTTTGCAATGGCTAGGTAACATTTTGATTAATCGGGTGGGTTAATGAATTAGTAAACCATGGGGTGGATACAGAATCTACATTATTTCTTACATTAATACTTTTCTTGTGTTTGTTTTATACTAGAAATCATAAGTTGCCTGCTTTTGGGCCTAATTATTTGAGCCGCAGAAAAAGAGCTGATCTATAATTCTGCAGAAAGTCACGAGACGCCCATTCTGAATTAAAACGTTTATTGAAGCTGCATTCACAAAGCAAAAACTGATGAGCTGACATCATTCTGTCGGACATGGCCAAGGTCGAAAGTGAACTTTTTGTCAGTCCTTAACTTGGCATCCGCGGAAGTTGTACTGAAAAGCTATGGAAGCTGCGAGGATGAATTAATACAAAGTTGCAATCGCAGGAAGCTTCTGGCTTCACGTGGAAGAGACAATGGTCTTTGTAAGACATGATTTTGTGGAACTTTTTAAGAATCGGGTGACATGTCACTTGTCACTCTCAACCAATGGGACGTCGTAGATTTCTGAAAACTTTCCTTTGCTAGTTTAGTTAGCGTAGAAAGGTATAAAAAGTCATGCCCTTAGGGTTGGGCTGGCTGCTGCTTTCTGACTTTCCGATGAGGGTGATGTGCTGCTGGACTTTGCGTGGAGCACGTAAGAATCCTCAAAGAACTTTACTTTAATTTCTGTCTATTTAGCTCAGTTAGGGAAATAGGTTTTAGAAATGCTAAACTTTATATAATTTCTTTAAATTTGATTCAATTGCTTAAATTGTATTTTTCTCATATTTCTTACCATCATGCTTGCTTTATTGCAAATAAATTTCAATTATAAAACTTTCAACTTATATACCATAATTTAGAAAATAAAATCTTACTTTTGACAAACAAGCTGGTCTTGGTTATTCAGAAGTGTAGGTTACCATTAGCTAGATCACGTCGCCTATGGTGGTCGTTTAAATGGTTGGGTTTTATTCTAATGACTATTTTCTTTCTGTGAATATATAAATATGTATATAGTGTGTAGATAATGTGTATATAGATTTATTCTGACCACCTGATTCAGTAGGCCCAAAATATATCAGGTTTATAAATGGGTCCATATTTAGTTTAGAATTTTGTTTATAGGTTATGAAGTTGGGTAGCATTGTTTATGATATATTTTCTATAGCCCGCTGGATCAGTACTTATAAGTAGGTACCAATGCACAGTCTTAAATTCAGAGTGAAAATTCTGTTGCCCTCATCTGAGAAGTGAACTCCATCTCCTCTGTAGATATCTTGCATGTAGTAACGCAAGTTATTGTTGTACAGGGAGCCCATTCCATGGTCTCTCATGTAAGCTGAAACAGATTTGTTTACATGCTTCCTCGATTTCTCAATTTGTGGACAAAATTGGTTCGACCACCTCCATTTTTGTCTTTGGCATATATTTGAATATACCAAGGCAGTCTGAGGAAAAAGTGCCATCAATTGCTCAAAGGTGTCCTTTAAAAGCATTTCCAGACCTACCCCAGTCAAAGTGCCCAAATCATTACCTCCACAGTGCACAATTAACAGGTCAGGTTTTGGCAAATGCATAAAGGTTTTCACCAATGGTATCAATTGGTGACATTTTAATCCTCTGTGGCCAAACCACTTAATTTCCACATCTTGTAAATTGAGGTTAGGTAAATTCCTGTTTTCAGCGTACCTCTGAGCCCAATAGATGTAACTATGTCCAACAATCCAGACAGAAAACATGGCGAGAGAAGGTTCTCCTGCAGTCAGATGAAGTGTGGCAATGAAATGGCAGTTGAAAAAATGAGAGTGTAAAATGAAAAAAACTGAGGAGTTTCTGTGTTAATGAAGCAGTAAGAGTGATTGGTGGATTTTGATTGCTGAAAACAGAAAGTTAGGGTGCATGGATGAGTTTGTTGAAAGATGTATTTTGAGTGGCGACGAAAAAATCATTAAATGAAAGATTGCACTGGATATGCAGGTGCACTGAGAGTTCAGAGTTCAATTGCAACATTGTTGTGTGAACTTGGAAACACCAGAGGTCTTGCAAGAGGTGGTTGCTATGCAGAAAAAGCAGAGAGGGGGCAGAGGGGGGAAGGGTTTTGATTTGAAAAAAAGTGAGGGAAGAGTTTTGATTGGGTGACATGAGAGATATGTGTGAAGAATTACAGCATTTCTGTGCTTTTGATAGCTGCAGACTCTGGAGTGCATACCTTTTGCTCTGCTGAAGACAAATTGGTGTGTTTCTGAGACTGTTTTGAAACTCAAAGTATTTGCTAAGGTGAGAAAAGATTTCTTTAATTTAGATAGAAAATAGTGTGCTTTAAGGAGAAAATTATGAAGAAAGTTGTGTTTTTCAAATGTTGCTTTGTCTCAAGTGTTTTACAAATAGATTTTGTTTCTTTGAGAAATTGTAATTGGAGAAAATGTGAAGTATTAGTACTGACAGGGTTTTTATGTGCATAGGAGCTGTGGAGTGTTTTCAAATTATGACTTGTAAATCGTTTTTGAGAAAAAGCAATGGTTTATTGATGACAAGGACATAATGGTGTCTGCTTCTTTATAAGGTAATTGAGAGTCTCTGATGTTATTTTTCCCATTTCAATGTAAGAAGTTTGTCTGTGGAGCAAATTGCTTGTAAATATGCTCCCACCTGTGCATGGCAAATTTACATTTTGAATGTTTGCGTTACATAGGCATGTTAAAGGTGACTGAAACATGCTGCAAAGGCAATCAAAAAACGCTTTTATGTGTCTTAAGGACATTTTAAGTCATTTCCCCATGTGCAGTGTTTTCAAATTATGAGTTGAAAATCGTTTTTGAGGTAAAGGAATGTTTTCAAAATTTATGTCCGCCATATGCCCCCAAATTTCTTTTTCAGGGGTGCAGCAGGGTGTTCTTGAGACACCCCTGCACCCTCGGAAAAATTCGTAATTTGCGATGAGGTAATTGCTAATCGCAAATTGCACCTTCAATCCTATGGGCCTCCTGCTGCATGGAAATGAATGGGTAATTTGTAATTAGCAAATAGCTCATCACAAACTAGGAATGGTAAAGAATCGCTATTTATTCCTTAAAGTTCGCTATTTAGGAAATGCAAAAAACTTTGATGATACATATGGCGGTTCATCTCTAACAAGATAAGAAGCATAGGGATAGATTTATGATGACTGGCGCATCACCAGGGATGTGTTAGTCATTCTCTGCCGCTGTTCCGTCACCTATGGTGTGCTGCATTTACAATGCGGCGCATCATGGGGCAAAAACAGCACAGATGCGTGACGTATCTGTGCCGTAAAGGTGGCGCATTGCTGGAGTTGTATCGCAAGTGTGATGAAGCTCCAGCAAGGCTCAGGGGTGCCCCTGTCGCAGGGTTTCTGTTCTCACACAGAACTGTGGACAGAGGATTGGAACCTCGGCGAATTAGGGTGCCCCAAAACTCACCTTAGTAATCAAAAACCCCTTAGCAAGCTAGGTACAGTGTCACATTGGATATAACAAACTCTCAATGTTTAGACAATCCAGAATATGAACTTATAGTACCTCAGGATACGTGGAACTCATGAACAGTCGGTCGTTATATATTTCTTAGAAACCAGAACATGGAGTTAAGAAGAACACATGTGTATTTGAAATGTTTATTTACTAATGCCGTCTTCTCAGGCGTAGTATCTTAGATAATACAAGTACACATATTATCAGTAGCAAAATTACCAGCATAGTTACTAGTACATAAAAAGCGAATGGTGACAGTATGTTAACATGCTGTAAATGAATAAGAGTTAGCAACACTTATAAGCAGCCGCGGGCCGTGGAGGGAGTTACGGTGGGGCAGGGAGGCGGGGAGGGGGAGGGGCAGGGTGGAGAGGGCTCCACCCTGCCCCTCCCCCTCCCCGCCTCCCTGCCCCACCGTAACTCCCTCCACGGCCCGCGGCTGCTTATATCTGACCCTCCCTAATACACATATTATATTATTTGCTAAGAAGGTCTCTTTGTGTTGGTTTAGGGCGTGCCCATACTTTAGTGTCTTAGATTTGAAGGAATCACATCAGCATACACCAGCTCTCTCTTCATGTGAACCGCATCAAGTGTTGTGTATGTGTGTTCGGCAAAGCAATATAAAACCCGCCTCATGTCGTGGAGATCAGACCTCATAACAATTCTGTATCGTGTTGTTCTTGAAACTTCAGCAGTCGCTGTACAGATATAGTTTAACAAGCAAAGCAGATAGTAGAGCAATACCATATTATTTTCATGTAAACCACGATGAACTACTAGGTTGAAAGCTAAAGCAACAACTAAGTGTCGTGTGCAGAAGTTGCAAAAAAGGAAAAATGGCGTTTAAACCGGTAATGAGCCCATGCTAACTTAACACGGTGTAAAGATATCCAGGATCTAGATGACACCTCCCCATGATCCGGAAACGAACTGAATAAGATAATAGAAGTGGCATCTCATGAGAGCAGATTGCAACTTTATATGTGGACGGTCCACAAGGTAAAACATTAAAAACTAGGAAAATTTTATGCTAAAGAAAAATAAAACAGCCAACTACTTTATCGAGGCTTAAGCCAATAGGCAAGCTAAATAATAAAAACTTGACAAATAAGTCAATGAATTGTCAATGAAATGCTAGTACTCAGCATATCAAACATGAAAAAGGTCTATGACATAACTGTGTATGCAAAATAAGCTGCAACAGCCTCCAATAGGAAGTCACCGTCTTCATCCGAAAAGAGTTCAGCCATCCAATTTAAAAGCGGAAAAGAACATACGTGCTCTCCCAGCACCGGATCCTCTATCACCATCAGAGGACAGCTCAGTGGGTTTTCAAGAAAGCTCTGTTCCAAGAAAGACTGTGTTGCCGCCAGTAAATTCCAGGGACCAATTAGTCCATGCATCAATGCCACAGCCATAATCCTTTCGCCAGGACAAACCAACTCGTGAGTAATGATAGGAGTCATCAGCTGATTAAAGTCGACGTCAGGAGAAACCGGTCCGCAGAGACACAAATCAATGGCCCAATCGAAATCACAGGTCAGGCAGTGAAATACAGGCTGGACACAGGTGAAGTAGGAGAATCGAAAAGATAATCCATATGCCGTGCTTAATATCGCCAACGGCATTGTGCCATAATATTCAAGCATGCGATTGCGGAACAGCGTCAGCAGCTGCAGGGCGGGAGCTTGCACAGGAGGGACATCCATATTTAAAAATGTAAAAAAGCACAAGAGCGTCCGCTGGTAATGCAAGTAAAAATGGGAATCCACCAAGCACAGTGGAAAAAATAGAATGAAAGAAAGCAGGGATGACTCCAAAGATTTTCTCAAATGAAGTCACGAGACCACTGGTAACAACTTTAAAAAAGTGCGCCAGGCCCTTTGTGGAGGACGCGTTAAAGATAGTCCGAACCATCTTGCTGAAATGGAAAGGCAAATCTGTATTTAAAAGGGTCTGCACCTCTGTACGGGTGTTCGCTATGTGAAGCACGAAAGTTTCACGGGCCGAACTCAAGGCCACCTCTCTCTGAGACAAAAGAGCTCTTATTCTTGCCATGCCGTTGAAATCTGCTCCCAAGGTTGGTATTTGTGGCCAGATTGAAAACTCCCTATGTTCATGTGTGGGAGGAAATAGAACATTTCTGCAGCAAATAACCCGTTCACTTACTGTTACGATAAAAGGAATACTTTTAATTAACCCAGAACAATCTTCATTATTGAGCATCAAATAACTCCCATTTTCCAACAACTTGAACGTGGGGATGATAGCAGGAACTGGCGTGCCTTGCAACACGCAAGCCATATTTGGTTGGTGTTTGTTGCATGAACCGTGTAACTGTATGTGCCTACACATTAGTGAATGATCTGGCGTCTCAGTGCATTCCTCTCCATTCAGATAAACTTCTTGATCATCTTTGAAACATCTGTATGTGTATGGAAGCGACCAGACCTCATGAAGAAAACCACTACCTAAAGGTGCAAAACGACCTATTGGTATATATTTCATACAATTTGAAAACTTATATAAAGCAAAAGGCAGCGTTATTAAACCATGGATAAGGCACGTTGCCAAAGCAGCCAACCTTTTGGATTTATACTGGAAATGTTAAAGGAAGAATTATGGAATAGGGCCTGTAAATCTTTAATGGACAACCGAGTAAAATTACTCCAACCATCATATTCCTCTAACTCCGGGATAGTAGGGGTGTTTAATTTTTAGAAGTAGCCAATCCAAAGCATTTGGTCTGGGAAATTGTTTCATTCACAAACAACATATGATTTGGGATGAGATATGCACGGTGCAAAGCCTCAGTGCCTTGTACCTGCCAGGTTCGTGAACCCCAAACTGATGTAGATCCTGGATATCTTTACACTGTGTTAAGTTAGCATGGGCTCATTACTGGTTTAAACGCCATTTTTCCTTTTTTGCAACTTCTGCACACGACACTTAGTTGTTGCTTTAGCTTTCAGCCTACCTGCGTCAAGATCTATGCCTGCTTCAAGCAGGCGCAGGGTTTTGATGCAGCTTTGTCCTATCTGATTGTAAATGCGGCAGACCGTGGGTGGCAGAGCAGCGGTGCACGTTAACTGGTGCATCTCTGGGGATGTGCTAGTTAATATAAATCTGCCCCTTTCCATACATACTGAGCATGTCATGAATGATGTAATATGTGACATCATCAGCAGTGGATTACGGGTAATAGTATCTCTAGTTTACTCCCCTATAGCTGTCTTTCTTTTAACATAACTGTCTGTTTCCTTCCCTTATACTTACTGTTTTTGGTTCGCTTCCGGTTCGCGTACCGGCGAGCGAACTGGGAAGCGAACTAAGAGAAATAGAGGTTGGCACAGTTCCAAATATTGTACCAATTTTTTAATACCGGGGAGGTAGTTCTGAAAAGAACTTTTTTTTATTGTTTTTGTTGTTTTATATTTTTTTTATTTTTTTTATGAACATTTTTTTACTTTTTTTGAATTTTTCTGAACAGTTTTATATTTTTTTTGGAGGGGGCAACGAAAACGATTCATTGTAAAGGGCTCAACAGGAGCAACAAAAAAAAAAAAAGAATTTATTGTTTGGGGCGTTTCGGACAAACATGAGCATGATTGTCAATAGCTCTGTTGATCAGAGTGATGCTCCTTTCTCCGTAGCAAATGAATCCACTGCAATGTACGCAGACTTGTTTTACTTCACGAAATCTCGTTTGTATATTTGGCACCATCTCCCTGCCCTCTAGTCCCGTTACTTCCGGTACAACAGATCTTCTGGCCATAATAGGGAGATTATCTAGGTCGTTACGAAACTGTGCAGCACTGTAGTTGTTAGGATGCCACCTAGTCATATGGCGATGCATTGTGTAGTTTCCGAAACTGTATTTTTTGTCGGTCCCTCTGGACAGTCTATCTTGACAGATAAGGCAAGTTACGTATCTTGCATTTACTTTTTTCTGACCTTTGGGAATTTTAAAAAATTGCCAAATGAAGTTTTCTTTCCGGTGAGACGTCCTGGGCTCCTCAGGCAAAAAGTGCCTCTCTTCGTGCTCTTCGTCCTGTTCCTCTTCTTCCTCTTCTTGCTGAATTATAACTTCAGCAGGTGGTCCACTCTTCCTTGGATGTGGTGGAGGTGGTGGGGAAGCACCAGCTGAAGCTACTACAGAAGCCATTGCTCACTGGTAACAAAGGGTCTTTCTCTCACAATGATGAAAGTCAGAGGGAGGAAAGAAGGAGGGATTTTCATCATTTGGGATAAACAATAGTTCTCAACCAATGAAAAGTGTTCATTTTAGATTATATGACCTAGTCTTACATCAGTAGGAAACCAAAAGTGAAATGAACCAATGAAAAGTGTTATTACCAAGTCACATGACCTGCTGTGTTTACGTTACGCGCTTTGCAGGGCCTCCCGGTTTGCTTCCAGAAACCTGCGCTTTGCGCCTCGCTTCGCGTACCAGTTCGCTAACGTAGCACGTCATATGACGTATCACGCGACAACGCGAAACGTCATGTGGACGGGAGGCGTCACGATGTTGTTTTCTAACGCGGCAGTTGCGGTAAAGAAACGTTTACCGGCTCGCGGTCTATTTCGCGGCAACAAGGTCAGCTAACGGGAAGTTTCCCGATTCGCGAAGCGGGAACGAAGAAAAAAAAATATTAAATTTTTTTTTTTATTAATAAACATATAAAATATATTTTTGGATTTAAAGAAGAATACATTTTACAGCTACAGATATTAGCTGTTAAAAAACCAATGAAATTCACTGAAAAAACCATAGGTTATAGACCATATATAGTTAGGAATTAGCATTTACAAAACCTTGAAAATTCACTGAAAAAACCATAGGTTATAGACCATATATAGTTAGGAATTAGCATTTAGAAAACCTTATTTTACTCACACAAAACCATTGAAATTCCATATATAGTTAGTTGCACTAACTATATATCGCGCACCCGCAATCCACTGCTGATGATGTCACATATTACATCATTCATGACATGGTCAGTGACATCACTGATGACATCACTGATGACAACATCCAGTGATTATGTGTTTCTGTAAAGTTTAAATATGTTTTACATATTGAAGAATGAGTGGATGTATAAGTGTCTGAATGAAGGTTTTAGTAGGTGTGTGATTGACTGTATGAGTGAGTGATTAAATGCGTCTTACTAAATGCACGGGTTAGTGACTAAACTGTCTGAAAGTGTGCATCAGTATGTCTGTTGTTGTGCAAGCTGCTGCATGTGTTGATCAGTAGCTATATAAGTAGCTATATGGGTTATTGATTGGTTGCACAAGTATTTGTATGGGAGACTGAGTGTGTGTATGGCTGGCTGGGAGGTGTGTGACTCTGTGCAGATCAATGTGTACTTGTATCAGTGATTCTATAAGAGAGTAAGTATGTGTTAGTATATGTTTGAAAATGTAAGGTACTCTATGTTTAACTGTGTAGATTAGAAAATAGAAGTGTGATTGATTCCTTACAGGACTGACTAGGTGTGTGAGTAACTCCATGGATGAGTGGCAGAGTGTGAGTGTCTGTATAGGTGTATGAGTGCATATGATAGTGTTGTAAAGATGAGTGATTGTATGTATGAATGATTGTATGGGTGAATGAGTGAATGTGTGTGTAGACGTAGGAATCAGTGAGTGCGTATGTAGTAACTAGTATTGGTGTGTCAATGGTTTCAAAAATTATACTCTGTATTTAACACTGGGTGTAACAGAGGTTATATTAAAGTGTGAGGAGATGCATTGTATTGTCACATTAATGATATCATCATTGATGTGACCATTGATGTCAAATGAGATATCATCAGTGATGTCATCAGTGATGTCACTGACCATGTCATGAATGATGTAATATGTGACATCATCAGCAGTGGATTGCGGGTGCGCGATATATAGTTAGTGCAACTAACTATATATGGAATTTCAATGGTTTTGTGTGAGTAAAATAAGGTTTTCTAAATGCTAATTCCTAACTATATATGGTCTATAACCTATGGTTTTTTCAGTGAATACTAATATAACTATGTTTATTTATAATTTTTTATCGTATTGTATATACTGTCTGTAATCTTTTTCACTTTAATTGACGCTTAATAATACATGAATTTTAAGTGTTAATTGTAAATTTTTATTGAAATGTACTTTTATGGATGTTACTATGAACATTCGAATAAAGTTTCTTGACTGACTAACTAACTAAGGCAGGCATGTACCAACAATCTTACTTATATAAAACAATAACAGGCCCTCATAGGCACTACAATAGTCAGTTAAGTGTGTCCTGGTAAACTGTCACTAAGAAGTAAGTCCGCAATGTCACAAAAAATTCGGCCACACTATGCGGAGTTCCGCAAGTGGCAGAGAGAGGTAAGTCACTCTGGTCGCGCAGATTTTTAGCGCCGGGTGTTTGTCCTTCACTGTAGAAGCAACACATATGGTAGAACATGCAGCTTCTTTCTGTTGCTCGAGCACATGTTCTACTCCAGCTTCCTCAATGCGAGCAGCAGGTTTCTCAATGAAAGTGGTAGTGACCTGCCGCGACCGCCCGTGTTGAGAAATCTTACTAGAAGGTGGTCTAGCATTGGATTGTCCGCACTTACCACTTAAAGTTGGTGAGCTGCGAGAGAGGAAAAACTCTGTCTGCGCCACGCAGAGTAGGAAAAATTCCACGAGCAGGTGGAGTTTACCACACAGGCCTACTAAGAAGTCATCCAAGCAGACAAGTAAACCTTGAAATATGTTTCAGGTTGTGGTTCTGAAAATTCTGGACTTGTGTAATCATTCTGGACTCGAGAATTAAAACTTTGTCGAAACATGACGAATTTGGTATCAAAAGACCGAGAATGACGAGTACACTATGTACAAGCATTTCCAGCATATTCGAGTGACGATTTCACCCCGAAATGGCCATTATCGTTTTCATCCCCTGGCTTCCATTTTGTATACGGCAGCCATTTTGTGTGTTGCCCTTTACATAGGCCTTAATCCAGCCAGATTCGATCCCCCAAGGACACGTACACCTTCATCGACTTTCCTATGACCTGTGCAAGTTGGAACCATTGCCCCAGGCCGAACTCGTTAGGTCAGTTCCCCTCCCAGTGGCCGAACAAGATAGCATCAAGGCTCAACAAGCCATAAAACCATTTTCAGCGCACACACCTGCCGTATCTTGCTCGCATCTGTCTCTGCTCTTTTTGCTTCACTTGCTTTATGGTGGGGAGGTGCCCGTTTTATGGAGGGTCCACCGATATCTGATGAAATGTTGGGCCTTGCCGGGTGATTTGTTGTAGGCAGCACGAAGTGAAATATGGACATGTCATCATGACTCTGCTTTTTCTTTGTATTGAAAATATGTCAATGATTTACTGTAAAACCAAGAATGTTTGCCTGAAGCTTAAAATTCTGTATAAGAAGAGAAGCCTGACTTTGTAAATTCGAGCAGTCTCCTGAGAATATACTTCCCGTGTGTTGTACTTCTAGGACACTTGTTACCTTGGTTGCAGCTAATAAAATCGATCCTTGACTTCACCTAGAAGACTCTGAGTTTCTGTGGTCTGAATCAGGAAGGACTCGAGGTCTCTGGGTGTACCCTGACACCGCTGGGTTGCCGGTTCTGTGCCGGTTCTTAAAAACCCAGTACCTCAGCTGGCGCCCAACGTTTGGGGCGATTCCAGTGGTACCAGCCCAGCCAGAGGTTCGTGAGGAGCTTCGCGTGAAAATTCCGGAGGACGGCCAACCACCTCATCGACCCCTGCATGTCGACATGGTCTGAAGGTCTTTGCTGCGAGGTTCCCCGCTTCCCAACGGCTACAGAGGACTGCTGCCCTGGCTATCGCCCTGATTTGGACCCTTGAAGTTTGGTAGAGCAAAACAATAAGACGAGTCTTCTGGTGACGTCATCGATATCTCAGTTAAGTATATGTGGAGCGTCTCCCAGTCCTTAGTTGGCTTTGATTTGGAGCTTGCAAGCGCCAAAGCGGAAGGACTCGTGTATTCACGAGAAATATCGTAATCGATAACCCTTTGAAGTTCGGAGCTAGACTAGAGAGCGAAGATGCCTAGTCTTAGACTTGGAAATTTGTTTTGTCTTGGTTGTAATAATAGGGACTCCCGACTGGAGGACTCGTGTCCGGTTCCTCCGGTTGGAACTCCAACTTACGAGTTATATGTGAAACATGAGGTAGGCCCCATCACATACAATGACGTGTGGATCAAATACACCAGAAAAGATGGTGTTTTAAAATGGCCCCAATATGGTAGCTTTGATACCGAAATCTTAGATAACCTTGAAGTTAAACTGTTCAAAAAGAAAGCCCGGCCGGCGATGTTTGACTCCTTCCGCCTATGGCGTAAGGAGGCCAAACAGAAGGAAATCAAATTAGCTAAGAAAAATAAGAGAGAAGGGGGACTTTCGGTAATGCAAGCTGCTATGCAGTTTAAAGACAATGAAGAAGAGCAGATGAGTGAGCAGTTGCACAGGCAACGTAAAATGGCAATGGATAAATGCTATCCAGTTTTGCCGTCTCTTCAGCAAGAGGCAGCAAAAGAGCATGAAAAAGATCCATTAATGTCGCATTTATTAAGTTCGCCTCCCCCTATGCGCAAAATGCCACGGCACCCCCGCAATCTTTAGTTGTGCAACCTATGCCTCCTGTTCCTCCGCAGCACCTACCAGCTGTTCTCCAGCTGACTCCTGTCTCTATGGTGCAGCCTCCTCCAGGCCCACCGACCACATCTGCTTCACCTGTGCTTTCTACGATTTTGCCTAGTGTACTTTCTACTTCTCCTAATGCTCCCTCTACGATTTTGCCTAGTGCTCCTTCTATTTCTCCTGATGCCTCCTCTGCTATTGTCTCTGCTCCTGCCCTGTTTCACCCCGTTTTTCCACCAGTTCTTCCTTCAGTTTCACCTTCCGTTCGGCAGAAAATGGCCAGCACTGTTACTAACCTTTTCTCACCTCTTTTCGGGTCGCCTACTACGACCCCTAACATGGGACGCAGACAGTTGCGAAGTCGACTGCCTGACAATCAAGAGAGAGATTCACTGAATAGTTTAGCGCGTAAATGGGTTATGGATACTGTAAAGTATGATGTAGAGTCTGTCATGGAAGTCTTCCATCAATGGGAAGCACCGACGCAGAGATATGTTTTTGAACAGATGTGTGTTTTCCTTTGTGAGGATTTGGAAGACAATGATCTGGAATGCAACCCGCAAGAGTTGTGTCGTGTGCGGTTCAAGTTAGGAGAGGGCATGATCGTAGGTCCCGATGTCGAGAGAGCGGTTGAACTATTGTTATCATATCGGAGTAAGGGGAGCAGTTCTGGGTCACAATCTGAGCCTGGTGCATCTAGTAGGAAAAAGGCACGACAATACCCCATGAGAGAAGTTCCCCCACAATGGAGAGAGGGAGACACAACTGTTGACCCCCCTATTCTGCCACACTTTCAGCGTGTATGGGTACATGTCCCATGGAAGCGAGCTGAAGTTTTAGCACTCAAACAGACATTACATGATCCCCGTAAAAATCCTGCAGGGTATTACAAAGAGTTGTCACAGACTGCTGGATCATGTATTATGAATTTAGCCGATATCGATAGGTTATTTGGGAATGTTGTTCCACAGCCTTTATGGGGTAAAATTCGTCATACAGATCATGATCAGGAATTAGGTGACTCATGGGCTAATATTGCTGCTGCAGATGCCCGACAAGTTGGTGGTGCTAAGCCTGAGCCTTTGATAGCAGAACTCCCTGGTAAAATAGTTGATTACATGAAAACGATAATGCCTGCAATACGTGTAAATTGGGATAAGTTGTTTGCATGCAAGCAGAAGAAAGAAGAAACGGTCTCAGATTTCTTCACCAGGTTTGAAGAAACATTTGTCGACCACAGCGGTCAAGATATGACCACAGAAGGTGGTCAGAGATTGTTCGTCGACAAATTCGTGCACAATCTGCTTCCAGAATTGTGTAAAAAGTTAAAGTATTCAGAAAGTTCTTGGGCTGTGTCATCTTCAGCCCAGATATTGGCTACTGCACAATATTATGAAAATAGAGACAAGGACGAGAAAGATAGAGCAGAAAAGAAAACTAAGGAGTTGAAAACGAAGGTTTTGTTACAGCAAGCATATCCGCCACGTAGTGGTGGTGGACAAAACAATAGTGGTCAGAATAACTATCAGAATAATTTTCAGCAGCCTCAACAGTATCAGAGGAACTCGCAAAGAGTCGAGTACACTCAGCCACGTGTCCCTGTAGGCCCCAACCAGTGTTCGTATTGCAAGGAAGAGGGTCATTTCAAGTATAATTGTCCTATTTTGTTACAGCGTGCAAATGGTGGTTCTAGTGCAAGAGGTCGTGGTGTTCAGCAAACGCCTAGAGGTAGAGGACGTGGAAACGTCCCCCAAAACGCACGTCCCCTTCCACCCCAAAATTCTATGAATAGGTTTGATCAGCAGAACAACGCATCTGACAGGACAGCTCAATACTATGTTGATGATTACTATACAGGAGATGAGTATTTGGAGGGTAATGATTGCTAGGACAGCCATAGACAAGGAGAGGGAGTTGTTTCAGTTCCAGTAGATCAGAGTGGACCTTACGTTGAGGTGATTACATCAGGTGTGTCAGAGCCTTTTCTGTTGGATACTGGTGCTACAAAGAGTTCTATTATGCACTCCAAACTCCCTGGCGCACCTTTGTCTGGCGAAATGAACATTTCTGTAGGTTTTTCTGGCACCCCAGTTAGAAATCCGATTTCTGACCCTTTGTCTCTTTCTGTTGGTCCTTGCGAATTCAAAGCACCCCTTATTCTGACAACAGGTTGTGGCGAAAACTTGCTAGGATTGGATTTGTTAAAAAGATTGTATGCGACTTTGTACTGTTCTCCTTCAGGAGTACGACTTACTTTAGGTAAGAAAGTGGTTTCTCCCATGTATTTGTCGAGGGATAAACTTCCAGCAGAATTGTCGTTTCTTCCAGATATCCTTTGGGCCTCTGGTCCTAATGATGTGGGTCTTTTAGAAATACCACCATATGTTGTAACATTGAAAGCCAATGTTCAAATGCCACACTAGGATATCTAGTGAAGGTGAAAAAGCTTTGCTAGCGATCGTTTACGAATTGATTGAAAAGGATGTGATTGAAGAAACACGAGGCAACGTTTGCAATAGTCCTGTTCTGCCTGTTTTAAAACGAACTGATCCCTCTCAGCCACCTGTGTACAGATTTGTGATTGATCTTAGAGAGGTGAATAAAATAGTTGTGCCACAATTCCCAGTTGTCCCCGACATTAGCACATTATTGACTATGATTCCAGCTTCTGCCACTTGGTCTTCCGTGATTGACCTGAAGAATGCTTTCTTCAGCATTCCGATTGCTGAAGAAAGCAGGGATATTTTTTCCTTCAGTTTGGGAGGTCGCAGCTTCCGCTTTAAACGCGCTCCTCAGGGCTACTGTGAAAGTCCGTCAATATATAGTCAAGCTCTAAAAACACAGCTTGATACGATTATTCTACCTGAAGGTGCTGCCCTTATTCAGTATGTGGATGATTTGCTCATTGCTGCAGACACTGAGGAAATTTGTAAAAAGGCCAGGCTGTCATTGTTGCGTCATCTGTGTGATTTTCATCACAAGGTGTCACTTTCCAAACTGCAATATTGTCGACAAGAAGTGACCTACTTAGGTCACCTCTTATCGAAGGAGGGAAGGAAACTGACCCCAGAAGCATTCAGGCAATAGCGAAATTGAGTGTGCCAAGAACACAGAGAGAAGTGCGTGCTTTCTTGGGCATTACATCGTACTGTAGACAGTGGATTCAAAATTTTTCGTTATTGGCCAAACCTTTGGTGGCATTAACATGTAGAGCCACACCCAATCCCATTCCTTGGTCTGAAGAGTGTCAGAAAAGTTTTTCTGAATTACGCACAGCATTATGTTCGGCTCCTGTGTTAGGTACCCCCAACTACAGTAAGCCTTTCACATTGTATGTCCACGAGAAAGAGGGCTGTGCATTGTCAGTGTTGACTCAGTTGTTTGGAGGTAGGCAGCGTCCATGTGCCTATTTTTCGTCGACTTTGGATCTGGTAGCTAGAGCATTGCCAAGTTGTTTAAGAGCCACAGCAGCAGCAGCTGTTTCTATTCGACAGTCTGCTGGTCTAGTAATGAATAATACACTAGTCGTGATGGTCCCACATGCAGTAGATAAGTTGTTAAATAGAACCAAGACACAGCACTTAACTAGTGCTCGGTTGTCAGGTTACGAATTAACATTGTTAGCGAGTCATGTGCACATAAAAAGGTGCAATACTTTAAACCTAGCCACATTGTTGCCAATTGTAGAGGAATCAGGTGTTTCAGAACAGCACGATTGTTTTCTTAGAACAGAGGAAGAGACGAAAGGGAGAGCAGATCTATCCGATACTCCTCTTGCTGAATGTGATGGTACATTGTGGGTGGATGGTTCATGCTTCAAGCTCCCGAATGGTGACACGACTGCAGCATATGCTGTAACGACTTTGCATACAATTGTTGAGGCTGCACGTGTGCCACATAATTCAGCTCAAGCAGCAGAATTAATCGCACTCACGAGAGCATGTGTGTTGTCTAAAGGAATGAAAGTGACTATCTACACTGATAGTCAGTATGCATTTGGAGTGGCTCACAGTTTTGGACGATTGTGGAGAGAACGTGGGTTCCTGACTTCGCATGGAGCTAAGATTCAGCATGGTCAGTTGGTGAATGAGCTTCTTGAATCACTGACCTTGCCTCTGCAAATGGCGATTGTGAAATGTAGTGCTCACAAGAAGGTGACTGATGATGTTGGTCGTGGAAATGCATTTGCTGATGAGATCGCGAAAGAAACGGCAAGGAATGTAATGAGCCGAATGTATGTTGCAGGCCCTGCAAGATGGACTGGTGATGTTGGAATGTGTGAAGACACGATAGAGAGTGTGAAGTCCATCCAAGCTGAGGCCACAGAGAAAGAGTTGAGCACGTGGAGAGAAAGTACGGGTAGAATGGATGCAAATGGTTGCTGGATTGAATTATCAGAGCATCAGAGATGGTTGTTACCCGATGCATATGTGCTTGCAGTGGTTACAATGGCTCATGGAATGGCTCATATCAGCGTAAAAGGGATTTGCGAGTTGTTGGCTCCAGTATGGCAAAATTCAGGAATTCCCAAGTGTGCAGAGAATGTCGTCAAGAATTGCATGGTATGTCTGAAGCACAATCCTGGTAGGGGAACCCCAACTCCAGCTGGTCATTTTGCACCTCCTACGTATCCGTTCGAGGTTTTGCAGCTAGATTTCATTCACATGGAGAGGTGCAACAATTTAAAATACGTACTCGTTGTTTGTGCCTTCTCAAGATGGGTAGAAGCCTATCCCCTAAAAGACAACACTGCTTTGTCCACAGCAAAAGCCCTTGTGAAAGAGTACTTCACCAGGTTTGGAATGCCTAGAATGGTCTGGTCTGATAATGGAAGTGAATTTGTGGGTCGTGTGATGAAGAGAGTGTGTGAAGGGCTAGGTATTCGGCAGAAGTTCCACGCTGCAAATCACCCCCAATCAGCTGGATTAGTAGAATGCTACAACGGCACTTTAAAACTTAAACTGGCCAAAATCCAAGCGAGCACAGGTCTTAAATGGCCTGATGCTCTACCCTTAGCACTCCTGTCCACCAGAATGACTGTGCATTCACGAGTGAAACTTAGCCCTTATGAGATAGTTTTTGGCCGGCCAGCCAACATATGGGGAGTGCCTAGACCCACTAAGTTCAGCGAGCTTGAACACCCTGTTTTGCTTGATTATCTGTATGAATTGACGGCTAAATTGCGTGTTTTGCATCAACAGGTTCACGACACCCTGCCTCCGGTCTCTGAGACTCCAGGTCACGCCATCGACCCTGGATCCTGGGTGTTGGTCAAGAACTTCCAGAGAACTAAAAACGACCAGCCCAGGTGGACCGGACCGCACCTCGTCCTTCTTTCCACAAGATCAGCCGTTCGGGTGGAGGGGAAGGCCAACTGGATCCACGGGATCCATTGTAAAAGAATCCCTTTTTCTCTGCCTTATGACCAGTGGGTCCAGAAGGGTGTCGCTGACCCTGAACCTGAAATCGTGCCACATGTCATACCTTTCAGTGATGCACGTGTAAAAGGAACTAACTCTGAATGTGAAAGCGAGAACATTTTGCACAAGGCTGTGCCACCATCCAAGCGAATGAACACTACAGAGCCTGAACTCTTGTTTCAGGATCACACCATACCAGGAAAACAACGGTACAATTAGGCCGAGACCTATGGACAAATAAAGTAATTCTTTTTTTCCTTCCAAGTATTTTTAAAAGCGCAGCTCTCCCATCTGAAGAAAACTTGCTTATTTTTTGTTTTTCGAACAGCCATCCGGATTCCGCTGTTAGGGCCGCGATTGCTTAAAGTCTTTTGAGTGCAGCTGACGACGTTAGGTCGGCAGTTCTGGTTGGTCTAAGGGAGTTGCCCTGGACTGACAGAAGCATTCCTTAGCAGAATCAACCACCCGTCGCGGGCAGCACTTTAGAGAGGATGGAGTTTTCCGAGATGGAGAGACCTGCCAAACCAACGAACTTTAAACGCAAATTATGTAAAGTGATGACAAAGAAAAGCTTTTTAATATTGTGTATTTGTATGTTATTCAGTATGATGATATTTTTAATAAGTTACGCTTTATTCTCTTTTCATGTAACATTTGCACCCACTACATCACCCATACCTCCTCCTACTGTTTCCTCTCACTCTTTCCACCCTCTTCCTGACCATGAATCCAATAGGAGATTGGAGTTCATTAATAACTCCTTTGTTCAGCTCTTGCACCAACACCAACTTGTAATGAACACAACTAACTGTTGGGTGTGCGGTCTTATGCCTCACACAACGGATAAAGGTATCCCTTATCTGGTCCTGCCATTCAGTCACAATGGTTCTGTATGGGCATATAGGACAATGTTCATATATGCACACGAAATCTACCCCCTACGTTCTGTAACAGACAATCCTAGAAAAAGTGCTCTAGTCAAGGGTATAGTAGACATGATTAAGGAAGGTATTTCTTATGAGACTATCCCGAGAGATGAGACACTAATATACATAGGATGGAACATGACTGGATATGGAGCTACTCTGAGTGAGAAACAGCAAGCTAAGAGATCTTCCCCGATTTGGATTGTACCCCATCAGGGTCATCTGTGTCTGCAAGGTAATGGCATGAATCCCAGGGCTCAGTTAGGGAAGAGTATCTGCACTAAAACGTATGTTTTTGCAGCCCAGACTTCCCCCGCGTTTTTAGCAGCTAAGGGTACTTATTTCATCTGCCATGATAGAGCCTATACATGGTTGCCCCCTGACTTTTCGGGCTCATGTTTTGTTTCATTTCTGTTGCCCCACACCTACACAGCAGCGGCAGATTATCACAGGACAAGGATAGTTAGAGGTGTCTTGAGTACAGAAGACACTGCAGGTCAAGAATTTGGGGACTTTGCAAAGGTTTTTCTGCCGTTCTGGGGGTCCATGGCTAACAGCAGGAACATAAG
The DNA here is from genome assembly GCF_964261635.1 of Lissotriton helveticus. Lineage (NCBI taxonomy): Eukaryota > Metazoa > Chordata > Amphibia > Caudata > Salamandridae > Lissotriton > Lissotriton helveticus. The sequence goes on along the minus strand of NC_136059.1, from coordinate 1,292,424,656 downwards.
GCAATTAACAAGGGTAGTTGAGTCCACCGTGATTGAAACTGCTGGTGCCCTTAGTAACTTGACTGCTGAGCTCCAGTCGGATCGACTTATGACCCTTCAGAACAGGGTCGCGTTAGATGTCATACTTGCAGACCGAGGTGGGGTATGCAGATTGATCCAATCGAGTTGCTGTGTTTTCATCCCAGATAACGCTCTAACGGTGTACCAGGCCATCTCCAAACTACATAAGATTTCCGAATCTATTCATGTGGATAAAGGAGATTGGTCGTTAATGGGATGGTTCTGGGAACTGATATCCGCCTGGGGATGGAAAATTCTGATGGTCATTGGGATGGTCTTAGCCATTCTTTTCCTGTTCTGTCTATGCGTGCAGTGTGCTCCTGCAATATGTGGCCTTTGTGTCACATCATGTGTAAGGAAGCCTGTATCAAGAGATGAACTGAGTACTAGAATGATGTTACAGCAACATCTCAATGACTTTAAGAATATAGATCTGGACTCAGATTAACATGAGGATAGATTAATTGCCTATGTAAGGGCAAAAGGAGGGTTTGTGGTTCTGAAAATTCTGGACTTGTGTAATCATTCTGGACTCGAGAATTAAAACTTCGTCGAAACATGACGAATTTGGTATCAAAAGACCGAGAATGACGAGTACACTATGTACAAGCATTTCCAGCATATTCGAGTGACGATTTCACCCTGATATGGCCATTATCGTTTTCATCCCCTGGCTTCCATTTTGTATACGGCAGCCATTTTGTGTGTTGCCCTTAACATAGGCCCTAATCCAGCCAGATTCAATCCCAAAAGGACACGTACACCTTCATCGACTTTCCTATGACCTGTGCAAGTTGGAACCATTGCCCCAGGCCGAACTCGTTAGGTCAGTTCCCCTCCCAGTGGCCGAACAAGATAGCATCAAGGCTCAACAAGCCATAAAACCATTTTCAGCGCACACACCTGCCGTATCTTGCTCGCATCTGTCTCTGCTCTTTTTGCTTCACTTGCTTTATGGTGGGGAGGGGCCCGTTTTATGGAGGGTCCACCGATATCTGATGAAATGTTGGGCCTTGCCGGGTGATTTGTTGTAGGCAGCACGAAGTGAAATATGGACATGTCATCATGACTCTGCTTTTTCTTTGTATTGAAAATATATCAATGATTTACTGTAAAACCAAGAATGTTTGCCTGAAGCTTAAAATTCTGTATAAGAAGAGAAGCCTGACTTTGTAAATTTGAGCAGTCTCCTGAGAATATACTTCCCGTGTGTTGTACTTCTAGGACACTTGTTACCTTGGTTGCAGCCAATAAAATCGATCCTTGATTTCACCTAGAAGACTCTGAGTTTCAGTGGTCTGAATCAGGAAGGACTCGAGGTCTCTGGGTGTACCCTGACACCGCTGGGTTGCCGGTTCTGTGCCGGTTCTTAAAAACCCAGTACCTCAAGGTCTGCTAAGTAGATCATGTATATGCAGCTGTTCTGGTAAGTTGTACTCAAAATCCGAACATTTTGCTCACTGTCCAAGTTCTGTTCTACTACATATGTCACTCCTTAGATAGGCTGTACGTAGGGTTTGACCCCAGAGATATGACCCTAAACATCAGAGATGCTTTTTAAGTTTCATTTAGTTATATGCACACTATCAGAGGTATATTTTCAGTTATAGCTCCAATCTCCAAGCTATACTGCTATTGACATACCTATATTTAAAAAGGAAAGAGTCACTAAAACACCCACTGACACGCTGGCAAAGATACTTAAAACTGCATTGTTGCACACTTACAGCTCTTATGTACCCAGTGGTATGGGAGGCAGTGGCACACACAGTTAATTACCCCAGTACTAACTAAAACAGCCAGTAAGGGATCCATACAGATGGTTACATACATATTTAGAGATCCAAAGAGTAACTAAAAAAGGCAGCCATGTACCAACATACTTTTTTTACATACCCATTCTTATAGGCACTGACACTTTGAGTTAGGTATGAATTGGAGAATTAGTACAAATATCTCATACATCCGGGGATCTAGAGGGCAGATATACAAGCCCCCTGTGTCACCAGTACGTCACTTTTTGTGACTTAGTGGTGGAGCATGTTACTGCTACATATTTAAAAGGCCAGGAATAGCCACCCTGCGTGTCTTTTCCTGTCCTTGTAAATATATCCCCTTTACACGCAGCACTTTACGTGAAAGGGGTGTTCCATGGGTGTTGCTGTGGGTCTTCCCACGCAACACCCATGGAAAAAGACACATTTTCAGATTTACGAGGAATCATAAATCAGGATATGCGTCTGAATGTCACGCCACCCTTGGGGTGGCGTAGCGAGGTGCAACATTCTCCTCATTTTTTCCTCTTTCAATGCGTGTTGACTTCTACAGCACACATTGAAAGAGGAAAATGCCTGTAGTGATTTTTTGTGCAGGAAGGTGCCCCTTCCTGCACAAAAACAATCTACCCATGACTCAGGCATCCTTGCACCATGGTGCTACGGTGCCTGTGCCGGCGCATGGCAGCTGTTTGTGCGCCAGCGCAGGGGGAAGCAGAGGAATGCAACATATTATTGTAAATATGTCGCATTCCTGTGCTTTGGAAGTGCCACAGCATGGCGCAGCCAAAAGGCTTGCGCTGCCAAGCTGCGGCACTTCCTTGAAAATCTGTCCTCTGGTCTTTAAAAATGTCTCAGTGCTGCTCCAGTAGATTGAATATATGCACTTGGAAACTAAAATCATCACTTTTGTACTAACTAGTTTTCTTCAAAATCATTATTTAATAGTACATTCTGTACAAGTCAATGTATCTTTTATTTGCTTTCTAGATATCCACTTCTATTTTAAAAATAAATTTCACAACAGCTGATAAACTTTGAACAAGAAAGAAACAGAAAATACACTACTACCACCTTCAAACTCATAAAAAAATAGAACATAAGATGGATAATGTGAAGAACAAGAATAGAGAAGCTGGTATGCGTACTAAGCAGTTCTTGAAAAAAAGAATCTGGAAAAAGTAAAATGAGAATAGAATGCTATGTAGAAACTGAACTATATCTTCAAGTGGGAAAAAGGAAGGAATATAAGTCTCTCACAGTAGGAAACATCCTAAGGAAACAGAATGTATTTAGAAGATAGAAACAGTTTAACCTTTTGAATGCTATGGGGATTTTTCCCCTGTGCTGGAAATTCATGAACCCCATTATTCATGACGAGCTGGGCTCGTCATGAGCGTGCGAGGAGGCTACTGCATGACGAGCCCAGCTCGTCATGAGCGTCGAAGGGGTTAAGGAGTTATGGCCCACATGCATCATTGTTGGTACTTGCGATTCCTCAATTGCGAAAATTAAGGAATCACAATTTAGAAATCGCAAATACCTATGCATTAAAAATTCACATATATTTTTGCGATTTCTTATTTTTCCTTATTTGCGATTCCCAATTTTGCGAATCGCAAATAAGGAATCCCTTTACATTGATTCCTATGAGCCTAGAGGCCCATAGGAATCAATGGGAAGGCATTCTCATTTTGCGATTCGCAATTAAGGAATCGTAAAATGAGAATGCAATTTCTAGGGTGCAGGGGGGGGGGTCCAAAGGACCCCCCCCTGCACCCCTGAAATGTAACATACAGTCCATTTTTCACACATATATGCCCAAGGGCATGTGCGAGTATAAAATGAAAGTGTCAAAAATGCACTTTTGTGCATTTTTGAAACTTTTCTAAAATTACCATGAAGGTTGACTTCATGCTAATTTAACACTTCTAATCTGCGAATTCGCAAATTTTTTCAGATGATGCATTGCATTTAAGAAATCGCAAAATTGCGATTTCTTAAATGCAATCGCAATTTAAGAAATCACAAATAAATTGTGATTTCTTAAATTGCATAAAAGCCAAAAAGGTTAATGCATCCCAAAACAAAGAATTGTATTCGCAAACGGCCGAATTTTGCAATTCGCACCGTTTGCGAATGCAAATCAGTTTGATGCATGTGGGCCTATGAGCTAAAATATTTCGGCCTAGAGTAGTACAGAATTTGCTAAAACGGATCAAGAAATATAACAGGACTAGTGCTGCACTTAAGCAAAAGGAAAATATTGAACGCATTGTTGAGAAATCATTTGTTTAAGAGGAGTTATTTATCTTAATACACTAGACAAAACAATAGTTTGTATGTAGAAAAAAACTAAACATGTGGAATTGTAGTAGTACTTGCAGTGCTTGTCAGCAATCAATTGACATACTTTGAGAACTTTTAAGTGAAATTTCAGATTGAAGTATCAAGCGAAAAATTGCAATTTTGCAAGGATTAGATCCATGCAAAGTCAGAGAGTAAAGTGATTTACAGGGATGTTCACTGGCATGTCTAACAAAGAAAATGTGCACAAGCCATTTCCATCACTTCAGGATGTTTGCTGTATATCATTCTAAAATAAGAAACTTGGTTAGTAGACTTTACTATTTGAAAACTACTGATGTATGTTTAGGAGTGATTAATAAAAGTCTATTGCATGGTGCAGTAGCAGACGTAGAAAAAAGTCTGTTGTAGATATTATGTTTTGCACAAACGAATGAGGGGCAAGATGGTGGACACGACCGTGTCCGAGTGAGGCAGGCGAAAGGTGCTCTCCACCGGTCCAACACCTCTATATTCCTGACCCGAGGGAGAGCTGTCTGCTGGAGATCAAACACTGACTAAACATTGATGGATGCTAACAGCTAGATAATCGCGAGGTGTTTGCTTAAACGCTGCCTCAAATCCTTTCCAGGAATGTTCCTCTTTTACTTGGCACAACTTTATCAACTGCACTATCGGCGTGCAATCCATATAACTGCTAACCGGAGCTTGGCGGCAGGCGTTGTGACAGAGAGCTCTGGGTTGTGGCGTAAGAGAATCGCAGCGGCTCCTGGACGGATGCTGCAGTCGAGCGATGCAGTGAGCGATGCAGTGAGCGATGCAGTGAGGGATTCTTTTCTATTCTGTGAGAGTTCCGCAGCATCTGCCTCGCAAGCCACGGAGTCGAGTGGCACAGCGTGGGGCTCTGGCTTTCCTCAGGAGAACATTGCAGAACCACCAAAAAAGGTAGTGGAAAACCAGGACCAGAGTTGGAGTCGGAGCGCCACGAGAATCATGGGCCCGAAAAACGCCGGTGCTGCCCAAAGACCCGTGCCACGGCAGCCATGGCAGCTAATGCAGTACTTTCCCCTTCTCCAGCTCCAGCTCATGCTTTGACACCGGTGGGTGCCCTGGACAGACCCGAGCAAGAAGCTGGCTCAACCACTCGTACTATCCTAAAAATCATGCTCTCTTCCCCCGGGGCTGGATCTGTCAAAGATAATACAGGTGCCAAAAAGAAGATCCCGAGCATGTTTAAAAAGAATCAACCCTCAGCCAGAGGGAAGACATTTCCGGCTGCTGAAACAGTGACAATGATAAACAGAGACAATTGTGCCGATCTTTTAGGTAATAGCATTACAGCCTTGCTTGCTATTAGTTCATCATCTGAGTCAATTGAGTCAACTATGGGCATCTCCTCAGCACAACAAAACCTACCAGGTTCGCAAGTGCAAGAGTAGGAGCAGGAGCAGGAGGTGTATTGAGAGCGAAGTGGAGTATGCTGACACTGTTGCTCTGGACACTGCTGGCTCCAGTAGCGCGCATCAGGTGGATAATGTTTTATGTGAGAATGGTAGTGCAGCAGCGCTAATAGCGCTAATAGAACCGGATTCTGGGGACTCTGGCACAAATTTCTTCTCTATGTCAGTCTTCTATAATAACTCTGAGAACAGGAGCATTGAAGGGGATTGACCTGATGAAAGAAGCGTTACCAGCTCAGCTCCTCCGGATGAAGATGAAAACAGTCTTCTGGTCCTCGAAAGTATTAATACAGTTAGAAAACTGAAGAATGGCACTCAGTTAATCTCCCATAAAGGTCTCTCAGAACTTAATGATGGATCTCCTTTGCTGTCTCATTCTTACGGTGTAGGGCCCAATGAAAGACGGTCTGCCATTGAAGGAGTACAGGGAGAGGATTTGTGCTCCACAGAGTCAATACAGAACAACGTCACCTTAGCTACTATATACCAGGCAATAATGTCACATCGGGAGGAGTCTAAGGCAGAAGGACTCAGATTGCAGAACATGGTGTGCAGACTCCAGAATACGGTGCGCCGCATGAGTAAGAACTGTCTTATCTTCCCTTCAGTCTCTTCTGGATGACTTTACCTGGAAATTGACTGATTTAGAAAACAGATCAAGGCGGAATGACATTTGTAATTTAGGTATACCTGAAGGAAGCGAAGGGACAGACATTCGCCCATTTGTCATCAATCTGTTTTTGGAAGCATTTCCAGAACTATCTAAGTGGAAGTGGGAACTTGATTTGCAGAGGGTGCATAGATTTCCTTTTCAGAAACGTAGGGGCAAGACTGGAGTAGAGGGCAAGCCCAGAGCCATTTTGATCTGTTTGAACAACTTTCTACTTCGTGAGTTCCTGTACGACTTAGCTAGACCAGACCGCAAGTGGCGTGGCTAGGAGTGCAAATTCTTTATGCGCCCAGACTACTGTCAAGCCACAGTACAGCTGCGATGGCATCTCCGCCAGCTGATCCCTCAATCCCAAGCTAAGGGGGCGCAAATATATTTATTAAATCCTGCAAAACTTAAACTTATATTTAAGGATAAAACAGTATTTTTTATCTCAGAAATTGCTGCAAAGGAATTCTTGGGATCAATATAGTGGGATGGCTGGAAGGTATTGTTAAGGGGTTGACTGTTTGATTAACAACTCTCCCTTTTTCAGTGATTCTGTTGTTTATTACGTTTATTCCAGCTAGAGGGTAGGGGGGTTTCGGTGGGAGGCACCTTGTCCTTTCGCTCCATCACCAATAGGGACTAGACAGTCCCTTTGCCTCATTTGGGTGTTTGCATGGGTGGTCGGGGAAGGGCTTCAGGGTGGGATAATTGGGGAGGGTGTTTGGGGTAGGTTGTGGGGGCAAGGAATAATAAATTTTTGTGTTTATATAGGAACAGCTTATTTAGTATGATTACAATTTTCTTCACTAAATGTTTTGACTTGTTTGGAATAGCAAATCTTATGCTTATACTCAGAAGGGAGCAAATCATTTCAGTCATGATAACTCAACCTCATTGTGATAATGGGTAGATATGTAGTCGGCTCATGGAACATTTGCGGGTGATACTTAAATCAATGAAAGTAGATTTATTATGTTTACAAGAAACCCACATTGCATGGAACAACAGGGGCTGGTTGAAAGATCTAGGGTTAGAGCTAGTTTGTTGTACACGACAAGGTACTACCACCAGGGGGGTGGCAGTTCTGAAAAGGTATGGATGGGGGGGGGAATGCAAACGGGTGAAAGAGGATCCTTGTGGTCTTTGGGTGATTGTGGAATTATGGTTAGATGGTCGGGCTTTAACCATATGCTCTATTTACGGCCATAACCTCGATGATCCTTGTCTGCTGAACAACCTTAGTATTGAACTAGCCCAATGGCCCTCACCCCTGATTCTTTGTGGGGACTTTAATCTTCACTTACCTGGGAGTGTAGACATAACTAGCGATTACTGCTATACAGGGAAAAAAAGACAAACAGCCTGATTCATGTAGGTAAATTGCACTCGCAAAGGGCCAGATTCTGAGAATCTGGCCCTTTGCGAGTGCGATTTTTGCATTTGGTATTCATGATAACAAATGCAAAAATCGCTATTTAAGAAGTCGCAAATATGCGAGGAATAGCATTTAAGGAATCTCTAATAGAGATTCCTCAAATGCTATTCATGAAACATCAAGAAATAGCGATTTTGAACTTTTGGGGCCGCTATTTACCGACAGGTCAGACCTGTCGGTAAATAGCAAAAACTCAGAAAAATGCTTTTAAAAGCATTTTTCAAAGTTGCATGTAGCACACACACATGTCCTTTGGACATGTGTGTGCGCAACACCTGTCCAAAAGTGCATTTTAGGGGTGCTACAGGGCGTCCTTTGGACACCCCTGGCACCCTTAAAATCGCTATCTTAGTTGCGAGTAGCAAATTGCTACTCGCAAATCCCCATTCATTCCTATGGGCCTCTTGGCCCATAGGAATGAATGGGGAGTATTTGCGAGTAGCAAATTGCTACTCGCAAATAAAGAACATGTAGGAATCGCTATTTAAGTAGCAATTCCTACATGAATGCCGTTTTGCGTGTCCTCAATAGCGAATCGCTATGATTCGCTATTAGGGACACGCAAAACGGCATGTACATGAATCAGGCTGAAACTTTCAAAGCAACAAATGGGCTAGTACAGGATTTTGGGCTTCTAAATGTCTGGTGTATGAAAGGGAATGGAGCGCCAGGAAACACCTATTACGCTGTACCACATCGTAAACACGTCCGCTTAGATTACTTCTTTGTGACGGCTGTACTCGCAAACTCTGCCAGGATTGATATCCAATGAGAAATCTGGTAACCCCAATATGCCATTGTAGGCTTGGGCAATAAGCAGTTGAGGCGAAAGACTGTCTACAAGGGATTTTATTTCTAGTTAATTTGTGATTATTTGATTCTATTTATGAGTAAGTCATACACAATCTCTGAAATGTCCCAAGGACAACAACACTGAATGTAGATTGATGATACAAAGCACACGGGAAATCTTATTTGTATAGAAAAGATTATATTTTATATATCAAAATTGGGAAGAGTACATTCAAAAGGAACAGATCAGCAAAAAATGTCATGAACAGATGTAAGATTCAATTAGTCAAACAGTTCATAACATACATCAGCTCCTAACATAATCAAAAAGCCACTATTCTCCAACAGAGAGTAAACATTACTTAGAAGACAATACATTTCTTTGGAGTTGATGAGGAAGTCGACGTTTCGGTTTTTTCTGGCTTCAGTCCATTAGACCATCATCAAGACGATTGTTTTTTTGCAAGAAAAGACCCCTATACTAATATAATACAATGTGTTACAACTTTTTGTAAACATAATTGTACTATCAACCAATTACAATTAAAAAGAAGGACATCCTTGTGCATTAAAAAATCATGTGCCATATGACATACATTTAGTGTAGAAAAAACATTAGTGCAATTCACAGGTGAAAACATGCTGAAAGTCTGTCACCACCATCACCCTAATACCTTAACAAAAAAGAGAAGGGGAGGAAAGCTTACTTCTGTTGTAAATAAATTCTGTAAAGGCAAACACAATAAATGTGGCCAGAGCTTGAAGTTGCAGTCAGGACCGCGTTGAAATTGCTAATGAAAGCAGAACAAAAATAAACAGGGAATGACCATGAATCCACTGTTTTGCCAATATCCTTAAAGGCAGATGATTTGCCAATAGGAAACATACCAGACGCACAGTCCAGATAAAAATTCTGTGAAGAGACCCAGCATAAATGGCAGTGTACTCTTTAATTGCATGGTTTTTCAATATTCTGTCAAAAGTAACATTATGGGTCTATGAAAAAACATTCCTTGGACCAAATATTACAGCGATATTGATCGAAAGACAACATTAAGTCACGAATCAAAGGAAATTGTTTTTCTTCTTATTTATGCTGGCTAGATAGCCAAAGCAAAACATACAGGAAATATGTAGTTAACACCACACAAGTAAGGCTACAGCACTCACAATGCGGGCTGACTTATGTTTTTCACAGCCCTATTAATGTTTAAAGAAGCGGGCACAATTGTGTCTAGAGTCCGAATTAAACAATCACAGACATAGGTCAACCATGCTACCCAGACCTGTGTCCATGACCTAACAGTAAAAAAAAAAACATGAAGGTCACACAGATAATGTAAAATCGTCTAGTTAACTTCGACGAAAGTGCAAAAGACATAACCTCGGTTATGGTGATTACACGTAGATTAAGTTACACACCATACGGTATCAACTCAATCAGTCAAAAATATTTCATATACAAGACCAATGGGGACTACTACGTGGATTCCCTAAGGCATGTTAAATGTGAAGCAGCTTACAGGATAATCGTGAAATGGTGCCAATGAAGGCTCCAGACGTAAAAAATGCCCGACTATGTAACAGTATAACATCGGGCCCATAATCATATGTATAAAGAGGAACCTAACGTTAAACCTCTTATAGAAAAAACCACCGGAAGTCTTATGGTGGCGTAACACATGTGCCGTCGGTTGTTAAATCTAGCACTCATTTTTTTATTAAATTACAGCTATTGATACACGGAGCGGTATCACATTTTAAACCATCATCCAAAGTTCATATCACAAAACAGTGGAGCTGTTGTCGAGCCGTAAATCACAATAGATGCGGCCGAAAGTGTTTTATCAAACTATGAGGCACAAGTCAGTAGAAATGACATTATCGAACCGTGCATCATGACTAATTCGGCCAACACCGTTAGCAGAATTGGAATTAAAACGCACAGCGCATGGCCAATAAAATAGTAACGTTTATCTGACAGGATGCCACACAGATCTAAAGTTACCGCCCACTGTCATTGCCAATATATAATAGCATATTTAAGAAACCCAATCCCATGCACTATGATTGCTGCAGTAAGTACTTACATTTCACGGAAAACTCGTCGGTAACAACATTTGACGCAGGAGAATCCAAGCATAAATTGCATGGACCTCAACGCTTACTATTTAAAGGTGCTGACTAAGAAGCATAACATCCGGTCTTCCCAGGGGAAGTTTGGGAAATAGTCCAATTTCTAGGAAGGCAGCGGCCATTTTGAAATGTCTATAACCCTGTGTATGACAAAATCGATATCTAAAAGTCATACGTTGTAAGAGCAATTTTGCCAAGGTAAGGAGGGACAGAGTGGTATTTATATTTATATTAACTGGGGAAAACATAGAATACAGTTAACATTTGAAAAAAACATACCTGAAAGAAATTCTAAATCATCTGCACGTCTTATAATGATATTGCTTACAGTCAGATTTACAACTTTCTTACAAAAAACGGCAAAGATCTCAGTAACAGCAGTTTCTTTCTGACTATGACCCCCTAAAATCAGATTACAGAGTCAATGTTAGAAATCTGATACCTAGATCACACTGATAATAAATGGCATGCATATATAACATGTAATACAGCATTTAATCATAAGAGTTTAGATGCTCAACATTATGTTATTAATGACAGTTCTTTAACACACATCAGATTTAGTGGAACATGATTGAATTTAAGATTGATCAATGGTGTTAAATACACAGAAATCACAGTGGCAAATCAAACTGAACAATGATAATAGTTGCATGAACTATACTGAATAACATGCTGTATAAAGAACAGCTAGAGTCATGTCAAACATGCCAAGGTATGCCATTCCATAGAGGGATTGTTAGTGCCAGCACAAGAAATCCAGCATTGTTCCTTGATTGTTAAGGCTCTGTCAACATTGGTTTGTCTAATGGTGGGTTTCACAACCTCAACAACCCACCACAGCATATCTTTCTCTGTGTGTTTCATTTGGACAAAGTGTTAAACGAGAGGGGCACGAAATTTGAAACCTTCCTCTCCAAAACTTCCTCTATGAAAGGGGTGATTTCCTTTATTTATAATTTCCTGCTTACGACTATGACTGCCCGCACCCCAGATACATGGCCATGTGGGAGAATCTGCTCAGCGGCCCATCTCTGAAGAGGAATGGTCGCATCTTTGGGCCGACATTTCCCGCTTCAGTCACTCCACTGAACTTAGGGAAGCCCATCTCAAGACTATGATGGACTGGTACTTGCACCCCTCCAAACTCCGACAGAATTTCCCCAATTCCTCGGACAGGTGCTTGACAAGCAGTGGGCTGTTGGGTGACTTCCGACTTATCTGGTGGGACTGCCTGACTATTCGTCCTTTCTGGTAAGAAATCCTAGCTAAAATAAAAGATATGCTGGGCTACCCTATTCCCACTAATATGGCAGGGACCCTTTTGGGACTACATGATCCCGCTCTGGAACACCAAACTCGAGCTGACAAAATGATAATGTGGTTTTGTGTTGGTGCGGCTAGGATTACTCTCGAGGCCGCATGGAAGAGGAGGGAGGCCCCGGCGATTTCCCTCTGGCATTCTCGGCTTTGGAGACTGCTTAGTTTGGAACGCATGGCTGACATATTCAGAGACGATTACAAAAATTTTGGATTCAATTGGGGTGCCTTGGTCTCCTTCCTCTCCTGAGACCTCCCTTCCGCAGTTTGTCCATTTACCATTAGAGCCCTTCATCTTTTTCAACTCTGAAACCGTTCTAAGCATCTTCTTGTCTACTGACATCTCCACACTTTTGTACGATTCAGACACCGCCTTCATCTGTTGCTCTAGCATGTGCAACAATGGGATAGCTGTAGTAGGCACCCGAAGGGTCCAGCAAGGGCCAGAGGAGAGGTGGTTGGGTTTTCCAGGGAGGGGGGTAGGTGGCAGAGGGGTAGGAGGATAGGGGGCGGGAGAGGTGAGGGGGGAGGGGTGGGGGTACTGGAAAAAACATGAAAAAGTCCTTATAAGCTATCTTCTCGCGAGGCGGATTGAGAATATTTACCGGGTTTGCTATGAAAGGGGGTAGTGTGTCAGAGTTAAATTTTCTGTCATGGAATGTGAACGGTTTACGAGTTAAGTCAAGGAGGGACCTAATTTTAAGGTATTTGAGGGACCTCTCAGTTCATATTATGATTTTGCAAGAGACGCATTTACCTGGGGAAGAGAGTAAGCAATTCTTTGCTTCACAGCGTTGGCTGATGCATGCTTTTTACACTCCTCAACTGGCAGTCACGAAAGGTATTGCAGTTTTGGTTAGACAAGGGGTAGACTGTTTAGATGAGGGGGAGGTGGCGGATGTTAAGTGTAGATGGTTGATTGTGAGCCTTAAGATAAGAGGTCAATCGTACAACATTATAGGATACTATGGTCCAAATCAAGATGACGTGGGGCCCTTAGATGAATTGGCTAGGGAGATAATAGGTTTTTGGGTAAAATTATTTATGCAGGTGATTTTAATACAGTGTTGGATTATAAGCTAGATCGATCTTCTAACAGCAGGGCGTTAGTAAACACGAAAATGTCGAATAGAGTCAAGGGTTTGATGGCCCAGTTAGGGCTGTGTGATGTATGGAGACAGAGGTCCGGCCAGTTATTAGGTTATACTTATTATAATAAAAAGTATAGTCATAGATCACCGATAGACTATATTTTGACAGATCTTAGATTGATGGACAGTGTGACACAGGTAGCTCATGTAGGTGTTCATCTTTCGGACCATTTAGCAGTCACTCTGGCTTTAAAGATGGAAAGCGGCAATCTGGGTTCAGTTTGGAGGTTGGATCGCATAGTTTTGTATCACCACAAAGCTTTAGAGAGTTTAAGCCAGGAGATTGAAGTCTTTTTGGAGAAGAATGTGGGGTCAGCAAAAATTGATATCGTCTGGGAGACATGCAAGGCTTTTCTTCGGGGAAGGCTAGGGGCTTTGGGAGCAAGTAAAAGGAGATCCTACTTTAATAGAGTAGATGTATTGGAAAAGAAAATCCGCCAGCACGAGGCAGAGATAGTGAGCGTGGGGGGCCTCGAGGCAGAGGAAAGGATTGCTCAGGAGTTGGCTGAGTTAAAAGCAGAGCTGGGTTTGGTCCTAAGTAATAGGGTTAAGGAGAAATGGCATGCCAGTCAACTGGCGCATTTCGAGTATGGAGAGTAGACAAGGAAACTATTAGCTTGGAAGGCGAGGAAAGATCGGGTTCGGAATTTGATCAAGGAAGTGAAAGAGGAGGAGTCAGGGCGACTAGTCACTGACACTAAAGATATCGCGGAGGCTTTCTATAGATACTTTGAGGAAGTTTATAGGGAGGATCTTGAACCGGATGCACAAGTAGTAGACCAGTGGGTGAAGGCCTTGAAACCACTGTCTGAAGAGCTTCAGGAAATTCTGAATCAAGAGATTTTGCAGGGAGAAGTGGAAGCTGTAATTAAGCAGGCGAAGAAAGGGAAGGCACCAGGTCCGGATGGGCTTCCTGCTGAGGTTTATAAGGTGTTGTCAGGGAGTTTAGCGCCTATATTAACGCAATTGTTTAATGATGTTTTTTTGGAAGAGCCTCGGTCCCGTCATCATGGAATGAGGCGAATATTATAGTACTGCCTAAACCTGGGAAATCGCCAAAGTACATAGATTCGTACAGGCCGATTTCGCTTTTAAATTGCGATTATAAGCTTTTCGCAAAGATCATGGCGGATAGGCTTGGTAAGGTTGTCCCTCAGATAATCCACGAAGACCAGACAGGCTTCATTAAGGGCAGGTACTTGAAGGAGCTGACCTTTTCTCTAATAGGGAGTATAGACGTGGCTTCTACACATAACCTTCCCTTGGCGGTAATCGCGCTGGATGCCGCCAAGGCGTTTGATCGGGTGAACTGGGTATACCTAAAGGCCCTGATGAATCATCTTAAGTTGGGGGTAAGCTTTAGTTTGGTCTTGGCATTAATATATCAATCTCCCACATCTAGGGTATTAGTGAACGGGACATTAACCAAGCCAATAAAAGTAATGAGAGGCAAGAGAGAAGGGTGTCCCCTTTCTCCCCTTTTATTCGATCTTTACATTGAACCCTTAGCTTGCAGGATTAGGGAGGCAGAGAGGATTCCCCCTTTTGAATTTCAGGGATGGGCAAGGAAGATTGGGCTATATGCCGATGATATAGTTATTTTAACCTCCAACTTGCAGCAGTCGATAGGATGTTTAGATGAATTAACTAAGGAATTTGGGGCAATCTCCGGTTACCTCATAAATGCTGACAAGACAGAGATTATGTCCTGGAATTCAATGGCAGAGGGCATAGTTTGCAAATCAGAGATACGTTATTTAGGGGTGAGAATAACACAAGACATAAGGGAGCTCACCAAAGTCAATTTTGTTAAAATGAGGAAAGAGATTTCTTCTGCTCTGCGAGGGTGGGCGCACCTCCCGTTGACACTGTATGGTCGAGTCAACTTGGTAAAAATGATGGTTTTACCCAAGATAACTTTGTTGTTTTATTCACTCCCGCTTTTATTTGGTAAGGATTGGCTTGGTAGTCTGCAGAGCAAGATAGGCTCATTTATTTGGGCATCAAAAGGGTCCCGCAGATCATGGAAAAAGATTAGGAGAAAGCTTTTGAAAGAAGGGCTGGCGGCCCCGGATTTTCAGATCTATTCATGGGCCTTTCTGCTGAAGAATTGTAGAATGCTGCTGGCTACCCCGGAGAGTTCAGATATAGGGAAAATGTTGGCTGCATTGCTTAAGATGGAGAATGTGAAGCAACATGGATTCATGTACAAATTTGCCGATCCAAAGTACTTAAAAAAAATTAGATTAAAAGTGTTGAAAGATCTAGCGACGGTCTGGTTTAAAATTAGGAGGGTAACAAAAATACCATATTACAGTTTTATGGCACCGATTTGGGACACGCCAGGAGCTCCTCTTTGGTCTAAGGACGCGTTGGCGACGGCACTGAAAGTCGATGGTCCTCAGAGGTGGGGGGAGTTGTTTACGGAGGGCGCCCTAGTTCCATGGGGTCATTGCGAACATGAGTGGGGACACAAATTTTCAAGGTTAAATATCTACAGATCCAAAGTTATGCGGCCGGCAAGGAAAATTTAATTGGTCAGCATAATGTTTTCGAAGAGAAGTTGGGGTCGGAGACGCAGATTAGGAAAGAAGTTGCGCTGTGGTACTGGTCAATAGTGGAGTTGGAGGATGGACCGTTTACACTGCCGGAGACCCTGTGGGGAGAGAGCTTGCCGGAGATTGCTTCAGAAGATCAATGGCAAGTAACAATGTTGATCCTGTACAAAGTGGTTAAACCTGCAAATTTAAGGAGAAATCACTTGTTCACCCTCCCTAGGGCATACTGGTCTCTCAGAAAACTTTCGAAGTTTAAGGCTGGCGGAATGGTGGTGTGTCCTAAATGCAATAGCCCTAATGAAGACGATCTACATATGTTTGTTACCTGTCCGGCGATAAAGGAATTTTGGGATGCTGTAAGTACCTGCCTGTCATCAGTACTGGGCCAGCAGATCAAGGTAAGCCCTGAACTTGTTATGACTGGAAGATTGGATCTACAAGGTAAGGGCTTGGATGATAAAGCAAAACTTGTGTTTTATGCCATTCTGCTGGCCCGGAGAGAGATATGTAGAATGTGGGTGTCTGCAGATCCTCCTACAGATTTGAAATGGATAAGAGCGATGAGAGCTATTGCTAAGTTGGATATTGTGGATCAGCAAAAGAAAATATATAGATTCTGGACTCTCTTTTTGTTATGCTTTGGGTGAAGGGTGGGTTGTTAAGGTAAAGGTGTGTGAAGTCCTATGATTAAGCTTTCTCCAAATCTCGGCTGGTATAAGTTTCGAGGAAGACCGGTTAAGGTGGTATACTTCCTCCTAAGAGCTAAAAAGCCAACATATGAGATGAGATGCCCTAGGGCGGGATCGTGAAACTCGGGGCGAGGAGAGGGCGAATGAGGACAAAAAAAACAGAAAACAAAAACAATGGGATAGCTTGGCCCATAGTACCGTCCTCCTTGCTGAGTTAACGTGTGAAGAGTTTGAAATGAAGTAGCATCTCTGTCAGGCATTTAACTAGGCCCCATTGGTCCATCTCAATGGTCATGCCTTTCACAGTAGCGCGAGCATCCCTTAGTCTTTGCATGACATAGTCATTGATTGGTATCTACTGATCAAACAGACGATCATGCATGTAATGAGTTGAGTTGCAATGTGTTGGCAACCACTGGATGAGTGCTTTCACTGGCATTATATGCTCATGTTGAATGATCCTCAGCTACTTCCAGGCTTTAAAAGAATGGCTGAAATGTGTGCATATTCTTCTGCAGGTGGTCAGAAAGTTTCTGACTCTGTCTTCTTTTTTCAGAAAGTCTTGAACAATGATGTTAATGCAGTGTGCCAAACACAGGACCCTGAAATAGCCACCAGTGTGCATGGCCTTAACTATATTACTGACATTGTCCGTAGCAACACACCCAATTTTAAGCCCTCTTGGGTGCAGCCATTCAAAGACCTTGCTTGTAAACTCTTCAAAAATGTTTTCAGCAGTATGAGATTTCTCCATGTCTACGAGTGGCATAAAAAAACTCAGCAGTGTCAACAACACCCATCTTTTCTCTAACCCCCATAAAAGAGATCCAGTGTGCAGTGATGCACATGTAATCAGTGGCTTGGCAACTGGTCCACATGTCTGTTGTCAGGTGGATATTGTGAACAGCACTCTGTTGCAAAGCTTGTCCAAGCAATTCCAGCATGTTGCGATGTAGTGCTGGAACAGCAACTCTGGCAAACTAGGACCTGCTGGGAACCTTCCATTTTGGGCAAATGGCTGTCACAAATTCCAGAAAACCCACCACTTCAATAAAAGAAAAAGGGAGAAGGTCCAGCGCTAATGTTTTCACCAGCTTCGCAATGTACAAATGTGCCGTTGGGTGGTTGTGTTCATACTGCCCCTCTGACCTAAAGATGCTGGCAATGGTAGGCTGGATTTTTTCTCTTTCTGGTGTCACTGATGCAGGTGACTTCTTGATCCCAGTTCGACTCAATTATGCACTTTTTTCATTGTGATACTCTGTTGCCTTTGTGTCTCAGCCTGACTCCTATTACGGTGCCACTGTGATGTTGCTGAGGCTCATGAGGATGTGGGAGGTATCACTGCACTGCTGCCATCAGGGCACCTTTGTGTACCAGAGAAAAGGTCTCCCTCTTGTTCCCCTTCCCCCATGATCATATCTTCTTCTTCTTCTTCATCCCCACCAACAGCAATGGGTGCAGTTTTTTGGCCTTTAAGGTGTGTCTCCCACTGGATCCAGTGGTGTTTTTTCAGATGAGTTGTTTGCCTCCGGTACCATAGTTTGTACCAAGCTCACCCCGATTAACACCGTGTCCACAAATTGAGCATATAGTAATGTTTTCGTCCTTACTGCTAACTGAAAAGAAGTCCCAAACTGGGGAGGTGAACTTTCTTGCGCTGCTGGAGGTGCCACTTGCAATGCAGGATGGCCTGGAGGGTGTGCTTTGAATTTGACTCTGTGCAGTGCCAGTAACATTACCTACTGAGGTGGTGGTTGTGCTGGATGTAGGTCCCTGTTGGGTCATTGCAAATGCAAATATGGAAGCTGGAGGTCGTGCTGGTGTTCCCTGCGTTGATGTTATCCATCGCGCGAAACAAAGGAGGGGTAGAACGGACTGTTATTTAACCAGGTCCAGCATACATGTCCGGGATATCAGGAGTACAAAAACAGTATGCAGTTCCTAACAGAGGATGCAGGATTTAGGAGTGTCAGATGCGGACGCTCAAGGAGATCCGCAAGTTACAAGATGGGATGGAGAGGGCACCTCTCCTTCGGAAAAATACCTTCACACATCCAGCCAGCTAGGGGTCTTGCTTCATCATCCGGTCTGCTCCTTATTGGGTCGGCGGTGCAATACCCGATCAGGCACCCGTGATGGGGCCTACTTGGTGGAGATCTTTTTTCCTTTATGCCGGTGGGTGAGGTGCGTGTGAGGGCCCTAGGAGAGTGTAGGTGTGGGTGAAGTGTAAATAGGGTGTGGTAAAATAGGGCAGGAGGTCCACTCAGAACAATTTTAATGACTGTGGCCCTTGTCTTAGTTAAAAAAGACAGACAAGACGCGTATCTTCACTCTAAGGATGTGGAGTATAGGTGCTTGTGAAATCAGGTCAACATGTTTCTCGCCTTACAACCTATTAGATGGAGATTCGTCAGGACCAGAAGGATCTACCTATACTTTTTGGTAGCATTCACAAAGGAGAAATTACAGTAACTAAGTCACCACCAATACAGCACCCTAAAAAGTGGTACCTAGTAGATCAAATGAACACAACCCAATTGGGGTCAAAACAATGCTACAGCAGTACCGGCTCATGTAGACACTCAATAGTAGTGTCCTGGTGCTCAGTGCAAACCAGGGCAAGGATCCTACCCCCCACACAGCCGGTCCAGGTAGAAAAGTCCTGCATCCTCTGTTAGGAACTGCATACTGTTTTTGTACTATTGGTCATATCCATGCCACATCCCTCACAGCAACTTGGGATGGGGTAATAATGTCAGTCTCCATCTCTACTGGGGTAGGAGTGATGTTCATGATGACTGCCTCATCATCATCCTCCACTTCTACATCTACCTCCATAACGCTAAGGCTTTCTGGAATCTTCCTTTTCCCTAGCATTGTCGCATGGCGTGCCTCACTCTCAGACTGAGCTTGGGGCTTCCAAGTGGCATCTAGATCATCAGAAGGGGGGCATGAATAAGAAGTTGAAGGACAAATCTTCCTTTTCTTCGCTGGGGATCTGGAAGACAGTGGATCTTCTGAAAGAGTGGCTCACTCTTCTTCCTCTGCGGGAAGCTCGATTTCCTGAACTGCCCCTACTTTGGGAGGAACAACTACTATTGTAGGCGGTGGAGGCAGCTGTTGTTGCGGCTGTTGTTGCTCACTTATCTGCTGAGCTTCCTCCTGCGTTATTGGGTACTACTTTGTGATAACGATAAGTCAATTTCAACATCACTGCTCATTGGCATTTGCACAATTAGACTGGCTGCCTCTGTGTCACTCATGGACTTGGGCCTAGGTTGGTGGTGTGGGCCCACTGATGCAGAGGTACTGCTCCCAGTTTGGTCCCTGGACACCGCTGCTGCAGGCATAAGTTTTGGTTGCCTAAAAATCATCTAGGCTGGCACACCAGTCTTGGTAAGTGCCACTTCCTTCTTTTGCTCCTTCTTCTCAATGGCAACTTTCTTGGTACTGGAGGACTTGGTACCTTTCTTTGGGGCCATCTTCTTCAGATGTCAGCAGGACGCAGTTGCACAAGTTGCAGAGATGTCTGTGGTCACACGTCATGTGACGTCATGCACAGCAGGACTTCTGTCTGGGAGTACAATGGGTAATGATGACACCTCTTCCTCAGTCTTTTGTGCACCTAAAAGCAAAGAAGCCAGAAGAACATCAGTGAAATGTTGCTTTGTTGTTGTGATTCAATTACTACTAGTACAAACAAACAAATATAATATATAACTTTGTGTGTGGTGGTCACACTTGTTAGTGCTGTTATCATATTATTACATTTTATCAACTCAGTTAATTAAAAAAAAAAACAGTATAGCCATTTGTGAAACTTTGACAACAAGGACTTTCATGGTATACTGTAACTGTGTACACTCAGGAAGGATAGGAAAGAAGAAGAACAAAAACAAAAATACAAATGTAATGGAAGTGGAACCTGTTTGGTATTAACATGCGCATCATGTCATTCAGGGAGCTGCAGCTGGCAAAGGGGATGGAAGCAGTAAGCAAAGAGGAACAAATGAAAAACATGCAGGCCTATATATGGAAAAAGCAGCACACTTCTAAACTACCACCACAAAGTGACCACTAGCCACATGGCCAGACCACCCACAGCAACAAGAAAGGGAAGACATACAATGCAGGCCTATGGCAAAAGCACACTGCCTGGCTTCACAAGATGGCCATCAGCCTCATGGCCAGGCCACAACAACAAGAAGCATAGGCCAAGAGGAACAAAGGAAAGACATGCAGGTCTTTATATGGAAACAGCAGCACACTACTAAACTACCACCACAAAATGGCCACCAGCCAAATGGTCACTCACAGTCACAACAAGCAGGAGGCCTGGAAAACAATGACCTCAAGCAGGTCTATAACGGCCAGGCAAAGGAGGCATGCTAAACAACACAGCTTTAATGCAAAAATGCAAAAAAGAAAATCCACAAGGCCAAACAAGGTTTGCAAGTTACACAACAACAACACCACACACACATCCAAAAAAGACATTTATTTAACACACATCAAAAAAGTGAAATAAGCCAAAAAACACACTTTGCAATTCAATCCAATGCCATCCATGCCCTACATGTTGTTTAAATTCAACAGACACCACAGAGACATTTGTTTTATACACCCATGAGTAGCTCTGGGCCTACTGGCTGAAAGGCCTATATTGGCAGACTAGGCCACAAGCTTGTAGTCCCATGGCAAAAGCTCAATGGCTGGCTCCACAAAATGGCCACCAGCCACATGACCAGGCCACCCACAAAAACAAGAAAGGAAAGACAGACAATGCAGGCCTGTGGCAAAAGCACACTGCCTGGCTGCACAAAATGGCTGCCAGTCACATGGCCAGGCCACAACAACAAGAAGCATAGGCCAAGAGGAACAAAGGAAAGACATGCAGACCTACATATGGAAAAAGCAGCACACTACTAAACTACCACCACAAAATGGCCATCAGCCACATGGTCACTCACAGTCACAACAAGCAGCAAGTCTTGAAAACAATGACCTCAAGCAGGCCTATAATGGCCAGGCAAGTAGGCATGCTAACCAATACGACTTTAATGCAAAAATGAAAATCCACAGGGCTAAATAGGGTTTGCAAGTTACACAACAACAACACCACACACACATCCAACAAAGGCATTTATATAACACATACCAAAAAAGTGAAATACCCCCAAAATAAAAAAAAATTGCAATTCAATCCAATGCCATCCATGCCCTAAATGATATTTAAATTCAACAGACACCACAGAGACAGTTGTTTCATGCACCCATGAGAAGCTCTGTGCCTACTGGCTACCCACTATACACTTTAAAAAACTAGAGAAAAGTACAAAAAAATTGTAGTTTCAACTTGCAATGCCCCAATCAAACAAACAACACCAATTCTCCAACTTACTTGTAAAATCTCAAATTCAAATGTTCTCGAATCCAATGATATATGATGCAGCAGACACAAAGAGTGATCCTTTCAGCTCCAAATCCAAATGAAAAGTGAACTGGACATGGACAAAGCACTGGGAGGATCCTGCTGAACACAAACAGGAAGTTGGAGACTCTGGGGCACTTCCTTCCCCTTACAAAAATAAATAAATAAAGTAAAAGGACTACTTGTACAAAAAAGTACAGCCAAATGTTAATATGAGGAGTTTTTGTCATCCAAATCATGATTTTCGAGAAGGTTTTATGCTGCTCGACAGATATTCTCTCCAGGTTGCAATTTCTGCATGTTCGGCATTGGAAACTTCGTCGAACTTCTGCCAGATGTCTGATGGCGCATCCGAATGACGTGTTCGCGATCGCATACTCACGCGGGATGACGCAGCCCGCTACCAAAATCATGCGGCGCACACGAACGGATAGGAAATCTTGTCAGCGAACGCAGGGATACCGGTAGAAAACGGATTTTGAAAAGCGTGAAAAAGAAAAAAACTCCGCTAAGCTGCGGAGTGTGGAATTTCCGGGAACTCCGCATTCTACGCGGAGTTGCAAAAAGTCTTCATACTCCACGAGTAGAGCGGATTTTAATGCCCAGGGTTCCCAGGCACTACCCATGCACTCATTCAATCACCCAAACACTACCCATAGACTCATTCAATCAGACACTACCCATGCACTCATCCAATCACCAAGGCACTAACCATACGGTCATCCAATCAACAAAGCACTCCCCATGCAGTTATACAATTACCCAGGCACTATACATGCCCTCTTCCAAACACCCAGGCAATATCCATGCACTCATGTAATCATTCAGTCACTACTCATACATTCATGCAGTCAATTAGGCCCTAGCTATACACTCCTCCAACCAATCAGGCAGTACCCATGCAGTCATACAATTTCCCAAGCACTACCCATACACACATCCAATCACTAGGGGTGGGCGGAATTTGCGCAGTACAAATTTCTTGTTCCACCCGTTGAGGTTTAATTTTGTGACAGGAGCATCTTGCCAGAATGAATCCTGCCCTGTATATTTATCCAAAAAGATGCCACAGTTTTGTGTGATACCCCAATTCAACTGTAGTACTTTCTACTGGCTAATCAATAAGTGGTACCTTGTTGGCTAAATGTATAGTGCCTTTCTTATACTGCAGCTGCGTAAAGGATAAGAAGAATTATCTCCAGTACCCGCATTTCAATGCTTTCTCCTCTGAGTGGAAGTGCTCAGCTACACCGCTTGTCTTCGCTGCTGTAGAGAGGAGGATAACCACTGGTAAACTGCAAAGTTTAGTGAAGCGTACGTGGCAATCAGCCAAGTGCTTCTAGCACCTTATAGGAATATCACACACTACAATCAGTTAGAAAGCGAAGAGTCCCGCGAGCATACGCATAATAAAATAACCTGCACCTGTGTTCGCACACGGTTGTTTACTTCTCCGAGATGGATCTGCCATGGCGTGGCCGCGGGTTCTCGAAATCTACGAGTATGTATTGTACAGTAAACATACATGGAAATAGTTGTGTTACAAAACTGATAATCTGTGAAGAGCTTTGTTGTCCCCAGTGTTTGCAAATGGTGCTGCAGGTTAGAGAAAGTTAATACAGTTCCTTTTACATTAAATTATTTCATTTAATGGTTAACCACGGTTGGAGCCTGCCCCTAGGAAACGTGGACTGGCCATTTCTTAATTACTGTATGACCCATGTACTCCGCGGACGTGCTCAGCTGGGTGTTGCCTCCTTCTGACTCTCACAGCTGACTCCATATTGCGGAATAAACGAGATGCCGTGCACAGGTGTGCACGTGAGGGCTCTGGCTGGGAGCACCGCCAGTGAGTGAGAGAGTGGGCCGGCATGGTGTCTGTGGTTTAAATGAAAGCTAACAGAGAATTGTTTTACTTATGTAGCTACATCATGCCTCCTCACTCTGATATTTAAAACCAAACCACAACAAACAGCTTTGGCTAATAAAAACAGAGAAAACTGCAATTTTGCTATTCTATTTTTGAGTGTTGTGCATTCACTGTTGAAAGTGTGTCCTCTCGGATGGTGTCTATTTCGTTGTCATTTTTTTCCTCAAAACACGCACCATGGCCTGGATTCTTGAAAGTAGATTTCCTCCTCTTCTCACAAATAAGGAAAGCATATGTCTTGGTGAGCCCCGGCTGCAGCCGGCCCAATGGCAGCAGCCCCTCCTCGCGTACCTCATGAATTCTACACGAGGATTGCTCTTGAAAAAATGAAGGATGCAAAGCGCACCATCAAGAATTACAGCTAACATTTCAGGGTGGAAATGGGGAGAAGGCACGTCTGCTTAGCCACAACCTTGCTCACAAATTTGCTGGCTGATTAATGTGTTACAGAATTTGAGCTTCAACTCGGGCACCTGCTTTATTTATATCTGTAAGTGCTTCCTGTTGAGGTTTAATTTTTGTGACAGGACCATCGTGCCAGATTGAATCCTGACCTGCATATTTATCCAAGAAGATGCCACCGTTTTGTGCAATACCTCTATTGTACTCCCCATCACCTTGCACACAAATTCCGTTCCGCCGTGGATAGCGTAATTTTCGGCAATTCCGCAAATTCCACGAACAGTACGGAATTTACTGCCCAGCCCTACCAATCACCTAGGTACTACTCAGGTACTGATGCAAACTTGGGAATGCTTCACCTCCAAACTCAGCAACCTAAAGGCTACGGAAAGAAAAACTAGGAGTTTTTCGGTCCCAACACAAGAGAAAAAGATAACTAAGGTTCAAAGAGCACAAATAAAAGCCCTTAAGAGAATGATAAATGGCTCTATAAGATCTCTACGATCCAGGAAATATACTGCTCCTTTCATCCCTGCGGCAACAAAGAACCCAATTGAAGAAATGGAAATGGAACATTAACAACAACTATGAACAGGACTTCTGGGCAAAACTTTTATATAATATAAAGCATAATGCCAGTGATCGCTTCTGGAAATTAGTATATACAATCATCCACCAGCACCATGGGGGACTTATTTCCTATATCTTGTAGGAAACCTGGGCTAGCTACTTAAACACCCATTTTAATAGCGAAACCAATAGTCTGCCTAAACTAGAGCAGTGCAGAGCAGACTCGGACAAACATTATACCAACATCGAAAGAGGGGAAAGAGGCATCAATAATTTCCCAGACTGCTTCATTGTTTCCCGACCAATGGCAAGAGACATTCCCAAATCTCCTTTTTAATCCATCATCAGGAGGAAGGGAAACTTGCCACGGAGCATTTAACATTCAGGAAACTGATTAGGAAGGGAAGAAAGGAAGGAGAGCCAGGCCCTAACGGAATCCCACCTGCAGTGTTCAAACAAAGGCCGGAAGAATGGGCAAAAATACTCCATCCACTATATCTGGAGGTAAGACTATTGGGCATCATTCCAGATTCTTGGAAAGGTTCAACAATTATTCTGATCCACAAAAGTGGCAGTAAGGCCTTGCCAGCCAATTATCGGTTAGTGGCATTGTTCGATAACGAGGCCAAAAACTTTGCGGGAACACTGTTAGATGAATTTACAATCTGGACAGAAAATAAAGAAATAATCCAGCTAAATCACACAGGTTTCCGAAAAAACTCTGGCACGATATCCAACATCCTGGCAATCTCTCTGATAATGGACACAACAAAAATTAGGAAAACACAGCTGCATGTCTGTTTTATCGACTTTTGTGCCGCATTCAATACTGTGGAGGGTCGAAACTGTGGACTAAGTTAGCCACATGGGGCATCCCAAACACTCTTTTATCAATGCTAATGCTTTTACATACCGACACCGGGGTACAGGTGAAATTAGGATCAGGGTCTCACCTATCAAGAAAAGTAAAAACAATGAAAGGTCTTAAGCAGGGCTGCGTGCTGGCCTCTATCCTATTTAACTTATTCATGGCAAACTTACCACAGATACTTAACTTCCGTAACTCACGCGCCCAGACTGGGGGGAACCATCTTGTCCAACCTACTATACGCGGACGACGAAGTCCTTACGGTTGATGGCTTGCAACATCTCCTTAACGGTTTGCAGGACTACGCAGAGGATAACAGCCTTTCAATAAACTTAGACAAAACCAGGACCATGACAATTAACAACAAACGAAGAAAAAGGCACTTCTGGCATCTGGGCGGCACACATATCGAACCAGTGGAATCTTACAAGTATCTTGGTGTCTACTTAGATAAAGAAGGATCATTTACCCGCCAACAAGAAGAGATCAAAAGAAAAGGGATGATCCTTGCCTTAACCATGAAACGTTTATCAGCCAAACTACTAGGACCAATGCCGAGCCTGCTCCTAATGGTAGCACAGGCTAAAATTCTACCTGTAATCACCTATGATAGTGAAACCTTGCGAGGGAGAGATACCAATCTTGTGGACAAAACACTTGTAAAAGCATACAGAACTATGTTCAGCCTCCCAAACTATACCTCTCTGGAGCAACTTAGACTTGCGTATGGCCTGGTAAAGCAAACTTGGGCCAGATATGAAGCATACATTAACCGCTGAATAAAATTAGAACATCAACCCCTAATTTATTAAACCACCTTCTGTGGCTGGATCTCCAACAGAGGGAAAATTCACCTGCAAGAACATATCTTCAGGAGGCACTGGCAAACACAGGCGTATTACCCTTATGGAACACACAGTGCTACCACGCAACTCTGAAGAAACTAGTCTGGAAGTTGCTGAAAAAACAGTCATTGGTGGAGGATAAAGCAGACTTTTAATCTAGAGCGCAAGCCTGGATGACTCTGAATTCTTACAAGATCCTAGCCTCGCAACATTTCAACCTGGGCTATCGAAAAGCACAGAAATTAAAATTCCTAAAGCTATGACTCAGAGTGATACCATGCATTCAGCATCTTCCGCCATAGAAAAGGGTGCAGACTTTCACAGTTTGCAGATTGTGCAAAAATGGCCCGGGCGACATAATCCACATCGTTTGTTCCTGTACAGAGATGCTTCAGGAAAGGAGGCATTTTCTCAAAAAACCCTTCAATCAAAGGGGAATTTGGACAAAGAGGCAAGCAGTTCTGGCTTGCTTCAACCCAGCATCACCACAATTGAACTCCGGACTAGTTAGATTTCTTGACGCGGCCAGGGCAAAAATGCCAAACAGCCACTAAAGCTTCTCAGGGGCAAGGAGCCATTGGATAATCAATTTTAATTTCCTAGTGGGAGTAACAAATCGCTGTATTGACTGGGCCACTTATAGTGGCTGCTCTCGTACGATTAATTGGTATTTGTTTTAACTAGTAAGTAATAGAAGTGTTTTACAGTTTAATCATGACATTTTTATTATTGTGAAGTCATTTTTTTATATAGTTTTATTTCTTGCAATAGTTTTAAGTAACTCTGCAAATAAAATAAACTGGACACTGGAAACTCATTCAATCACCCTGGCACTACCCATACACTCATCCAATCATTCAGGCACTGCAGGGATACTCATCCTCTCATTCAGGCATTACCCATGCAGTTGTACAATTACCCAGGCTCTAGCCATACAAAAATCCAATCACCCAGTCACTACACAGGCACTCATCCATTCACTATGGCACTACCCATACACTAATGCTATTACCCAGGTAGTACCCATGCAAAAGTCCAATCACCTAAACACTACACATGCACTCATTTAATCATCCAAGCACTATCCATGCACACATCCAATTACCCATGCAGTACTTCTGCAGTGATCCAATCACTCAGGCACTACTCATGCACTCATCCAGTCACCCAGGCAGTACCTGATGCACTCATCCAATCACCCGGCACTGCCTTTTCAGTCATCCAACCAACCAAGTGCTATACATGCACTCATCCAATCACACTGGCACTACTCTTACAATCAATTATTCACTGGGACACTACCCCTGCAGTCATGCAATTACCCACACACAAACCATTCAGTGATTCAACCACCCAAGCACTACCCATGTAGTCATACAATTACCCGTGCAGTACTCATGCACTGATCCAAACACAAAGGCACTACCCAAACACTCATTCAATCAACCAGCACTCACCATGTGGTCATACAATTACCCAGGTTGTACCCATACACACATCCAATCATCACTTTAGCACTACCCCTACACTCATCAAATCTCCTAGGCACTGCACAGACAGTCATCCAATCAACAAGGCACTACCCTTTAAGTTATACAATTATCCAGGCTCTATTAGTGCACACATCCAGTCACCCAGGCACTACTCATGCAATCATACAGGCACTGTCCATGCAGTAATCCAAGCACACAAGTGCTACCTGTGCAGTCATCCAATCACACGGGCACTACCCATACACTCAACCAGTCACCCAGACACTACCCATGCACACATCCAATCACCCAGGCACTACCCTTGCAGTCATACAAATACCCAGCCACTACCCATGCACTCATACAATAACCCCGGCACTACTGATGTACTCATACAATCACCCAGACAGCACTCTTGCACTAAATCTAACATTCACCCACTACTTATACAGTCATTTATTTATCCATGCACCACTCATATACTCAGTCTAGCATCCATACACCACTCATTCATTCATTCAACTTTTCTTTCATTCAACCAGAAAAGAAGTCTCTGAAAAAAAACCTGTTTTTCCATTTTCCGAACTGCTTTTGTTTTTTTCTTAATTTTTTACATTTTTGAATTTTTCCTAACCCAGGGGGGAGCTGGAGTAGTGTAAGCCTGGGCAAAGCACTATGCTACACTTGCGTAGTTTGCGAAATTTGCACTACTTCACACTACGCGAATTGCACGTAGCACAGTACAGTACGCGTAGCGTAGTGTAGTGCAGCAGTAATGTTTTGCTTGCTCGCGGTCCCCCGCGTCAAGTTGGCAACCGCGAGCAAGCAAAATGACATCCTGGCGAGACTTTTTCCTCCTTTGCGATCAGCAACATCAAGTTGCCAATCATGAGCGTGGAAAATAAACCTCACAGGCGAGCTTCCCAACGTGGGGAGGTCAGGTTTCTCGCAATGAGAAACTACCAGTCCACATTGAGAAAGCTTCCGCTCGAGTAGAAATCTACTCAAGCTGCTGAAAAGGACTTCTTGCACTGTGCAAGATGCAGTTTGCACTGATTGCACAGTGCGGACAAGCATCTGGCACTATGCAATCAGTGCGAACAGCATTTTGCACAGCACACCACGCAGTTCCCGTAGCTCCGCATAGCTCGCATAGCCCGAAGTGCAGTCCACGTAGCTACACGTAGCGCTACTTTGCAAACTACGCCCAGGGTTAGAGTAGTGCCTCTACGCTTAGTTACACAGAGTTTTGAATAACTTCCATGGAGCTACGCATAGCTCTGCTCCGCTCCCTCCCCACTCCCTCGCCACTCCCAAATCATTAAAAAAGATATAAAGAATTGACTTACCTGTCTTTTTGCTGCCTCCCCTACACGGCCGCTCTTCTTCCTGCTCCTCTCTCGCGTCATCCATCTTCTTTAAAAAAAACACTATGTTGTAAGTCTTACGTAGTGTTTTTTTTTAAGAAGATGGATGACGCGAGAGAAGAGGAGCAGGAAAGAGGAGGTGGCAGGAAGACGGGTAAGACCCTTCTTTAAACCTTTTTAATCGATTTGGGTGGGGGGAGGGAGCGGTTAACTCCAGTCCGCCACAGAGGCGTAGAATTTGCCTACTCTGCGTTCGCCACTGAGTGTGGATGGGCAAATCTCCGCAAACTCCGCTAACAGAGCGTATTTACCCAGCCAGGTACACTGGTATGTGTTTTACATTTCAACAAAAACACACAGTATTCATGACCACCAACGTAATTGCAACTTCTGGATTTGCCGCGAACAGATAAAATGCATTACCAATGCACTTGTTTCATAAAATGGATACAAAGGAGAAAGTTAGACAAATATCTCACTAAACAGTTAGACTCAAACTTTAGGTATATATATATGTTTAACCATTCATCAAAAACATGATATTCACGAGCACCGACATCAATGTCACTGTCCTGTGTCGCTGGGAACAATGAAAATGCATTTCAGATGCACTGTTTTCTACAAATGCACACAAAGGGGAAAGTTAAATCAATTTCTTACTAAACAGCTAGACTCAAATGTTATGTAAATTATGTCTCTATATGTGTTCATGTGGTATTCACTGTGTCTTCAGCAATTGTGACCAACAATATCTTTAAATAAAATGATTAATAACTTGAAAGTTGAAAGTATTTATATAGCGCACTGTGACCAAGCGGTTTCCTGGCGCTTGGGAGGGAAAGGCGAAGACAAAGCGGGAAAAAGAGACAGGAGAGTGTTTAAGGAAAGAATGCTTGGGCAAATAAGTGGGTTTTAAGTGCCTTGCTGAATATCAGATAATCAGAAATAGACCTAATAGAGAGTGGAAGATTGTTCCAAAAACGGGGGGCAAGGGTAGAAAACCTTGTGCCTCCAGTTCTGGTTTTTCGAAAGCGGGCAACGCTAAGGAGAGCCTGACTAGAGGAGCGGAGGTCGCGAGCAGGGCAGTAGTGGCTAATTCTGGAATTGATGAAAACAGGGGCCGTGTGAGCACGGGCCATAAAACTATACATCCAAGTTTGAAGAGGGATCTTTGTTGGACGGGGAGCCAATGAAGGGACTTGAGTAAGGGAGTGGTGTGTTGAGACCTGGGAAGCTGATGGATAAGACGAGCAGCCTGGTTTTGAATGGTCTGAAGACGATGCTGCTCGTAAGCTGGAATCCCTACATACAGGCAGTTCCCGTAGTCTAGTTTCGAAAGAATCAAAGCTAAAACAATTATCTTGAGGGCGTCAAATGAAAAAAACGAGCTATTTTGCGGATGATCCGAAGAGAAAGAAAACAGGATGACACCACAGAGCTAACTTGCGGGCGCATGGAGAGGTCCTGGCTAACCTTGATTCCCAAGGTTCTAACAGAGGAGGAGGGAATCGGGGGAGGACCAAGGATGGGAGGCCAGAAAGCAGGAGTCCAGGGGGTAGTGGAGCCACCCATCAGGAACAACTCCGTTTTGTCCGGGTTTAGCTTTAAGTGGTTTTGATTCATCCAATCAGAAATAAAAATAAGAGTGGTTTGAAATTTAAAAATAGACTCAGGAGAGGGATACAGATCAAAAACAAGCTGGAGGTCATCAGTGTAATTGTATACGGAGACCCCCATGTTAAGCAGTGAAATATTGAGGGGGTAAATGTAGAGATTAAAAAGAAGAGGTGATAGAGAGGATCCTTGGGGAACACCAGAGGGCACTGGGAGAGAAGGAGCAGAGAAACCAGAGAGGCGAACAGCCTGCATCCGGCCCTCAAGAAAATAAGCAAGCCAGGAAAGAGTGGTTCCCTGAATGCCCGCTGCCCTGACACGGTCGAGAAGGATGGAATGGTCGACCGTGTCAAAAGCAGCAGACAAATCCAGGAGCACCAGGGCTTGAGGAGAATTAGAGTCCGCTTACATTTCAGCTCATCCAGTACAGCAAGGACCAATGCTTCGGTCGAGTGGGCCAGGCGAAATCCTGCTTGGTGGGAGGCCAACAGATGGTTACTCTCGATATAGTTAGACAGGTAGGAAGTGATGTGGCTCTCCAGGATTTTGCCTAGATAAGGGAGCAGTGAGACGGGCCTAAAATTAGCAGGGATATTAGGGTCAGAGCCAGGTTTTTTCAGGATAGGGATATTGGTAGCTGACTTGAATGGGGTCGGAACAATGCCCTGAGAAATAGAAGCATTTAACAGAGATAGGGGAGGTTCAGGGCAGCCCGAAAATAGATCCCTTAAGATCCGGGCTGGGGCATAGTCAGCCGGAGAACCCGACTTGACCTTTTTGAGCAGGGCCAGAAAGGATTCTTTCGAGATAAGAGGGAAGTGATTGAGGGAGGGGGGCCACGGAAGACAGGGGGGAGGGAGGGCGGAAACTGTCGGGGGAATGTTCCGTTTAATGGTAGCAATCTTCTCAAGGAAGAAGTTATTCAAAGAAAGGCAAAGAGCTAGGGAAGGAACAGGATTAGGATTAGTGCGGTCAGATGTAGCCAAGTCATGAACGATGGAGAAGATCTCCTTCGATTTACTGGCTGCAAGTAAGATTTTGCTGGAAAAGTAATCTGATTTAGCTGAGAGGATAGCTCTCTTATAGTTCCTTAACAAGTACTTATATTGATTCCTCAGGAGGGGACAGTAGTTGCGCCTCCACTGGCGCTCTGAGTGTTTCAAAGCCGATTTAAGGGCTTTGAGCTCACTAGTGAACCATTTATTAGCTGCGTGGAGGCAACAGGCCTTAACCCTCCTGAGGGGAGCAACAGAATCACATGATGTGGATAGCCAGGTGTTAACAGCCGCTACCTGCTGATCCAGGGGGAGATCAGCTAAGTCGGGGAGGGAGGACGCCAAAGAAGATTGAATAGCATTAAAATTTACCTGGTTCCAATTTCGTGCTAGGACGTTCCTGGGTAAAGGGGGCTTGTCTCTAACTGCTAGTTCAGTAGAAA
Source organism: Lissotriton helveticus (assembly GCF_964261635.1). NCBI lineage: Eukaryota > Metazoa > Chordata > Amphibia > Caudata > Salamandridae > Lissotriton > Lissotriton helveticus. The sequence goes on along the minus strand of NC_136059.1, from coordinate 1,292,392,375 downwards.
AAGAAATGAGGGAGTGATCAGACCAAGTGCAAGGGATCGTGTCAATGGAAGAAATGGCACGATTAACCGTCCAGATCTGATCCAGAGTATGGCCATGGATATGGGTGGGGGTGTGGATGTATGAAACAAAATTAAGGCAGCAGAGAGTGTCCGAGAAATCCTTAGAGGTTTGATCTTCCCTGGGGTCGCCCGGCCAGTAATTAAGTCACCCAGTAAAAGGAGTGACGAGTTATTAATCACTAGAGTGGCCAGCAAGTCTTGAAGCGCAGGCAAAAAGTGGGGCATGGTTTGCGGGGGGCGATAAAGCAGGATTATGGTGAGGGGGGCTAAAAGGTTCGATGAACGGGCAACTAAAAAATCCACATTAGGTATGGGGGGGCAGGGGAGGAACTGGAACTGCAAAGTGGACCGGATAATCATGGCTACACCTCCGCCGACTTTCCCATCGGGCCGGTCAGCCCGAAGGGCATAGTAGGATTCGGGTAGCACAGACAAGACATCGGGCGCCGAGTCAGCGGAGAACAAAGTCTCCGTCAGAAATAGAAGATCCGGAGACTCCGTATCCAGCAAGTTGAAGAGCTCTAGCTGGTGCTTGCTCGCCGAGCGGGTATTGAGGAGGAAGGCCGAGGCCGGCGCCAGAGGGTGGGGGGGGAAGGGGCATATGGGGCAAGCAGTCGTCAAGGATATAGGCGAGGGAGCAGCACACAGGAGGGGAGGAGGTGCGGAGATGCCAAGGGCACTGATGAGCTCGAGCAAAGGGGGCGCAAAGAGGCCGTTACTTTATTTATTTATTTATTTGCGAGTTTATATCGCGCTTGAATCAACTCCCTAGGGAGTATCTCTGCACCCTAGAAACATAGTAGACACAGTTAGAGAAGGGACCGGTTGGAGCTAGTTTTGGAATAGGAAGGTTTTAAGTTTCTTCCTAAACATAAGATGTTCCGAACACTGTCTGAGATCTAGAGGGAGCTTATTCCATAGTGATGGGCCGGCCACGGAAAGGGCTCTACCTCCGTGCCTGGCCTTCCTTGCGCGGGGCACAACTAGTAGGGATTGGTTGCTTGACCTAAGGGAACGTGATGGGGTGTAGGCTACAAATGTATTTTTGAGGTAGGCAGGACTTAGTCCGTTTAAGCTTTTGTGGATTAGGCAACAGATCTTAAACTTAGTCCTCTGCCGGACTGATAGCCAATGCAGTCTGTCCAAAAGAGGTTTAGATGCAGACCGGGGGGGGGCGTTTAAGACCAAGCGGGCAGCAGTATTTTGCACCACTTGGAGTTTTGCCAATACTCCCTCATTTACGGATAGTAACAGGCCATTGCAATAATCAATGCGGCTAAGAATCAGGGCCTGTACTAGCGTCTTCCTGACGGAGTCTGGGAGAATAGGGAATATTTTCTGTAGCAAACTGATTACGTGGAAACATGATCCCACGACGTAGTTGCTGTGTTGTTTTAACGAGAGTTCCTGATCTAAACGGATTCCTAAGTTTTTTACAATTTGTTTGGGTTCGGGGACTGGACCCAGATCATGTGGCCACCAATCTGGGGTCCAGAGAATCTTAGCCTCCCCGAACAGCATAACTTCGGTCTTGCTCACGTTATACTGCAAACAGTTAGATGACATCCACTGTGCCACTGCTCTCATGCCTTGTGAGAAGGATTCCTTTACCTTGGCGGTCATAGATTTAAAGGGGAAGAGGAGCTATGTGTCGTCCGCATAGGATACTGGGACGAAACCATATGCTCGCAATATTCCAGCCAGGGGTGCCACATAGACGTTAAAAAGGGTTGGGCTCAGACAGGAGCCCTGTGGCACCCCTTTGGAGATCTCCACCTCCGCCGAGCGATAGGCACCCATGGTGACAGTTTGGGTGCGGTTGGATAGGAAGCTTCTGAGCCATGTCAGGGCTTTGTCTGTTAGACCGATGTTTTCCATTCGGCTGATCAAGATGCTGTGTGACACCGTATCAAACGCTGTTGACAGGTCCAACAGCACCATGATAACAGAAAGGCCCCTATCTTGATACATGTGCAGGTCGTCCATGACTGATATCAGGGCCGACTCCGTACTATGTTTAGGCCTAAAGCCGGATTGTGAATAATCCAGTCCTCCTGTTTGTTCGATGTACATGGATAGATGGTGATTCCCATGTTTTTCAAGGAGTTTTCCCAGGAATGGAAGCAGGGATATAGGCCTAAGGTTGGACAGATCTGTCCAGGGGATAGTTGTATTTTTCCTAATTGGTCTGACCAGAGCCCTTTTCCACCCTCTGGGGACCACACCGGTATTCAGGGAAAGATTCACCAGTGTCTGAATCGCAGGCCCTAATTCGGAAGCAATCATAGGCATGATTCTTGCTGGGATGATGTCATCTGGGCAGCCACTCTTTATTTGGGATATGATAGATGTTACCTCCTCAAGAGTGATTGCGGGAAATATGACCAGGGGGTGTGGGGTGGAGATTGGATATTCCTTACTTAGTGGAGGAGAGTTGTTTCCACCGAAGGACAGGTTTGCGCTAGTGATTTTTTCATAGATGCTATCTATTTTTTTGGTAAAAAAAAAAAACTGTGAGATATCGTCACACAGTTGCTGAGATTCGCACTCCGAGCTTTGATAAGAAGCTGGTCAGATGTGTATGTTTGAGGAAGGGCAGGGTCTGTGGCCCTGGGTCCCGGCCGGGCCCTGATGGGCACAGACGGGCCCTCCTTTGGCGCTCCTTCGGCGCGCAGACGACGCGCCCACTGCGCGAGACCGCTGCACGTTCTAAAGTGCATCGCTATTTAAGGCCCAAGCCCCTCCCCCAGCTGGACCGCTAACTCGAGTCTAGCAGGGGTCCGGGACTCACCAAAGATGGCGCCCGACCTGGCCCTCCACAGCAATCGGCACCAACAAGCCGCGGTGGAACAGGGCACAGGGAGGCCGGGTAGCAGCGCGCAAAGATTTTAAAAGGTACAATTAGTAAATCAGCACACAACACAATTATTAAATCAATTGTTTGTAAAATTTTAAAAAGCTGTTGCAGTGATACTACGGAGAGCAAGTGAGCAGAAGAGAGTCCCTCGCAGTCTGCTCGCCTTTCCAAACGATATAGCAAGGTGCTGCCACCACCCTGATCAGTCGCACAGGCCCCCGGAATCGGATTCTATTTAAGGCCCAAGCCCCTCCCCCAGCTGGACCGCTAACTCGAGTCTAGCAGGGGTCCGGGACTCACTAAAGATGGCGCCCGACCTGGCCTTTCACAGCAATCGGCACCAACAAGCCACGGTGGAACGGGGCACAGGGAGGCCGGGTAGCAGCGCGCAAATATTTTAAAAGGTACAATTAGTAAATCAGCACACAACACAATTATTAAATCAACTGTTTGTAAAATTTTAAAAAGCTGTTGCAGTGATACTACGGAGAGCAAGTGAGCAGAAGAGAGTCCCTCGCAGTCTGCTCGCCTTTCCAAACGATATAGCAAGGTGCTGCCACCACCCTGATCAGTCGCACAGGACCCCGGAATCGGATTCTATTTAAGGCCCAAGCCCCTCCCCCAGCTGGACTGCTAACTCGAGTCTAGCAGGGGTCCGGGACTCACCAAAGATGGCGCCCGACCTGGCCCTCCACAGCAATCGGCACCAACAAGCCGCGGTGGAACGGGGCACAGGGAGGCCGGGTAGCAGCGCGCAAAGATTTTAAAAGGTACAATTAGTAAATCAGCACACAACACAATTATTAAATCAATTGTTTGTAAAATTTTAAAAAGCTATTGCAGTGATACTACGGAGAGCAAGTGAGCAGAAGAGAGTCCCTCGCAGTCTGCTCGCCTTTCCAAACGATATAGCAAGGTGCAGCCAACACCCTGATTAATGTGCTTTTTAAATAAATAGATCAAAAATACAACAAAAAGTGGTGCACCATACAAATGTAATGTTCAATATCTAACTTTAGAAAAAAAATACAAGGATGTTATAGTTATTAAATAGAAGTTGACAAAACCTTAGAAATTCACTAAAAAAACAAAGGTTACAGGTACATTATAGTTAGGACATAGATTTTGAAAAAACATAGAAATTAGCTGAAAAAAACAACGGTTACAGGGACATTACAGTTAGGTTGACATTTCACTCATACAAAACCAGAGAAATTCAACAGTTATAGTTAGCTGAGCTAATTATAACTCACGCCCCACAACGCACTGCTTATAACCTCGCATATTACATATCACTCATGACATGGTCAGTGACATCACTGATGACATCTCAAATGGCATCACTGATGGCATCACTGTTGGCATCACTGATAACATCATCCACAGAATCTGTGACACACCCTCTCACATCCCATATAAACTTTCATACAGCCTCTTCAACCTCCACACTACCATTCTCAAAACCACTGACACTCCCATAACAGTACTTTTACACCTACTCACTTATTCATAGGTTTACACACACATCCAGTCACCCACACAGCCACTCATACATACACTCACTGATACAGCCACTGATATAGCCACTCACACACTGTCAGTCACTCATAGAGCTACTCACATATCTACCTGCTCACCTATAAAGTCAATCACATAGCCATTTACTCACTTATACAGTTATTCACACACATGCTCACTCACCTATAAATCCACTGACACAAGCACACACTCACACATACAGCCAATATCATAATCCCCCACTAACACATATAGTCACTCGTATATTCAAACACTCACCTATACCAACTTTCACATATCTAGTTACTCACCCATTTACCGCTGACACATCTGTTCACTCACCGACAGAGCCATACACACACTCATGAATCTATACATCCCCTCACTTATGAACTCACTAACCCATACAGCCACTGACTCACCCACTCACTCATCCATGGAGGCAGTCACACACTCTCTCACCTACTACACAGACACTCATACAGGTACACAACCAATATATCACCCATACAGCCACTCAAATCCCGACGCACCAACCCATACAGACATTTTCAAAACTCAGTCACTTACCCATACATTCAGTGAGACACCTAATACCTCACTTATATAGTCAGTCACACACCCACTGAATCATCCATATAGGAACTCATGGACTCACTGATTCATCAATACACCTTGGTATATATATTTATCATTCATAAACATTTTGAAAACACCACAGTCACTGGATGATGTCATCAGTGATGTCATTTGGTATTTCATCAGTAATGTCACTGACCATGACAGAAGTGATGTAATATGTGAGGTTATAAGAAGTGTATTGTGGGGAAGTAAGTTAAAGTTAGCTCAGCTACTGAATTTCTTTAGTTTTGTACAAGAAAATATGAACCTAACTATAACATCGTGTAGCCTTTTTTTGTGAATTTTTAAGGTTTTTTAATTCTATTTCCTAATTATAATGTCCAAGCAACCTTAGTTTTTTTAGTGAACTTCCAACTTTTTTTAAATTTAATTTCTTAACTATAACGTCCCTGTAACCTTTGTTTTTGTCAGTCAATTTCAAAGGTTTTTTCAATTATATTTCCTAACTATAACATCCCTGTAACCCCAACCCCTGGGGCCTGGCCTTATGTTGGGGACCGTGGAGGGAGCCCTAATGCTCCCACGGTCCCAGCTGCCTCCCCGCCTCGTGCGAGAACTGGCATTGCTTTTGGGCAAGTGGAGCTGCCAACATGCAGCTCCCTTTGCCCAAAAATAAATACTGCTTTGCTTCAGGAAGCGAGAGCAGGTTTCCTGCTCTTGCTTGCAAGAAGCAAAGCAGAGTTTGCAATGTTAGTGCAGAAACCGTACAGCTCCCGTCCTGTCATTGCCAACAGCAATGTTCCAGGGGTGGGCACCCCGGTACATTGCAGAAGCCGGCCCTGGGGGGTGGCGGTCCCCAGGGCCAAGAAGGGCTCCAGGAGGGAGGCCATTGTTTCAAAGGCCCAGGGAGGTAGAGGTCCCCTTGGGGTCCGCTACGGACCCCCACATACAAATGCATGTATGCCCCGGGAGGTGATGGTCCCCATTTTTTAAATATAAGTCAGAGTACCAGGGACATGGCGGTCTCTGTGGCTGTGGGGGGACTCAGTTGAAAATGTCACGAAGATTCATCAAACGGCGACAAATATATTGGCAAATCAAAATATGCTTTTCCTTTTTTTTATTATTCCACAGTTGCAGCAAATGGGAAAGAGCAACAACATCTTTAAAGGTGAAGAAGGGAGAGAAGAAAAGACAGCGGGAAAATTAAAAGACAAAATACATCAAACATCATACCTCCATCTCCATATGCTCGTGAAGAGCCCCCCAAATAAGCATACCCATTTTATGCTTTCTTGCTCCTTTAACAAAATAAAGACTCCATTCCAATTTGAACAAATTATACAGTTTGGCCCGCCAGAATTCAAATGCTGGAGGCTTCAATTGCAACCAGTCTGTTGTGATACATAAACGTGCAGCAGTCATTGCAACAAATAAAAAATACCTATGTTTATATAAAGGTGTCCCCTTTTCGACAGCTTGCCCAATCCCCAATAGCATGAGTGCGGGAGAAATCATAAGTGTAGTCCGTAACATGCTTGATAAAAAAAATTCAATACCACCCAAAAAATGAGACAATTTGACACAACTGTAAAATATATGCAACCTATCTGCGTTATCGCTCCCACAGCGAAAGCATTTACTGTCATATCGGGCTCCCCACTTAAGCATGCGATCCGGGGTATAATATAGCCTGAATACTGTTTTAAAAAACTGAGCTTTTAAATTGGCCAAGAGAAAGACTTCGCTAGAGGTTATACTAGCATTTTCTATTGGAAGATCTTGCTCCCTCAACTTTGACTGCCAATATATATTGTGTTTCTCCATATCATCTAATCTGGTTGATAGTAATCTTTTGTATAATCCACCAATTTTCTCCTGCCGTCGAATCGCCTGAACCAGATCATTCGGTGCAAGGGTCATATGTTTACGTATAAAAAAGTCGCGAATCTGGAGATATTTAAAAAACTGGGTGCTGGGTAAATCATGTTTCCTCACTAGATGTTCATAAGTCAGAATTAAACCCCCAGCTTCATAACAATTCCCGATTTGCACAATACCCTTGCACGACCAATCTCTAGCTACCCTGTCCCAAAATATGGAGGGGAACAGTTTACTAGCGTTCATAGGTGTATAATAAGTTAATCTCTCCAAGGCCAATATTTTACGTACCCATCTCCACACTTTAAATACCGCTTCCATAACTTTAAACCGGGTCCTTTTAAAATAATTACCTTGAAGCTCTCTAAATAGACATCTGCTAGCCTGAGTTCTTAAAACTAATTGAAATATTGATGGCGCTTCCGCAATGTTACCGATCTGTTCTCCAGTCAGTATTATGCGCATTCTCTGCAAAAAACAAACATAATAATAAAAAATAAAATCTGGTATGGCTCGACCAACTCTTTCAATAGGAAGCGTCATCAGCCTCATAGCTCGACGCGGTTTACCAGGAGCCGAGAGAAATTTTGAGCATAAAGATTGCAACTGTTGTAAATACGTTAAGGGTATCTCCAGAGGGATAGAACTAAATAGATATAGTACTTTTGATAAAATACTCATTTTTATAATATTCCCTCTTCCAATTATTGTAAAGTGCAAACGTCCCCATCTGTCGAAAGATTGTCTTATATTCTGTAATAGAAACGACCAGTTAAATTCTACTATGTCTTTCATTGACGTTTTAATTTTAATACCCAAGTACGTAACTTCAGGGGCTGCTCTAGGATCCGATATTAAAATATTATCAGTACAATGGGCTTGTGTTTTTGAAACATTCAGTTTATACCCAGAGACCTGGCCGAACTCAGACGCCAGACGCTCAATCTCTGAGAGGGCCGCCACTGGATCAACCGACATCACCGCTATATCATCCGCATATGCAAAAACTGAATGCGGAATATTTGTAACAAAAAAAGGTTTTATTAACTGACTGTTAGATAACTTTTCTATAAAAGGATTTAGATACAGCGCAAAAAGTAGTGGAGAGCAAGGACATCCTTGCCTTGTTCCTCTTGTTATTTTTATTGTCTCAGATTTCATCCCCATGGCAGCAATTCCAGCATTTGGAGAAGCATGCAACACCTGAATTGCCGGCATGAATCCTAATATATTGTCAAATCAAAAAATGCTTTTCCTTTGGAAAATAGGTTCTAACTGTAAATACCTACTGGCAACCAACAGTAGGTAAAATAAATATATATACATATATATATAAATCTCTCTCTCGTGCGCTCTCTCTCTAAATATATATATATTTATATGTACACATATATATATATATGTGTATATATAGAACCGGAAGGTGGGCGTCCTGTGAAAGCTTCAGGGCATTTGATGAAAACACATTTTACACGGCAGCCCCCGTCGTGACAGGACTGCACCATCTTTGAAGATTAAGAGGCTGTGTGTGAAACTATTTCTGGCGAAATCAGCACAGCGAGCCAGACATACTGAACTTTCCTGGGCATTCAGAATCCTACTATAGGAAGAAAATATGCTTTTATTTTATAAGTGAGTGCGGCTCTTCTAAAACTACATGTTCCATCATGCTCAATATTTCAGCGCAGCCCACTGCGGGTGAATAACCAATGAAAAAGAAAGAGAGATTTAAATAAAAGGAGAGCAATTTATACTCACTTGCAAAGCTGCCTTTGATAAAGAGACGAAGTGTCTTGAAACGCGTTAGGCCAATTAATTGATCTTGAATGAAAAGGAGAGTTGTCAATGAAGAACCGGAAGGTGGGCTTGCTGTCGTGTGCGTCCTGTGAAAGCTTCAGGGCATTTGATGAAAACACATTTTACACGGCAGCCCCCGTCGTGACAGGACTGCACCATCTTTGAAGATTAAGAGGCTGTGTGTGAAACTATTTCTGGCGAAATCAGCACAGCGAGCCAGACATACTGAACTATCCTGGGCATTCAGAATCCTACTATAGGAAGAAAATATGCTTTTATTTTATAAGTGAGTGCGGCTCTTCTAAAACTACATGTTCCATCATGCTCAATGTTTCAGCGCAGCCCACTGCGGGTGAATAACCAATGAAAAAGAAAGAGAGATTTATATAAAAGGAGAGCAATTTATACTCACTTGCAAAGCTGCCTTTGATAAAGAGACAAAGTGTCTTGAAACGCGTTAGGCCAATTAATTGATCTTGAATGAAAAGGAGAGTTGTCAATGAAGAACCGGAAGGGGGGCTTGCTGTCGTGTGCGTCCTGTGAAAGTTTCAGGGCATTTGATGAAAACACATTTTACACGGCAGCCCCCGTCGTGACAGGACTGCACCATCTTTGAAGATTAAGAGGCTGTGTGTGAAACTATTTCTGGCGAAATCAGCACAGCGAGCCAGACATACTGAACTTTCCTGGGCATTCAGAATCCTACTATAGGAGGAAAATATGCTTTTATTTTATAAGTGATTGCGGCTCTTCTAAAACTACATGTTCCATCATGCTCAATGTTTCAGCGCAGCCCACTGCGGGTGAATAACCAATGAAAAAGAAAGAGAGATTTAAATAAAAGGAGAGCAATTTATACTCACTTGCAAAGCTGCCTTTGATAAAGAGACGAAGTGTCTTGAAACGCGTTAGGCCAATTAATTGATCTTGAATGAAAAGGAGAGTTGTCAATGAAGAACCGGAAGATGGGCTTGCTGTCGTGTGCGTCCTGTGAAAGCTTCAGGGCATTTGATGAAAAAACATTTTACACGGCGGCCCCCGTCGTGACAGGACTGCACCATCTTTGAAGATTAAGAGGCTGTGTGTAAAACTATTTCTGGCGAAATCAGCACAGCGAGCCAGACATACTGAAATTTCCTGGGCATTCAGAATCCTACTATAGGAAGAAAATATGCTTTTATTTTATAAGTGAGTGCGGCTCTTCTAAAACAAAAATTGATACTTGTATGGCGCACTACTCACCCGCAAGGGTCTCAAGGCGCTTGTACGAATACCGCTGTGGAACCCATCCTGCCTTTCCCTGTGAGGTGTCCACTCCTGGGCACCCCCAAGATGGAGGCTAGGCATCCTTTAGCGTTGTGGGGGCCGTTGTGGAGATTAAGCAAGCTATTGCCCTGAGTTGCAGAGTGGGACTCCATGATTGGAATAGGCACCGAGGCGAGAATTATCAGGTCCGTGGAAATTTTGAGCCAAGAATTGAACCCTGGTCCCGGGCTAGACCTCTGCATCAGGGTCTGCCGCTCTAACCATTGAGCCACACTTCTAAAACTACATGTTCCATCATGCTCAATGTTTCAGCGCAGCCCACTGCGGGCGAATAACCAATGAAAAAGAAAGAGAGATTTAAATAAAAGGAGAGCAATTTGTACTCACTTGCAAAGCTGCCTTTGATAAAGAGACGAAGTGTCTTGAAACACGTTAGGCCAATTAATTGATATTGAATGAAAAGGAGAGTTGTCAATGAAGAACCGGAAGGTGGGCTTGCTGTCGTGTGCGTCCTGTGAAAGCTTCAGGGCATTTGATGAAAAAAAAAATATATATATATATATATATATATATCAAAGCTTCAAGGTTCCCTCCTGTTGGAGATGCACTCTGACATCCACTGCAGCAACCTTCATGAGGTAAAAGCCGGATCGGCGAGCGGATCCAGTTTACAGCATGCCTGACGATTCACGGCGGATGCGTTTCATGCTCATTGCACTCTTCAGCGGAGCGACAGTCATTTTGGCATAGAGGCCACACCTCCCACTTAAAAATATGAGCCCTTCAATGCGTCCGGCGTGAATCTACAGGCATGCTTTAAACTGGATCTGCCCGCCGATCCGGCTTTTACCTCACGAAAGTTGCTGCAGTGGATGGTAGAGTGCTTCTCCAAAAGGTGGGAACCTTGGAGCTTTTATATATATATATATATATATATATATATATATATATATATATATATATATATATATATATATATATATATATATATATATTACCTACTGGCAGTCGCCAGTAGGTATATATAGTTAGGATTTTTTCTCTATGGGATTTTTGAAAATTCTATGTCTAATAACTTTGGCGTTTGTGGACGGAATTGGCTGAAATTTTCAGGAAAATGGAACATTTTGTTTCTGAGTAGCCCCTGAAAATTTGGGGGGGTTTCGTCAAGGGGGGGCCGAGAAAAAAGGGGGGTCCCAAAACGTGTTTTTAACATTGAGTTTTCCATAGGGCGGTTGGCCTCACTTTTAGCCCGAACGGCTGAATGGATTTGCACGAAACTTGGCAAAATTGTAGGGACTGGTAGCCCGATGTGCCTTTGCTAGGTCTCAATATATGTGCTCCAGTGGATTTTGAGAAATTAACGTTCAAAAAAAGATATATATCTGTAACAGCGGACCGGGCAGCGCTCCAGTTCGCGTACTTTTCGCGTTATGGAGCTTTGTGAAGCGAAGCTGATTGGTTCTCCGGCGTCTGTAAACATTCCAAACAGTCCGTAGCGGCCGCCATCTTGTCTCTCGGTAGGATCGAGAGACAAGAGGAGGCCAAAGCGAAGGGGAAAATGACCATAAGGGGGCTTAGTAGATCCTCCCTGACCCCCTAGGTTTGATGTGGAGGTTTTAAAAGGGCCCCGCGGGGCAAAAAAATAAATAAATAATAATAATCGAACGGCTGAATGGATTTGCACGAAACTTGGCAAAATTGTAGGGACTGGTAGCCCGATGTGCCTTTGCTAGGTCTCAATATATGTGCTCCAGTGGATTTTGAGAAATTAACGTTCAAAAAAAGATATATATCTGTAACAGCGGAACGGGCAGCGCTCCAGTTCGCGTACTTTTCGCGTTACGGAGCTTTGTGAAGTGAAGTTGATTGGTTCTCCGGCGTCTGTAAACATTCCAAACAGTCCGTAGCGGCCGCCATCTTGTCTCTCGGTAGGATCGAGAGACAAGAGGAGGCCAAAGCGAAGGGGCAAATGACCATAAGGGGGCATAGTAGATCCTCCCTGACCCCATAGGTTTGATGTGGAGGCTTTAAAAGTTTTTTTGGTGGGGTGCGCCCGGTTAGCGTAACGGGAAGCGGACTGGGGAGCGTACTACAAGGAATGAAGAATGATTGACTTTTAACTTATTGTATGTTTATAGACTTTTTTTAAACTTTTTTTTCTGCTGAGTGACGTCTCGGCCTATCTTCACGGGATGCAGTCCCTACCATCTCGGCGTTTAAGCCCAGGGGGACCGGTAGTGTGGGAGAGATAACGGGGCATATTATCAAGGGGGTTTATCTCCACTTTTTTGGCTTTAAAAGCCAAGAAAGCGGAGATAAAATTATCTCCGTATTACCTAGCTGTCGCTAACACCAGTTAGCGACCGCTAGTAGGAGATAGCGACCATCTTGGGCCCCACTTTGCATGTCAGTGATATTTATCACTAATGACATGCAAAGTGGGCATGCCAAGATGTTAGCGACTGGAAACAGTCGCTAACATCGCTATCTCCTATTACCAACTTTTGGAGATATTCGCGCTAAGCGCGAATATCTCCAAAAAGTAACACCTGCCCTGAGCAGTTCTTAGCCATGTTATCCAATGGGAGGTGGATAACATGGCTAAGAGCATTAGCTCGGTAATGCCTGAATATCGCTGACTTTTCAGCGATATTAATGCATTGCGGCCGTTTTTTATCGCATTTGCGATAAACCTTGATAATAGCAAGGTTTATCTGCGATAATTTCTGACGATGCTTAGCGGTAAAAAATTCGTTGCTAAGCATCGTTAGGGATAAATATCGCTTAACTTTGGTAATATGCCCCAACGTCTGTTAACGTTCGATTCGAAGGAAATCAGGAAGTGTTGAAAAACATTGTCTGCGCCATCTTGCCTTTTTTCAAATGCCACACTTTTGTCGTGCACGGCAGCCATTTTAGATGACTTGACCAGACCCACTCTCTGCACGCTGTCGATCCTTAGCATGGCTCCCCACCCTCGCAAGCATCTCCCCCAGGCACTGGTCACCCCCGCTCTCTGTCTTATGCATGGGCAATAAACCTCCCCCCATCTGCGCTGCTCTTCCCTGAGAATCACACCCTGTGCCCGCCCGACACCTCCCTTTCGCCCTATTCACTACCGCACCCTCTGACACTCCTCTTCCTCTGTGTCCGATTGTCCAGGCCGGTCCCAGGCTATCAGCTAGCCCTGCAGATGTAGTTTATGGCCCCAGCTGTAAAGAATTACCCCTCTTCAAAGGAGTTATAGTAGATCAAGGCCCACACCCGATGAGATCCGTCACACCACACGCGTTCCTACTATCTGAAAACCATCCTGTATTTTGATTGGGGAGGGGACCGAGCCTGAAGCGGAAGATTCCAGGGATGACTCTTTGTACATCAAAGTTTTTACAATTATGTGTCACATTAAAAATATATAGCACTCCAACAAAGTAGTAGGATTATAAAACTTTAATAACTTATAAATATATACAACAAAACAAAAACAGTAAAAACATTTAAACATTTTTAGGGAAAAAGAAGGAAGTAGCGGTCGGTTGTGCGAATAGTCCCAAGGCAGCACAACGTTTCTGGACGGCACCCAGGTGATGTTGCCTGGGTGCCGCACTGATTTCGGTATCCGGCGTGGGGCGTCGCGGGGGGTGGGTCATCAGTAGCGGTCGGTTGTGCGAATAGTTCCAAGGCAGCAGAACGATGGCACCAAGGTGATGTCCAGTAAGTTGCCGCCCTCCGAATAACGGCGTGGGGCGCCCCGGGGGGGGGGGGGGGAGGCTTTGTGAACGGGCCTCCCCAGGTGGAGCCTCGTCTGCTGTAGTGGGGCGCCCCTTTACCGTTTCAGTTGCCATTCCGTCCGCTTTTGGTCCACTGTGTCAAAATCCGTTATTCAGCTGAGTTGCCGCCCTCCGAATAACGGCGTGGGGCGCCCCGGGGGGGGGGAGGCGGCGTGAACGGGCCTCCCCAGGTGGAGCCTCGTCTGCTGTAGTGGGGCGCCCCTTTACCGTTTCAGTTGCCATTCCGTCCGCTTTTGGTCCACTGTGTCAAAATCCGCAATTAAGCTGAGTTGCGCCCACTCTTGCGGTGCAGCGATAGGCGGCTGTCACAGGACTCTCAAAATGGCGGCAGGCTCTTTCCTTTTTGGGCCTGGTCCACTGAAATGGCCCTGGGACACCTTGGAAATCGGACGCTTGTCTGCTAGGTCTTGGACCCCATTCTCGAAAGCGTCCCCTCCGCCTTGAGGATTCTACAAAAGTCTTGGGGGCCCCCGACTCCTGTAGGCTTCCGGTGGGGAGCGGCTGCCATGATTGCTCGCGGAATGACCACGACGGAGCCACGAGATGGTGGTGCTTTCATGCTGACGCCAGCTTCAGTCTGAAACATCCAGAAACAAGGTGGGGCTTTCATCGTTTGGGAAAAAAAAATAGTTTTCATCCAATGAAAAGTGTTATTTTTAGGTCATATGATCAAGCCTTCCATCATTAGGAAACCAAAAGTAAAATGAACCAATGAAAAGTTTTATAAACAAGTCACATGACCTGTTATGCGGCATAGGGTATAAAAAGCGTAGAAAATCCGTTGGCACGTGAGGCGGCGTCAGTAGCGGACCGATGTGCGAATAGGCCGAAGGCAGCACAACGCGCCAAGATCCGGATGGCACCGAGGTGGTGTCCAGCAAGTTGTCGCACTGGTGTGGCCATCCTACAATGCTGAAAGTCGGCGTGGGGCGCCCCGTTGGCCTGTGAGATGGCGGCAGTAGCGGACCGATGTGCGAATGGGGCCAAAGGCAGCACAACAATATTTTCTGAATAGAAGACACCACAAGGCGCTGAGATGCCAAGATCCGGATGGCACCGAGGTGGTGTCTAGTAAGTTGCACTGGTGTGGCCATCCTACAATGCTGAAAGTCGGCGTGGGGCGCCCCGTTGGCCTGTGAGATGGCGTCAGTAGCGGACCGATGTGCGAATAGGCCGAAGGCAGCACAACACGCCAAGATCCGGATGGCACCGAGGTGGTGTCTAGTAAGTTGCACTGGTGTGGCCATCCTACAATGCTGAAAGTCGGCGTGGGGCGCCCTGTTGGCCTGTGAGATGGCGTCAGTAGCGGACCGATGTGCGAATAGGCCGAAGGCAGCACAACGCGCCAAGATCCGGATGGCACCGAGGTGGTGTCTAGTAAGTTGCACTGGTGTGGCCATCCTACAATGCTGAAAGTCGGCGTGGGGCGCCCCGTTGGCCTGTGAGATGGCGTCAGTAGCGGACCGATGTGCGAATAGGCCGAAGGCAGCACAACGCGCCAAGATCCGGATGGCACCGAGGTGGTGTCCAGCAAGTTGTCGCACTGGTGTGGCCATCCTACAATGCTGAAAGTCGGCGTGGGGCGCCCCGTTGGCCTGTGAGATGGCGGCAGTAGCGGACCGATGTGCGAATGGGGCCAAAGGCAGCGCAACAATATTTTCTGAATAGAAGACACCACAAGGCGCTGAGATGGCAAGATCCGGATGGCACCGAGGTGGTGTCCAGCAAGTTGTCGCACTGGTGTGGCCATCCTACAATGCTGAAAGTCGGCGTGGGGCGCCCCGTTGGCCTGTGAGATGGCGGCAGTAGCGGACCGATGTGCGAATGGGGCCAAAGGCAGCGCAACAATATTTTCTGAATAGAAGACACCACAAGGCGCTGAGATGCCAAGATCCGGATGGCACCGAGGTGGTGTCTAGTAAGTTGCACTGGTGTGGCCATCCTACAATGCTGAAAGTCGGCGTGGGGCGCCCCGTTGGCCTGTGAGATGGCGTCAGTAGCGGACCGATGTGCGAATGGGGCCAAAGGCAGCGCAACAATATTTTCTGAATAGAAGACACCACAAGGCGCTGGGATGCCAAGATCCGGATGGCACCGAGGTGGTGTCTAGTAAGTTGTCGCACTGGTGTGGCCATCCTACAATGCTGAAAGTCGGCGTGGGGCGCCCCGTTGGCCTGTGAGATGGCGTCAGTAGCGGACCGATGTGCGAAGGCGTCAGTAGCGGACCGATGTGCGAATGGGGCCAAAGGCAGCGCAACAATATTTTCGGAATAGAAGACACCACAAGGCGCTGAGATTCGGTTAGCACCGAGGTGGTGTCTAGCAAGCTATGCAGCTGAGTTGCGTGCGCACTTGCGGCGAATAGGTCGAAGGCAGCACAACAATGTTTTCTGAATAGAAGACACCACAAGGCGCTGAGATTCGGTAGGCACCGAGGTGGTGTCTAGCAAGTTGCCGTACTGGTGTGGCCATCCTACAATCCTGCTCCGAATAACGGCGTGGGGTGCCCGAAGGGGGGGGGGGGGAGGCGGCGTGAACGGGCCTTCCTATGTGGAGGCTCGTCTGCTGTAGTGGGGCGCCCCTTTACCGTTTCAGTTGCCATTCAGCTGAGTTTCGGCCGCTCTTGATGCTACAGCAACAGGCGGCTGCAAGAGGACTCTCAAAATGGCGGCCTGTTCTTTGGATTTGGGCCTGGTCCACTAAAATGGCCCTGGGACACCTTAGAACTCGGACGCTCGAATTTTTTTTCCTTTCCTCTACATGCAAAAAAAGGTAAATGCCCGGTACGTTACACGCTTCATCTGCCACGATGTACTCTCCAGAGGAACCGAAAAAAATATATAGTTATGGTAACTATACCATGCATCGTCATATGGAGAGGTGGCACCGATTAATTATAGTGCTGCATAAAAGAGAGATTTGGAGGAGAACCCCGACCTGCCAGTACATTCATCAAAGAAGTGGCACTGACAGCATCAGAGGCAAGGGAAACGGTCCCAAATATTTAGAAGAACTTTGGAAAGATTAAAATGACATGTTTAGATTGTGGCAAATTAATTTCATGTGGACAGATGAGTGTTACTCTAATAAATACAGCATATGAACATCATCATAGTCGATGGTTGGTAGAGACATTTTGACTATATCCTGGACCTGCCCGTCCTCGCCCAAAATGGCGCCGGAATAAATGGGACTCGTAACTCCTTGTTGTGTACTGGTTGCACAACCTTGATATCACGAGATACGTATGCAGTTTTGAAGCACATGGCGGGCGGGGACGAGAATAAATTGAATATTTCGATATCCCTATTGATATTAAGTTCTGATGTGTTATTGATTACTGTACTATTGAAAGTTCGAATTAACGTCACCCATGGTACTTGCCCGCAAATGTATATCTAGATAATTTTATTGTAAGTGGCCCTGTCGTATTTTAATTATAAAATGTACGTCCACCGATTCCGCAACTGTTAGACACTTTAGTTCTTGCAACCTAATGGCCCGCCCGTTACGTTCCTCTACAGTGTAAATGTCTACTCATCATATACGATTACAGTTTGCTCCGTGGCCGGCCCACGTGGTTATAGGCCCGTATTTGTATAATGACATTTTCACAATAAAGGTTTTTAAAAGAAAACATGGTAGTAGTATATACATTGGTAAAGTTTTTAATAATAGTCACTGTTTTCGAATCAGTAAAAGGCAAGTGAAATAAAGCAGTCCAATTACATGAAGGGTAAAAGGCATAATACGCAGGAACGCAGTAAAGATAAATGGTCAAGGGCTGTTGTGCTTTCTACTCCTGCAACATAAAGTGATCGATAAGAATCTGATATTCAGGCGTATCGGCGACTAAGACAACAGGCCAACCCTCTTTTGCTCAACTGCTCCGTCATGGGACGAAGAAACGCCCTTTTTCTCGAAAAAGGAATATATTTTACTTGCAGGACAGTTGTAAATTTTCCGGGAAAGTACATTAGCCTGGAACATTATAACATATATTTAAGAAAAAATAATGTTCGAAAGCATCATTAGAATAAGAAAAGTAAAATGAACCAATGAAAAGTTTTATTAACAATTCATATGACCTGTTATGCTTACGTTACGCGCTGCGCGTCGCGCCCCGGATCACTTCCGGATGCGCTAACGCGGCGCGTCATATGACGCATTACGCGAAAACGCAGGTCTAGAATATAGTCAAAATGTCTCCACCAACCAGCGGTCGGAACACAACCCCTTTCAGCAGGCTAAATAGTTCTGTTAAATGACAACAGAAGGGACAGGCAACAAGAACCATCAGTGAAAGAGGGGAGGGCTAGTTCTTCTCTACCGGGTCACGTTGGGGCGCTACCGGAACTGATCGAATTGGTAGTCTACAGTGTTTCTGGATGTTTCAGACTGAAGCTGGCGTTAGCATGAGAGCACCACCATTTCGTAGCTCCGTCGTGGCCATTCGACGAGCAATAATGCTAGCCGCTCTCCACCAGAAGCCTGCGGGAGTCGGGGCCCCCAAGATTTTTGTAGAATCTTCAAGGCTGAGGGGACGCTTTCGAGAATGGAGCCCAATCTCTAGCAGACAAGCGTCCGAGTTCCAAGGTGTCGCAGGGCAATTTTAGTGGACCACGCCCAAATCTGAAGAGCCGGCCGCCATTTTGAGAGTACTGTGGCAGCCGGCTATCGCTGCACCACAAGAGCCGGAGCAACTCAACTACATGGTGAGCGAGACGCTGTAGTCGAAAGAGCGGGCGGTAAACAGCTGAATAGCGGAAGAGGCACAGTGTAGCAAAAGCAGGCGGAATGGCAACTGAAATGGTAAAGGGGCGCCCCACTACAGCGTGTCTTTAGGTGAAACGGATTGTGGGACAAGGTCAAGAATGGAAGAGTTACCAAAAGGCAAAAAGTTCCGCTTGATCCCGGGAGCCGGCCACCTATGTCGGGGGCGATCTCAGGCTACACCAGGAGAACACGACTTGGGGAGGGAGCCGGAGCCAAGCGCCCCCTCCGAGTCCGCGCCATCACACCGTCCCTCGGGGGCCTCCGTCAAGCGGTTCAGGGTGGCACCGCATTACATTGTTCACAAATGCAGTCACGTCCTCAAACAGTCCCCACTTTACTTTGACAATAGTGAAGCTGAAGCAAGTGCAAATAGGCTTCAGACAGTGTTACAAGCACTCCTCAAAACTTTGAACCATCAGAGTGCATGAGTTTCATGCTCGATCGATTGAGCTAGCCGGATCGGGCAACAAAAAGTATAAAATAGTTATGTAAATAGTTGTTTAATAAAATGTTTTACCCTGTTACTTTGCTGGTGTGTTGTATATATTTGTAATATTTGCATAGAGTTTATCGTTATTTTGGGCGGGGTGGGTGGCGGAGCCGAGCTGTATTGCAGCCATCATGGTGTGGAGTTCAGTTCATCTCAATAGTTTCGTGTTTGTCATGAGGGGTTGTTCCTAATGTTTCTATTTTAGCGAGGTCAAAAAGAGATCCCATTAGTGGCCTACTGATTTTGCTCGATTCCTTTTGTTTTTTTACACGATTTTTCGCTATCTGCAAAGACTAAACAGAGTATTGCGACTCTGTGCTTGTTTGTAAATAGAGAATGAACCAAAGAGAACCAATTCTAAAACAGTAAATGCTTGGATAACAATCAATCAAATGGAGAGAGAAGCAGGCACGACGGATTACAACGGGGGCAAAGGCCTGCGTTAACTACCCTTCACTATCTGCAAAGAGAGAGTACTCCTAATAGAAATGAGGGGGAGGGGGGGCAGCATTCAAAGCAGATCAGTGTGCATAAACACGAAAATGTTTTTACTTACCACGTACTTGACATTCGACAGCTTATGATATTTGCTATTAAAAAACCATTGAAATTCACTGAAAAAACCATAGGTTAGAGACCATATATAGTTAGGAATTAGCATTTAAAAAACCTTGAAAATTCACTGAAAAAACCATAGGTTATAGACCATATATAGTTAGGGCTTAGCATTTAAAAAACCTTATTTTACTCACACAAAACCATTGAAATTCCATATATAGTTAGTTGCACTAACTATATATCGCGCACCCGCAATCCACTGCTGATGATGTCACATATTACATCATTCATGACATGGTCAGTGACATCACTGATGACATCACTGATGACATCTCAAATGACATCACTGATGACATCTCATTTGACATCAATGATCACATCACTTATGATATCATTCATGTGACAATAAAATGCATCTCCTCACACTTTAATATAACCTCTGTTACACCCAGTGTTAAATACAGAGTATAATTTTTGAAACCATTGACACACCAATACTAGTTACTACATACGCACTCACTGATTCCTACTTCTACACACACATTCACTCATTCACCCATACAATCATTCATACATACAATGACTCATCTTTACAACACTATCATATGCACTCAAACACCTATACAGACAATCACACTCTGCCACTCACCCATGGAGTTACTTACACACCTAGTCAGTCCTGTAAAGAATCAATCACACTTCCATTTTCTAATCCATACAGTTAAACATAGAGCACATAACATTTTCAAACATATACTAACACATACTTACTCTCTTATACAATCATTGATACAAGTACACATTGATCTGCACAGAGTCACACACCTCCCAGCCAGCCACACACACACTCAGTCTCCCATACAAATAATTGGGCAACCAATCAATAACCCATATAGTTACTCATATAGCTACTGATCAACACATGCAGCAGCTTACACAACAACAGACATAATGATGCACAAATTAAGACAGTTTAGTCACTAACCCATGCACTCAGTGAGACACATTTAATCACTCACTCATACAGTCAGTCATGCACCTACTAAATCCTTCATCCAGACACTTATTCATCCACTCATTCTTCAATATGTAAGACATATTTAAAGTTTACAGAAACATACAGACACTGGATGTTGTCATCAGTGATGTCATCAGTGATGTCATTTGAGATGTCATCAGTGATGTCATCAGTGATGTCACTGACCATGTCATGAATGATGTAATATGTGACATCATCAGCAGTGGATTACGGGTGCGCGATATATAGTTAGTGCAACTAACTATATATGGAATTTCAATGGTTTTGTGTGAGTAAAATAAGGTTTCTTAAATGCTAACCCCTAACTATATATGGTCTATAACCTATGGTTTTTTCAGTGAATTTTCAAGGTTTTTTAAATGCTAATTCCTAACTATATATGGTCTCTAACCTATGGTTTTTTCAGTGAATATATATATATATATATATATATATATATATATATATATATATATATATATATATATATATATATATATATATATATATATATTCACTGAAAAAAACATAGGTTTCACATCAGTTATAGTTAGCTGGACAATTTACTCATACAAAACCATTGAAATTCCCACGTTATAGTTAGTTTTACTCACTATAACTCGCGCGCCAGCAATGCACTGCTGATGACGTCACATATTACATCACTCATGACATGGTCAGTGACATCACTCATGACATCACTGATTAGCCAATTAGCTTTTGAAATTTAGAACCAATTAAAATGTTTCTTTGGTTTTGAATTTGTGTGTGATGAAGTTTCATTAGTTTTCTACATGAATATACATGAAAATAGAGAGGGGAACACAGCCATTTTGTGATAGTACTCTTTGAGGTACATTTGTGAGGAATTTTTGATGTTCTATTTTTGGTGTGAAATTTACACAGTACTAACTCTTCTACTGCTTTCTAAAAGGTGAGTTGTTAATTTGTAAGTGGAATTTAATAATTGATAAAACTAGTTTTATATTATCTATCTATTTATCTATTACTAAAAACGATAAATTAAAGTGATTTTTTTCCCTGCAATTTACAGCAAGAAATTTGAAAAGAATATGGATCTCAATGAGGACATTGTTGATATTAATTTTGAAATTTCTGCGACTTTTGTTGAGACGAGTTTTATTGAGGTCTTGAATGATCCTGTTGATAACACTATCCATGAAGAAGACCTTTTTTTGAGAGGAGATAGAATGGGGGATTTTATTGATGAGACTTTGGATGCTGAACTAATCGAATGTTTGGACTATATTGAGTTCCAGGACTCATGTATGGAGACTTCTGATGAGGAGATTCCTGATCAGTTAATGTTAGAAGTTCTTCTAAATTATGAAAATTCTGAAGAATAAATTTATATTTAGAAATTATAAATTGTTTGAGACATTTTTTATTATTCTATTTGTAATTTATGAGATAGTAGCGAAATGATTGTGGTATAAAGTGAGACTTATAGTATAGAGTGCAACATTTCTGTGTTACATGGTAAGTTTACTCACAGTTACTTCCCTTCTCCCACTATATTTTCTCCAATGTGCATTTCACATCTCTTCTTCATCTCATGCCTTCTTTCTCTCACAATCTCTCTCTAATGTACACTATCGCCGCCATTTTGTGTACTTTTAGAAGACAGTGAAATGTAATGCTCCAGAGGTGGAGTACAAGATCTGCCATACTGTACTTTCCAGAGGAGACCCCAGAAGGAAGTACAGTTTTGGTAATTCAACTATGATTCGGCACGTCCAGAGGAGGTAACCCCAGAACTATGCCCGGGAGAGTGTCAGGGCTCTGGCAGGAGATGCTCCAAGAGATGGTGCCTCTACTTCAACTGGAGGAACAACTGCATCGGTGAGAGGGCGACCAGAGCAGCTGATTCCAAATATTCAGCCTGTTTTTAATGAGGCCTCCATCAAATGCAAACATTGTGATGCCCTGATGCAAGGAGAGAAAGTGAAAGAAAAAGTGAGAGTAGAAGACTGAGGGCCTTATTTATGAGGCCATGCATCACTTTTACGCCGCCGGTGCGTCACTTTTTGTGACACACCAGTGGTGTAAAAAAAGGGCCTTGTTGAGTCATATTTACAAAGTGAGGCATCTAGGTAGATGCGTCACTTTGTAAACCCCTGCGCCACATTATACCTGCGCCAGGTATAATGTATGCAAAGGGGGCGTATTGACGCAAAGAAGGGTCGTAAAAGTGACGCAGTAAAATCTATGAGATTTCACTGCGCCACTTTTAGGACGTCGTTGTGTCAAAATCTTGTCCCTGCCTCACAGCAGGCGTAAGACTGATGCAGGCCCTTTCACATGGGGCTCACCCCATGTGAAAGGATGCATTGCTGAAAATTATTTTTTTACTATAACTTTTTACACTGTTTTTCCCTGTGGTGCGCTTCAGGGCCTCATTTATGAGGCCATGCGTCACTTTTACGCCGCCGGTGCGTCACTTTTTGTGACGCACCAGTGCTGTACAAATTGCACCTTGTTGAGTCATATTTACAAAGTGACACATCTAGGTAGATGCGTCACTTTGTAAACCCCTGTGCCACATTATACCTGCGCCACGTATAATGTATGCAAAGGGGGCGTATTGACGCAAGGAAAGGTCGTAGAAGTGACGCAGTGAAGTCTATGAGATTTCACTGCGTCACTTTTAGGACACCGTTGAGTCAAAATCTTGCGTCTGCCTCACAGCAGGCGTAAGACTGACGAAGGCCCTTTCACATGGGACTTGCCCCATGTGAAAGGATGCATCGCTGGAAATTATTTGTGGGTAACAGAGAAAGAGTGAGAAAAGGGGAGTGAGTAAATTAGAGGACAGAGGGTTTGAGAGAAGGAGTTAGCGAAGTGGAGTAAGAAGAGTAAGGGAAAGCAAAAGAATGAATGAGCAAAGGATGGGAAGAGAGAGGAAGGGGAGTAAAGGAGAAGGTTTCAAAAAAGGTGAGTGTGGGAGTATGGCTGAGTTATAGGGAGTGAGCGTGACAGAAGAGGAGTGAGAGACTAAAGAGACGGAGAGAATGAGGCTAACAGAGAGAGAATGAGGTAAGGGGAGTGTAGAAGGAAGAGGACAGAGCGAGAAGGACAAGGAATTAGTGAAGTGGAGAAAAGATCTGAAACAGGGTGAGTGTAGGAGTATGGCTGAGTTATAGGGAGCGAACGTGACAGAAGAGGAGTGAAGCTTGATAGAAAATGAGTGAGAGACTAAAGAGACGAAGAGAATGAGGCTAACAGAGAGAGAATGAGCTAAGGGGAGTGTAGAAGTAAGAAGACAGGGAGTAAGACAAGGAATTAGTGAAGTGGAGTAAGGAGTGTAAGGGAAGGGAAAACAGTGAAAGAGCGAAGGATGGGAAGACAGAGGAAGGAAAGTAAAGGAGAAGGTCTGAAAGAAGATGAGTGTGAGAGTATGGCTGACTAATAGGGAGTGAGCGTGATAGAAGATGAGTGAGAGACTAGGAGGACTGAGAGAATGGGGGTAACAAAGAGAGAGTAAGAAAAGAGGAATGAGTAAGTTAGAGGACAGAGGGATTGACAGAAGCAGTTACTGAAGTGCAGTAAGGGGAGTAAGGGAAGGGAAAAGAGTAAAGGAGTGAAGGATGGGAAAAGAGAGGAAGGAAAGTAAAGGAGAAGGTCTGAAAGAAGGTGAGTGTAGGGGTATGGCTGAGTTATAGGGAGTGAGCATTATAGAAAAGGAGTGAGAGACTAAGAGGACAGAGAGAATGATGCTAACAGAGAGAGAATGATGGAAGGGGAGTGTACAAGTAAGAGGACAGAAGGAGTAAGAGAAGGAGTTAGTACAGTGGAATAAGAAAGTAAGGGAACAGAGTGAAGGAGGTAAGGAAGGAAAGATAGAGGAAGCAAACTAAAGAAGAAGGTCTGAAAGAAGGTGAGTGTGGGAGTATGGCTGAGTTATAGGCAGTGAGCGTGACAGAAGAAAATTGAGAGACTAAGGGGATGGAGAGAATGAGGCTAACAGAAAGAGATTGAGGGAAGGGGAGTGTAGAAGTAAGAGGACAGAGAGAGTAAGAGAAGGAGTTAATGAAGTGGATTAAGGAGAGTAAAGGAAGGGAAAAAAATAAAACAAAGAAGTAAGAGAAGAGAGAGGAAAGAAAGTAAAAGAGAAGGACTGAAAGAAGGTGAGTGTAAGAGAAGAGTGTGAAAAAAGAGAGTAAATGTGGGGATTCAGAATAAGTGAGGCAATCGCAATAAGGGAACAGAGGTGTGGGAGTATCAAAGAAGAGTAGTGAGGTTATGGAAAACAGTATAGAGAAAATCAATATTTTACATCAAACTTACCTTATAAGTAATGTAAATTTAATATCATATTTCCATTAAATTTTATATCTGTGAAAGACAAAAAAATTAGAATATTTATAATATATATTTTACAATACAAGCAAATGAGCTTGAGACAAAAGAAGTGAAAGAGTGAGAACATAGAGGTAGTGAAGGAAACACTGGCAGAAAGAAACCGAGTAAGAGATCAAAGAAAGATAAGTAAGGGAGTGTAGGTGAGTTTTAGGGAGTAAGGATGACGGAAGAGGAGTGAGAGACTAACAGGATCGAAAGACTGAAGCTAAGAGACAGGGAGTGAGAGAAAGGGAGTGAGGATGTGAGAGTACAGAGGAAGTGAGAGAAGGAGTGAGTGAAGTGTAATAAGGTGAGTGAGAGAAAGGGAATTATTGAGGAAACAAAGAAAGAAAACAAGGGGAAGGGGAGTGAAGTAGAGTGACTGACAGCTCAAAAGTAGTGAATGGGAGAGAAGGAAAAGGCAGTGAAGGAGTGGTTAATGAGAATAAGTGAGGAAAGTGGAATATGGGAAGAGAGGTGAGGGAGGGTGAATGAAGGCCAGTGAGGGTGAGTTAAGAGGAGTGATAGAGGGTGGAAATAGGTCAGTGAGCATAAGAGAATGGGAAAATAATATATATTTAATAATAATTGATATTACAAAATTATTTCAACATCATGTCAAATGGTTTATTTTTGCTGTTCTCAGAATATATTGAATTTCACTTAAAACAGTGACTTCAATAGTACTCATCATATCACAGCGGGCCAAAAAAAAACACAATCAAAATGATTGTGTTTAAAAAACCCATTGAATAATTTCTTAAATAATGTAACATTTTAAAAACCATATCTAAACTCACTTTTGATCCATACACTTTTCCACAAGGCCAAATAGTATATGGAAAGTCCTTTTCTATGTAACTTAGTCCAGAGTATTCTTAATGTCTCATTTACCCGACTTTCTGAAAGAAAAGCTCCAACACATTTTACTTTATGAAACAAGCGTTTTACTTCGACCTCTAGCTTACTTTTTATAAATAATTTGTATAATTCTCACAGCACACACTATATGATAAACATATACTACCTCTATGAGAACTACATGATTTTTATTATCCTCATCACTCTCATTCAGAAAGTAATTTTGAAGAGCAAACTAAGTTATATTAACTGCTGCAATCTTCATAGGCCAATTACCTTCCCTAAAACTTCGGTTGTAAGAATACTAGGTAAGAATTTAGTAAGTCAGAAGGCAAACGTTGTTTGAAAGTCAATTGAGTATCATTACAGAGCTTCCACGCTTTTTGACATTTTAAATAACATGTGTAATGTCCTGATGTTGTTGAAGGACCATCATGGTAAATAATTGCTGCAGTTGTAAAGGTTCTTCCTGAAACTGATAATTGAGAAGCCACAAATTTTTTTATTAATGTTGTCAATTTAGTTCCATCAGGTCTACATCGTTGTAACATTAAAATAACATACTGTCCATATCTTATTAAAAATAAAGCTGATAGCATTTCAGATTTACATTGACTACAGACCACGTTTTGATTTGCTGCTCTAACTAGATTATTAAAAGACACTGATTTGCAGTCTGGTAAAGTCAAATATATAAATCTTTCAGTGTCTACTGTAGTACTACTTGAAAAGGAGCAATTGTCACAGTCATGTTGCCATTTATAAGAAAGGCCAAAAAGATTTTCTACATCTACACCTTCATCTTGCAAAACAACAAGCATATACATTAGAAATTCCTGACAATCTTGCTGAATATTTTGTGTAAATTGATTTAGACCAGAACATATGTCTAAAACCTTTCGAATTTCAGACACACTTTGTATTTTTGTTCTATCACTGCTACATTTCTCTAATACAGAATTTAGTAAACAACAAAGTGTTTGATCATGATTTTCAGCAATCTGTTCTTTTACAGTTTGGAGAAAAAAACAACATTAACCACTACATTAGCATAGCAGTTGACACCAGAACTATTTTCAAACTGAAATCCAACAACATCTTTAACTGAATCCATTTAGTTTCTGCTTACAATTACTGTTTCATCTACTTTCTTTCTTTTTGCTACAACTTCACTACAATTTTTCTCATTTCTTCTTTTTCGGCCAACCACACGCTTTTCAAACAGAGGATATTGAGGTAAAGTTGGAGCATACTCTCTTCTTAACCTATTATATTCTTTTACACAATTTAGATCTGCATTAATCTTTGTCTCATCGAAATCAATCAAGTACAATCCAGATAAAGTTCTGACTCGAGATAAAGCAACATATGCCATGCCCTCCTTGAACACAGAATTTCCAATATTCACCAAAGCACTATCAACACTTAAACCTTGAGATTTATGAATAGTTACTGCATATGCCAAAGAAACAGGAAACTGTTTTCTGCGGACATATAAATCTTTCACTAGCAAAAAACGAGCAGAACAACGACTGATTTGTTGTACTTCTTCAATACCATCAAATTTAATTTTTATAATTTCAATTCCATTCCTATTTCGGTAATTCACAAAATCCACAACATGACCCATAGCTCCATTTACTAAACCTCTTTCCACATGTAAATTATGTCGTAAAATTATACGACAATTTAAAGATGCATACATAGTCTTTTCCATACCAGCAGTTTTAGATATTGTCTTCTCTAAAGAATCCAATTTTGTTTTCAACTTTTCTGACAAAATAATAGTTGCTCCTTCATGTTCTATTTTATCAATAGCTTCCAGTTTCACAATCTCTTGATTTTCCAACTTTAACATTTTGGTGTTGAAGATTGAACATTCTTGCAGAGTTGGCATCAAGCATATGACAGATTTGTTTTCAGGAATTTTCTTAAAAATATTCTCTGGGAGAATATTTTCCTTTGGAAACAAATTTGAAATTAATCGTCCATTTAAAGCTTCTTTGCCATGCTCAGTTAGTTTTCCAATTCTTACATCTTGTAGAATATTTTTATAATCTTCATCCTTTGCCTGTCGCATATTTTGAAGTAGTTCTGCATATTTGAAATTTAACCATATGTTAACATTTCCAATGCTTCCTAAGCACTTCCTGGTATCTTCATGTGTAAGCATTTTAAACACTGGCTGTCCTTTCACTGGAGTTAGTTGCAGTAGATATCCAAAAACAATGATGTGTTTGCCTCCAAATAATACATCATAGTCTGTTTTAAGAATTTCTTGCATTCTTAAATGCACAAAAGCAAGCATTACATTTGATACCATGCTTACATCATCAATGATAAGAAGTTTCATTTTCATTAGGACTCTTGAAACTTCACAACAAGCTTCTCCAGATAGCTTGTGGGATTGTAATTTGTTATCATGCTCCACTGGCAGCATCAATAAGCGATGTAAAGTAATCCCTTTAATGTTGTGTGCTGCCAACCCAGTTGGAGCAGTAACAACACAAGAGAGCCATGACTCCGTTGTTTTCTGCAAATATGTTGTAATCGCTTTAATCAGGAAACTTTTCCCAGTTCCTGCTTCTCCACTCACATACTGTCGGATAGGTACAAATGATGTACATGAGCACTCTTTTTCTCATGAGATAAACCATGCTCAATTTGTTCTGTGACTTGGTCATATATTTGTCTCTGCTCAACGTTTAGTTCTTTTTCCAAATCTTCTAAGTCAACTCCATCATCCTGAGCTTGTTCCATGGCTCTTTCAACTTCATCCATGGCAGTAGCAGCTTCATTTTGTATAATTGGTCCTCCTAGTGGATCCTGACTCAATGAAGCAGAACTCCGACTGTCTTGAGAACTGGCTCTAGAAATCTCTGCTGCAATTGTAGCTTCTTGCTGTATTTCCTCGTTCAACATTTGCAGATAATTTGAAAAAACAGGACATTCTATTGTATCCTTGGTTGCATTGAACGAATCTTCATAAGTAAGAAAATCTCCAAGTAGTTCCTCTTCTCTACGCCAAGGTTTAAAGAGTTGTAAAAGAGCTAAGTAATAAAATTCCCTTTTGTCTGGAGAATCACAACTCAATTTTCGATGATTAATCAAATGGCCTTTTCTTTGTTTTACTAGACAGCATTCACATCCAATTACAGCATATACACCTTTATTGATGTCTTCTGTGACGTTCTTTTTAAAAATGTAGGTTTGCAGAACTTCATAGAGACAAGCGTTCTCAAGGTGAATACTTCTATTTGGATAGTATGTATCCAACATGTTTGTCTTCAAAATATCTGTACTGTGTGGTTCTTTCTCCGCCAAATACTCAATTTCTTGTACAGATTTCAAAACTCGATTTCGTGTTGCAGCAAGACCTAGACCCACCCAAATGATGGTTCTAGATTTGGCATATAGACTTGCTGATTACACTCGATCAGAATATTCATATGCTCCAATTTCTCGATGCGACAACATCTTTAGACTGTAACTGTATAATTTCTTGCTTAGACTCTTTTCATGTGAAATTTCCTCCCACATTTCCTTCAGTTCCGTTTTTTCTGATTTTGTGATGTAAGACGTCACATATCAAGCCACAGCAATAGAGTTGTCAGCCACATATTGAATATCCATGTTAGCATTCCACATGGACAAAATGACTGGGTTGTAGTCATTTATGAATTTGGATTCCTCATTTCTTCTTAGATTGTATGTATTTTTGGGTGATTTCCTTGTCACAGTATGTCGCAGAGAAGACATAAAATTGTTGACTCTTCCTTTCAATGTTACTGGACGTGGAAATGCAAAACGACATTTCGTGTAGAATTTGTCCTTGGATATGTATTTTCGACGACAGTATTTCCCACAACGATGGCTTTGAAAGCGTAAAACTTGGTGTCTTAAATTGTTTTTTTCTGTCCTTTTTGGAACAGCACATGTAGAATACTGCTCAATGAAATTCATCACTTTCTCATGTGAATCTGTTCCAAATTTAGGTGCATCTTTAATCCATAGCAGCATATGTATATGAGGAGCACCTCTTCCTTGATACTCCTTTCTCCAAAAGAAATCCAACACCTCTCCAAGCGGAGGATTTTTTTTGTTTGTAATAAAAGACATCATAGCTTCAAACCTATGATTGAAATACCTGCATACATTAAATGTAAATGTAAATGTAAATGTAGTATACTTGTAAAGCGCACAGCTGCCCCAGCAACGGGGCGTCCCGGCGCTGTATAACTCTGGGGAACCCGTCCTGGCTTTCCCTGTGGGATGGTCCCTTGCTGGGAGTCCCCAAGGTGGAGCCAGGCATCCCCGGAATTGGTGGGGCCATTGGGGAGATTAGGCAAGCTAATGCCCAGAGTTGCCGAGTGGAACCCCTGATTAGAGTAAGCACCAAAGTGAGAATTATCAAGTCCGCTGACCAAGGTCCACGACCCTGCCGCGTCGGGAATTGAACCCTGGTCCCAGGCTGACTTCTGCTCTCGGGCCTGCCGCCTCTAACCAGTGAGCCACAGGTGTCTTGTATTCAATATTTTCACTGTTTTTATTTGCCTCTCGTAGAAATTCAAGTAAGTCTTCCCAAGCATACTCAGCACAGCTAGGAGTGAGGAACCATGTAGGAGTTCCTAAGTTTCTTAGCATACATTTCAATTCCCCATGACGACGGTACCAATACTCGTTAGTACCACGCTGACATGCCATGAGATTAATTAGCTGAGATTCCAAAATACTGTCTTGCAGTTTGACTTTATCCATAAAGTCCACCGCCGAAACATTTTGTAGATGTGGTCCACTTTTCAGTATATGGTTTACTGCATAAGAAAGTCCAGACAAGTCAATCTCAAACAGTAGATGGAACAAATATAGAATGCATTGACGAAACCTTGGATCTCCTGCATATAATCTTGAAGTCCGGTATTCAGATGCAGGAATTTGAACAGGTCGATCATCATATCGTCCACCTTCACCTGTTGGAAATAACTGTGGAAAACAACGAGCTTCCAAACTTTCTTCCCATACACTAATGGGAGTTCCTTCGGCTTTTTTCATCTGAAACAAGTCAATAGCATTCCCCATTACTTCTTTGGAATGCAATGGATGAACACTATAATGTTCATAAATTTCTTCACTTCTAGAGACATCAACTTTTTCTATTTGCCCAGCAGAGACATCAGTGTCCTCTTCTACAGTTGTTTCTTCTTCTCCCACATACACATTTCTATAGTACCGATTATTTTTTACCAAATACAACGTTGCCTTCTTGACTTTCCTAACATCCACTAACTCTTGCCAGATTTTCTTACTTTTTGTCGGAACACCATTAACTAGAATAACCAGAGGTTCCTCTTTTACTTTTTCAACACCAATTGTATCAATATTTTTCTTAAAATCTAGAGGCAAATAAACAACTCTTCCCTTTAATCCTCTCTGTAAATCTGAAGGAGGCAAATTCCCTGTCTTAGGCTCCAAACGAACAATAGCCTGAAAAGGATGCACACATTGAATCAGAATAGACTCATAGGTATTTAAATCCATCAATTCAGAAGGAATGTCTACCAACTCCTTACTATTATGAACAGCTCTAGCAGGCATTTTATTTTCATTTAATTTATTATAGCAATATGTACAAATACTTTGATCAGAGCCCAAATCAAAACAATTTTCAACCAACAAATAAGTTGCAAAATCCCTCCCTCAATATTATTTATCTTTTCGCTTTTTACATATAAATCAACTAATCTAGTCTGATGCTTATAATGAGTTCGTCGACAACAAACACAAGAAAAATTAGGCCTTTCACTTGAATTGACTTTAAACTTTATAATTTCATTTTCAAAATTTTTTGTACTTAAAATCTCTTATTCTCTTCTACATTACCTTCTATTACTGTATCAATTTCTGCACTGACCTCTTTTTCACCGAAGTAACAAAACTCAATTTCATTACAAATGTTTTTGACATCTAATTCAGTTCCATGCAAAAGAGCACTGTTTAACTGTTTTAGTTTAAGTGCTGGACTTTTTGCATAGTACAACCTTCTCACTAATTTCCTCACTTTATTATGATGCACTGCTAACATCCTAAAATGGTGAAAAACACTCTGACATACTTTTCTTGAAAGACAAGCCAATGAATGCCCTTGCAAACCTGTTTTTCTCTCACTCTACAAGGATCTAACTCTTGTAAAATATTCATTTTTTGTTTCACACTTTTCTTAGTATATGTCCGTAGAAAATTGCGAAACCAATCAATTGATTCCTGTCGGACACTACAAATACTACTACAATTCCATGTATACACTGGAGCCTTAGGACATCTCCCTAAAACTTCATCAGGTTACACCTCTTCTGTATTTTTAGGCACAATCTCTTCTTTTTCAACCGGACAACCGTCCTTCACCTCATATGCTCGACCACTGGTGTCAACTGCATGCACCAAATCATTATCTTGAAAGTAACTTTCTTCAATAAAAAATGGCTCAGAACTTGAACTATGCTTCCATTCTCCAGAAAAAACTTCACAGAAATTAGTTTGATTAATTACTATCCTCCACTTACATTTTGTTTTGAACACATTGATTACCTTATCAAGTGTACGAATTCTATTCATTACTAAACTAAACAATTTATTTTTCACTTTAAATGCTTCATCCACAATCTTAACTATGTTTTTCTTTTTTCTTGTAAAAAGCGATCTTTTTTATACCTTTTTACATTTTTTAATACAATTCTGTTGTAAAACATTCGTCTACGTATTTCAGAAAATTCCTTGATTTTTCTTTCGGTATGCAAAGTAACATCTCCTTGTACTGTTCTAACATTTTTAGAAGACCATCCTGTTTTCGTTGAACTTACAGGTTTTTCATTGTTTTTTCAAAAATTCTTGACATTTCTATAAGTTCCTGAGAAAACTTTTAGATTGCTTACCAGGAGCATTTTTCTTTTTCTCTGAAGATTTTATTTTGGTTGGTTGTTGATTTTCTTTTTCCTTAGTCCTTAATTTTCTTTTATACATTTTCTCTCTTCTTGCCTTAGGAGGCATCTTTTAGTTTGTTTGTATAGATGATTATAATCTGTAGTAAAGAAAAAATAACATAATATAGACCACTACAAACATATTACACATCAATTGCAGTAAGTAAACAATATAAACACTAGTATAAAACAAAAGGCTCATTTACATTACATGTGCTTTGCTTTCTGTCAAAAACGATTAACTAATTAATGTTATGTCTTGTTTATATATAGGTTGGCCTGTTGATACTTTGAAATAATATCAGCAGAGACACACATACTGCTTGCAGACAAAGAGATGGTAGATTACATGTAATATGGTGCACATGTGCCTAAGATCACACCAAATCTATTGTATTTTCAATGCTTGTTTACTTTAGTTCCATCAAGAAGGCATTCAGATGTGTCACACATTTGCCATAAATTCTGAATGTTAGCACTCTAGTTGCTCATTATATCAAGCTTCACTCACAGTGTGATCTTAGGCAGATTAATAGGATTTTAGATATAATGTACCATGTCTGTCCCTGCCGACAGTATATGTGACACTGCCTAACATCACAGTAATGGGTGAATCAAGCTTCACTCACAGTGTGATCTTAGGCACATGATCAGAATGTTAGATATAATGTGCCATGTCTGTCTCTGCCAACAGTATGTGTGACTCTGCCTAAGATTACAATGATGGGTGAATCAAGCACCACTTACAGTGTGATCTTAGGTAATATATATATATATATATATATATATATATATATATATATATATATATATATATAAACACAGACTGTTGGCTGAACCTTTGCCTCTGTGTCGGCGGGCTCACGGCAGGGGTAGCCACCCCCAAAAATCAACACACTCCACCAGCGTCGTCTTTCTCGTACTTTCAGAAAGAAATAACACAGGAGCCGTGGCCTCAATAAACGGTGCAGATTTAATGCGGATACAACGTCCTACGCGTTTCGGAGTAAGCCTACTCCTTCATCACGGGCAAACTTTGTGCATAATAGTGTTTGTTATAAAGTAAAAAAAAAAAAAAAAAAAAAAAAAAAAAATATGTCACGTGATAAGAAACATAAACAAAATACTTTGCCATTTACATACTTTTCGCCGGAGCTCAATGACATTTGAATAATAAAGTGATCATGTGCACCACTAACACATATTATATCGCTTTAAAATCCCTTTTTCTAAATGTTATATTTTTTTCATGTTATGTTTTGAAATATAATATGTGTTAGTGGTGCACATGATCACTTTATTATTCAAATGTCATTGAGCTCAGTACTGTTAGTAATATGCTATTTCCTGATGTATAGGAGATGGGCGGTACGTAATAGCGCAGGTCACGAATACTTACTTATTTATAGTTACAGTCGGGGTCAAACAAGAGCTGTGATTTATTGTTTTCACTACAACAACCAGAGGTATAATGTCACTTTTAAGGTTAACACCGGCGAAAAGTATGTAAATGGCAAAGTATTTTGTTTATGTTTCTTATCACGTGACATATTTTTTTTACTTTATAACAAACACTATTATGCACAAAGTTTGCCCGTGATGAAGGAGTAGGCTTACTCCGAAACGCGTAGGACGTTGTATCCGCATTAAATCTGCACCGTTTATTGAGGCCACGGCTCCTGTGTTATTTCTTTCTGAAAGTACGAGAAAGACGACGCTGGTGGAGTGTGTTGATATATATATATATATATATATATATATATATATATATATATATATTACCTACTGGCGGTCGCCAGTAGGTAGTTATAGTTAGGATTGGCTACGATAGGAAATCCGCAACATTCTATTGAGAATAACTCTAGCACCGGTTGAGGAATCTGCGTGTAATTTTCCAAAATTTTGGCCAGCTCCGCTCCGCTCGTTCCCTTAAAGTTTCGGGGGGATTCGTGGAGTGGGGGCTGAGAAAAAAAGGGGGGTCCCAAAACGTGTTTTCCCCATGTTAATTTCCATAGGACGGTCTGACAAGTCTACAGCCCGAACTGCTGAACGGAATTACGCCAAACTTGGCAAAATTGTAGGGACTGGTACGCAGATGTGCCTTTGCTATATTTGGTGAAAATTGCTCCAGTGGTTTTTTAGAAAATTAACTTCAAAAACACATATATATCTATAGGCGCTCTCCGAGCGCTCACAGGTGCGCGTACCGGGGAGTGCACCCGGCGCACTACTGGAGTGCGCGAGCGGAAAGCTGATTGGCTGTCGGGTGTCTGTCAACATTCTAAACAATCCGGAGAGTCCGCCATCTTGTGTCTCGGTAGAATCGAGACACAAGAGGTGAAAAAGAAAGGGGGAAATAATTAAAAGGGGGCAGAGTAGACACCCCCTGACCCCCTAGGTTTTCAGGAAAAAACTGTGTAAAAAATTATAGTAAAAACGTCACTCCTCTTCTATCACACTCACTCACTCACTCCCTATAACACAGCCACACTCCCTCACTTATGTTTCTTTCCTCTCTCACTCAGGGCCTCATTTATGAGAAATGACGCATTGCTGCGTGAGAGCAACGATGCATCACTTCTCAGTGCGCTCTCCTTGCGACATTCCTGATGCCTCATATTTAATATATGACGCATTATGTCGCAAGGAGTTACAGATACCTCAGTATTTCTGACGTATCTGTAAGCGCAAAAGTGATGCATTGCTGGAGTGTGTCACAAAAGTGACGCAACTCCAGCAATGCATCCTTTCACATAGGGCCAGCCCCATGTGAAAGGGCCTGCGTCAGTCTTACGCCTGCTGTGAGGCAGGCGCAAGATTTTGACGCAACTGCGTCACTTCTACGACCCTTCCTTGCGTCAATACGCCCCCTTTGCATACATTACACCTGGCGCAGGTATAATGTGGCGCAGGGGTTTACAAAGGGACGCATCTACCTAGATGCATCACTTTGTAAATATGACTCAACAAGGTGCATTTTTTACAGCACTGGTGCGTCACAAAAAGTGACGCACCGGCGGCGTAAAAGTGACACATGGCCTCATTAATGAGGCCTTCAGTCTTCTACTCTCACTTTTTCTTTCACTTTCTCTGTCTCTTCACTGCCTTACTCACCTTGTCTCACACTCACTTGTCTTTATCCAGTCTGTATCTCCACTCTTTCCAAAACATCACTGCTCTTTTCTTACCCTTCCACACCCCCGTTCCTTTACTACATTTTCTTCACTTATCCTCATTCCCCATGTTTACTCTCCTTCTCCTCACTCTCCTTCCCCACACTCACCTTCTTTCAGTCCCCCACTTCACTTCCCTTCCCCTCTCGTCCCTTTCTTTGCTTTCTCACTCATTTTCCTCTCCTCTCTCACTACACTCCACTTCAGTTACTCTTTTTCATTTTTTTAAGAATACAGCTCTTTTTTGAGATTTGGAGGTAGTTCTAAAAAGAACTTTTTTTTCCTTCTTTTTTCCTTTTTTTTGAACAAAAACAAAAACAAAAACAGGGAATGGCAAACTGCTCAACAGGAGCAAAAAAAAAAAAAATAGGGCTGGGGACGGCAGCGGTGGTTCTCTATTGCTCGAACCATGTTCATAACACTTTGTTCCCCATAACAAAGTAGTTGATCACAATGTTTGCACTTGATTGTGGCTTCATTAAAAGCAGGCTGAATATTTGGGATCAGCTGTTCTGGTCGCCCCCTCACCGATACAGTTGCTCCTCCAGTTGAAGTAGAAGCACCATCTCTTGGTGCTTCTCCTGCCAGAGCCCTGACACTCTCCCGGGCATAGTTCTGGGGGTGCCTCCTCTCGACGTGACGAATCATAGTTGAATTACCAAAACTGTACTTCTTTGTGGTGTCTCCTCGAGAAAGTACAGTTTGGCAGAAGTTGCATTCAACTTTTGGTGCATTTACTTTTTTATGTCCATCAGGGATAGACATTTTTTTCCAGATAAAATGTTCTTTCACCTTCGGCTGAGGAAGCTTTTTATCAAGGAAACCATCTGACTCCTCACTGCTGCTGGATGCTCTGGCTGCCATTCTATCCACAAATTCTTAGCACAGAAAAAAAGAAGTCTTGCTCTCACCAAAGGGAAAGAAGAAGTGAAGGAAAAGGGTGGGTTTTCATTACTTGTAAAAAAAACTGTTAACAACCAATGAAAAGAGTTATTTTAAGGTCACATGACTTGAGACGCTTATGCTGCGCGCACCGGAGCGCTTCCAGGGGCGCTTACGCGGAGCGAACGTAGGCGCTTCCGGGGGCGCTTACGCGGCGCGCCTGAGTGACATTTTTGTAGCTTTACGGAAATGCAAAATCATTTTCATTTGGAAAATTAAAAATACTACTTTTATAAGCATGGTACTGAATGTCTTGCATTATTATTCAGTTCTCATACATATGTTTTTTTACGAACGCAGATATAGCGCTCTCGCTGCGCTCTCGGGAGAGCTTACCGGTGCAAGCACCCTGAGCGCTCCAAGTCAAAATGATACGGGTAAGCTTACCGGTGCGCGCACCCTGAGCGCACCAGGAGAAATTGATAAAAAAAATACAGTGAACACATAATTTAAAAAAAATATATATATTATAATTAATAGTTATAAAAACAGCTAATAAAAAAAGGTAGGTAACAAAATCGATATACAAAGGAATTAACTTTTTAAAAACTATGAAATTCACTGAAAAAAACATAGGTTTCGCAAACGTTACAGTTAGGAATTAGCATTTAAAAAACCTTAGAAATTCACTGAAAAAAACATAGGTTTCACAATCGTTATAGTAAGGAATTAGCATTTAAAAAACCTTTGAAATTCACTAAAAAAACATAGGTTTCACAATCTTTATAGTTAGGAATTAGCATTTAAAAAACCTTTGAAATTCACTGAAAAAACCATAGGTTTCACACCAGTTATAGTTAGATGAACATTTTACTCATACAAAACCATTGAAATTTCTACGTTATAGTTAGTTGGACTCACTATCTCGCGCGCCCGCAATCCACTGCTGATGATGTCACATATCACATCATTCATGACATGGTCAGTGACATCACTGATGACATCACTGATGACATCTCAAATGACATCACTGATGACATCACTGATGACATCATCCATATGATAATACGATTCACCTCCTCACACTCTAATCTAACCTTTGACCCATCCAGTGTTCAATACAGACTACCATTCCTGAAAGCATTGACACAGCAATACCACTTACTACATACACACTCACTGATTCATAAGTCTACACACACATCCACTCATTCACCCATACAATCACTCATACATACAGTCACTCATCAATACAACGCTATCATATGCACTCATACACCTAAACAGACATTCACACAGTGCCACTCATCCATGGAGTTACTCTCTAATCTACTCAGTAATGAAAAGAATCAATCACACTCCCATTTCCTCATCTATACAGTTATACACACATAACTTTACTTATTTAAACATATACTAACACATACTTACTCTCTTTTACAATCCCTGATACAAGTACACATTGATCCATACAGTCACTTACGCAATCACAGGCTCTCATGTATAGTCATTGATATATGCCAACTGTCACATGCACTGTTTTTTACATATGTACTTACTTGGACATGTAGCACTGAGAAATCCATTCACTCACCAACACACCCATGCACACAGTCAACCGCACATACAGCTGTTTCCACATGTACTCTTGAACCCAAACACCAAGTGAATCAACTGCTCACACATCTATGCACAGAGTCACACACCTCCCAGCCACCCCCACACACACTCACCCTCACATACAAATACTTGGGCAACCAATCAATAACCCATATAGCTAGTCATATAGCTACTAATCAACACATGCAGCAGCTTACACAACAACAGACATAATGATGCACACATTCAGACAGTTTAGTCACTAACCTATGCATTCAGTAAGACACATTTAATCATTCACTCATACAGTCAGTTACGCACCTACTAAATCCTTCATGCAGACACTCATGCATACACTCATTCTTCAATATGTAAAACATATTTTAACTTTACAGGAACACACATTCACTGGATGGTGTCATCAGTGATGTCATTTGAGATGTCATCAGTGATGTAATAAGTGATGTCACTGACCATGTCATGAATGATGTAATATGTGACATCATCAGCAGTGGATTGCGGGCGCGCGAGTTATAGTGAATCCAACTAACTATAACGTGGGAATTTCAATGGTTTTGTATGAGTAAAAGGTTCTTCTAACTATAACTGGTGTGAAACCTATGGTTTTTTCAGTGAATTTCAAAGGTTTTTTAAATGCTCATTCCTAACTATAACGATTGTGAAACCTATGTTTTTTACCTACTGGCGGTCGCCAGTAGGTGGTTATAGTTAGGACCTAGTTTCCATAGGAAATCCGCAACATTCTATTGGGAATAACTTTGGCGCAGGTGGACGAATCTTTGCGAATTTCTCAAAGAAGATGGCCCGCTCCGCACCGCTCCTTCCCTGAAAGTATTGGGGGGATTCGTCAAGTGGGGGCTGAGAAAAATGGAGGGACCTAAAACGTGTTTTCCCCATGTTATTTTCCATAGGACGATTAGACACAGCTACAGCCTGAACGGCTGAACGGAATTAAAAGAAATTTGGCAAAATGGAAGAGTATGGTTCGCAGATAACTCTTTTGCTTAAATGGTGTAAATCCCACCAGTAGGTATTGAGAAAATCGAAAGGAAAAAAATATATATATCTATAAGCACGCACATTTGCGCGCACCATTGCGCGCGAGCGGAATTCTGATTTGCTGTTAGATGTCTGTCAATATTCGATTCGGTGGAAACCAGGATGTTTTGGCCGCCATTTTGTCAGTGCGAGGCAGAAGAGAGGCAAAAAATAAAAGTAAAGACCATGAAAAGGGGGCAGGGTAGAGACTTCCTGACACCCTAGGCCTTCTCAGGGGTTCCCTGAAGGTCAACATTTTTTTATTTTTATATATTTTAAAAAATCGCGAGGTGTGCGCACGTTGCACGCACCCTCGAGGTTAAAAATCGCGAGGTGTGCGCACGTTGCGCGCACGTCAGAAATAAAAAAAAATACAGTTAAATAACAAATTTGAGTGTTAAGATGTTGGTTGGCTCTAAAGAAGAGCTGTTGTGTTCATTGAGTGTTTTTTGTACCTACAAGTAAGTACTGATGCAGAGTCTAAAATTCAAGAGTAAGACTCTGTTTCCCTCATCTGTGAAATGTACACCGTCTCTTCTATAAATGCCTTGCATGTTGTAACGCAAGTTGCTGTGGTATATAGAACCCATACCATAGTCTCTGAGGAAAGCAGAAACAGACGTATTCACTTGTTTCCTTGCTTTCTCAATCTGTGGACAATATTGGTTGGACCAGTTCCATTTTTGCCTTTGGCATATATTAGAATATACAAAGGCAGTTTGTGGAAAAAGTGACATCAATTGCCCAAAGGTGTCCTTTAAAAGTATTGCCAGACCTACCCCAGTCAAAGTGCCTAGGTCATTGCCACCACAGTGCACAATTATGAGGTCAGGGTGTGGGAGATGCAAAAAGGATTTTACCAATGGCATCAATTGGTGACATCTCAATCCTCTCTGGCCAATCCACATACTATCCACAATTGGTAAGTCAAGGTCGAGAAAGCATCTATTTGCTGCATACCTTTCACTCCAGAAAATATAGCTGTGTCCTACAATCCACACTCTAATCACCTTGAAAGGAGATCTGGTTGTACACAGATGGGCTCTGGAAATGAAATGGCAGTTTGAAAAGTAGGAGTTTAGAAAAAAATGTGGATGAGATTCAGTGCACTTGAACAAGAATAAATGATTGGTGGTTTCTGAAAATTCAACATTGAAAACTAGGATGCCTGCTACTGTTGAGAAAAGCTAATGGTTGAGAAAAGGTGATTGAAAGGAACATTGCACAGGATTCGCTGCTGTACTGAAAAGTCAAACACCTTTGCCGGTTTGCTTTGCAGATGAACTTTTCACCTGTGTGTTCAGTTAGGTGTTCTATGGAGTGTTACCATGGTAACAGGCAGAGAGAGCAGTGGGGGAAGGTTGAATATTATGTGAGATTGAAAGTGTTTCAGTGTAGAACCAATTAAAATGTTATTTTGGTTTTGAATTTGCGTGGGAAGATATTTGATTGGTTAGCTACAAGAATATGAGTGTAAAATGAGAGGGAAGCTATGTCATTCTATGATTCCAGTGACTGGTGCACAATTGAGAGATTCTGCTTAAGAAAATCTGGTCTGTGATTGACACTATTCTGAATCTACAAAAGCATTTTTAAAGGTGAGTTGTTAATTTGTAAGGGGATCTATGTTGTGCAGTTTAAGTTAAATTGAAAAATGTATTCTAATGTGGAAGCAGGAGTTTATTTTTATAGAGTCTGATTTTGAATTTGTCCGTTTTGGGAAAAACATTGTGAAAGAAGCATTTGGTATGTTGATGTGTTTGAGGAGATATTTTTTTGCAGTACAGTGCTGTTATTAAAAATGTAGAGTTTGTACATGAAGTGGTCTAACCACTTATACACTTGTATATCAGGGTTAGAACTGTCAGATAGTCTCCTTTCAGTCTTGTAAACATTCTGGGTGTGCTTCACAAATGCCATAGAAAATCTTTCAGTAGCAGATAGTAATCATTGTACTGAATTGCAAGGGATACTGTCATGTGAATTCTTATTTCTACATTCTCAGTCCCACCTTGAACCCCTATACTGCCTGAACACCACTGCACTGTCCTAAAATCTGATACAGTACTCCCAGCAAGACTTTCTTTCACTGTAGTAATCATTTTATGGTATTGCAAGGCATACTGTCTTATGTCTAAGATCACAGTGTGAGTCCGAATTCATTTCAGAAAAATGTGGCAGAATAATTTGCTTAATTGATTTGTTTTTAAATTATAGCAATACATGTCATGGAGTGAGTCAGGCCTTTCAGACAGTTAGTGCTATAAAGTCCAAAGCAGCATGTGTGCCAGGCCTCTGAATTCCCAAATAGTCTCCATGCTCTGTAATAAAGATCCTGGGTGTGCTGTAGAAATTGCATACCAACTCTCTATGTAGCATGTAGAAATCTTTTCAGTGAATTCTCATTTCTACATTCTCAGTCCCACCTTGAGCCCCTACACTGCCTGAACACCACTGCACTGTACTAAAATCTGAAACAGCACTCCCAGCAAGACTCTCTTTTACTGTAGTAATCATTTTACGGAATTGCAAGGCATACTGTCATGTGTCTAAGATCACAGTGTGAGTCAGTCTTCATTTCACAAAAATGTGGCAGAATAATTTGCTTTGCTGATGTGTTTAAAAATATGGGAATACATGTACTCGTGAAGTGAGTCAGGCTTTAGGACATGTAGTGCTACAAAGTCCTATGCAGCATGTGTGTCAGGCCTCTTAACTCCCAAATAGTCTCCATGTTGTGTAATAGAGATCCTGTGTGTGCTGTAGAAATGCCAAAGCAACTCTCTCTGTAGCATGTAGTAAGCATTTCAGTGTATTTTCATTTCTATATTCTCAGTCCCACCTTGACCCCTTATACTGCCTGAACAGCACTGCACTGTCCTAAACCCTAATACACCATCCCTATCAAAAGCTGCTAAACTCTTTCAACGCTACTGCACTGCTCTAAACTCTGTACCAGCACTCCCAGAAAGACCCTCTTTGAATGTAGTAATCATTTTACTGAATTGCAAGGGATACTATCATGTGTCTAAGATCACAGTGTGAGTCAGAATTCATTTCAGAAAAATGTGGCCGAATAATTTACTTAGTTGATGTGTTTAAAAATATGGCAATACATGTACTCATGGAATGAGTCAGGCCTTAGGACATTTAGTGCTACAAAGTCCAAAGCAGCATGTATGCCAGGCCTCTGAATAACCAAATAGTCTCCATGCTGTGTAATAAAGATACTGGGTGTGCTGTTGAAATTGCATAGCAACTGTCTCTGTAGCATGTTGTAATCATTTCAGCGAATTCTCATTTCTATATTCTCAGTCTCACCTGACCCTCTACACTGCCTGAACATCACTGCATGCTCTTAAACCCTGAAACAGCACTCCCAGCAAGACTCTCTGTCACTGTAGTAATCATTTTACTGAATTGCAAGGCATACTGTCATGTGTCTAAGATCACAAATAGTCTAATTTTTTACCACAGTGCATTCAAACAGACATTCTCTTGAATACCTCTGTACAATAGAAAATCAACAATCACAGAGACTTTGCTAAAAGTCAAACAATATACACCTGGAAATAAAAGCTATGCAGTAAGACTCAGTTTATACCACAATAACTTGGCTACTAGCTCAAAGATTACAATTGTACAAGAAGACTCTCTCAAATCATTTTTAATTTTTAATCATTAATTTATTCTTGTGACATTTCATATTGTAATGGAAGATCTAGCATGATGTTATCAGCACTTTCATTAACATCTTCATCAACTTCAGGACTTGACACATTAAACTCAATATCATCCAAAGCTTCAATTAATTCATTATCTAAACTTTCATCCAAAAAATCACAGGTTATATCTCCTGCACCAATGGGTTGTTCTTCATTGCTGCTGTCCACAAAAGGTACATTTAAGTCCTCTATCAGAGTGTTAGAAATTTCAAAAGTGACTTCAATGTTCTTCTGATTTTGATCCATAATACATTTTATTATGTTGCTGTACCTAGAAGAAAAATATAAAC
The DNA here is from genome assembly GCF_964261635.1 of Lissotriton helveticus. NCBI lineage: Eukaryota > Metazoa > Chordata > Amphibia > Caudata > Salamandridae > Lissotriton > Lissotriton helveticus. Next base: position 1,292,348,850 of record NC_136059.1, on the reverse strand, counting down.
ACTTCATTTTATTATTTTTACTAATAGATAATACAAAACTAGCTTTATCAATTTCATGAGTACATGTATTCCCATATTTTTAAACACATCAACTAAGCAAATTATAGTGAATATGAATGTTCAGATTGTTTATCATCTGAAAGTCCATACTCCAAATCTAGAACAATCATTTGAGTGAGTTTAGGTCTTGCAAGAACACGAAAACGAGTTTTGAAATCTGTACAAGAAATTGAGTATTTAGCAGAGAGAGAACCAGACAGTACAGATATTTTGAAGACAAATATGTTGGATACATACTATCCAAATAGATGTAATCATCTTGAGAACGTTTGTCTCTATGAAGAACTGCAAAGCTATACTTTTAAGAGGAATATAACAGAAGATATCAATAAAGGAGTATATGCTGTGATTGGATCTGTAGGATGTATAGTAAAAGAATGAAAAGGACATTTGATTAATCACTGAACACTGAGTTGCGAAACTCCAGACAAAAGGGAATTTGACATTTTAGTTCTTTTGCAACTCTTTAAGCCATGGCGTACAAAACTGGAACTACTTGGAGATTTTGACAGTTATGAAGATTCATTCAACACAACTAAAAATACTATGGAATGTCCTGCTTTTACTAATTATCTGAAAATGTTGAACGACGAAATTCAGCAAGAAGCTACAATTGCAGCAGAGATTGCTAGAGACAGTTCTCAAGACAGTCAAAGTTCTCCTTCGTTGAGTAAGGATCCACTCGGAGAACCAGTTATTCAAAATGAAGCAGCAACTGCCATGGATGAGGTGGAAACAGCAATGCAACAAGCTCAAGAGGATGTAATAAACTTAGAAGAATTGGAAAAACAACTAAATGTTGAGCAAAAACAAATATACGATCAAGTGACAGAACAGATTGAGCATGGTTTATATCACAAGAAAAAAGAGTGCTCATGTACGTCATTTAAACCTGTCCAACTGTACGTGAGTGGAGAAGCAGGAACTGGAAAAAGTTTTCTAATTAAAGCAATTGCAACTTATCTATGGAAAATAACTGAGTCGTCACTCTCTTGTGTTGTTACTGCTTCAACTGGGTTGGCAGCACATAACATTAAAGGGATTACTTTACATCGTTTATAGATGCTGCCAGTAGAGCATGAAAATAAATTAGAATACCACAAGCTATCTGGAGAAGCTTGTTGTGAAGTTTCTAGAGTCTTGAAAAAAATTAAACTTCTCATTATTGCTGAGGTAAGCATGGTATCAAATTTAATGCTTGCCTTTGTGCATTTAAGAACGCAACAAATCCTTAAAACAGAGTATGATGTGTTATTTGGAGGCAAACACGTCATAGCTTTTGGAGATCTACTACAACTAACTCCTGTGAAAGGACAGCCAGTATTTAAAACAGTTACACATGAAGACACCAGAAATTGCCTGGGAAGCATTGGAAATGTTAATATTATATCATATTTCGAATATTCAGAACTCATTACAAATATGCGACAGGCAAAGGACGCTGATTATAAAAGTATTCTTGAAGATATAAGAATTGGAAAAGTGAGTGAACACGGCAAAGAAGCTTTACAGGCACGATTACTTACAAATTTTGTTTCCAAACGAAAATATTCTCCCAGAGAATATATATAGAAAAATTGCAGGAAAGAAATCAGTGATATGCTTGATGCCAACTCTGCAAGAATGTTCAACATTCAATGAAAAAATGCTAAAGTTAAAAAATCAAGAAATTATAAAACTGGAAGCTATTGATAGAATAGAGCATGAAGGAGCTACTAATATTTTGTCAGAAAAATTGAAGTCAAAATTGGATTCTTTAGAAAAATCAATATCTAAAACTTCTGGTTTAGAAAATAATCTATATGCATGTATAAATTGTCGGATCATTTTACGACGTAATTGACATGTGGAAACAGGTTTAGTTAATGAAGCAATGGGTAATGTTGTTGATTTTGTGAATTACCCAAATAGGGATGACATTGAATTTTTGAAAATCAAATTTGATGAAATTGAAGAAATTCAACAATTGAGTCATTGTTCAGCTCGCTTTTTGCTTGTAAAAGATTTATATGTATGCAAAAAACAGTTTCCTGTTTGTTTGGCATATGCGGTGACTATTCATAAATCTCAAGGTTTAAGTGTAGACAGTGCTTTGGTGAATATTGGAAGTACTGTGTTTAAAGAGGGTATGGCATATGTTGCTTTATCTCGAGTCAGAACTTTATCTGGATTATACTTGATTGATTTTAATGAGACAAAGATTAGTGCAGATGTAAATTGTGTAAAAGAGTATAATAGGTTAAGAAGAGAACATGCTCCCAATTTAGGTCAATATCCAGTAAAGCGTGTGGTAAGTCGAAAAAGAAGATATGAAAAAAATTGTAGCGAGGTTGCAGAGAAAAGAAAAAAACTAGATGAACCAGTGATAGTAAGCAAAAAGAAAAAGGATTCTATTGAAGAGGTTGTTGGTTTTCAGTTTGGAAACAGTTCTGGTGTCAACTGCTATGCTAATGTAGTGGTTAATGTTTTTTTTTTCTTGAAACTTTACAACAACAAATTGTTGAAAATCGGGACAAAAGATTTTGTTGTTTGTTGAATTCTGTGTTTGAGAAATGTAGTAGGGATACAACTAAAATAGAAAGTGTTTATGATATTCGAAATGTTTTAGACATATGTTCTGGTTTAAATCAATTTTCACAGAATATTCTGCAAGATTGTCAGGAATTTCTAATGTATATGCTTGTTGAGTTACAAGATGAAGGTATAGCTATTGAAAATCTTTTTGACTTTCTTATAAATGGCAACATGACTGTGACAATTGTTCATTTTCAAGTAGTACTGAAATAGACACTGAAAGATTTATATATTTGACTTTACCAGACTGCAAATCAGTGTCTTTTAATAATCTAGTTAGAGAAGCAAATCAAAACATGGTCTGTACCCAATGTAACTCATAAATGTTATCTACATATATGGACAGTACGTAATTTTAATGCTGCAACAATGCAGACCTGGTGGAAGAAAACTGACAACTTTAATAACAAATGTTGTGGTTTCTCAACTATCAATATCAGGAAAAACTTTTGTAACTGTAGCAATTATTTTCCATGATGGTCCTGTTGCAGGGTTTCTGTACTCACACAGAACTGTGCACAGAGGAGTGGAACCTCGGCAAATTAGGGTGTCCCAAAACTTACCTTAGCAACCAACTCACCCCTTACCGAGCTAGCTACAGTGTCTCATTGGACATATCAAACTCCCAATGTTTAGACAAACCAGAACATGAACTTACAGTACCTCAGGGTACGTGGGACTCATGAACACTCTTTTGTTATATTATCATTACAAACCAGAACTTGGAGTAAAGAAGACACATGTGCATTTGAAATGTTTATTTACTAATGCCGTCTTCTCAGGCGCAGTATCTTAGATAATACAAGTATACTTATTATCAGTATCAAAATTATCAGCATAGTTACTAAGACATAAAAAGCGAATGGTGACAGCATGTTAACATGCTGTAATGAATAAGAGTTAACAACACTTATATCTCACCCTCCCTAACACATATATTATATTATTAGCTAAGAAGGTCTCTTTGGGTTGTTTTAGGGCGGGCCCATACCTTAGTGTCCTAGCATGAAGGAATCACATCAGCATACACCAGCTCTCTCTGCATGTGCACCGCATCAAGTGTGTTAACTATTCTCCTGCAAAGCAATATCAATCCCGCCTCAAGCCCAAGTTGGCAAAGGCTGCACTTGTGTTATGACTATGAAGGCGTGGAGATCAGACCTCATAACAATTCCAGATCGTGTTGCTCCTGAAACTTCAGCACTCTCCGTGCAGACATGGTTTATTAAACAAAACTGATATCAGAGCAATAACATATTATTCTCACATACACCACGGCAAACCACTAGGTTGAAAGCTAAGTCAACAATTAAGGGTCGTGTGCAGAAGTTGCAAGAAAGGAAAAATGGCGTTTAAATCTCAAATGTACCTATGCTAACTTAACACGATATAAGGATATATAGGAGCTATACAACACCCCCCCATGATCCGAGAACGGACTAAATAAGATAACAGAAGTGCCATCACATGAGAGCAGAATCCAATTATAAACGAGCATGAATAAAAATTCAAATATAAAAACTAATGCTAAAAAATAGCCCACAAGTATAATGTGGCTCAAGCCAATAGGCAAGCAAAAATAAAATGTCTTGACCAAAAGTCAATAAAAACAAGGAAATGCTATCAATCAGCATGTCCATTTGAGGCAGTGTCTATGATAAGACTGTATATGAAAAGTAAGCTGCAACAGCCTCCAGGAGGAAGTCACTGTCCTCATCCGAAAACAGTTCAGCCATCCAATTTAAAAGATGAAAGGAACATACGTGATCTTCCAGCACCGGATCCTCTATAACCATCAGAGGACAGCTCGGTGGGTTTTCAAGAAAACTTTGTTCCAAGAAATTTTGCGCTGCCGACAACACATCCCAGGGACCTATTAGTCCATGTGCCACCGCCAAGGCCATAATCCTTTCGTCAGAACAAACCAACTCGTGAGCAATGATAGGACTCATCAGTTGATCAAAATCGACGTCAGAAGATATTGGTCCGCAGAGACACAAATCAATGGCCCAAAGGAAATCACAGGTCAGGCAGCGAAATACAGGCTGGACACAGGTGAAATAGGAGAACCGAAAAGATAATCCAAACGCCGTGCTTAGAGTCGCCAACGGCAGTGTGCCATAATAATCAAGCATGCGGTTGCGAAACCGCGTCAGTAGCAGCTGAGCGTGGTCTTGCACAGGAAGGGCATCCATATTTAAAAAGGCAGAAAACCACCAATGTGCCAGCCGCTAATGCAAGTAAAAACGGGAACCCTCCAAATAAGGATGAAAAAATAGAATGGAAGAAGGCAGGGATGACTCCAAAAATCTTCTCAAAGGAAGTCACGAGACCACCGCTAACAACTTTAAAAAAATGCGCTAGGCCCGTTGTGGAGGATGCGTTAAAGATAGAACGGACCATGGCTCCGAAATGCAAAGGCAAATCAGTGTTTAAAAGAGCCTGAACCTCCGTACGGGTGTTAGCAATGTGAAGCACGAAAGTTTCACGGGCCGAGCTCAAGGCCACCTCTTTCTGGGACAATAGAGCTCTTATTCTAGCCATGCCGCTGAATTCTGCTCCCAAGGTCGGTATCTGTGGCCAAATGGAAGACTCCCTATGTTCACGTGTGGGAGGATAAAGAACGTTTCTGCAGCAAATAACTCGCTCACTAACTGTCACTATGAAAGCTATACCTTTAATTAAACCACAACAGTTTTCATTATTGAGCATCAAATAACTACCATTCTCTAACAATTTAAACGTGGGGATGATAGCAGGAACTGGCGTGCCCTGTAAAACGCAAGCCATATTCGGTCGGTCCTTGTTACATGAACCGTGTAACTGTATGTGTCTGCACATTAAAGAATGATCTGGCGTCTCAGTACACTCATCCCCTGTTAGATAAACCTCCTGTTCATCCTTGAAACATCTGTATGTGTATGGGAGTGACCAGACCTCATGAAGAAAACCGCTACCTAAGGGTTCAAAACGACCTATTGGCACATATTTCATACAATTTGAAAACTTATATAAAGCAAAAGGCAGTGTTATTAAACCGTGGATAAGCCACGTAGCAGCAGTGGCTTCTGCCACAGAAAAAGGTAAAGATTCCAACCTTTCAATATGTAGCATAGAAAAGGAAGCATCACGCATTGAAAGCAAGCGTTGTTTGTCTGTCAAATTAAACGGTGCAAATAAAGAGGAAACGTTCATGTATCCCCAGGGAACTTTACCCATTTTCAGAGTCTGAAGTGTCCATGCAAACTGCATGATTGACCGTAATTGATTTTGACCATGGTATAATACTGACACTTCATCATGCACAATATCTACAACAGACGACACAATATTATCTAATGTGTAAATTCTAGAGGAAAGCACATTAATGCTATTGTCAACAACTGCAAGCACTTTCTCAAGATTCGCCTGATCAATAGCCCTAAGGCGTGAAGCAGCCTCAATCTGTGAGAGTTTCCAAATTTCATTGTAAACCCCATATAACCACCTTTTCGACCTGCCACTAGCTGGGCCTTTAATGAAATCATTCAAATCCACGTCTGCATTCAGTTTGGAAAGGTGATACTTAACCGCAGGTAAAGTTGAATGTTTCAGCCAAGCCTGACACAACTTGCCCACAGAGTAAGAGGTGACAGTATGACTCAAATCAAACCGGGGATCAGATCTAACAGTCTTAAAACCGTCAGTTATATTTAAAAATCTTTTTTGGCAAGAATCAGCACTACGGTGCCAAAGCAGCCAACCCTTGGGATTCATACTGGAAATGTTAAAGGAGGAATTAAGAAGCAGAGCCTGTATATCTTTAATGGACAATAGAGTAAAATTACTCCAATTCTCATATTCCTCCAACTCCGGGAAAGACGGGGTGTTTAACCTTTTAGATGTAGCCAATCCAAAGCATGTGGTCTGGGAAATGGTTTCATTTAAAAACAACATATGATTCGGGATGAGACATGCACGGTGCAAAGCCTCAGTGCCTCGTACCTGCCAGGCCCTTGAACCCCAAACCGATTTAAGGTCTATTGTTTCCTTCCATAACTCATAGCCCCCAGTAACTAATTGATCTAGGAAGGCCTTCGAATACAACAATTTTGTATCGGTAAGTCTAACCTTGGACAGTGGCTGTTTGTGAAATCTAAAATAAAAGGACTCAGGATTGGACTGGTTAAAGTCAGTGAAATAAGTATACTTTTTAAGAAACGTTTCTGAAGTCCCTTGTGTAGGTGCCGGGCAATGTTCCCACTGAGTAAAATTAACAGCATCCCTTCGGGAAGATGTCTTGTGTAAGAAGTGATTGCCATAATGTTGGTAACAGAACAATTCACCATAATTAGCAGATTCTAAATATAAATCCTCAGCATCAAAAGCAGCATAGTACTTCAAATCAGAAAACAAACTTTCCACAGCATTAACATCCCAATCATCAGAACGAATGTTTTGTTTCACCACATCCCCCATATTAACTCTTAGTACATTAGGAACATTAACGACTTCCGTTGGGCCATGAATCTGAAAACGAACTGCATCCCACGCGATTCCATCCAGAACAGGCCACGCTGTGATGTTAACCAAAGTCAAGTCTCTTTTTAATCTGTGTGTAGAATGTGAAGAGGAAAGTGGGGCCAAAGTTCCATTTAAATGAGTAATGCCAGTTCTCTCCTCGACATAGTGTCCATTCATAATTCGAAAAAAATAAAACACAAAACCAATTGACATAAAAAGGTAAACCGAAAAAAGGACCACCCAAATGTATATCCAAGGAGGTATCAAAAAATGTTTTTTAAACAGGCTAGCATATACCGCAATTTGAGAGGGTTTTTTCGAGGCAAGGGAAGCAGAGTCAAAAGAAAATCTGGATTCCGTGGCTAAACGAGCTTGCAGGTCAGGCATGGACAAATCAGTGGGGTATGTATAGTCTGTCTCATCAATGTTAGTTCCGGGTAAATTATTTAATAATGGACTGGAAACAGCAGGTAATTCGATGGCCACTTCAGGTTCAATATTAGAAGCAGTGGGCATAATTGAATTTCTCACAATGGAAGGACAGGAAACAGCTGGTGTCATGCTAAGAAGAATCGGCCACTCTGTGTATCTTGACATTGTCAATAGAAATAAACCTGTTTTCTTTACGACCTGGAAGTGGTGTTAAAATGACTGTTCTTGTGCCCTTCACTCCAAGCACTGGGACTGGAGCTCGATAGGAGGGACCAAACTCTTTCTTGTTGTCGATCTTCTCTCGAACCAGTTCTCCAACTTGGGGTAGCCAGCCAACTACCGGGATCTGCAACGCATCATCCGATGTGGAGGGCAAATGTTCCTTAGCAAGACTGTCTCTGGTCTTTTGTAGATTCTGTAAAACATTGCAATGTTCATCTGCGTCAAAGGAAGTGGCGCGAACCACAGAGTCTAGACCGTCAAGGTCAGGGACGTACATCTTGATGCCAAAAAGCATTTCGTATGGGGTCCGCCCACCCAGAGACCTTCTAGGGAGATTATTAAGAGCACGCTGCACGCCATAGAGGTGAGCCAGCCAGTTTCTGCCAGTGCCTATAACTCGGGCTGTCAAAGATTGCTTTAAATCACGGTTCATTCGTTCAACTACACTATTACCCTCAGGTCTGTAGGGTGACGAAAACTTGACTTGGACCCCCATCGAAGTCATGGCATCCTTATACGCTTTAGAGGCGAAAGCCGGACCCTGATCCGAATGGAAGGTACCACAGGCAAAAATCCCTATAAAGATACGCAAATCTCTAATGACAGTCCGCGAATCAGCGCTGCGATGTGGCCATACCCACACAAAGCGTGTGCATGAGTCAACTGCTACTAAGATGTACTTATATGCAGTATCAGATGAAAAAGGACCGCAGTGATCTAAATAAACACAGCCTAGCGGTTTATTAGAAATGTACAACTGAGTCTGTGGCGGACGCGTAGCAGTTGAAGGTTTAATCTGCTGGCATATGTCACAAAGAAGGACATAATCACGCGTCTGTTTGTACAGTCCCCGCCACCAGAAACGTAGTTGTAATTGAGTTACAGTGGCCGAGACGCCCGCATGCGCAGACGCCACACCTTCATGAGCCGCTGTAATCAAGTCTGCTCTGCGATCCGAGTTGGGAATCAGCCGTTCCCCAACTTCAGGAATTGTCACAAAAGGAACCTTTTCGGGACTTAAGTGGTATTTATACTTCGAAGGGAATCCCGCAGGATGTTTACTTCCCTTCTCAGAGGCAGCAATCGCTGCCAAGATGTCGCTATCAATCTTGGTTTTAGACCTAGTAACTGCTGCAACTAAGTATGTAGATACTGCTGATTTCGCTGCTTCATCAGCAAGCGAGTTGCCAACAGCGTGAACTCCTACGCGCTGATGACCGAGAGTATGAATAACAAAAACGAGTGGCAACTTAGCCTTAAGCTCTGCCACTCGAACCCAGATCATTTTATGTTTTATTGTGCTACCCTTGGAATCATGAAAATCATTTTGAATCCAAAAGAACAAGTTTTCATTGTAAGACTGGACACAGTAGTAAGAATCACTTACAATTAGAGTAGTAACACTTGGATCTGCGTACTCTAACGCTAGTAATAGAGCACGAAGCTCTGCCAATTGTGCGGTGCAGTCGCCCAGGGGCAACGTGTGTACCTCCCTGGAAATGAACTCATCATTCAACATAGCACCGACCACAATGGCGCATGCGGAAACGTAGGCATGTTTAGAGCCATGCGCAACCTGCGCCGACCCATCAGTGTAAATGATGCAATGGAAGTCCTCCAAAGGTCGCATAGCCAGAGGAGCAGGATGAACGAATTCATACTGCAAGTACTCTTGCGACCGCAAGGAGGCGTCAAAAATAAACATGACATCCGTGGATGACAATGACGCAGCCCACTGAATCCACCGAGGGTGCAAAGCTTTTGAATTTGGTACACTGGCTTTCGTGACTGCCTCCAAATGAGGACAGGGTGTTACCACTAGCATGCGTTTCCCCTGAGACAGTGCTCGTTCTTTTAGAATTGCCATCTGTACAGCAGTTAAAACCTTTTCCACTGTGGGAAACCGCATCTCAGCCGAAGTGTACAAGTGTGACTTGTAAGCAATAGGTACTGTGTCACCTTCATTAAAAGTGAGGTATGTGAAACCCACCGTCCCAGAAATTATTCTTATTACCAGGTTGGTGTGGTTATCACGAGTCAGTAAATATTTAGAAGCGAGCAGATCAGCCTGCAAGGATTGCAAAATGGCTGAATGCTCAGGCAGCCAGCATGATTTTGAGAAAGTTGGTTGTATCAAAGCATACAAAGGCTTGATACGCTGGGCATATTCCGGAATGTAAGTTCTGCCGAAATTCAAAAAGCCCAGCAAAGACTGTAATTTTTTCAGTGTTGTAGGAGCGCGCAATTGTGCGCATTTCTCCAAGAAGTGAGGAGCCAAACCTCTACCTTCATTGTTCAGCTCATAGCCTAGGAACAACACCGTGTGTTCTGCAATGTGCGATTTTGCAAAATTAAATTTATAACCCATGTCTGCAAAGGTACAAATTATGGAATTCACTCGACACAGATGCATCCAAATTTCGTCGTCTGTGAGATAAATATCATCCACATAAGAACATGCATCCGGATCGATTCCCTCCAATAGTGTGACTATTCTGGAGGTGAAGACCCCTGGACTATTTTTGTAGCCCATTGGGAGTCGCCGGAAGCATTTTTGCACACCAGCGGACGTAAAACTTGTCCATTGGGAGCTAAAGCCATCCAGTCTGTGAGCATAAAAACCATTGGAAATGTCAAGCGTTGTCTTGAAACGCTTACGCACTAGACTATCCACTAGGGCAGAGCCGTGAGTATTCTGTACTGCACAGTTACGGCAATGCGAGTTCAAATGCCGGTAATCCAATACCAAACGATATGATCCGTCAGGTTTGGTCACAGTAAAAAGGGGATTATTCATTGGTGACACACACGTTTCAATAACTCCCTGATATTCCAATTGTTCAAGGATTTCTGCGACGGCCGCTTTAGCTTCACGCCGTATGGGATATTGAGGCTGAGGCTGCGGCTCAGACCGCAAAGGAATTTAGTGGCATGGGGACAATTTGTCCCAACCACATTGGTTGCGGTAGAGAGCCGGTGCAAGAGCACGAGCCCACTCTTCTGCAAAATGCTGCGCATGCTCAGTTGAGACAGTGTGCGCGAAACTGGGAAGGATTACCTCCTCCCCTCGCGGCGCTGCGAGCACAAAAGGTGGGGGCCAGTCAGCCTCTGAAAGCAAAATGTCGTACGTAGACGAAAGGTTCTCCCAAAATACCCCTCTGACAGTACGCTGTATGTCACCTTCAATTAACAGGACAATTTCAATAAGTCTTTCAGGGGGAGCTAATCTCGTATCGGCTGTTTCTATTACAACAAAAACTTCAGTCGCTGTCACCCTCAGTAGTGGACGGAGCGCCTCTCTGACTATGGTAATCTCCGCCGCGCTGTCCAGCAAGGTCAGAGCCCACGTCAGATTCCGAAGCCGCGTTCTCACTATCTGTGGCATATCTATGCGCTGTTAAGGCCGCGACTTTCTTCTTCGCAAACTGCGGACGCTTAGGCGTAGAATCCTCCTGCTTCACTGCGCCGTCTGTCTGGCGGGACTGACCACGTCCTTGCTGGCCACCACGTCCACGTCCACCCCCTCCTCCACCACCGGTCTTCTGGGCCGATGTTTCCTGAAAGGAACGAGGAGAGCGTTGATCAGAACCCTGAAAACGATCAGGTGATTTAATCATCGCGCGATCGCGCAAATCATAAACTTTGTCTGCCGGTGCAGGAGCTTGTATTGCAGGAACAGAATCCTGAGTTTGCCTAGTCTGCTTCCCCTGTGTCTGTTTTTTAGGCCAATTCTGTTTCTTGAACTTGGGCTGGGCATCTGACACTGCAGATTGCCCCTGAGGTTGTTTTTTCTCCTTCACCGGAAAATATTTCAGACCTCTACTTGTGCGGCCAATTGTCTTATAAGCGGCCACCACAATCTTTGCTAACTGGCGGGGTTTGTCGGCATCGGGCAGAGCAGCCAAAGCATTCGACACCTGAAAGTTAACTGCATCTCCTTTAACATTGGAGAGAATGAGATCACTTACAATCTCAAATGAACCACACAGGCGCATACCCAATTCAACCGCTGCCTCTGGACCGTGATCATTCTGAACACGTCTAATGATTTCAGGCAGGGCATTCATAGACGGGGTGCCGAAGCACCTCGTATAAACTGCCGCAAAAGTTTTTCCCCAGCTTTCACAGTCAGCAAGTTCAGGAGTAATATCCTTCGGTAGAGTAATCGTTAACATTCTATGTTTATCAGCAGGAGTAGAATTCGGAAAAACCGCCTCCAGTTGATCAAACTTCTCCGCTAGCCAGAATGGGAAGTCATCGTTGTCAACAGGACGCGCACCAAAAACCGAATTAACCATCACTGGATTGAGACGCATTCCGCCTCGATCCAAGGGAACGGCCGCACCCCCCTGGGGACCACCAGGAAGATGTCGACCGATGTATTGCACTAAAGCACGAATCACGGAAATGGAAACAACATGTAACCTGCGAATTTCTGCTAGGGTACAAGCCCCGTGATTCGGGTGCGGGGTAAAGCCACCCAACGCAGGCCAATTTGTACCTGGAATTGAGAGTGGACCTAACCTCGCAGCGGACAAAGAGTGAGGGAGGGCGCCATCAAACCAAACTCGATGCTGCCAATGATCAATAGGTATTTCCAATGCCCTGTACGGCGTATATACAGCCGGGACATCCGAGGCGGTGTAGGAGTGGAACAAACCAGAATTAGCGTCCACAGCCGGAAACGTAACCCAAGAGTAAAACAACTCGTAAGGAAACGCCGGATCTGCACATACCACGAAAATCACAGCCATCCCATCTACTGGGACCTGGTACGTCTGAAGATGGTTGCGTACCGCTACGCGACTATGCTGCGCAATAGCCACCGCCGCCATGATAACACTGGAAACAAGAACACACAAAGAATACTCTGTAGCACAACTGGGTAGTAATTCAAAGAAACCGTTTAAGAAAGAATCAAGCTTGAATAAAGACCTATTTCAAAAAATAGGTAGGTTTCACCGACACCCCGTTTTCCGGAAACGGATGTGAAGGGGTTAAGGCATGAACGATAAACTACTCGAGTGTCATGATATAAGACCACCGAAACCGTTGGGCGCCATGTTGCAGGGTTTCTGTACTCACACAGAACTGTGCACAGAGGAGTGGAACCTCGGCAAATTAGGGTGTCCCAAAACTTACCTTAGCAACCAACTCACCCCTTACCGAGCTAGCTACAGTGTCTCATTGGACATATCAAACTCCCAATGTTTAGACAAACCAGAACATGAACTTACAGTACCTCAGGGTACGTGGGACTCATGAACACTCTTTTGTTATATTATCATTACAAACCAGAACTTGGAGTAAAGAAGACACATGTGCATTTGAAATGTTTATTTACTAATGCCGTCTTCTCAGGCGCAGTATCTTAGATAATACAAGTATACTTATTATCAGTATCAAAATTATCAGCATAGTTACTAAGACATAAAAAGCGAATGGTGACAGCATGTTAACATGCTGTAATGAATAAGAGTTAACAACACTTATATCTCACCCTCCCTAACACATATATTATATTATTAGCTAAGAAGGTCTCTTTGGGTTGTTTTAGGGCGGGCCCATACCTCAGTGTCCTAGCATGAAGGAATCACATCAGCATACACCAGCTCTCTCTGCATGTGCACCGCATCAAGTGTGTTAACTATTCTCCTGCAAAGCAATATCAATCCCGCCTCAAGCCCAAGTTGGCAAAGGCTGCACTTGTGTTATGACTATGAAGGCGTGGAGATCAGACCTCATAACAATTCCAGATCGTGTTGCTCCTGAAACTTCAGCACTCTCCGTGCAGACATGGTTTATTAAACAAAACTGATATCAGAGCAATAACATATTATTCTCACATACACCACGGCAAACCACTAGGTTGAAAGCTAAGTCAACAATTAAGGGTCGTGTGCAGAAGTTGCAAGAAAGGAAAAATGGCGTTTAAATCTCAAATGTACCTATGCTAACTTAACACGATATAAGGATATATAGGAGCTATACAACAGTCCTTCTACAACATCAGGACATTACACAGCTTATTTAAAATGTACAAAAGGCTGGAATCATTGTAATGATACTCAATTGATTTTTAAACATTGTTTGCCTTATGACTTATCAAATTCTTACCTAGTGTTTTTACAACCCAATTTTTAGGGAAAATATTTGGCCTGGGAAAATTACTGCTGTTAAGAAAGGGTGGAAGGGTATACTCAGATGTGAGTCCCTTGCTCATTGCACCATCAGGATTCAAGCAAGCCGGGCCGAAGACGGCTGGAATGCCAGAAACCGGTCCCCGGAAGCTTGTTTCCTTCCCAGTGTAAGAATTGGCTTTTGTAGTCTGGTCTGCCCTGTTCCCATGATGCACTGGGCCAGGGACAGACTAATTTGCATACAGCCAGGTTCTGAAACTGGGATGGTGCAATGAGCTAAAAAACGGTGTTGGATCTAGCCCTGATCTCTTGACTGGGTGAGAGTACTCTGCTTAATTCAGAGACTCTGTCCATCACCACCCCTTGTTGTAAATAATTTTGTCCACTCCAAGCGTGGAAGGGTATACTCAGATGTGAGTCCCTTGCTCATTGCACCATCAGGATTCAAGCAAGCCGGGCCGAAGACGGCTGGAATGCCAGAAACCGGTCCCCGGAAGCTTGTTTCCTTCCCAGTGTAAGAATTGGCTTTTGTAGTCTGGTCTGCCCTGTTCCCATGATGCACTGGGCCAGGGACAGACTAATTTGCATACAGCCAGGTTCTGAAACTGGGATGGTGCAATGAGCTAAAAAACGGTGTTGGATCTAGCCCTGATCTCTTGACTGGGTGAGAGTACTCTGCTTAATTCAGAGACTCTGTCCATCACCACCCCTTGTTGTAAATAATTTTGTCCACCCCAAGCGTGGAAGGGTATACTCAGATGTGAGTCCCTTGCTCATTGCACCATCAGGATTCAAGCAAGCCGGGCCGAAGACGGCTGGAATGCCAGAAACCGGTCCCCGGAAGCTTGTTTCCTTCCCAGTGTAAGAATTGGCTTTTGTAGTCTGGTCTGCCCTGTTCCCATGATGCACTGGGCCAGGGACAGACTAATTTGCATACAGCCAGGTTCTGAAACTGGGATGGTGCAATGAGCTAAAAAACGGTGTTGGATCTAGCCCTGATCTCTTGACTGGGTGAGAGAACTCTGCTTAATTCAGAGACTCTGTCCATCACCACCCCTTGTTGTAAATAATGTTGTCCACCCCAAGCGTGGAAGGGTATACTCAGATGTGAGTCCCTTGCTCATTGCACCATCAGGATTCAAGCAAGCCGGGCCGAAGACGGCTGGAATGCCAGAAACCGGTCCCCGGAAGCTTGTTTCCTTCCCAGTGTAAGAATTGGCTTTTGTAGTCTGGTCTGCCCTGTTCCCATGATGCACTGGGCCAGGGACAGACTAATTTGCATACAGCCAGGTTCTGAAACTGGGATGGTGCAATGAGCTAAAAAACGGTGTTGGATCTAGCCCTGATCTCTTGACTGGGTGAGAGTACTCTGCTTAATTCAGAGACTCTGTCCATCACCACCCCTTGTTGTAAATAATTTTGTCCACCCCAAGCGTGGAAGGGTATACTCAGATGTGAGTCCCTTGCTCATTGCACCATCAGGATTCAAGCAAGCCGGGCCGAAGACGGCTGGAATGCCAGAAACCGGTCCCCGGAACCTTGTTTCCTTCCCAGTGTAAGAATTGGCTTTTGTAGTCTGGTCTGCCCTGTTTCCATGATGCACTGGGCCAGGGACAGACTAATTTGCATACAGCCAGGTTCTGAAACTGGGATGGTGCAATGAGCTAAAAAACGGTGTTGGATCTAGCCCTGATCTCTTGACTGGGTGAGAGTACTCTGCCTAATTCAGAGACTCTGTCCATCACCACCCCTTGTTGTAAATAATTTTGTCCACCCCAAGCGTGGAAGGGTATACTCAGATGTGAGTCCCTTGCTCATTGCACCATCAGGATTCAAGCAAGCCGGGCCGAAGACGGCTGGAATGCCAGAAACCGGTCCCCGGAAGCTTGTTTCCTTCTCAGTGTAAGAATTGGCTTTTGTAGTCTGGTCTGCCCTGTTCCCATGATGCACTGGGCCAGGGACAGACTAATTTGCATACAGCCAGGTTCTGAAACTGGGATGGTGCAATGAGCTAAAAAACGGTGTTGGATCTAGCCCTGATCTCTTGACTGGGTGAGAGTACTCTGCTTAATTCAGAGACTCTGTCCATCACCACCCCTTGTTGTAAATAATTTTGTCCACCCCAAGCGTGGAAGGGTATACTCAGATGTGAGTCCCTTGCTCATTGCACCATCAGGATTCAAGCAAGCCGGGCCGAAGACGGCTGGAATACAAGAAACCGGTCCCCGGAAGCTTGTTTCCTTCCCAGTGTAAGAATTGGCTTTTGTAGTCTGGTCTGCCCTGTTCCCATGATGCACTGGGCCAGGGACAGACTAATTTGCATACAGCCAGGTTCTGAAACTGGGATGGTGCAATGAGCTAAAAAACGGTGTTGGATCTAGCCCTGATCTCTTGACTGGGTGAGAGTACTCTGCTTAATTCAGAGACTCTGTCCATCACCACCCCTTGTTGTAAATAATTTTGTCCACCCCAAGCGTGGAAGGGTATACTCAGATGTGAGTCCCTTGCTCATTGCACCATCAGGATTCAAGCAAGCCGGGCCGAAGACGGCTGGAATGCCAGAAACCGGTCCCCGGAAGCTTGTTTCCTTCCCAGTGTAAGAATTGGCTTTTGTAGTCTGGTCTGCCCTGTTCCCATGATGCACTGGGCCAGGGACAGACTAATTTGCATACAGCCAGGTTCTGAAACTGGGATGGTGCAATGAGCTAAAAAACGGTGTTGGATCTAGCCCTGATCTCTTGACTGGGTGAGAGTACTCTGCTTAATTCAGAGACTCTGTCCATCACCACCCCTTGTTGTAAATAATTTTGTCCACCCCAAGCGTGGAAGGGTATACTCAGATGTGAGTCCCTTGCTCATTGCACCATCAGGATTCAAGCAAGGCGGGCCGAAGACGGCTGGAATGCCAGAAACCGGTCCCCGGAAGCTTGTTTCCTTCCCAGTGTAAGAATTGGCTTTTGTAGTCTGGTCTGCCCTGTTCCCATGATGCACTGGGCCAGGGACAGACTAATTTGCATACAGCCAGGTTCTGAAACTGGGATGGTGCAATGAGCTAAAAAACGGTGTTGGATCTAGCCCTGATCTCTTGACTGGGTGAGAGTACTCTGCTTAATTCAGAGACTCTGTCCATCACCACCCCTTGTTGTAAATAATGTTGTCCGCCCCAAGCGTGGAAGGGTATACTCAGATGTGAGTCCCTTGCTCATTGCACCATCAGGATTCAAGCAAGCCGGGCCGAAGACGGCTGGAATGCCAGAAACCGGTCCCCGGAAGCTTGTTTCCTTCCCAGTGTAAGAATTGGCTTTTGTAGTCTGGTCTGCCCTGTTCCGGTGATGCACTGGGCCAGGGACAGACTAATTTGCATACAGCCAGGTTCTGAAACTGGGATGGTGCAATGAGCTAAAAAACGGTGTTGGATCTAGCCCTGATCTCTTGACTGGGTGAGAGTACTCTGCTTAATTCAGAGACTCTGTCCATCACCACCCCTTGTTGTAAATAATGTTGTCCACCCCAAGCGTGGAAGGGTATACTCAGATGTGAGTCCCTTGCTCATTGCACCATCAGGATTCAAGCAAGCCGGGCCGAAGACGGCTGGAATGCCAGAAACCGGTCCCCGGAAGCTTGTTTCCTTCCCAGTGTAAGAATTGGCTTTTGTTGTCTGGTCTGCCCTGTTCCCATGATGCACTGGGCCAGGGACAGACTAATTTGCATACAGCCAGGTTCTGAAACTGGGATGGTGCAATGAGCTAAAAAACGGTGTTGGATCTAGCCCTGATCTCTTGACTGGGTGAGAGTACTCTGCTTAATTCAGAGACTCTGTCCATCACCACCCCTTGTTGTAAATAATTTTGTCCACCCCAAGCGTGGAAGGGTATACTCAGATGTGAGTCCCTTGCTCATTGCTACTCGACCTCAGCGCGGCATTCGACACCGTGTCGCATGCGGTCCTCGCCCAGACTCTCCACTCCCTAGGTATTCGCGGGGCAGCTCTTAATTGGATCAGATCACTATTAGAAAATCGAACGTTTCAGGTATTTTCGCAAACTGCCTGTTCTGATACAAGGACATTTAAACACGGAGTACCTCAGGGCTCCATTCTCAGCCCGTTGCTTTTTAATGTTTATATGAGTCCCCTGTCCAAGATTGTGGAAGACACTGGGCTTTTAATGTTTTCTTACGCTGATGACTCTCAGCTGCTTTTTTCACTATCAGCAGCAGACGCTGACAATTCATCCTCCCTACAACTCGGACTTAGTAAAATCGCCGGTTGGATGCAGAAAAACTTTCTAAAACTTAACGGCGAGAAAACCGAGTTAATCGTGTTGGGTAAAAACAAAGATCTTTGGGGACCCCAACACTGGCCATCTGAAATGGGTACCCCCCCTACCCCTGTCGCGCATGCCCGCAACCTGGGAGTCATTATTGACGACTCACTCAGTCTACACCAGCAAGCAGTAAAAACTTCATCCACCTGCTTCGCCATATTGAAATGGCTTAAAAAGATCTGCTGGATGCTACCTCAAAACACCAAGAAAACAGTTGTCAACGCCCTGATCACATCCAGATTAGATTATGGCAATGCTCTGTACCTGGGGGCAAATAAAGCTACTGTCCGCAGGTTACAGTCAGTACAGAATGCAGCAGCCAGACTACTCTGGAAAATTCCCATCACTACTCCAACTACCAAATACATTAGGAAACTACACTGGTTAAAAATTGAAAATCGGGTCAAATTCAAATCCCTATGTTTCATGCACAGGATTTCCACCAACACCGCCCCAAAATACCTACAAAGCCTGATGCGCCCCTACCGTCCTTCTAGATCTCTTCGGTCCTCTATGGCAAATAACTTTGAAATCCCAAAGATCACGTTGTCACGCATGGGTGGCAAGTCCTTTTCTTTTCTAGGACCCACACTTTGGAATTCAATGCCACACACATTGCGGTCTGAACCAAGCTACATCAAATTCAGGAAAGCCCTAAAAACATGGCTATTCAACATCTAATTCCTGTAACCGCATTGACACTGGGATCTGTCGCGCCGGGAAACCCTTTGCTGGGTAGCTGTGCGCCATATAAATTCAAACAAATAAAATAAATAAATTGCACCATCAGGATTCAAGCAAGCCGGGCCGAAGACGGCTGGAATGCCAGAAACCGGTCCCCGGAAGCTTGTTTCCTTCCCAGTGTAAGAATTGGCTTTTGTAGTCTGGTCTGCCCTGTTCCCATGATGCACTGGGCCAGGGACAGACTAATTTGCATACAGCCAGGTTCTGAAACTGGGATGGTGCAATGAGCTAAAAAACGGTGTTGGATCTAGCCCTGATCTCTTGACTGGGTGAGAGTACTCTGCTTAATTCAGAGACTCTGTCCATCACCACCCCTTGTTGTAAATAATTATATTTATGTTAAGAAAGGGTAGTCTGGTTTTGAAAAGTACTTTGTAAGTGAGGGTGACGAGGTTAAAAAAATTCATGTAGTTGACGTAGAGGTAGTGTAAGTGTATCAGATAGTGGGTGATGTGGCTATCACAGGAGATGTTGATCATCAGTGAGGCAGAGGTGTTTTAGATTTGTTGGAGATGTTGGTGACATTTTTTATTCCCTTGTAGAGGTTTCTTTTAATGGTATACAGCTCCTTGGTAAGATAAAGGATGAGCAGAGTGTCATCAGCATACCAGATGATGTTGAGATTCTTATAGCATGCTAGTTGTTTAAGGTTCTATGTACATGACAAATAGCATCGGGTGGAGGTATAACCATTGTTAAATGGTACAAAAGATGTTGGTGCTTTTGATTCAGAAGGTTGGGAAATGGACGCTTAAGAGTACTATTAAGTATCTTCCAAACTAAGGATTTCACACATACTATTTGGCCATGAGGAATGGTATTAGAAACAAAAAATGACTATTTCGGGTAAATGTTGTTAGCATATGTTTGTACATTACTTTATTTAAAGTGTATAAAAAAGAATTAATAATGTTTTGTTACTTTGTGATTGTTGGAAATATCCCTTACTTACGTAAATAATTGCTGTTCGAAAAAGACATTTAAGATATTTTTTTTTCTAATTGTTACATTCTTAATGACAATGTTGAATGGGTTTTTTAAAGACAATCTTATTGATTGTCTTTTTTTTGCCCGCTGTTATATGATGAGCACTATTGAACTCACTGTTTTCAGTGAAATTCAATGCATTATGAGAACAGCAAAATAAAATACATAACATATTGTACAAATTATTTTGTATTGTGAAATATATATTATAACTCAATTTTTTCTTCTCTTCCACAGATATTATATTTATTAACAATATATAATTAACTATTCATTACTTATAAGGTGAGTATGACAAACAAAAAATACTTCCTCATCACTCTCTTACTTCTCTTTCCCTTTTTCACTTTCTTCACTTTGTCTCTTACTCCACTTCCTTTGCTCATCTTACTCTCATTCCCTTACTCTCTTTACTCCCCTTAATTCACCTTTACACTCCTTCTCTCACCATCAGTACCCTTCCCTCACCCTCACTTACCTTCTCCTGCTCCTTCTTTCCTCTCTGTGACCCTCACTTCTCTTTTCTTTCTTCCTCCATCACTAACCTTCTTTTGCTATATCCCTCACTCTTTTCTCTCTTCCCCTCACTCTCTTTCCTTCACACCATTCCTCACTCCCTTTCAGTCACTACCCTTCTCTTATTCCCTCACTTCCTTTAGCTCACTCCCCTTCCTTTATTCCCTTCCTCACTCCCCTTTCCACCATCCGTCTTTAAGTCTCTTCCTCTTTCTCAGTCACTATAACTGCCTCACTCTCTCACAGTCCCTCACTCTCCCTCTCTTTCTCTCTCTCACTGTCTCCCTCTCTCTCCACCAATCTTCCTTTTCTTTCCTATCTCTTTCCATAAATTCTTCTCTCTCACTCACTACTTTTTGCTCTATCTTAATATGCTTCTTTTTCCCTCACTGTCACTGCCCTTCACTCAATCTCACTCCTCTTCTCCTTTCACCTGCTCCTATTCCCTCACTCCCCCTCACTCTCTTCCCGTCACTCCATCCGTCAGTCCTCTTCCCTTACTTCCCTTTCCTCATTCACTTCTGCTAACTCCCATTCATTTAGTCCCCCACTCCCCTTTACTCCATTTCTCTCTCCCTCTCTCCCTCTGTCTCACTCAGTCTAACCGCCTTACTCCATCTCAGCCACTCGCTCTCTCTCTCTTTCTCTCTCACTCTCTCTTTCTCTCTCACCCTCACCCTTCCTGTCTTTCTCTTTCTGTTTACTTCACTCCTACTTTATCCCTCAGTCCCCTTTCCTCTCTCTTAATCTCCTTCCTTCTCTCTCATTCCCCTTTCTTCACCCTCATACCCCTTCTCTCACTGTTACTGCCTTTCACTCACCCTCAGTACTTTTCCCTCACTCACCTTCCCTCACTCCCCTTCCTTCACTCCTCTTTCCTCACTTCCTCACTCCATCTCACTTACTCCCCTTCGTTTATTCCTTCCCTCACTTTTTTCATCCATTTTTCTCTCCCTGTCTCCCTCTGTCTCACTCACTCTAACTGCCTCACTCCTTATCAGTTCCTTGTTATCCCTCTCTCTCATTCTGTCCATCTCTCTCTCTTACCCTTAAACTCCTTTCCTCTCTCTTTATATCACTCCTCCTCTCTTCCTCACTCACTTTCCCTCTCTCTTAATTTCCTTCATTCTCCCTCATTCACCTTCCCTCACCCTCATACCCCTTCCCTAACTGTCACTGCCCTTCACCCACCGTCACTCCCATTCCCCCTCTGCACTTCATCCTATCTGTATTTCTCACCCTGTCACTTTCGCGCTCCCTTTTCCTCACTCCCCCTCGCTCTGCTTCTCTCACTCCCCTTCCCTCACTCTCCTTCCTTTACTCCTCTTTCATCACTCCCTCACTCCATCTCACTTACTCCTCTTTGTTCACTCCCTCACACTTTTTTCATCCATATTTCTCTCCCTGTCTCCCTCTGTCTCACTCACTCTAACTGCCTCACTCCTTCTCAGTTCCTTGCTCTCCCTCTCTCTCCCTCTCTCCCCTTAATCTTCTTTCCTTTCTCTTTCTATCACTCCTCCTCTCTCTCTCACTCACTTTCACTCTCTCTTAATTTTCTACCCTCACCCTCATACCCCTTCCCTAACTGTCACTGCCCTTCACTCACCGTCACTCCCCTTCCCCCACTCCACTTCCTCCTGTCTGTATTTCTTACCATTTCACTTTCCCGTTCCCTTTTCCTCACTCCCCCTCGCTCTCCTTCTCTCACTCCATTCCTTACTCCCCTTCTCTCACTCCCCTTTTCTAACTCCCTCCATCCCCTCACTCCACTTCTCTCTCCCTCACTCCGCATCTCTCAATTTCCCTTACTCCCTTTTTCTCATCCTCATACCCCTTCCCTCACCGTCACTCCACTTCTCTTACCTTCACTCCCTTTACCCTGCTCTACTTCTCCCTCTCTGTCTCTTACTCCCCTTCCCTGTCTCTGTCCCCTGCTCCCCTTTTCTCACTCCTCCTCCCTCACTTTCCTTTCCTTACTGCCCTTCCCTTACTCTTTCACTCCCCTTACCTCACTCCCCTACCCTCACTCTCCTTCCTTTACTCCTCTTTCATCACTCCCTCACTCCATCTCACTTACTCCTCTTTGTTCACTCCCTCACACTTTTTTCATCCATATTTCTCTCCCTGTCTCCCTCTGTCTCACTCACTCTAACTGCCTCACTCCTTCTCAGTTCCTTGCTCTCCCTCTCTCTCCCTCTCTCCCGTTAATCTTCTTTCCTTTCTCTTTCTATCACTCCTCCTCTCTCTCTCACTCACTTTCACTCTCTCTTAATTTTCTACCCTCACCCTCATACCCCTTCCCTAACTGTCACTGCCCTTCACTCACCGTCACTCCCCTTCCCCCACTCCACTTCCTCCTGTCTGTATTTCTTACCATTTCACTTTCCCGTTCCCTTTTCCTCACTCCCCCTCGCTCTCCTTCTCTCACTCCATTCCTTACTCCCCTTCTCTCACTCCCCTTTTCTAACTCCCTCCATCCCCTCACTCCACTTCTCTCTCCCTCACTCCGCATCTCTCAATTTCCCTTACTCCCTTTTTCTCATCCTCATACCCCTTCCCTCACCGTCACTCCACTTCTCTTACCTTCACTCCCTTTACCCTGCTCTACTTCTCCCTCTCTGTCTCTTACTCCCCTTCCCTGTCTCTGTCCCCTGCTCCCCTTTTCTCACTCCTCCTCCCTCACTTTCCTTTCCTTACTGCCCTTCCCTTACTCTTTCACTCCCCTTTCCTCACTCACCATACAACCCTTTCCTCCTTCATTCCATCAGTCCCTTCCTCCCCTTCACTCAGTCATTTCAGTCATTCATTTATACACTACACATTCATTAAAAAAAATATGACACAGTATATAAGAAATGTAGCTCTTCTTTGAGAAGTGAAGTTAGTTCTTAAAAAAACAGTTTTTTTTTATTGTTTGAATTTTTTTGTTTTTCAAACAATTTTATCTTTTTTTGGGATTTTTTAGAACAAAAATAAAAAACAGGTAATGAAAAACTGCTCAACAGGAACAAACAAAATAAAAAATAAAAATTATCTGCGGGAGCATGTGTGCTGCCTAATCTTCAACTCAATCAGGTTGACACTCTGCTCACCATAACACAGTATTTCATTGCAAAAGTTGCAACGGAAATGAACGTTAGTCAAAAGTGGCCGGATATCCAAATTAGAAGAGGAAGGAGATAGTCCTGCAGTAGAGGTGCTGGGGACAGCAGCTGGAGCATTCACTGCAAGGGCTCTAGTTGAAGCCTTAGCAAAGTTATTCGAGTGTACATTCTTCACGTGTCGAATCATAGTATGTATGCTGAAGGAATAATGTTTCTTTGGATTCCCTCTTGACAGCACACTTCCACAGATTTTACAGGTGACCTTCGGGGCATTAACTTTCTTCTGCCCCTCTGGAAAGGTGAAAAACTTCTAGATAAAGGACTCCTTGCTCTTCTTAACACGTGGCTGTTCTTCAACAAAGTCCACATCTGAGTCAGATGATGTATCCTGTGGCTGCTGTTGCTCTGTCATTTTGTCAAGATGAAAAGGTGGAAGAAATCACCAAAGATCCTTCTCCCAGGAAAGTGAAAGTTCAAGTTCAAGTTCAAGGATTTATATAGCGCACTACTCACCCAGAGGGTCTCAAGGCGCTTGGGGAGGGGGATTATTATTTATCGAATAGCCAGGTTTTGAGTTCTTTTCTGAAGGGGATGTGGTTCTGTGTAAGGCGGAGGTGAGTGGGGAGTGAGTTCCAGGTCTTGGCCGCCAAGTAGGAGAAGGATCTACCTCCCATGGTGGATCTTTGGATACGCGGAACTGCGGCGAGGCCTAGATTGGAGGATCTTAGTTGGCGGGTGGGTGTGTAGAAGGATAGTCGAGTGTTGAGGCATTCGGGTCCTAGTTTGTAGAGGGCCTTGTGTGCGTGGGTGAGGAGACGGAATGTTATTCTCTTGTTGACGGGAAGCCAATGGAGGTCTTTCAGTTGGCCGGTGATGTGATCTTGACGAGGGATGTCCAGAATGAGTCTCGCTGAAGCGTTTTGGATGCGTTGGAGTTTTTTCTGTAATTTGGCTGTAATTCCGGCATAGAGGGTGTTTCCGTAGTCTAGTCGACTCGTAACCAGTGCGTGGGTGACAGTCTTTCTTGTTTCAGTGGGGATCCAATGGAAGATTTTTTTGAGCATACGAAGTACGTTGAAGCAGGAGGATGAGACTGCGTTGACTTGTTTGTTCATCGAGAGTGAGGAGTCTAGGATGAAGCCAAGGTTACGTGCGTGGTCTGTGGGTATGGGTGCTGAGCCCAGATCTGCAGGCCACCATGAGTCGTCCCAGGCAGAGGGGGATGATCCTAGGATGAGCACTTCCGTTTTGTCTGAGTTGAGTTTTAGGCGGCTGTTTTTCATCCAGACGGCTACTTCTTTCATGCCTTCGTGAAGATTGGTTTTGGCGGTGTTGGGGTCTTTGGTGAGGGAAAGGATCAGCTGGGTGTCGTCAGCGTAGGATATGATGTTAAGGTTGTGTTGACGCACGATGGAAGCGAGTGGACTCATGTAAACGTTGAAGAGGGTGGGACTGAGTGATGATCCTTGTGGTACACCGCAGATGACTTCTGTTGCCTCTGATCTGAACGGGGGAAGTCGGACTTTCTGAGTTCTCCCCGCTAGGAACGAGGTGATCCAGTCCAAGGCTTTTCCTTGTATGCCGATGTTGTTGAGACGTTGTATGAGGGTGCTGTGGCATACCGTGTCGAAGGCGGCGGAGAGGTCGAGTAGAATGAGGGCCACTGTTTCTCCGTTGTCCAGTAGTTTTCGGATGTCGTCTGTTGCAGCGATGAGGGTGGTTTTGGTGCTGTGTTTGGCTCGAAAGCCGGACTGTGAGGGATCGAGGGAGTTGTTGGATTCGAGGAAGGCGTCGAGTTGGCTGTTGACGGCTTTCTCAATGACTTTGGCCGGGAAAGGGAGGAGGGATATGGGGCGGTAGTTTTTAAGTTCGGAGGGGTCTGCAGTTGGTTTTTTCAGGAGGGCGCTGACTTCGGCATGTTTCCAGCTTTCTGGGAAGGTAGCAGAGTTGAAGGAGCAGTTGATGACATGACGGAGATGGGGTGCGATGATGGAATCAGCTTTGTTGAAGATGTGGTGGGGGCATGGGTCGGTTGGCGAGCCAGAATGGATGGAGTTCCTCAGGCGGATGGTGTCTTCAGTGGAGATTGGGTTCCAGGTGCTGAGGTTGTTAGAGGGCGGTTTAGGTTCTGAGGGGGGTGGAGAGTATTGTTCGTTGGAGCGTCGTTTGAGGCTGCGGTGGGGTTGGTGAATTCTTTGACGATGTTGAATAGTTCCTTGCTGTTATGGGCGTTGTTGTCGAGTCGATTCTTGAATGCAGATTTCTTGGTGGATCGAATCAGCTGGTGGTGCTTGCGGGTGGCTGCCTTGAGGGTGGACATGTTGTTGGTGGTTGGGTTTTTTCTCCATGTTTTCTCGAGAGTACGGCATAGCTTTTTGGATTTCTTGAGGTCATCGTTGAACCAAGGGGCCTTTTTGCAGTCTTGTTTGGTGCGATGGATTTTCAAGGGTGCTAATTCGTCAGCGCTGCGAGTGATCCATTGTTTGAGTTTGATGGCCGCTTCGTTTGGGTCCGATGAGAGGGCGGGTGGGTTTTGGTTGAGCGATGTGAGGAGTTGGTCGGTGGTGATTTTGTTCCATTTCCTTCGGGGAATAGGTTGTGGGGGGTTGTGGGTCAAGGTGGTTTTGTAGCTGAAGTGAACACAACTGTGGTCCGTCCAATGGAGGGCTGTGGTGTGATCGAAGGAGATATGTTTGCTGGAGGAGAAGATTGGGTCGAGCATATGTCCGGCTACGTGGGTGGGGGTGTCGACAAGTTGTTTGAGGCCGAGATTGGCCAGGTTGTCAAGAAGGGTGGTGGTGTTGCTGTCGTTCTTCTTTTCCAGGTGGAAGTTGAGGTCTCCTAGTAGGATGTAGTTCTCAGATGCGAGGGCATGTGGACTGATGAAGTCAGTGATGTCTTCGCTGAATTGTTTACGGGTTCCTGGAGGTCTGTAGATGAGGGTGCCTCTAAGTGTGGTCCTGGGGTCGGTGTGGATCTGGAAGTGGAGGTGTTCGGCGGTTGTGAGGTTATCGTCTGAGTTGGTCGTGATTTTGATGGTGTTCTTATGGACGATGGCGATGCCTCCTCCTGTTTGGATGCGGTCTTTTCGGATGATTTTGTAGTTGTCCGGGATGGCTATGGCGATGTCGGGTGTTGATGATGCGTTCATCCATGTTTCGGTAAGGAAGGCGATGTCCGGTGATGTAGTGTTCAGTAGATCCCAGAGTTCAGTGGCGTGTCTGTGGATCGAGCGGGTGTTTAGCAGAATGCACTTCAGGTGATAAGAGTCGGATCTGTTTTTGGGGTTAGTGGATGTGGTATGGGTCTTGATGCTGGTATATTTGCAGGAATGGCAGGCGAAGGGACCGTGGGTACGTCCCGGGCCGGCTTCGTAGCATTGCGGTGTGCGTCCGGGGTTAAGGGCTAGGATGGTGGCGGCGGCATATGTTATGCGGGTGGAGTGGGGTTTGCGTGGGCCAGGGGGTCTGGCGCTGGGCGCGGTCCAGGCGCAGACGAGCGTAGACGGGCTTACCTTTGGCGCACCTTCGGCGCGCATGGGGCGCGTCCGCTGCACGTGAACGCTGCGCGCAAAAGCATCTGTCATATATGGATAGGGGGAGGGGGAGGGGCGTGGGAGGGTCAGCTGGGAGGCGGGGGGCGGGGTAGGATGGCCAGTAGGAGCTGGAGGGAGCGGGGGTGGGGCTGCGGGGGAGCAGTGGCGGCGTGGACAGGCTCAAGGCACAACAACAAGGCTGGGAGGTCGTGGGCACGATCGCTGGCACTGTCAGGGGCACACAATGCGGTAGCAGGCACAAATTAGCTGGCACACAGTTGCAGTAGAATTAAAATTAAAGTTAAAGTCACTGGCACACAATCACAATTTAAATTAAAATCAATGCGGTCGCAGGCACAATGCAGGCAACGATACCAGGCACAGTGGCAGGGTGCAAGATGGCAGGGCAGGAAGGCAGGGTAGGAAGGCAGGGCAGGATGCAGGTCGCTGGCACCAAATGGCTGGGGCGAGCTGCGAGAGGAGCGACCAGGTCTGACTGGAGTCAGGCTGGACACAGCTCCTCGTCTCGCGTTACCAGTGTAGGTATGTTAGTGGGAGGGAGGGTCAGCTGGGAGGCGGGGGCGGGGTAGGATGGCCAGTAGGAGCTGGAGGGAGTGGGGGTGGGGCTGTGGGGGAGCAGTGGCGGCGTGGACAGGCTCAAGGCACAACAACAAGGCTGGGAGGTCGTGCGCACGATCGCTGGCACTGTCAGGGGCACACAATGCGGTAGCAGGCACAAATTAGCTGGCACACAGTTGCAGTAGAATTAAAATTAAAGTTAAAGTCACTGGCACACAATCACAATTTAAATTAAAATCAATGCGGTCGCAGGCACAATGCAGGCAACGATACCAGGCACAGTGGCAGGGTGCAAGATGGCAGGACAGGAAGGCAGGGTAGGAGGGCAGGATGCAGGTCGCTGGCACCAAATGGCTGGGGCGAGCTGCGAGAGGAGGCACCAGTTCTGACTGGAGTCAGGCTGGACACAGCTCCTCGTCTCGCGTTACCAGTGTAGGTATGTTAGTGGGAGGGAGGGTCAGCTGGGAGGCGGGGGCGGGGTAGGATGGCCAGTAGGAGCTGGAGGGAGCGGGGGTGGGGCTGCGGGGGAGCAGTGGCGGCGTGGACAGGCTCAAGGCACAACAACAAGGCTGGGAGGTCGTGGGCACGATCTCTGGCACTGTCAGGGGCACACAATGCGGTAGCAGGCACAAATTAGCTGGCACACAGTTGCAGTAGAATTAAAATTAAAGTTAAAGTCACTGGCACACAATCACAATTTAAATTAAAATCAATGCGGTCGCAGGCACAATGCAGGCAACGATACCAGGCACAGTGGCAGGGTGCAAGATGGCAGGGCAGGAAGGCAGGGTAGGAAGGCAGGGCAGGATGCAGGTCGCTGGCACCAAATGGCTGGGGCGAGCTGCGAGAGGAGCGACCAGTTCTGACTGGAGTCAGGCTGGACACCTAGATAGTGAGCGAAGTGGGTGGGGTTTTTGAAGATTCTGGAAAAGAAACTAGTATAAACCAATTAAAAGTGTTGTTTTCTAGTCACATGACTTTACTTGCGCGGAATTTCTTGATGTCAGTGATGACTACTGCCTTCGATCTACATTGTGAGGGCTCACGATTCAGGTAAAATGGCGATTCTACATGACGCATTCCGCCCGAACCATGAATCATCGCAGGGTGCGCACACGCTGAGTTATTTCGGTACCACTAACTCACTGCACCACAAGCCATCTCCCCAGAGCCTTATTAAGGCAGAATTCAGGAGGCAAAAAACACTGATGCCAGTGCAGCCTCCCTGCACTAAGCATTATCGCAGCATACGTACAAGCTCAGCACCAATTATACTACTAACTCAGTGCACCATAAATCATCGCAAAGAAGAGTGAACAGTTGTATGTAACAGTGAGACATACTGTCCCTTTTAAATGGAATTCATGCAGAATCCAATCGACAAAACACATTACACCAATTACTGTGCCCCCGACCACGCATCATCGCAGGATACGTACATGCCAAGCGCCAAAAGTACTAGTAACTTAGTGCACAAAAAATCATTGTCACGTGAATTCACAAGACAAAAAACATTACTATCAGTACAGCCTACTCGGAAAACACATCATCGCAGGCTCCACAGAACCTTGTTGTTTTAGATACCACTAACTCAGTGCAAACCAAACTAAGTATAACACCTATCAAATCTATACAATATACCTTTAGTATGCTTCCTTCAAAAACCTTTTTTATATCACTTATAGATTTAGTTGAATAATAAAAATCACGCTGCAAGTGCAAAGGCACACTCAAGGGCAGTCCACTCTGCGAACAGCATAGATCACAATTTGTAGTATAAGGTCCCTGAAACATACCTATTTCAATAATGCATTCTATACATGTTCTATGTTTCATTTCAATCCTGATTACAGATGATGCAGTCCACCCTAAGATGTATACTGCAAACAGCAGGGTTTACAACTTGAATTCAGCTTTGCATCTACACTATAGACAGTAGTGAATTCAGCCTTGATTTACTTAATGCAGAGATAATTATACTGTATGTATTCAGATTTTATTAAAATAAGTGAAAAAAAGCATTCTTCTATAACTGTGCTGACTAGTGGCTTTGATGTACATTGTGTACAGTAGGATTCAAAACTTGAATTCAGCTTTGAATCTACACTACAGGCAGTAGGGAATTTAGCCTTGATTTATTTAAGGCACAGACAAAAAATACTCCTGTGGTACTGCTAGTATGCACAAGCACCTTTAATCCCTGGATCCTGTGAACTATGTTCACAAAGAATGTAGAACACTCCGCCAAAATGTACCTCTACCACCGGCAATACCAATAGCCACAGGGGCATCACCTTCAATATCGCCACCAGACATACATCCCAATTTTGAGAAAGTTAGAATGCACTGTGTGAAATGCAATCTTTTAATTTGTTATGGGGAGCAATCAGTAGACCTAGTTTGCAGAGCAATTGATAACCATTGATGGTAGGTTTTTTTTTCCCCTCAAAGTTCATGCAGTCCAGTATGCAACAGTCAATGCTTTCAGTACAGACCGCTAGAACCACGCATCATTACAGGGTGAGCACATGCTGAGCACCAGACGTACAACTAACTCAGTGCACCATACATAATTACCACGTGGCCTTATTAAGGCAAAATTCATTTGCCAAAAGACATACTTACCAGTGTGTTCTGCCTGAACCACGCATCATCGCAGGCTCCACACAAACCGCCCCTACCTCAGTGTACCACAACTCATGAACACTTTACAATAGAATCTTCTGTGTATAATTTCACATATAGTGCTCCTACCTTTGTACAGCAGAAGTCATAAACCGTATATGATTGAATATCTGTGTATCATATCATGATTACTATTCTACTTGTTACCAACAGCACCGTAATAAAATGGAGTCGAGCACACGTGCCCCTACCAACTTCAACTATCTATCTGTGTCTGTATACTTATTATGTTTGCAAAATGCTGCTCCTGTGCCCTACCACATTATATTGTGCTGTAAATAGCGTATGCAACCATCTTACCTCTGCTAATAACAAAAACTTTGATAATATAACTGTCTTTCACTCATTCTACAAATACGAACGTACAAAGTGGATCATTACAATACTGCAAAGAAACTGTATAGTCAATTTATAAATGTGTACTATTTCTTTTTTTTTTAGCATTTTAATATAGCGCAAAGTCGACCTAAAACTATATCAACAATTTACATTAGCACCGTATTTACAGTTCATTTTCAGGCAGGCGTTGATTACGTCATTACTCTACAATAACAGGATGTGGATGCAACTACGAGCCTCGAACAATGATTTCCAGCACCAAGTTTGACAGTATACCTGAATGACCACATACATATATATATTATCTGTCCTTCATGTGCCAAAAACTGCAACCTAAACCTTTCACAGCCCTGTATTACTACAGCTACAACACTCCACTGACTGTACAACAAAATTCATATTCGCATTAATGCATCATGACCACAATCTTTTATGTGTGCAACTATGGATGAATATAGTGTCAGTGATACCCTGTACCTTCCATGTTAGCCATATTGTGGGACTTTACAGGCATAATGACACATTTGCGCGTAAGACCCAGGTGACAGCAGTACTACAACACAGACACCCAAATCAGTTGATTTTTCATATAGCTCACGACGGAACGACACACATAGCTCCAGAGTCATTTTTCACAGCCTCGCGCAGCACTGGCATACATCAGTCCAGCCCACTCCGCTTATGCTTCCAGGAAAACACAATGACTGTACGTGCAGGGCCCATATATCCATTGTAGTGATTTCTTACTTCCAGGTCTAGTTGTCAGAACGACACACAGACACTCCCTCATGGCTGGTATATACCCACACCACACCTATCCAGCACATACGTCACTACACACGTGAACCTACCAATAAAAAAGACAGGGCGCACATGGTCTATGACATTTTAGAGTTGCTCCCATCGCAAGCGCTGTGATGAACTACCGAACAGGGGGGCCCACTACCATGTGCATGGTCTCTTTATTCACTGAGTTAGTGGTACCCCAAGGACTGAGCGGGTGAGGAACCTGCGATGAAGATAGGTGCACAAGTATGTTCTTTGCCATAGTAATATCAGGACTCAGCACCAAATGTGAGACTTCTTGGTGGCAGAGAAGGACTGCATGATGTAGAATGTACCCTGTAAGCAAAAAGGTGAGCAGTGAGGCCTGGGTGCGCAGTGGAAGGAGTAGATGGGGTGCAGCAGACTGGATACAAAAAGGCGACACAGCGATTTAGGCATACGCAGTCCTATACCGTATCTTATTGCATTCGTATATTTTTTTAAATAGCAGGAACAACGTCTGAGAATCACGCCAATGGCACAAGGTGAGCAAGGAAGCTTGTTTCCGAAGGAACGAGAAGTCACCTGATGGTGGATAGAGTGGGTAGTGTGCAGCAGCTTGACTACGAATGTACAATTACCTCAGGGCAGTGGGAGTGGATAGGATGCAACAGTCTGGGTGCGCAAGAAAGGGCACTCACCTCCGAACACTGGGATTCAATGGGGTGCAACAGTCTGGGTACGCAGTAATGAGAACTCACCGCTATGCAGTGGGAGTGCATGGGGTATAGTACTCTAGGAGAAAAAGAGCGCACAGATACCACCTTGCAGTGGAAGTTAATGTAATACAGTATCCTGAGTGTGCAAATACATAAAGCATAAACATACTTGTACAGTTGTATGTACTCTGCTATTACTAACTCTATACTATCTTTTAGATCACTAAACTTGAGGGAGCATTATGAACTGGCACGTGCTTTGACACACGGAGGCAAAAAGGTGAGCTACGAAGATTTTCTCCACTATTAACATTACCTCTCCTTCTCCATCTATTACTTTCTCTCTCTCTCTCTCCCTTTTAATGTCATTTTTTCTCTCTTTCTCTCTCTCACATTGTTTCTCTTTCTCTTTTAAAGTTATGGACAATGCTGCCCACTCTGCCGATAAAAAAATGAAGGCTGAATTTAATACAGTCTGCAGTGTAGAACCAAAGTAAAAATCAAGTTGTGAGCTCTGTTCGCCACAGTGTTTACACAAGGTAAGCAGAGTGGCCTAGATGCACAATGCCTCCGATTAAATGCGTTAGAAATAAAGAATATTGTCCTGCATAATGACGTGATCTCTCACCTAATTCTGTCTCATCTCTGAATCATTTTAAAGACCTGTTGGTCCATACTGTGAATCTGACTCAGTAGGCACTTCCTTACAGAGACCTCTTGAACGCGGGCCTTTAAGAGAGGTGGAATGTATCAGGCACACTAGAATGCAAATTAACAAATATTGCCAAGTGTTACCTTAATTTGTGATCTTTGACCTCATTCAGTCACATCGATCTAATTTTAAACACTTATTTTCATTTTTGTTTTGCTGCTTACCTACCCTTCTTCTATTGGAGTCCATCTCACATTTTGTTTATTATATTGTTATGTTAAAGTTATGTTTCTAGTTATTTATTATACTTTTATTTTAAAGTTACGTTTCAAGTTATTTATTGTTGTTTTAATAAAAGTTAATTAAAAAACTATATACGTCTTCTTTTTCTGACATTTCACTATTATTTTGTGTGATAATCACATGCTTAGAAAACATTAAACAATTAAAAATAGAAATGATGTTTATAACTAGATGTATAACACTGAGACTAACTCTTTACCAGCTCTTTACCAGAGTCTGTAGCTGCGATTAACGGTTTCTATGGAAAATTTTAAAAACTCCAGCACAGTAACTGTTTGGATTAGCAACATTGTGTGGTGAACTTGTAACCTGTGTGCTCACTTAAGTGTTCCATGAACTGTTACTATGGTAACAGGCAGTAAGCGGTTTGGGGGTAGGGTTGAAAGGTACTGGCTGTACAGAAACCGTTATATTTACCCAGGATCCTCTATATGACAGAAAGGAAAACAAACTAAGACAGAACACTGTAGCAGATTTACAAGCCCCTTGCGCCACTTACGCGTCAC
The DNA here is from genome assembly GCF_964261635.1 of Lissotriton helveticus. Classification (NCBI taxonomy): domain Eukaryota; kingdom Metazoa; phylum Chordata; class Amphibia; order Caudata; family Salamandridae; genus Lissotriton; species Lissotriton helveticus. The sequence goes on along the minus strand of NC_136059.1, from coordinate 1,292,315,160 downwards.
TTTTCCCATGTTAAAAGTGATGCAATAGTGATGCAAGGAACTTGTAAATCTGCCCCTATGCAGATTACATGCAAAAGAAGTACACAGCTCTTTGAATTCTTTATCGATCACAATTTGACAGTGTTGCTTCACGATTCACAATGCACTTTACTAAATACTTTGTGCCTATTTAAATGGGAGACGGGATTGTCGACATTACAAAACTTAGGGGCATATTTGCAAGGACGGCGTTAAAATTGTAGCCACTTTAACGGCAGCAAACTACAACTAAAATGGCGATAATGGACTTCAAAATCCTTTGTTATCTTACCGGAACATTTTTTCAACATTGCTATTTGCTATGCAAAAGTGAGAGCCGAGGCTCTAGCCCTGCCATAGCAAACTTGGGGGCATTTCATCAAGACAGCATTAACATGTTCTGGTATAAACCTGGGCTTCTATTAGAATTCTCACAAATTCTCAAAAGCCTAATATTAAGCCATTATGGCCGCTTTAACAACACTTTCCTAACGCTAAAGCGACGATAATTTTAATGTTGTCCCGTTAAATATGCCCCCAATATTGCAAGAAATACAGCGATAATTTATGTTCGCAAGTGAAAAGCTTATTAATATAAGACTGTGGACTCAACAATTCAATCTACTCGCATATTAAACATGCTTAAGTCAACTTCAGAACAGATGTTAGGATCCAACATAAACCGCAATTAGCGAGAGTTTTGGTAACCCTCCTCAAATCCAGGGCCGGCTTGTAAATACAAAGCTATTGTCATACCCCCTCTTCCTTACCAAACTGGCTGCTAACATGCATTAATGCATCTTAGCGTCACCAATAAATAGGGCGATATCATTTCATCGCATTTTAGGCTTTTAAAAAAATTGCGGCAAAATGGCACTTGTTAATATGCCCTCAAGCTTGCTATGACACAGAGGTTACCTCGACTAACGCCCTGCCATACCAAACTGCAGTGTCCCGGGAATAGACACCCCGAGACACAGCAGTAGCCACTTTTGGGGGGTGGTGTTCCCCAAGGCTTTCGACTGCTCCAGAATGGAGACCACGCGGCCCCCCTCTCAAAATATAAAAAGCCCTGGAGGGTGGTAATCCCCGAGGCTTAGACGGACCTTTGAGCTCCCTCACCCATTTATTTTGTAGCACCGAGGAATCACGGTCCCCGGGCTACAGTGCCCTCTGGAGCCCCATCAAATTTAATATTTTAGACTGTAGAGTAGCACTCTAGTGTTCGTGCCGCGTCACGGCAGGGAACGCTGGGAGCACGAGCGGCCATGTTGGCCAGTGTTGCCCAGCCTAGTTATGAGCTGGTGCGCTTCCCGGCGCTCCGAGAAATATACCAATAAATATACTTAAACTTAACGTGGTGTCCACCTCTTGTTGACCCCAAGACCTCTCTACAAATTGGCGAAGAGGCTGGGGAGGTGGACATACCCACGTCTGGCCCTGCTACACAGTGCGAAGACAACACGCGGACCACGGGGGGCAAATCGGGAGCGCGGCAGCGGAGCAGAAGACGGAGTCCCCGCCAATGAGAAACGGGATGGTGACGCAGCGGCAAGGTGCTGCGGACAAGCAACAGCGGAGGACTGGGGAGAGGCGGTGCAACCAGCCAGCGCAACATGAGGAACGCAGCTAAGGCTGAACCGTGAGTGCCGCAGTGCCCCTCCCCTGCAGTGAAGCTGAGCAGGGCGCCCAACAGCAGAAAGTGCAGGCGCTCATAGCCACGAGCCACAGAGTGAGGATAGGCTTCCAGGAATTGCTTTCTCTGCCAACCCTCAACCGGCCAGCTGCACCCCAGCAACCAGGAACAACTGCCTCTTGAGGGAAGTGGAGCCTTGACCCACAGTAGGAGCATACACAACACGATCACCGCAGAGAGGGTGCAGCCAAGCACACATACCGGGGGAGCGCAGTGAGATCCGAGCAAGGCCGCACCTCACCTGACCCTGCTCCAGGTCGGCAGCAACCTGTGGCCTAACACCAGGCAGCCAAGCTGATAGGAGGACATAGATGAGCAGCAGACACCCAGGGACACTTCCAGCATACCCCGAAGCACCAAACACAGCTACGCCAAGCACCCCACGTGCCAGCAGCTGGAGGTATGTCAAGCACCCGGGAGACATTTGACCCTGGCACACCAAGGACAGGCTAGGGTGGGAGAGAACCTTGCGCCTCAAGTGGGGGCAACAAACCCGCACAAGCAAAGTGCACCGGGGAGCCCCCTGCCCAGGACGGACGAAGAGCCACCAAGACGGCAAGCTGCCATGTGTGCCCAAACCTTTTCTCTAACATACCCGGTTCCCTTCCTACCGAAAACTGGGGGAACCAGCCATGAAATGGGAAGACTTAAAAGAGTACTTCCTGAACTATCTGTTGGCGCTAGAGGACAAAGGGGGCGAAGTCTTTCCGAGCAAGCGGAAAAAGAAGATCCTGCTACACAATTTAGGCCCAGAAGGCATCAGGGTGTACATGAACCTAGTAAAAAGGACAAAGCCCCAAGACTATGGCGATGTATTCCAACATGCCATAGGGGACCTGGACTGCCACTATCAACCAGTGGTGTGCACCGCGATTGATCGCTTTAACTTCTTTCAACGGAAACAAAACGCGGGGGAGTCAGTAGATTACTATGTGGCAGCGCTGAAGAGATTGACAGTCACATGTAAATTCGGAGGACTCAATGATGACTTCATAAGGGACCAAATCATCATGCACACAGTGAATACATCCATGCAGGAGAAGCTGTGGGTCAGTGGCGACGCCCCTCTCAAAGAGATAGTAGCTATGGTAAAAAAAGCTAGACTCTCTAAGAGGTGTGCAGAGGCCGCCAAAAAGGACAGTACTAGCAAAGCCACAGTGAGCAAGGTAACAGATGCTGGTACCAAGAGCGGAAGCAGCCAGTCTCTGGAGGATCAAGACAGCCCAAGAAATACATCACCAAAACGACCACAAACCAGAGACCCCAAGGAGAGGACAAGAAAAGTTGCTACAGGTGCGGAAGCTGGACACACGCTGCCCCCGATAAATGATGCCCCCCTTCGGAGCCAAATCCATATACTGTGGAATAATGGGACATTTCGAGAAAGTCTGTAGACGCAAACCCCGGAAAACGTCAGTCAAATACGCGGTGCAAGACTCAGAAACAGAAGAAGGAGGGGGCTAGAATGATGACGACAGTTTGCTGTGCATTGATGACCAGGTCCTGGGCATGGACTGCTCCAGGACACGCAAACCGTTGTGTGAACTTTCCATAGGCGGGATTCAAGCCTCCATGGTCGCCGACTCGAGGTCTCCTTACACCATCATACAACACAGCGTTTGGGACAGAGACTTTACGAAGTTCATAGGCACACACCTTCTTCTTCCGGAGATCCATCAGGTCAACTTCACAGGAGAACCCATTCCCATGGTGGGGTACCGCCCACTACAGTTTGAATTTAAAGGTCGCATGGCTGAAAGGAAGCTCTATGTGGTGGAGAAGGGACCCTCAGTGCTGGGATGGGTGGATCAAGGAGAATTAGGATCCAACTGAACACAGGGAGCACGACGCAAGTGCTGATGACAGATCACGCACGAACAGACAAAGCCAACAAGTGGAAGACAAGTTTCCCGACGGTCTTTGGAGGCACCATCGACAAGCTGATGAAGTTTACTCACAAGATATGCCTCAAGGAGGGGGTGAAACCAGTGAGCCACAAAGTGCGGTACATACCTTTTAATTGTCGGTACGCAGTGCAACAAGAATTGCAGCTCTTGGAAGACAATGGAGTAATAGAACCCATAGAGGGCACGGAATGGCTGGCACCCCTGGTCGTAGCCCAGAAGCCCAATGGGAAGGTACGCCTGTGCATAGACTTGCGGAAGCTCAACAAAAACATCATAGTAGATAAGTTCCCATTGCCGAGGATAAATGAAATGTTGGCCCAGATGAAAGGCATCAAATGGTTCTCCACTATAGACCTGACCCCAGAATACCACCAGATTGCACTACACCCTAAGTGCAACAAACTTACTTCATTTATCATGCCGTTTGGGTGCTACCGGTTCCGGCGGATGCCCTTCAGCCTAGCATCCGCTGCAGCGGTGTTCCAGAAATTGATGCATAAACTTTTCAGAGACACGGAAGGGGTGCAATATTTCCAGGACGGTATCCTGGTAATGGGGAGAACCAAATCGGACCACGACATCAAGCTATCCAAAGTACTGCACATTCTGGCGCAGAATGGTCTCACTGCAGAATGGGACAAGTGCAAGTTTGGAGTAACATCAGTCATGTTACTGGGCCACGAGATCAGTGACAAAGGAGTTGCACCCAAACAACCGAATGCCAAAGCTATAAAGGACGCTCCCACACCTAGAAGCAAGGACGACGTCCGTTCGTTCCTAGGAATGGCGGAATTTTATAGCAAGTTTGTACCTCACTTTGCCACCAAATTGCACAGTTTGCGTCAGCTATTGAAGGAGAAGACTGCCTTCACCTGGCCAGAGGCATCTCAGGAAGAATTTCAACAAATAAAGGAGTACATCTGTGAAGCGGTGCCTCTACATGGCTTTGACCAACAAGCTTTATCCATCCTCACCACAGATGCGAGTGGCAGAGGGTTAGGGGCAGTCCTTATGCAAAGGTCCGCAGAAGGCGAAATGGCGACAGTCAGCTTTGCGTCGAGATCCCTAGCCCCAAATGAAGAAAGGTTCAGTGTGATAGAAAAGGAGATGCTGGCAGCAATCGGGGCAATGGAAAGATTCCACCAACTCGTCTAGGGCTCAAGGTTTCTGCTTAGAACGGATCACAATCCGATAGTGAAGGAGCTCACATCCAGTGGACATGCGAGTGCTACACCTTGCATAGCAAAAATTACGCTGCGGTTGCTGGACCACTTGTACGATTTTGAGTACATCCCGGGCACCAAGAACAAGGTCGCGGACTATCTCAGCAGACCTGCAGCAATGGAGGATGGGCCCAAGCATACAGGCGAGGATGAATACACCATAGCCTTCACGGAAGACCAGGAGGCAGTCATAAGTGCACAAGAGTAGAGAGAGGCATACAACAACGATGCAAGTCTCACAGCACTTAAATGGTTCATAGTTACTAGGAGGCCAGAGAAGAAATACTGCAGAACATCGCAAATTCTATGAAGTTCGAGAGGAACTGTCAGTTGGGGACAACAATGTATTCATACTACGAGGAGACAAAGTAGTTCCGCCAAACCAATTGGTAAAGTGCTTACTCTCTATACTGCATGAAGGACATCTAGGCATAGTGAAAACTAAGCAGAGAGTCAAACAAGCATACTGGTGGCCGGTGCTAGACAACCAGGTGGAGAGGCATGTCAGGGAATGTGTACAGTACAGCAATGCAGAGAAGATGCTGACCACACTGCGACCTCCACTGGGGACATTTGCCAATCCGGTCAATCCATGGGAAGAATTGGCAGTGGACATTCTAGGCCCCAGTTTAGATGCGCAGAGTGTACCCAAATATGCAATTGTGCTGGTTGACAGGTACTCAAAGTGGCCGGAAATTGAGGTATGCAAAACCGTGGACACCGACACTGTACTAACATTCCTCACAGCCACAATCCTGAGAGAAGGAATACCAAGTCATAACATGTGACAATGGACCCCAATTTATTTCAGACAAATGGAATGCATTCATGGAACAAAACGGAATACAGACTAAGCACACCCCAGTATATCATCCTGCCGGGAACGGCCTAGCTGAAAGATTTAACCGGGTTATCATGGTGTCAGTACAGGCAGCCATCAATGCTGGGAAGAATTGGGAGGCAGAACTCAAGAGTACAGTATGGGCGTACCATATCACCCCCACAAAAACTGGATATAGCCCATTCAAAATACTGAGAGGTCATGCCCCATTTACTAGAGACAATGTAGCATGGAAACAACGTACCGTACAGAGCAAATGGCCTCCAGCGGTAGTGCGTAGTAACTTGGAAAGGGCACAAAAGATCTACACGGACCACTACAACAAGCGACACAATGTCAAAGAGTTGTCACCGGAAAAGGGGGAGTGGGTCAGAGTGAAGTTGGCTCAGATGAGAAGGAAAGACGACCGCAAGTATAACACGCCCCTGCAAGTATGCAAGGTCTACACAAGATCAGCCCTATTAAGCGACAGAAAGATATGGTCTCAGGACAGAATGTCAAGGTGCAACAAAGTGTTGAATTGGATCAGGATAGGAGAAACGCAACCAGAAAGAGATGATGACGAGAACCCAGAGGAGGAAGAAAACACTACAGAAACAGAAGCACCCACTAGCGACATGAGGAGCACCAATACAGAAGAGACGACTACCACCAGCATACAAAAGAATCTAGAAGACAAAAGTACACGCATTCAACGGGAGGACCAAGGAGCGTGTGATTCGGCAAGGGGGAGCCAAACACAAGAGACACCAAACTATGCCCCACCCAGCACCAGCAGAGTAAACATAACCACCTATGAGTAAGAAGTATCGTTGAACACTGTACATGTTTTTTTCTTGGTTGATTGCAGTGTTGATAAAGGAGGGAGATACGAGCTGGTGCTGTTCCCGGCGCTCCGAGAATTATACCAATAAATATACTTAAACTTAACGTGGTGTCTGCCTCTTGTTGACCCCAAGACCTCTCTACATAGTCCCCGGTATTTGCCCTCCCATGTAGCAAATTTTTTAACAAGCACAGTAACCCTCGCTTCGTTTTTAATTTTATTACGGCGGATCCATGCACCCAATGCACATTTCTCCATCCCCCCCATTTTTTGGGGGGGGACACCCTAAGCAGGTATAGATGATCAGAATACTTCTCACATGCCCCATTTATACGTGTTGAACACTTGTCCCACTATTTTCTAGATCCTCGCGTCTACCGAGGCGCAAAATGGCTGCCAACAATTCTTGGTTTCGAATATTAACAACCACTTGTCAGCCAATTACCATTTAGCGCGTGATCGGGATGGTGCGCTTAGAGTGCGCGCAAGATGCACGGATAAACCGAGGTTATAGATATATATGTATTTTTAATTGTAATTTTCTCAGGAACTACTGAACGGATTTACACCATTTAAGCAAAAAAGGCACGAGTCTGAACCAAGGACTACCAATTTGCAAATTTGGTGTAATTCCGTTCAGCCATCCGGGCTGTAGCCGTGATGAACAATTCCTATGGAAAATTGCATGGGGCAAACACGTTTTGGGACCCTCCTTTTTTCTCTGCTCCCGCTTCAAATGCAATATTTTAGACCACGGGATTTCTCTTTCCCAGGTAGCTAATTTTTAAACAAGCACAGAAGCCCACGTTTCGTTTTTTTTTTTTTTACAGTGGATCCATGCACCCAGCGCACATTTCTCCGTCTAAAAAAATAATAATAATAATCTTTATTGGGCCCTAGGGGTCCTTGTGGGACCCCTAAGCAGGTCTAGAGGGTCAAAATATTTCTTACCTGCCCCCTTTATACGTTTTAAACACTTATTTCACTAATTTCTAATTCCCCGCTTCTACCGAGGCACAAAATGGCTGCCAACACTTCCTGGTTTCAAATGTTGACAACCACTTCACAGCCAATCAGCATTCAGAGCTTGATCGGGACGGTGCGCTTATAATCCGTGCGAGATGCGTGGATCCGACGAGGCCATAGAAATATATGTACATTTTATTGTAATTTTCTCAGGAACTACTGAACAGATTTACACCATATAAGAAAAAGGCACAAGTCTGAACCAAGGACTACAACTTTGCCAAATTTGGTGTAACTCCGTTCAGCCGTTCAGGCTGTAGCCGCGATGAACGGTACCTATGGAAAATTGCATGGGAAAATATGCTTTGGGACCCCCTTTTTTCTCAGCCCACGCTTCACGAAGCACCCCAAGACTTTCAGGATAAGATTGGAACGGAGTGCCCCACCAGTTTTTAAAATTTTGCGAAGATTCGTCAACCAGCACCAAAGTTATTCCAAATAGAATGTTGCAGATTTCCTATGGAAAATAGGTCCTAGCTATAACTACCTATGGGCGACCACCAGCATATTACCTAAAGGTGGGCGCCAGTAGGTAGCTATAGTTAGAACCTAGTTTCCATAGGAAAATCATTTTTTGATCTGCTAATAACTTTGGCGTCATTTGACGAATCTTCGCGAGGATAAAGTGGAGTCCCAAAAGGCATTTTCCCCATATTATTTTCCATAGGAAATTTTGAGACAGGCTACAGCCTGAACTGCTGAACAGAATTACCCCAAATTTGGCAAAAAGGTATTGCTTAGTTTAGAAAGTGACCTTTTTTTTAAATGGTGTAAATCTGTTCAGTAGTTGCTGAGAAATTAAAAAAATAAGAGAAAAAAATACATTTTTATAGCAAACTTTAGGCAAGGCTAAAGCCGAAACTGCTAAACAGAATGATCTCAAATTTGGCAAAAATGTAGTGCTTGGTTCAAAAAGTGACCTTTTATTTAAATGGTATAAATCTGTTCAGTAGTTGCTGAGAAATTAAAAGAATAAAACTTTCGATATCTAGGGCAGCGGTGGATTCGCGAACCCTCCCGACCACGAGCTTCACTGTGATTGGCTGCCAACACTCCAAACCAGGAAGTGTTGGCAGCCATCCTGTGTCTCAGTAGAACTGAGTCACAAGAAAACAGTGAAACAAAGATATAAAACAAGAAAAGGGGGCAGGGTAGGAACACCCTGACCCCCTAGGCCTGGTCAGGGGGTTCCACAAGGACCCCCAGGGTAAAAAAAATTTTTTTTTTAAAACTGTTGGCGCAATTCACCCTGGGGTCGCGAATCACGCGGACTTTTTGTTTTTAAATGAAGTACGGGCCTCCGTGCTTCATTTTAATGACCTGGCCCGGGAGGGCCAGGTCCGGGGGTATTGCCAGAAAATAATAGCAGGGCCCGCAGGGGCCCCCACAGCCCCGGGGACCGCCACCTCCGTGGGGTTTATTATAATGTATACGAGGGCACTACGGCCCCCCTGCAGTGGGACCTCCCCTCCCCGGGGATTACTAAATAAACTGCGGGGGGCTTGGGCCACCCACATGCCCTGGGAACCACCACCTCCCCAGGGCACAAAAATTGGAAATTGGGGGGTCTGTTACGGACTCCCAAGCCCCTGGGACCACCACCTTCCCAGATTTCAATCATGTTGGGAGCCTGTGATGGCCCTGGGGACCACCACCCCCCAGGGCCAGATCCAGCAGTGTCCCTGGGTGCCTACCCCCATGGACACTGCTGTTTGGTATGGCAGGGTGGGAGCTGTGCGGCTCCACCCCTGTTATAGCAAACTTGCTTTGGATTTTGGAAGTGAGAGCAGGGTAACCTGCTCTCTCTTCCAAAGTCCAAAGCCTATTGCTTTTCCACACAGGGAGCTGCATGTCAGCAGCACCCCATGCGGTAAAGCAATGCTGGCTCCCGCAGGAGGCGGGAGGCCGGCAGGAACTGGGGGGGCATTGGGGCACCCCCCATGGCCCACAACAAAGAGGCCAGGCCCCTGGGGATGGGGTCCCTAGGGCCAGATGTGGCCTGGGAGTGGGGCTACGCGGTCCCCTTTTTTTTTCCCTTTTTTTTAATTATGAACATGTGGGTATGCCTCGGACATGGGGCCCCCTAGTCTCAAAGGGCATTTTCCCCATATTATTTTCCAAAGGAAATTTTGAGACAGGCTATAGCCCAAACTGCTGAACGGAATTACCCCAAGTTTGGCAAAAACGTATAGCTTGGTTTAGAAAGTGACCTCTTTTTTTAACTGGTGTAAATCTGTTCAGTAGTTGCTGAGAAACTAAAAAAATAAAAGTTTTGATATCTAGGGCAGCGGTGGATTTGCGAACACTCCAGACCACGAGCTTCACTGTGATTGGCTGCGAACACTCCACACCAGGAAGTGTTGGCAGCCATCTTGTGACTCAATAGAACTGAGTCACAAGAAAACAGTGAAACAAAGAAATAAAGCAAGAAAAGGGGGCAGGGTAGAAACTCCTCGACCCCCTAGGCCTGGTCAGGGGGTCCCTGTGACCCCCAGGGCTAAAAAAAGCATTTTTTTTAAATGTTGGTGCAATTCACACTGGGGTCGCGAATCACGCTGACTTTTTTTAAATGAAGCACGGGCTCCTGTGCTTCATTTTAATGACCTGGCCCGGGTGGGGCAGGTCTCGGGTGGGCTAGGTCCGGGGGGCATTGCCAGTAAATATTAGCAGGGCCCGCAGGGGCCCCCACAGCCCCGGGGACCGGCACATCTGTGGGGTTTATTATAATGTATACGGGGGCACTACGGCCCCCCCTTAGTGGGACCGCACCTCTTGGAAATTGGGGGGTCTGTTACGGACCCCCAAGCCCCTGGGACCACCGCCTTCCCAGGGTTCATTATAATGTATGCGGGGATTGGATTTTTGAAGTGAGAGCAGGGAAACCTCCTCTCTCTTCCAAAGTCCAAAGCCTATTGCTTTCCACACAGGGAGCTGCATGTCAGCAGCACCCCATGTGGAAAAGCAATGCTGGCTCCCGCAGGAGGGGGAGGCCAGCAGGGACCGTGGGGGCATTGGGGCTCCCCCCATGGTCCCCAACAAAGAGGCCAGGCCCCTGGGGATGGAGTCCCCTAGGCCAGATGTGGCCTGGGAGGGGGGCTACGCGGCCCTCCCCTCGTTTTTTTCCTTTTTTTAAATAATGAACATGTGGGTATGCCTCGGGGATGGGTTCCCCGAGACGAATTTAAATTAGTGAAAGTGGATGTTTTTGATTTTTAATGGAGTCGCGACTCTAGCGCTACTCTCAGCGCAGCCCTCTGTGTGATCGAGATGAGTGCGCGGCTTTCAGCGCGGCCTCCCGTGTGAACGCGATGGGTGCGCTGCTTTTAGTCGCGCCGGGTGCCCGACTCCAAGCAAGACATTTTTTAATTTTTTTTCAAAAACTAAATTATATGTTGGCTTATTAGGTGACTCTAAAAAGAGCCCTTGTGTTTATTGGGACATTTTTGTAGCTACATGTAAGTGCTGATGCAGAGCCTTGTTTATTTTATTTATTTATTTATAAATTTTTATATAGCGCAAAAAAGATCTCGTAATGATATCAGAGAGCGCTTTACATTTGGAAGGAAAGGATGGTTAAAAAAGCAAGATCAACATCAGGTAGGAGTAAAAACAAGAATGATTGCAGATTACAAAACAGATGCAACATGGAGTGTTATAATAAACCTTTGCACATGGGTAGCAAAGGGGGGCATAGTATGCTTTTATAGAAGAGTAGTAGTAAGAGAAGTAGCCTTAGGTTGTTGAGAAGGTCTATGTTTCCCTTATCTGTGAAATGTACACTATCACTACTGTAGATGCCATCCATATTGACACGTAGAATGTTGTTGTATAAGGAGCCCATACTATGGTCTCTGAGGTAAGCAGAAACAGCTGTATTGACTTTTTTCTAGCTTTCTCAATCTGAGGACAAAATTGATTGGACCAGTTCCATTTCTGCCTTTGGCATATGTTAGAGTATACAAAGAAAGTTTGAGGCAAAAGCAACATCAATTCTGCAACGGTGTCCTTCATTAGCATTTCCAGACCTACCACAGTCAATGTGCCTAGATCATTGCCACCACAGTGCACAATCATGAGGTCAGGGGGTTGAAGATGTAAAAAGATTTTAACCAAAGGCATCAATTGGTGCCACTTTAATCCTCTTTGTCCAATCCATTTAATGTCCACATTTTGCAAAGCTAGATCTTTGTCAATACCTCTGTGTTCAGCAAACCTTTTGCACCAGAAAACCTAGCTCTGTCCCACAATCCACACTCTAAGCATCTTGAAGGGAAGACTGGCTGCTCTGAAAAGATGTGTGTAGTTGAAGTAGACAGTTGGTAGAATGAGAGGTATCTAAAATGGTGGACAAGATGCTGTTTGTAAAAAAGAAGATAAATGATTGGCTGTTTAAGAACATTATATAGGCAAACATAGGGTGCATATTTCGGTGTTTAAAAAGCATGTTTCTTATTGGTTAGTGAAAAATGTTTCAAAGGTATATTGGATAGGATAAGCTCATATTTTGGAAGGTCAAGCACACTTGCTGTTTGTATTTACAACGTTGTGTGTGGAACTTGTGACCTGTGAGTTCAGTTGAGTGTTCCATGAAATGTTGTTATGGAAACAGGCATTAAGGAGAATGGGAGTAGGTTAGAAAGTTAACTGTGGCATTAACATGTAAATTTGATATATATATTAAAGTAATATCTTATTACAGTGAGATTTCCCAAGTCTGTGCTATCTTTAGAAGTATTGTATTATTAGAAAAAAGGGGTAACATTATTTGTAATATATTTTTGAACTCCCGTATGGATTTGTGGTGCCATCGCTATGGTGCACGGTGCAGGCGCGACTCCAGAAAATTCCAGAAGCATTTTCGGTTCAGTTAGAAGTCAGTTTGCAAGGAATGATATGTGTAACCAATAGAAATGTGTTTTAGAATTTGAAATAATCTGGGAAGCAATGTGATTTGTTATTTATATCTATATGTGTAGAGAAAGAGAGGGAAAGTTTGCCATTACTGGTTTTGCTAAGAGCAGTGCTTTATATTGATTGTGTGCATAAGAAAATCTGGTGTGAGGCTCTGATACTTCATAATCTACAAATCAATTTGAAAGATGAGTTATCATTTTGTGAGGTGTACTATCTGGTGACTTTGTTTTTACAAATAAAAAATAAATCATGAAATTTGTAGTTTGAGATCTATTTTCAAATGAAGAAATGTTTATAGCAGTTTTTAGTGATGTATTTAAATGTTGTTTAACCCCTTCCATGCTGACACTACCTCGCTGGTGCTGCCGTTGGCCAATGGCCGACGTGGCCCGGCCCGTTTTGCGGAAGTGCTGCACTTCCGCAAAATCGCGGGCGCATGGGAGGGGTTAATATAAACTCTGTATAGTATTATGTGTATTTTGGAATAGGGATTGCTGATTATGGTAGTTATCATCATCATCATCAGTTAGTCTTTATTCGATCATTTTCAATCATAAAATACACAGTACAAACATAAAAGTGTCATAAAAAGGATGTCACCCTAAAAACATACAATCTTACAATGTGATAATCAACATTATCGAACGTTCCTAACAAGTATTTAAAATAAGGTAGCTATAAAATCAATTCCATATAAAACCATTTTCCTACAGGTTCTATCAAGGGGATTGCCCGCTACCAATGACGTACTCAAGTAGTGGGTGTAGTTCCTAGAGCAGAGAGATTTTTCCTTTGCCGTGCCCAAGACCAACTAAGAAATTACACCGTGGCTATAACAATATCTGCACAAGTGTTCGTTACCAAGATACGCAAGGCTGTCATGCACAATCTGGTACCAAGATTGGAACACAACGGCTTGAGTCACCTGCGACGGGGGCCCTTGTAAGCTGGGCACATGAACAATACTTGGGTTATCGACTCTTTCTGAGATGGACACGAGGGACAGTTATTGTCTAGAGCCTTGTTCCATTTTGCAGTGAATGATCTTAACGGGAGAGTGCCTTCTCTAAATTGGTGATATAATTTCCTATCACCAGATTTCGTAATCAGATTCCAGTTGGCTTTTGCTTTCCTTGCAAACTTGTGCTCCAGAAACATACCTGTAAGCGAGCTACTGCCCACCAGCGACAGGGTCTTCTTAGTTATCATATCCCAATAGAGCACTTTATGCTCGTTTTTGTAGGGAAATTAATTCCCTATTGGTTCTTCCCACAAGTGTCTGCGCCCCATGTCAAGCAAATTGCATTTGAGCTTCAGCAGCCATTTGATTTTTTAGGACAAATCGGCATTTCTAATATGCATTAGTGTATTGGAGTAAGACGCCAATTCAGGAGTTGTCCATAGCCTCCTCCAATAAGCTAGGGGTCTAAATCCTGCAACCTCATCAAAGGAAGTACAGCCTAGGTCTAGTAGCAGGGGCTTGATGGGGGTTGATTTGGGGAGGGCGGTCAATGATCTCAGAAACGTATTTTGTGCTAGAACTAGAGGTGATACGTTTTCGAACCCCCAGAGTTCAGCACCAGATATTATAGAAACTTTGATTTTCCCATTATAAATCGTTAAAGCCGGCCACACCGGTTTAGTGTTTGAAAGTCTGTGTTCTTTTAGTAGGGATCCTGCTAGCTGGTTATGCCTAAGAACTAGGGGCCTCATTTATGAAGGCCTTGCGCCGCCGGTGCGTCACTTTTAACATGGGAAAAAGTGACACACCGGTGGCGCAAGGCCTTCATAAATAAGGCCCTAGGACTTCGAACTGGGGTGTCCAGTTCATCCTCCTACCCATAGTCACTACTAAAGGTATCAGTTTGTTCCAAAGGTGCTTTGTTAATTTCTACTCTGCCATTGATAAGTGTATTTTTATGCAACACTATGAACTTTGTTTTGTCAATATTTACTATAAGATCGTGGTCTTTGCAAAAATCTGTGAATCTGTCAAGGGCACGTTGCAGACCAGATTGAGTTTTAGATAACATTAAAGTATGTCTGCAAAGATTAGAAGTGGAATCCACATCCGAGGGAGATCTCCCGTTAGCAGCCCTAAGTCCCCTCCCGAGGGATGAACTTTTTAATTGTAATGCCACCTCTGTCCATTTGTTAATTGGTGGCAGTGATAAAGACGCTATCCCCCAGTTCTGATCTTCCTCCATACTAAGGGTATGATTGTCTAAGCCTAGGGGCTCGAATGTGCAGTTTAGATCACCTGCAATAACCAAGACGTTTAAGCCATCTAAATCATTTCTAAATGTGTCCAGGAGGGCAATAGTTGGTGACGCTTTCCCACCTGCAATCCCTCTCGTGTACACATTAAGTAGTATAAAATCTGGCTCTACCGCTGAGCGAACCTTGATCTCAAGAATATCATGGCTATCTATTGGTGGTTCCTCTATTTGGACCGATATCTGTTGCTTGACCCATCGAATCAATCCCCCGCTAGGTCTCCCCTTGCTATTTGCAATTGCCGCTTTACCAGAGGCCAAATAGCTGGAGCGGCTAATCATATCTACCAACCAAGTCTCCTGGAAGGCAATAACGTCATATTCTTCAAAAAAGCAACTTTAGGCGATCAGAGCGCCCATGGAGGCATCACTATTGTCCTCTTCTTCGTATTAAGTATAAATCACTACTCAACGGCTACAAAAAAGCCATTATCTCGGCGAAAATGTAATACTTCTCCGAAAAAGTTGCCCGTTCTTCCAACAAATCCCGAGAGATTTTTTCACTCGTAAAACAACTTGCCACATCCGATCGTACTAACGTTAGCGTCGCCCCTTCCCTCTCATTTTGTCTCTCCCTCAACAATTACTTTATCGACAAAATCTCTGCCATTAAAGCTAATATTCCCGCAGTCTCTCAAACCCTGGCTATCCCCCCTCTTCCCCGCCGCCTTTTATGTTAGACCTCTTCCCCCCCATCACTGCTGCACAATTCTCTGCTCTGCTGGTCAAGGTCAAATCAGGATCGCCAGTTGACTGTGCGCCGGCCCGGATCCTTCAAACCCTTTTTTCTCACTCTCCTGGACCCCCTCTTACACTTCTCAACTCATCCCTGGCTCTTGGATCTGTTCCCTCTTCTTTCAAAACTGCTATTGTTCTCCCTATAATAAAAAAACCTGGCCTGGACTCTTCTTCACCTTCTAACTTCAGGCCCATTTCCCTCCTTCCCTACTTGGGGAAGATTGTGGAAAGCCATGTCACCTCCTGCCTGTCCTCACATATTGAGAAGCATGGCCTCTTGGCTTCCCACCAGGCGGGCTTCCGCCCGGGTCATTCTACCGAGACGGTCGTCACTGCTGTCTTGGATGAGCTTAAGGGGAGGGCCGATTCCAACCTCCCCCAGGCGCTGGTGCTCCTCGACTTGTCGGCTGCGTTTGACACGGTTGATCATGCCATCCTTCTCGACCGTGTCAGCGCAGCCGGCATCAGGGGGGTAGCACTTTCCTGGTTGAAGTCCTTCCTTCAGGGTAGGTCCCAGGCAGTCCAGCTTGCTGGCTTCTCCGCCCCTCCCCGCCCTCTTGTGTGTGTGGTTCCCCAAGGTTCCTCCCTTTCCCCTCTCCTCTTCCATCTTTATATCTACCCTCTCATTTTTTCCCTCCGCGAGCTGGGGGTCTCCGTGTATAATTACGCTGATGACCTCCAGCTCATCTTTGATCTTTCCACTCCTGACTCTTCTTCCTTCTTTAGTTCCACTTTAGTCTTCATTTCGGACTGGATGATCACGAACCACCTTAAATTAAATCCCGACAAGACGGAGCTTGTCCTCACTGGTGGTCCCTCTAATCCCTTGTCCCCTTCTCACTGGCCCCTTTCTTTAGGCACTCCCCCTACTCCAGTTCCCACTGTTCGCACTTTAGGCCTTAAAGTCAGCAGTGACCTATCCATTCACTCCCAAGTTAGCTCTGTAATCTCATCTTGTTTTTTATTCCTCCGCCTTATCCGAAAAATTTCCCGCTTCTTTTCCACTGACGCCCTCAAATCCATCATTTCAGCTCTCATCACCTCCCGTCTCGATTACGGGAATGCCCTTTATTCTGGCATCCCCGCCTATGAAATGCGTCGGCTCCAGGCCATCCAAAATCAGGCCGCCCGGCTCATATTTCACCTCCCTAAATTTTCCCACATCACGCCCGTTCTCAAGTCCCTTCACTGACTCCCTGTTCGCTTTCGTTCTTCCTTCAAATTAGCCTGCCTAGCCTTTTTAGCCTTCACCCACTCTGCCCCTCTGTTCATTGTTTCTTTGTTCACTCCCTACACTCCCTCTCGCACTCTTCGCTCGTCCTCTCAACTTCTTCTTCAAGCTCCCCGCTACCGTAAAGCCCGTATTGGTGGCACCCGTTTCTCGGTTCTGGCCACTCGATACTGGAATAGTCTCCCATTTTCCATCCGATCAATCCCTACTTACCCGGCTTTCCGAAAAGCATTAAAAACTTTTCTCTTTCTCCAGGCCTTCCCCGGCTAGTCCCATCGTCTGCAGTGCTGAATCCGTTTTTCCCCCCCTCCCTACCCTTTTTCCTTCCCCCCCTCCCCCTTTCCTCTCCCAGCGCCAGGAAGCCGCTTGGCCACAGTGCGCTTAATTAAGTTCCTTTTTTCATTTCATTTCAAAAGCAAGACCAATCAGAAGACACGGTTTTGGAAAGTAAGCCGACGATATTCCAAGATAACAGTGAGATTGGGGAGGGGTGTGTACCCTCAGAATTTGCAGGAAATGATGGAGACTTCATGCAAACCTGGCTCTTAACCTCCATTTGATGCAATCCTTTTTTAGGGCTTTGAAGAAAAATAGGACAACCATCTGAAAGCTCTACCAAAATTGGGGTGGGTGATTGTAGTCAATCGCATAGATCTAGGTTGGACAGTGGGGCGAATCTGTTGGACAAAGGGACCTCTGTTGGTCTTTGTACTAATCCAATGGGTACCCGAGTTTGTCTGTCCATCCCTTGACATTTCAGCACATTAGAAGAATATGACCCAGTTTTATAAAAAAACCCTAATGGTAGAATAAACACTTTATCCATATATTTTACTGGCGCCTCACCCAAATTATCCAACAGAAATGTAGCTATATACACATTGTTAAAATTGACAACTACACAATCACCATTTTCTTCTTTCCTAGAAGGGCCAAACCACGATGTACGTCTAGCCATAATCATATGCTCATCAACACCCTCCTCCCAGATCCCAACGTCCTTAAGTCGGGTATTAAACCATTGCAGAGCTTTAAGTAATAATTCTTTGTTTTTTTCAGTCTGTGCTTCCTGCAAAGGGTGGAACATTCATCAAAACAACCACTAGAGGAGCAGCTGCTGGAGGAAGGTAAAGGGCCGTGGGGTTAGGGGTTAGGTTGCACAGCATTATGTCCCGAGCCTCTGGATCCTTGTAGTCCAGTAGATGTACTGGCTCGTGTAGCTAAAGGACAATTTTTAGAGTTATTGTACTCGGTTAAAGCTGTTGCTGCTACCACTCTGCCGTTGCCCGGAGTGCTCATGATCGATTGGGCAAATTTTCTTGAAAGGTTCCCTAAATCAGCATCATTCCTATGCGAAAGAGCTGTTTTTTGTTATGATGCTGCGGCTACGTCAGTAGGCACCCCGGGGACAGTTTGTTTCATTGCTTGTAGACTCAGAGGCTTAGGTTTGACTGTGACCGAGTCTGGCACCATGTTCCCCAGATTACAAGATGTATTCACAGCAGTGGACTTAGGTTGAACAAGAAGGCCCCCTAGGACAGAAAAACTTGTCTTAACCTGGGATTGAGAGTTAGTTAGACTTCCTCAATCCGGCTCAGTGTGTAGGTATTGGGAGTTTATAGGGTTGATAATACATTTTCAAGTCTTCTCCACATTTCCTCATTAAAGTTCGAGCTGGGACCACCCAAAGAGACAAAGTTGAAATCCTAGCAGACGGAAGCAGCATTATCTAGTAAGCTGCGCTCATCTACTGAGGCACGTCCTCCGTTTTTATTGATCCTTGGCGTTTTCCCAGTTACTGGCCTCTGTGGGCCGCCCTCTTTTCCTTTTTATTGCAGGGTCAGGAGTAGATTGGTTAATTTTATTTTTGTTTTTGGGCAGAGATCTGACTGTTCGTAGGGGCATGCTGGCAGCAGTTTTAATTGCGGCTTTTGGTGATTTTGCAGTGCCCTCCAATGACCCAGTTGGGGTAGACACTGAGCCGCTCGCCTCATTGATGTTCGTGGATGCATTAGAGTTAGCCACAGAGTGAACTGGAGAGCAAGCTGTAGCAATAATGCCCAGGGAATATCTTTTGGTTAGTTATGGATCCAAGGATAAGCGGCGCTCTGTTATCGCTATCTCTTTTTCCAAAACAGAGGTTGCCCTTAGTATAAATAGATCTAACGTCCCCGCAACGCTACTGCCGTTGGGTGTGCCTATTCTCTTCCCCTCTCGTTTGCTCCTCATTGGTGTTAGTATCAAAGCGCAAACAATCAACTGTATTCACAGATGATAGTAGAGAGCGTATACAATATTTAGAAGCATGAAGAAATGTTTATTGCAGTTTTTAGTGATGTATTTAAATGTTGTTTAATATAAATTCTGTATAGTATTATGTGTGTTTTGGAATAGGGATTGCTAATTATGGTCGTTTGTTCCAATGTGTGGATTTGTCCATTAGTAGGATACCGCATAATTTTAGGTGTTAATTTGAAATTGGAAATGCATATATTGAGATAAGGTATTAGTGATGAGACTAGTTTTTACTCTCTAGAGAGGTACAGTTGAAATATGCCACATAATGTTTTGTGTTTGGTTAAAAACAGAAGTTTGTTCTGTGAATTTATAAGGTGTAGATAATATTGTGGTAGAGAGACATCCATTTATGTTTTTCAGTAATATGGTGAGACTTATAGCAGAGCAATTTGAATGGTTCCTGCTTTGTATTTGGCTAGGTGTAACATTAAAAGTAGTTGTAAAATGGTAAAGTAGCAGCAGAGATTCATGCACTACTTCAATCCCATAAGCACTGTCCTTGCAGACCACCCATTGCCCTGTAAGTACCCATTCACACCTCCAATCACCCAGTCAGGACCTTGTATTTATACAATTAGTCTGTCAAAACAGAAGCACTTATAAATTCACCATGTACTCTTCTAGCACTACTCAAATCATCCAGTAAGTATGTGTGTACTCTTAAAATCACCCAGGCAGTAACCTTACATTTCAAAATAGAAGTGCAGTCTGCGAAGTTTTAAAATGTGCATGGGTGTGTGTGTGTGAAGTATGTGTGTACTTGCATATTTCGAGTTAAGGTGTTTCCGATGAGACTAGTTTTTGTAAGTCTCTAGAGAGGTTCAGTTGAAATATGCCACATAATTATTGGTGTTTGGTTTAACATTGCTGTCCTCTAACCACCTTCAGAGTACTGCTTCTCTCCTCTAATTACCCAAGTAGTACATATGCAGTCTAGGAATCCCCTGTCAGTTCCCAAGCACTCCTCCAATCACCCAGCCAGGACCATATACTTAGCCAAATAGTTTGCCAAAACAGAAGCACTTATAAATTCACCCTGTACTCTCCTAGCACTACTCTAATCATTCACTTAGTATGTGTGTACCCCAGGCAGTAACTATATATTTCAAAATTGAAGTGCAAGCTGTTAGGTTTTAACATGTGCATGGATGTGTGTGAAGTATGTGTGTACTTGCATATTTTGAGTTAAGGTGTTTCGGATTAGACTAGTTTTTATAAATCTCTAGAGAGGTACAGTTGAAATACACCACATCATTTTTGGTGTTTAGTTTAACATTGCTGGCCTCTAACCACCTTCACAGTACTGGTTCACTCCTCCAATTACCCAGGTAGTATTGATGCAGTGTAGGAATCCGCCTGTTAGTCCCCAAACACTTCTCCAATTACCCATCTAGCGCTATCTACTTATGCAATCAGTCCGCCAATACCTAAGCATGTATACATTTACCATGCACTCTCTTTTGGGGACTGTAATCATTCCATTTACTAGTCATGTACTTATGGAATGGCCTTGGCCCTAACACAAGCATAGCACTATACATGCAGACCTCTAACCAGCTATGTACTACTCATTCTCTCCTCTAATTACCCAGGTAGTATCTATGTAGTCTAGGGATCCTTCTGTCAGTTCTCATGCACTTCTCCAATCACCAATTGAGCACTATCTACTTAATCAATCACTCTACCAATACAGAAGCACTTAAAATTTCACCATGCAGACTCTTTACAGGACTGTAATCATTCCTGTTACGAGTCATGTACTTATGCAATGGCTCAGGTACTAACACAAGCACAGCTACTCTGTGTACTATCCATGACGACCTCTAAACAGGTACATACTATTGATTCACTGCTCTAATTAGCCAGTTAGTACTCATGCAGTCTAGGAATCCTCCTGTCAGTCACATGCACTTCTCCAATTACTCATCCAGCAGTATCGACTTATCCAATCACTCCGCCAATACCTAAGCACTTATAAATTCACCATGGCCTTGGTTCTAACACAAGCACAGCTACAATACTCTGTGTACTATCCAATCCATGTAGACCTCTAACCACATACATACTACTAATTCACTTCTTTAATTACACAGGCACTACCCATGCAGTCTAGGAATCCCGCTGTGAGTCCCATGCATTTCTGCATTCACCCATCCAGCATTATCTACATATCCTATCACTTCGCCAATACCTAGGCACTTATAAATTCATAATGCACTCTGTTTGCAGCACTGTAATCATTCCAGTTACTAGCCATGTACTTATGCAATGGCCTAGTCACTAACACAAGTACAGCTACAATTTTCTTTGCACTATCCATGCAGACCTTTAACCAGCTACATACTATTGATACACACCTCTAATTACCCAGTTAGTACCCATGCAGTCTAGAAATCCTCCTGGCAGTGCCATGCATTTCTCCAATCACCCATCCAGAACTATCTATTTACCCAAACACTCCACCAATACTGAAGCCCTTATAAATTGGATTTGCACTCAGCACTGTAATCTTCCAGTTACTAGTTACGTACTTATGCAATGGCCCGGACACTAACACAAACGCTGCTACAATACTCTGTGCAGTATCTATGCAGACCACTAACCAGCTACATACTATTGATTTACTGCTCTAATTACTCAGGTAGTAGTCATGCAGTGTAGGAATCCTCCTGTCAGTCCCATGCACTTCTCCAATCGCACATCCAGCACTATCTACTTATACTATCACTCCGCCAATACCTAAGAACTTATAAATTTAACATGGCCTTGGTACTAACAGAAGCACAGCTACAATACTCTGTGCACTATCCATACAGACCTCTAACCGGGTAAATACTACTAATTCACTTCTTCAATTATGCAGGTACTACCCATGCAGTCTAGGAATCCCCCTGTGAGTCCCATGCATTTCTGCAATCTCCCATCCAGCACTATCTACTTATCCTATCACTCCGCCAATACCTAAGCACTTATAAATTGCACTCTGTTTGCAGGACTACAATCATTCCAGTTACTAGTCATGTACTTATGGAATGGCCTAGCCACTAACACAAGTACAGTTGCAGTATTCTGTGCACTATCCATGCAGATCTCTAACCAGCTACATACTATTGATACACTCCTCTAATTACCCAGTTAGTACCCATGCAGTCTAGGAAAACTCCTGTCAGTGCCATGCATTTCTCCAATTACCCATCCAGCACTATCTACTTATCCAATCACTCTACCAATACCGAAGCACTTATAAATTGACTAGGCACATCGTTTGCAGCACTGCAATGTTCCAGTTACTAGTCACATACTTATGCAATGGCCCAGACACTAACACAAACACTGCTATAATACTGTGTGCACTATCTATGCAGACCTCTAACTAGCTACATACTAATGATTCACTGCTCTAATTGCCCAGGTAGTACTCGTGCAGTCTAGTAATCCTCTTCTCCAATCAAACATCCAGCACTATCTTCTTATTCTCTCACTCTGCCAATACCTAAGCACTTATCCATTCACCATTGCCTTGGCACTAACACAAGCAGAGCTACAATAATCTGTGCACTATCCATGCAGTCCTCTAACCAGGTACATACTACTAATTCATTTCTCTATTTTTGTGGGTACTACACATGCAGTCTAGGAATCTCCCTGTGAGTCCCATGCATTTCTCCAATCACCCATCCAGCATTATCCACTTATAAATTCACCATGCACTCTGTTTGCAGGACTACAATCACTCCAGTTACTAGTCATGTACTTATGGAATGGCATAGGCATTAACACACATACAGCCACAATATTTTGTGCACTGTCCATGCAGATCTCTAACCAGCTACATACTATTGATACACTCCTTTAATGACCCAGGTAGTGTCTATGCAGTCTAGGAATACTTCTGTCAGTCCCCATGCACTTCTCCAATCACCCATTGAGCACTATCTACTCAATTAATCACTCTACCAATACTGAAGCACTTAAAAGTCACCATGCAGTCTCTTTGCAAGACTGTAATCATTTCAATTTCTAGTCATGTACTTATGCAATGGCCTAGTTACTAACACAAGTACAGCTACAATATTCTGTGCACTATCCATGCAGACCTCTAACCAGCCACATACTATTGATTCACTCCTCTAATTACTCAGGTAGTAGTCATGCAGTGTAGGAATCCTCCTGTCAGTCCCATGCACTTCTCCAATCGCACATCCAGCACTATCTACTTATACTATCACTCCGCCAATACCTAAGAACTTATAAATTCAACATGGCCTTGGTACTAACAGAAGCACAGCTACAATACTCTGCGCACTATCCATGCAGACCTCTAACAGGGTAAATACTACTAATTCACTTCTTCAATTACGCAGGTACTACCCATGCAGTCTAGGAATCCCCCTGTGAGTCCCATGCATTTCTGCAATCTCCCATCCAGCACTATCTACTTATCCTATCACTCCGCCAATACCTAAGCACTTATAAATTGCACTCTGTTTGCAGGACTACAATCATTCCAGTTACTAGTCATGTACTTATGGAATGGCCTAGCCACTAACACAAGTACAGTTGCAGTATTCTGTGCACTATCCATGCAGATCTCTAACCAGCTACATACTATTGATACACTCCTCTAATTACCCAGTTAGTACCCATGCAGTCTAGGAATACTCCTGTCAGTGCCATGCATTTCTCCAATTACCCATCCAGCACTATCTACTTATCCAATCACTCTACCAATACCGAAGCACTTATAAATTGACTAGGCACATCGTTTGCAGCACTGCAATGTTCCAGTTACTAGTCACATACTTATGCAATGGCCCAGACACTAACACAAACACTGCTATAATACTGTGTGCACTATCTATGCAGACCTCTAACTAGCTACATACTAATGATTCACTGCTCTAATTGCCCAGGTAGTACTCGTGCAGTCTAGTAATCCTCTTCTCCAATCAAACATCCAGCACTATCTACTTATTCTATCACTCTGCCAATACCTAAGCACTTATCCATTCACCATTGCCTTGGCACTAACACAAGCAGAGCTACAATAATCTGTGCACTATCCATGCAGTCCTCTAATCAGGTACATACTACTAATTCATTTCTCTATTTGTGTGGGTACTACACATGCAGTCTAGGAATCTCCCTGTGAGTCCCATGCATTTCTCCAATCACCCATCCAGCATTATCCACTTATACATTCACCATGCACTCTGTTTGCAGGACTACAATCACTCCAGTTACTAGTCATGTACTTATGGAATGGCATATGCATTAACACACATACAGCTACAATATTTTGTGCACTGTCCATGCAGTTCTCTAACCAGCTACATACTATTGATACACTCCTTTAATGACCCAGGTAGTATCAATGCAGTCTAGGAATACTTCTGTCAGTCCCCATGCACTTCTCCAATCACCCATTGAGCACTATCTACTTAATCAATCACTCTACCAATTCTGAAGCACTTAAAATTCACCATGCAGTCTCTTTGCAGGACTGTAATCATTTCAATTTCTAGTCATGTACTTATGCAATGGCCTAGTTACTAACACAAGTACAGCTACAATATTCTGTGCACTATCCATGCAGACCTCTAACCAGCCACATACTATTGATACACTCCTCTAATTACCCAGTTAGTGCCCATGCATTCTAGGAATCCTCCTGTCAGTGCCATGCACTTCTCCAATCACTCATCCAGCAGTATCTAATTATCCAGTCACTCCACCAATACTGAAGCATTTATGAATTGACTATGCTCTCTGTTTGCAGCACTGTAATCTTCTAGAAACTAGTCACATACTCGTGCAATGGCCCAGGCACTAACACAAACACTGCTACAATACTTTGTGCACTATCAATGCAGACCTCTAACCAGCTACTTACTATTGATTCACTGTTCTAATTACTCAGGTAGTACTCATGCAGTCTAGGAATCCTCCTGTCAGTCCCATGCACTTCTCCAATCACACCTCCAGCACTATCTACCTATCCAATAACTCTGCCAATACCTAAGCACTTATAAATTCACAATGACCTTTGTACTAACACAAGCACAGCTACAATACGCTGTGCACTATCCATGCAGGCCTCTAACCAGGTACATACTCCTAATTCACTGCTTTATTTAGCCGGGTAGTACTCCTGCATTCTTGGAAGCCTCCTTTCAGTCCCATGCACTTCTCCAATAACACATCCAGCACTATCTACTTATCCTATGACTCTGCCAATACCAAAGCACATATAAATTCACCATGGCCTTGGTACTAACACAAGCACAGCTACAATACTCTGTGCACTATCCATGCACACCTCTAACGAGGTACATACTAGTAAATAATTTCTCTATTTGCGCAGGTACTACCCATGCAGTCTAGGAATCCCCCTGTGAGTCTCATGCATTTCTCCAATCACCCATCCAGCATTATCTACTTTTACAATCACTCCGCCAATACTTAAGCACTTATAAATTTACCATGCACTTTGTTTGCAGGACTACAATAACTCCAGTTACTAGTCATGTGCTTTTAGAATGGCCTAGGCACTAACACAAGTACAGCTACAATATTCTGTGCACTATCCATGTAAACCTCTAACCAAGTACATACTATTGATACACTCCTCTAATTACCCAGTTAGTACCTAAGCAGTGTAGGAATCCTCCTGTCAGTGCCATGCACTTCTCCAATCACCCATCCAGCAGTATCGAATTATCCAATCACTCCACCAATACCGAAGCACTTATAAATTGACTATGCTCTCTGTTTGCAGCACTGTAATCTTCTATATACTAGTCACATACTCATGCAATGGCCCAGGCACTAACACAAACACTGCTACAATACATTGTGCACTATCAATGCAGACCTCTAACCAGCTACATACTGTTGATGCACTGCTCTAATTACTCAGGTAGTACTCATGCAGTCTAGGAATCCTCCTGTCAGTTCCATGCACTTCTAAAATCACGCATCCAGCACTATCTACTTAACCTATGACTCCACCAATACCTAAGCTCTTATACATTTACCATGGCCTTGGTACTAATAGAAGCACAGCTACAATCATCTGTGCACTATCCATGTAGACCTCTAACCAGCTACATACTACTAATTCACTTCTCTAATTACGCAGGCACTACCCACACAGTCTAGGAACCCCCCTGTGAGTACCATGCATTTCTCCAATCACCCATGAAGCACTATCTACTTATCCTTTCACTCCACCAATACCTAAGCATGTATAAATTCACCATGCACTCTGTTTGCAGGACTATAATCATTCCAGTTATTCGTCATGCACTTATGGAATGGCCTAGGCATTAACACAAGTACAGCTACAACATCTGTGCACTATCCATGCAGACCTCTAACCAGCTATATACTATTGATGCACTCCTGTAATTACCCAGTTAGTCCCATGCAGTCTAGGAATCATCCTGTCAGTGCCATGCACTACTCCAATCACCCATCCAGCACTATCTACTTATTTAATAACTCCACCAATACTGAAGCACTTAAAATTCACCATGCAGTCTCTTTGCAGGACTGTAATCATTCCGATTTCTAGTCATGTACTTATGCAATGGCCTAGTCACTAACACAATTACAGCTACAATATTCTGTGCACTGTCCATGCAGACCTCTTACCAACTATATACTATTGATGCACTCCTCTAATTACCCTGTTAGTACCCATGCAGTCTAGGAATCATCCTGTCAGTGCCATGCACTACTCAAACCACCCATCCAGCACTATCTACTTATTCAATCACTCCACCAATACCGATCTTGTAATTTGACAGCAATTAGGTTAAGCATTAGCAGAAGACATCCTGTATTTAGAGACTATCGTGTCCGTTTTGTGGAATACATTTTGTATTTCTGTCAGCCATTTTGTTTGCCACGTGCTACCATGTGCTCGCCATGTGCTCTGTCCTACCTTCCTGTTAACTACTCTTGAAATCTGCCTAGAGACGAGATATATTTAGCCTCTTCTGCTTCGCACATGCTCTTTTGACAGTCCCGTCAACTCTATGAAAGAGTTTTCTTTCTCAAGCAATATTTATTTAGTCTGTCATAATATTTGCAAAGTTATTTATAGGAGCTGACGCTTGGTTATGAACTGTATGCCCAAATGTATTTGTACATATCTGTCATAACTGTACCTGCTGATATTAACTGGGTCTAAATTGTACCCTTCTCAACGTTTTAAGTATATGTCAAAACCAGATAAATTCAATTTCTATAACTAGGATTTTCCGTGTGCTGTGTGTTCCTTTTTCTCTTTTTATCTTCTTCTTTTTTCTGTGCCATTGACATTACATTGCTTTTGGTTGTCTAGTAGGACACCCTTGAGTCTGATTTCTCTAGCTGACTCTAAATTATTGTGAATATTCTAAAATTATGTTGGATTGCAAGTGAAATACCTTGTAGACACTTTTAATTTGATTTGATTTATTGCCCAAGCCTACAAGGGTACATTGGGTCTGCCATTTTTTTAAAACACCTTTTGAGCTTGCAGCTGTTGCCAATCCATATCTGTCAGGATGTGTTTACTAGAAACTAGCCACTGTTAGCTCCTCCTACTTTTCGACCTTGCGTTTTCTGTATGACCTTATATGTCACATTGTTATTATTACAGGTAAATCTTTTTGTAACAGTTTCCTTTTTCTTATACTTTTCTTATATTTTATTTGCAGGCTTCATTTATTTATGCCATCTATTTATTTATCCATCTCCTTTATATGTTTTTCAGAACATGCATAAGATGTTCAAACATATGAATTCTTGAAGAGTTCTCACTGCCTACTGACCTGGTCCCGACCCAATAAATAGATACATAGTAAGTTAAGTTAATGCCCGGTTTGGATATGTTTAAGCATAGGAATCTCCTATTCTGTCTTTCAATTCGTATCTCACCAAATCTGATTATACTTCTATCCACTTTTCTGTTTCCTGGAGGTACAACCCGGTTTGTTCCATAACTGAATGAGAAAAGGAAACATCAGAAATGTCATACATCAATAGATGCACATTGGATGATTGAATCTGTGAATACGTGGTCCAGACTCTTCAATCTCGTCATATTCTCACTCCTTATGGGACAGCTCACATTTACAAAAGGTAATTAAGTTAACTGCATAGATTTGCTGGTGCAAGACGGAGTTTTTTTTTTTTTTTTTAATATAACCAAACCTGTCTTCATGTTTATCCAGGATGAGAGCAACTCCTACTGTGGTTCCCTCAAGAACATTAGATTTCAGATATACTTTTACCTCGGTTTGTTTTTTGCCCTCAGTACGACCCTTTGGCGGGGTTAGCTTTGGGGGGGGAAGAAAGGGGGTGGGGTTCCCCACTCCCCTCAGTCTCTCCACACCATGTATGACCTGGTCATACGAGAGGAACTTCTGCTTTTGGCCAAGGAATTTCCAAATGATACTATGAATACTTATCAAGTTTTTCCCTATCAGCGTGTAAGGTCCGATATCCGGTGTCCAATTGAGGCCCTTTTATTCCACTATAAATGTTTATATTGTATATAGATTTCACTTGTATAGAATAGTTTATTTACACATAGACATTCATCTGTTAATTTACTTATAGGCACTCTCCCTTCGCCTAATCAAAGATTTTGTAAATTTTGTACATATAAACTTCGTTGTACATAGTTGTTGATGTCTAAGATAGATGCCTTTCTCTTATCATGTTCTCTGAGTATTGAGGCTGTTTTCTTGCACAAGCTCCTATGCCCATGTTTTAACATGTGTTTTTAAAAAAAAATAAAAAAATTGTTTTGTAAATTGTGTTTGTTGTTGAATTGTTTATCACCTGACGTAGCTAGTATAGTAATCACTTGTTTGTATGTTTTTACCGACAGCCCTGAAGAAGTCCCAGCTTGGGACGAAACGCGTCGGCTGTACATTGTTTTTTTTTAATACATTGAAAATAAAGATCATTGGAAGATTAACAACATTCTGTCAATGCAAAACGTTCTTTTTCATGCTTATTAATAGCATTGGAATTTGCTCATTGTGTTTTGTGGTGCACCTTTGCAGTTGTTTAACAAGGCAAGATATGTTTGACTGTGTACGAATGTGGAAGAAAGAAGTGCTTGAACGAATGAAGCGTGAGCAAGCCTTGATTGAAAAGGAAAAGCAAAAGAATATCTATGCGAAAGCATTAGAATTAAAAAATAGGGAAACAAAAGTACTAAAAGAGAGAGAGGATAGGGAGCGCCACTTACAGGTAACTGGTCAATACGCTGTTAGGCTGCCCCTTTATCCTATCCTTAATAAACCGCAAGATGATTTCTTTTTATTAGATCGTTCTCCACCTCCGTATATTTTCCCTTCCACTCCTCATGAGTCAGATGAGGACTCTTCTTCAGACCAGGACAAAGCTCGAGAAACTCACTCAATGTTATTTGCTGAGCATGCATCTGAGATTAGATCTGCTGTGCATAAAGCCGTTCGTAGTACTGCCACTGCTTCTGAACTTTTAGATAGTATAAAAGATTGTCAGGAAAGGGAGCAAATATATTTAACCGATACATTTGCCGCAGAGGTTATTGAACGGTTTAGAAAATATTCGGTAGAAATGGAGCCCGATGATGTAGCAGCTGATTGTAAACAATTACGTCAAGGTATTTTTGTTTTATCCCAGGTGGCTGACACGATCAAACGCTTAGTTAAACTGAGTGTTGAAGCAGCTCGTTTGCGAGAAGAGAAAAAGGCAGCAGACACAGCTGCACAAACATCCCACATCAGCATGGCACAAACTTCTACTCCTGAAACAGATAAGAATGTTGTAATTCATGCGAAACCCATGTGGGAAGCCGCGCCTATATATGTTCCTCCTAAAGGAATGGGTACAAGTGATGATAAGACTCCTATTGATGCAAAATGTTATTTTATTTATAATTGGGTTTACACTCCTTGGAATAGAGCAGAAGTTATGGCCCTTAAAAATGCATTGCCTGATCCGCGAAAGAATCCAGCAGCCTTATATGAGGAAGTTAAGGGTGCCATTAGCTCTTGTACTATGACTTTGCCTGATATTGATTTGTTTTTTGGACTTATATTACCGCCTGATATGTGGAGAACTGTGCGTATAGTTGATGATCGTGCGACATTTGGAGCATTGTGGAAAGATTTAGAGCAGTTAGATGAAGATAGAGAACCTGCACAGAAACCGTGTCAGTTAATTTTAAATCTTCCGGCAGCTATATTAGTTAAGTTAAAGACAATTATTCCCCCTAAAAAATAGATTGGACAGTGTTAGCGTCTTGCAAGTAAAAGGGTAGATGAATCAGTTTCTGACTTTTTCACACGCTTTGAAGAACCATTCACGATTTTAGTGGCCAGTCATTGACAGATGACAAGGGTAGGCAACTGTTTGTCGATAAATATGTTGCAAACCTTTTGCCAGGAATAGCTAGTCGCCTAAAGGCAAGTGAAAGTTCATGGACTACCTCTTCTCTGGTTTCTCTCCTAACGATGGCTCAGTATTATGAGCGACAAGAATTAGAAGCTAAAAGTAATGAGGATAAAAAGTCTAAAGATATGAAAACAAAGGTTATGTTGGCTCAAGCTTATGGCCCGCCTTCTAAAGGTAATGACAGAGGAGGACGTGGATCTTATGGTTCGTCGTTACCTTCCTATACTCGTTCGAATTTGTCTGTTGATCGGTGTTCGTACTGCAAGAAATTTGAACATTGGCTTTCTGATTGTCCAGTACTACGTGTTCAGCAGTGTCCACGTGGTCGGGGACAAATGAGAAGTCGTTCAGAATACTCAGGGCCTAGAGGAAGCACAAATGATCGTGCCAGGTTTGATGCTAATACACGTGGGCAGGATGGGTTTAACACTTTTGATAGAAGGAACCAATATCAAATGTCCGACTATGTGCCGTCTGATTTTCAAGATTCTGCTTATGCATAGGATTGCCTAGGATAGGGTAAAGAATCAGTTGAAGTTCCAGTAGATCAGAGGGGTCCCTATGTTACAGCATATGTTTTGGGTTCTACTGATCAGTTTCTGGTTGATACAGGAGCTACTCATAGCACCTTGTCTAAACAATTGGTTCCGAAGGCTCCCCTGTCTGGCTTAACCATTACATCGATAGGTTTCAATGGAACACCTTCACTTAGCCCACTGTCACAACCACTTGCATTCCATGTTGATAAGTTTATTGCTCCATGTCCGTTTTTGCTCTCTCCAAACACACCAGATAAAAATGTGGGTCTTGATATACTCAAATATTTTAGGGCTACGATACGATGTTCTCAGGAAGGAGTACGGGTTATTCTGAATGACAACTACCCTGTGATTGAGAGATCCTGTATTATTAAAGAGGACATTGCATTAGCTTTACTCCCTGGTACTTTGTGGGCTACTTCAGACACTGATGTAGACAAATGGTTATTCCGCCAGTACATATTAGTGTCAAGGAGGGTGCTTCATTGCCAAGACTGCCTCAGTATAAAATTTCTCACGAAGGAGAAGAAGCACTCACACGCATTGTACATGATTTGATTAAAGTGGGGGTTGTGGAAGAAGTTTCTTACAATGTTTGCAATAGTCCTATTCTTCCCATTTTGAAAAAAGATACTGACACTAGGATTTACAGATTTATGATTGACTTGAGAGAAGTCAACAAGATTGTAGTACCGCAGTACAGTGTGGTTTCTGACATAACAACATTACTTACCCTGGTCCCTCCAATAGCAACTACATTTTCTGTAATGGATTTGAAGAATGCTTTCTTCTCGATTCCTATTCATCCTGATAGCCGATATTTGTTCGGTTTCACTTTGAATAATCGATCATATAGATTTTGTAGAGTACCTCAAGGGTACACTGAGAGTCTGAGTATTTATAGTCAAGCATTAAAAAGACAACTCGATTCCTTTACCTTGTCTGAAGGAGTGGCTCTCATATAATATGTTGATGACATCTTGTTGGCAGCTGATACACCTGAGCAGTGTGAGAAATGTACTTTGTCTTTGCTTTCTTTTCTTGCTACACACCACCATAAAGTATCACGAAAGAAATTGCAATATTGTAGACCGAAGGTAACCTATTTAGGTCACCTTCTGTCTAAGGAGGGCCGTGCACTGACACCACATCGCATTTAAGCAATATTAGACACACCAGTACCTTCCACGCAGAAAGATGTCCGTGCATTCATTGGTTTGACTTCGTTTTGTAGGCAATGGATATTGGGTTTTTCACACATTGTTTTTTGTTTTAAAAAAAAATATTTTTATTAACTTTTCCATTGTGCAGCCACAGAACAAGCATGTCATTATTACTCATCATATCCCTCCCTTCAGACCCCCGCCCTCCCCCCACCACCCGTACACCCCCAACACAATCATCTAAGTCCTCATTACCATCTTCTCCCCCACCCTAAACCATTGGAGGACAGTTCTGCAGTGCTTCACCTTCAACGCGTCCGTTGCGACCAGGGGCCAGCACCTTCCGCTCAGTTCAGAGTCCACCATCTAGTCCATGGTATCAACGCCACTTGCCCCATACTCTATTAAACTTTTTAGGGCACCTCCTCGCCTTATTAGTGACTCTTTCAGCATCCATACCCCTTTGCCATTCATCCAGCTGGGGTAGCTCTGGAGCCCCCCATCTCCTGGCCACATCCCTCTTAGCCACCACCAGGGCCAGCACCAGGAAAATCAACTGTGAACATGACAAGTCTACATCATTCGTCATGCCAAGGAGGACCAGCTTAGGGTCAGTCCGCAGGGTAATTTCTAAAACCTCTCCCAGCTCTCTTATGACCTCCCCCCAAAAGACTTGTATGCTCGAGCAGGACCAGAGAGTGTGGAAGAAGTCCCCCTCTTCATGCCCACAGCGCAGACAGCATGGGTCGGTCGCACTCCCCATTCTATATAGTCGGCCTCTATCAAAGTAGGTTCTGTGAAGGACATTGTATTGGATGAGCCTTATGCGTGATTTAATTGCGACTTCCCTCGGGTGCATCAAGACCGTGCCCCAATCCACTTCATCCATTTCCCCCACATCTCATTCCCATATGGCCCTAAGTTTCCCCAGTCCATCCGGTAAGTTATTCATCAGCGTCCTATAGGTCAAAGACACCGCCCCATTGGGGATGCGTTCTTGTAAAAGACTTCCCTCCAATGGGGCATACTCAGGGAGCGCCTCTGTCAAAACCCCCTCCGCCCTCCAGGCATGTTGCAGTTGCGTGTACCTATAATATTGCGTGTGATGCAGACCATATTCCCTCCGCAGTGCTGCAAAGGACTGCAATTCCCCCCTCTTCATCACATCACCTAGTGTAGAGATTCCGATAGCATCTCAGTTCCGGAAACCCTTCAACTTATTCAGTTCCTTTAACCAGGCACATTTCCATATGGGTTTTTGCTTCGTTGGCTTACCATCCCACCCCATGACCTTTGTTGCCCTTGTCCAAGCCCCTAGCGTAACTCTCGTGGCCGGAAGCAATCCATTGCCCCCCTTGACACCATAAAGGTAGTGTAAGCATGTGTGTCTCTCCATGGTGTGTCGTTCCAATGCATAGGTGGCATGGGAGGCCGGGGCATGTATCCACTCGTGTATAGGTGCCAGGTGTTCTGCCCAATAATACGTTTCTATGTTGGGCAGTGATATTCCCCCGTTATATTGATGTCTCTGTAAAGTCGTTAATGCTATCCGAGGCTGTTTTCCCAGCCACAGGAAGGCCCTCAATTCCGCGTGAATATCTTGGAAGACCCGTCGCTTGAGGGGGAAATACTCATTTTGGAAGGTATATAAGAATCGAGGGAGAGATATCATTTTAAACATGGCTGCGCGGCCAAGCATTGTAAGCGGGAGCAGCCGCCATCTCGACGCGTCCTCTGCAAAATTATTCATTATGCATTTGATATTCCTGACATAGGACAAGGTGCTGTCTTTCGTCACAAAAATCCCTAAATACACAAAATCCTCCCCAGTCGTCTGCAGACTCCCCGGGAGAGTGGGCCACCTTCCTTCCCGTTTGGGGTCATAGAGAATTGATTTATGCCAGTTTATCTGGTATCCAGCTCTGGCACCGTACCAAGCTAACTCCGTAAACAATGCTGGGATCGTAGTAGCCGGATGGGTGACGTACAATAGAACATCATCTGCATATAGGGAGATCCTCTCCTCTATGGTGTCTCCCCGACCCAGTCGGAACCCCCTGATCTCCACATTTTGTCGGACTGCGCAAGCCATCACCTCTATGGTCAGTGCAAATAGCAACTGGGACAAGGGGCACCCCTGCCTGGTGCCCCGCCATATAGGGAAGTCTTCCGACAGCACCCCGTTGACCCTCACCCTCGCCCTGGGATCGATGTAGAGCAGTCTCACCCATTTCCTATACTTGGGTCCAAAGCCGAATCGGGTCAATACCCCTTCTAGAAAGGGCCAGTGTACAGCGTCAAACGCTTTTTCTGCGTCGAGGGATAGAAACAGGTGTGGATCTTCTCTATGGCATACCTTCATTAGCCAATTATGTGTCCGTCGTAGGTTGTATATGGTCGCCCTATCCGGTAAAAAACCCGTTTGGTCCAAGTGCACCAGGCCCGTGATCACCCCCCGCAGGCGTAGAGCCAAGATCGTTGCAAGGAGTTTCGCCTCCACATTTAAAAGCAAAATGGGTCTATAAGACGCACAATCTTCAGGGGGTTTACCCTCTTTGTATATTGGGGCAATAGTAGCTTGATGGAGATCTAGCGGTAACTCACCCTCTGCCACCGCGTCCTCGAAAAGTCCCAGTAAATGGCGGGACTGTAGATCTGCCGTTTTTTTTAAAAATTCCACCAGGAAACCATTGGGGCCCGGGAACTTCCCCGCCCTGAGTTTACCTAGGGCCTCCCTAACTTCGCCAATCGTAATGTCTGAGTCCAACTTGCGTTGGTCGTCTTCCGTAAGGTTCGGAAGCTCAATATGGCTCATGTATCTCAGCGC
The DNA here is from genome assembly GCF_964261635.1 of Lissotriton helveticus. Lineage (NCBI taxonomy): Eukaryota > Metazoa > Chordata > Amphibia > Caudata > Salamandridae > Lissotriton > Lissotriton helveticus. Next base: position 1,292,280,192 of record NC_136059.1, on the reverse strand, counting down.
GTCGTCCTGCTGCCCCAGATCCCTAGCCTCGTAAAAGGCACGGTAATATTTCGCAAAAGACTCTGCTATTCGGTTGTCCGTCTGTATCCAGCCTCCCTGCCCGTCTCCCACCTTCTCCACCCACCTCGCATCTCTTTCTTTTCTACTGAGCCACGCCAACAGCCTCCCGGATTTATCCCTCACATCGTATAGACGGTGGAGCGTCGCCAAGGCCTGTGTCTGTGCCTCCCCCATCACCAGATTTCTATATTGACATTGAACGTCTAAGAGCTGTCTGAGGGCCCCCTGATCTCTATTGTTCTGATGTTTCTGTTCCAAGGTCAGAATCTGGAGTTCCAGCCGTCGGGCCTCCTCCCCCTGCTTCCTCCTTTCCGCCGCTATCCTATTCTGAGCTCTGTCCCTCTGGACCATCTTAAGTGCTTCCCAGAACGTTACCCCGGAGGACACTGTGCCCTCATTCTCCGCGACATATACTTTTACATCTGCCCACAGACCGCGTAGGATGTCCGCATTTTGCAAATCCCATACCGCTAGACGCCACGTGGTGCATCTTGTTTTCTCCCTCCCCCCCCCCCTATCGTGGCCAGGAAAGCCGTGTCAGTGACCTGCAGTTCCCGCCTGGCCAGGAAGATATAATCTAGTCGGGAGTATACTTTATGCGCCGCCGAGAAAAATGAATTAACTCTAGCCTCCGGGTGAAGCCACCGCCATGTATCCACCAATCCCAGGGCCGCCATTGTCCTCACTAGTAAGGTGGGGGTCAAGGCCCTATCCCGATTTTAACTTCTAATGCCGCTCTTGATGCCTGGATGTCCTCTCGCGATGCCTGGATAGCCCCCATGAGTAGCGCCGTGTCTGAGCTGGACCCCTGCGGTTCAGTCTCCGTGGCAGGAGGAGCCGTTGAGTACCTATCCAGAGTCCCCTGTCGTGGAGGCCTGGCAGCTGCCTCTTTCTTCCCCATGGTCGATACCTTTGCAAGACGCTCCAAGTTTGTGGGCCCGGTCTGGCACGTTTCCCGGTTCCACCCTGCCCAGCCGCGCTTGAACCGTGTAGTCGCCAATATCTGGGGCTTTGAGGGGCTGTGGGACACTTATCGGACACTCGCCGCCCAGATGCTGGCTGCCACCAGAGGAGGACCCCCGCTCTTTGCCCTCTGCCACCAAATGTGTCGCTGCACCCCGGGATCCGTCGGGCCTGCTGTGCACGATATCAACCGGTCCTCCGTAGCTCCCAGGTGCGGGAGTTGAAGGGGTTCGAGGCAAGCAGTGTCTCCGGTTGGGGGGGGCGGAGGGGGAGGGGGTCCGCAGTGGCTGGGCCCCGATGTCACGCCCCCAAATCTAGTCCGCTACTCCCAATGTCCAGGTGCCCCCAAGATGCCCTCCACACTCTAAATTGATTCCACACTCTACTGCTCGAAGCCTAAGGATCCATCGGGCTTCACATTGTCTCAATTTATGTTCTTTGTCCCCACCCCTGGAATCACTGTATACAGCTTCAATGCCATAACATTGAAATCCTAATTTCTTCTTCTGTTCAGGGCAAGTTCCCGCATCGTATCAGATATCTAGTGTCTAGATTTTTCAGAGCACAAAATGCTCAGCCATTCTTTCTTTTAAGGGGCGGAGGGGCTGCCTACATAAATATTTTTACACTTGCCTTCAATCACATAGACTACATATTTGTCAAGCAATCTATGTGTTGATTGATCTGAAAAGTGCGTGAATCATTGTATCCAAATTTCTTTGCCAGTCTGCACATACTACGGTTGCCACATACATGAAATGCAATATTAAATTCTCTGAGCCACATTGTTTTTACCATGGATTGTGTTGGGTAGCTTGGGCTTATCAGACTTTGAATCGTTTTACACCTTCTGTATACTGGGGGATTTGGAGATATGTTCTGCCAGAGCTTTATCCACCATTAGGAGAAACCAGTTCTGTTTGAGTATCATAAAAAATGTATGCAACCAAGGATGGTAATTGGTCACCAAACAAACTTTGTTGTTCTTATTTCTCATTTTATTGACAGGTTTCAAAATATCTGGGTGTTTCAGTTTTAGTGTTCCCTCTTTAGCTTTTCTTATTATCTCACCAGAATATCCCCTGGTGTGGAATCTCTTTTCAATATCCCTCACATTAATCACAAAGTCCTCATCTCTACTACAATTTCTGCGGACCCTCAACATCACCCCATAGGGGATAGCATTAATCTGACTTCTTGGATGGGCACAGTTTGTGTGCAGTAAGGCATTGCACGCTGTTGTTTTCCTATACCTCCTAATTTGCATTCTTCCCTCACAGTGAAATCATTCTAAATAAAAAAAAACAATACTGATGTTATTGTAAATGTCATATTACTCTGGTTATTCTTCATATGATCAAAGAAATCTGATAAATCCTCATCAGTACCCGCCCAGATTAATAGACAATCATCAATATAACAACCATAATACAAAATATGTTCCTGCCATTTTACCCCAGATATGCCCCGCCTCAACCATCCGATAAAGAGACAGGCAAAAGACGGAGCAAATCTGGAACCCATCGCAGTACCGGAAATTAGGTAACAGAAGATGAGACAGCTAAGATATTTCTATTATACTCTTTTTTTTGCTCTGTATTGTATGGTACGGCACATTACTCCGAATATTTCTTTCCGCCGACTTTCAGTCCGCATACCATTACTCCGCGAGGTCATTGACCTCGTATACCATCACTCCGCATTTTTTCACAATGCATGTGCATTTACCACGCATACCTTTACAACGAATTACGTTGTAAAGGCATGTAGGTAAATGCACATGCGTTGTGAAAAAATAATAGACTTCAAGAAGATGGAACCAGGAGGAGTGTGGAACCACGACGACGAGAGAGGTAAGGGGGTTTGGGTTAATTTTTTAGGGGTGGGGGTCGTGCTGGGGTAGTGATTGTGTAGTGTAGTGTAGTGTAGTGTTAGTGTAGTATAGAGTTGTGGTGGTTGTGTAGTGTAGGGTCGTGCTGGGGTAGTGTTTTAGGGTTTAGGGAAGTGTTGTAGTGTTTGTATAGTGTAGGGTCATGCTGGGGGTAGTGTTTTAGGGTTTAGGGTAGTGTTGTAGTGTTTGTATAGTGTAGGGTCATGCTGGGGGTAGTGTTTTAGGGTTTAGGGTAGTGTTGTAGTGTTTGTGTAGTATATTGTCATGCTGGGGGTAGTGTTTTAGGGTTTAGGATAGTGTTGTGCTGGTTTTGTAGTGTAGGGTCGTGCTGGGGATAGTGTTATAGGGTTTAGGGTAGTGTTGTAGTGTTTGTGTAGTGTAGGGTCATGCTGGGGGTAGTGTTTTAGGGTTCAGGGAAGTGTTGTAGTGTTTCTGTAGTGGAGTGTCATGCTGGGGATAGTGTTTTAGGGTTTAGGGTAGTGTTGTAGTGTTTGTGTAGTGTAGGGTCATGCGGGGGTAGTGTTTTAGGGTTTAGGGTAGTGTTGTAGTGTTTGTGTAGTGTCATGCTGGGGGTAGTGTTTTAGGGTTTAGGGTAGTGTTGTAGTGTTTGTGTAGTGTAGGGTCATGCGGGGGGTAGTGTTTTAGGGTTTAGGGTAGTGGTGTAGTGTTCGTGTAGTGTAGGGTCATGCTGGGGGTAGTGTTTTAGGGTTTAGGGAAGTGTTGTAGTGTTTGTGTAGTGTAGTGTCATGCTGGGTGTAGTGTTTTAGGGTTTAGGGTAGTGTTGTAGTGTTTGTGTAGTGTAGGGTAATGCGGGGGGTAGTGTTTTAGGGTTTAGGGTAGTGTTGGAGTGTTTGTGTAGTGTAGGGTCATGCAGGGGGTAGTGTTTTAGGGTTTAGGGGCGTGTTTGTGTAGTGTAGGGTAGTGTGTGTGTAGTGTAGGGTAGGGTTTTATGGTTTAGGGTTGTGTTTGTGTAAGGTAGTGTATGTGTAGTGTAGGGTAGTGGTATAGGGTTTAGGGTTGTGTTACTGTAGTGTATGTGTAGTCTAGGGTAGTGTTTTAGGGGTTAGGGTAGTGTTGGTGTACTGTAGTGTAGGGTAGTGGGTAATGTTTTGGTGTTGGTGTAGTGTAGGGTAGTGTTTGTGTAGTGTTGGTTAGTGTTTTTTGCAGGGTACTCACCTTTAAAACTTTTACAATGAGTATACCTTTAACATGCATGCCTTTGCGTTGTAAAGGCATGGGTGGTAAAGGCATATTCGTTGTAAAAGTTTGTATTGTGTTAATTTGCGGAATCATTTTTGCAGAGTGATGTCACATATTCATCCTGTATAGTAGATGCAATAGACAAATTATAAATGACGTTGATTGTGGGACCAAGATGGTTTCCCACCACATTGAATTGGCTACTATTATATACAGGGTTTACTATTGTGTATAAAGACTGTCTTTTCGGTGCATTTTACCATTCTAAAATGATGCTTATCAACGACTTTAGATTTGCAATAGAGTCCGTTCTCATTTTCTGAACCACAAACCAGGTATTGTTGCCCGCTATTTTAACGCGCGATTGGCAAAGCTTCAGTTTGTTTATTTTTTGGATACCGTAGATGACAACGGGAGTACTCTCCTAGGTAGGTCTGGTTGTGTGAATAAGTGAATATATGGGCTGATGACTTTGAATGTGACTGTTACTTGAATTTGCACTTGGTGGAATTTTAAATGATGCCCTTTTCTTAAATTATGAATCTATGAAAAATATGTTAACAGTTAATGTACGAGGCACATTAATATGGGGTGCTAAAATTCTGAAATGGTTCCCTTTGCTTTAGGTTCTTATTGTGTACACCTTTGGAGAGTATATTTTGTAATGTTATTTTACTTCGCGTTCGGCGAACTTTTAATTGATTTTCTCATCGAATATTTGTATTTGTACTTAAAACATGCCTCTGGATGCTGCACTGGGCATGCTATTTGTTTGTGTCAATAGATAGTTGTAGAATGACCAACAACTCTGCCACAGTTCGCTTTTTTCTTTTATTTCAGACTCATGCCTTGTGTACACATTTGAGAGAGTACTCGATAATTAGTATAACGAGCAGTGCAAACAGATTTGTTTTAGCTCGTGTCGGGATATTAATATTTGAGAGTAATATGTACACTAAAATATACGGTGTTGTATGACTAAGTAATATGAGTAACATTAGACTCGCTATCTTCAGGAAAGTTGACCGCCTACCGTATACTTATACTGTGTTTTTGTTCACAGTTAATTTTACGTAGCAATTACAATTTATCTTTTTACTTTCAGAAACATACCTATTCTCCTTTGGATTGGACCTGATATATGTCCTTTTGAGGTAATTTGACCTTTGAAGTGAGCTCATCTAAAGCATAATAGACTGTGGTAGCCCTAAGTTCCTCGAGTTTTCCTACACCTTAATTTTAAGGTTAATTTTATTGTAAAAAAACAATTGAGACTAATTGAGATGAATATCTCATGTACATATGCATTTAAATATTAGAGCCTATATCGAATAAGTCTGATATATATGAATTTGTGTTGGATTAGAAATTATAGTTATACTTTCCTTTGGTAGATACCTACCTGATATTGGAATAGATGACTGAGGGGTACGTGATTCTTACGAGGATAATCGATCATATATAGGTATACAGATTTTACTTATTGACTGAATAGAAAGGCTGGGTAAATCAGGATAGCTTGATTATGAGGAATCATTACAAACTGTTATTGAGAGTATAGTAGGAGTGAATAATGGTTTTTGAAGATATTGTGTATACCTTTTGTCTTTTTATTTTCATTAGTTTTATGCTATATTGGGCCACAGACAGGTCATACCTGGAATGTGGTGAATTCTTTCACGAAGAATAATTGTGGTGAGTTATTGGATTATTTGTTAACTTTGGATGCAATGGGACTGGCTTTTTAACTCTCTCATCTGGTGCCCGGTTTGGTGTGTGAATTCTGGTCCATCAATTGCTCTTCAGAATTAAATGAACTCATAGTATAAAGGTTGTACCCTAAGCATTGTGATATCCTTGGATGTTGGTATTGTTCCTTATATTTAGGATTTTCTCTTCTCGTCCTTTTTCTCTGCGACAGCTATTAAAAAGTCACAATATATATATACTTTTTTCACTGGGTGAATTACTGGTGTCATTGTGACTTTTTCTTATTTTTCTTATTTTCCTACATTTCTCACTTTAGATATTGTTGGTGGTGAAGAAAAGTTACTTTTGGATGACTTATTAGATTTTATTGTCAAGTACATACTGTTTGTTTTTGTTTATCTGTTGTAGCCCTGATTAAGTCATCGGTTGATTGTTCCCTGAGACGAAACATGTGTCCGCTTTCTGGCTACATTATGTATGATTTCAATCAACGTATCAACAAGAATTAAAATTCTTTGAAATCTCTACGATTGTGAAGAAAAAAGAAAGAAAAATAAAGGAATCTACACTTTAAACTTTAGAAAATCAGATATACTGTTGATTTATCTTCTTTTTTCTTTGACTTTATATATTTTTTGTACACTGTGTTTTGACAGAGAGGATTATTTGGAACGTGGGTGGCCGTTGCTTTTTTGTTCCCTGGAGCAATCTGTCATGGGATCTTCTACTAATATATTGGTTTTGCGCAAGGTATAACCTAGCCACGCTCCATAGTTTATTAGGAATATGCATGTCATGGCTACCCAAACTATGGTTTTTAGCCTTTATCTAAAGTCAGTTCTCTACGTATGACAAAATGTTTCCCCTTAACATTGACATTTGATACTTTATCCATTTCTGATATTTGCAAAACCTGTATTAGACCCAACTCAGTGAGAAAAAAGCTTCCTCCCAAAGACCATACCCACCAAACCAGACCCGGCCTCCACTAACACCGAACACAAAAACCTTCCCAAAACCCCAAACCTATGGCAATTTCCCAAAGGGAATCTGGAACTTTCCTCCCATCCATCCCTTCCCTGACACAGCAGACAATGGTGCAAAGATTTTTGAAGGGTATCTCCACCCCCGCAAACCCGGCGATCCCGACCACCTCAAGCTAGCAATAGAACCTATTCATAACAAAGAGAAAGCAAAAAAAAGAAAAAAATGGAAAGATAATAAAGAAATAATATAGAAAAAGGAAATAGAAAAAGAAAGAGCAGGGTGAATAAAACTGTGTAACATTTACACCAAGACTGCTTAAACAAATTACAAGTGATATAGATTAAAGATACACATGGACATAACCTGCAAAATGATCAAGCAGTTCCATCCAAGGGATCCTACTCCACCTTTTGCCTTTAGCACTTTGTGATGCCAGGGGCCAAGGATTTTAGAAGGCCCTGAGCTTTCATAGGATCCTGGCAGAAATATGTTTGTTCCTGATAAAACAGTTTAAGATTAGCAGGTTGGGGGGCGTGGCCTGAGGCTTCAAGATGGTGGTCGCACTCTAAGAGTGCTCTGGACCCCTGCTTCATCTGCCTCTCATCCTACTACCCTCACTGCCAACTATTTCCTGAAACTCACTTCTTATATCCCCCATAGTGGGTCCCGTGCACAGGCAGAGTGAACTGTGGCCTTCAGATGTGGAGAACCCGCTCCAAGGCTCAGACTCTAAACCCTGCAAGCCGCAAGATAGCGGCTTTGGCCGAATGTATCAGGGGTCCCTGAAAAGTGATACTTGCTGCTCGCCTGCCGACGGTGTGGCTCCTGCTGAGCCTAGAAGCCCTCAGTGACACTCGATCCATCAGAGAAGGGATTGAGGAGAGGCGGTGTATCTGCCGGCTGCCCTGTCCTTCCGACGTCCTGCCCCAGGCCACTCCTGTACTGCCAGGGCCGAGGCCGCATCCATCCAGTGCGTGCCCTGAAGCCGTGAGGGTTCCCGGCAACGAATGCCTGGTGAGTCTGTGTGTGCGTCGGGCTTTTGCTGTCGTATCAGGCATCAGGGGGGAGACTTGTGGTTGGGTCTCCCCCCTTGACTAACTAGTGTGGTGCTGGCCGGGTTTGCGGCTCTAGTCTCCTGGGACTGGGGGGTGCTAAACGGCTGCTGCAATAGGGCACCAGAGACCTTGAGTGGAGCTCTCGGCCCCCCCTTGGTCCTACCTCCACTTGGGCCTCATCCTTATACCTGGGGCTGAATGGGAGGCTGATCGGCTTCCTAGGTTGGGTTCGCGGGTACTTGAAGGTGTCTCCCTGGCCCCCGCCCACACTCATTTGCCTCTAACCACGCTCCATGCGTGCTCTGCCTCTGAGGCCTGGCGCAGGGTTGTTTGAAACCGGGTGTTGTGCAGCAGGGCCCGGTGCCCCTAGCCCCTCCCTTCCCCCTCCTGGGAGGAGCAGAGTCACAGGCCACCAAGGCAGTCTGGGACCATACCGGAGTGCCAGGCATTGAGGTTCTGAGTTCCACGAGCCTGAGGAGCAGCACCTAGGCCACCCGAGGGAGTGCCGTCCCCCCAGCCATCCATCTGAGCAGTTGAGGCCCAAGGCCGGTCTGAAAGACATTGACCACCTGATCCCCTACGAGGCCTGGGTAGCTGAGACCCCCTTGACTTGACCCTGGGTGTTGCTCATCTGCGGACTGGCCTGTATTGCAGGCATCTGGGACTGAGGGGGCCTGACCTAGCTGGGGTGCGGTTGACGTGGCCCTGATAGCGTTGCATCCCCCGAGGTTGGGGGCTCGACCACGGGGCTGTGCAGGGGAAATATAGTGTGGGCTACCACTCCCCACCGAGAAAGGTCTTATAGGCCCGATATAGGCCTGATATCCTTAGAAACCCCAAGGGAGCAGAGACTCCACCTGGGGGAAGGACCCTTGCACTGTGATGCTCTGAAGAACACTTGAAGGTCTCGTAAGGTAGAGTATTTGGGGTGCCCCCCGAGGCTCTGCCCTACCAGCTTGGACTGAGAGAAGAGTTGACCCCTCCCTGCGCTGGGCCCTGGGTGAAGAAACACCCTCATATGAGTGGACATACACCCCCTCTCCCTTGGAATCCATGATGGGGAGAGATCATTTACCTCAATCGACTGTAGCACCGACACAGACTAAAAGGGATCAATTCACCACCGCTGACCAGGGCCCTGTGGGGGAAATGCTTGGTGGGCCCCCCTCCAGGGGTCAGACCTCGTGACTATCCTTCAAGCATTTGGGCATCTCAGATCTCAGTGGAGAGCACAATCGGAGAGGTCCAGGTGGATGTGGCCCTCATACGCCAAGACTTGCGGAACCCTGCGGTTGGTATCTCCGAAGAAGAATCCCGAATCTCCACCGTAGAGGACAACCTCAACCACCAGAAAGACCAAGTAACTCACCTCCAAGAACACACCAAGGAGCTCCACTACAAAGCTGAAGACACGTAAAACCAGTCCCATCATATTAACCTCCGCTTGGTGGGTTTTCCGGAGTGAGCCGAACAAGGTTGGGCAGCTGTCCTTATGGAAAACTGGCTGAACATCTGGATGGTCAAGGAAGCACTATCACCCTGGTTCGCTATTGAGCGCGCCCACTGCTCTCTTGCCCCTAAGCCGCCTCCTGGTGCTCCTCACAGGCCCATCATCACCAGGATCTTGAACTTTAAAGATAGGGGCGCTATCCTTTCTGCAGCCTGGACCCAGGGGCCCTTGAAGTTCCAAAATAATACTGTGATGCTCTTCCCAGACTATGCTAAGGAGATGCAAGTGCAACGTCGCTTTTACAATAAGGGCAAGCAAATGCTTCGTAACCTGTGCCTAAGATACGGTCTCCTCTTCCCGGCCTGCCTCGAGGTCGTTTTCCAGGACAAGACGCTCTTCTTTGAGATCCCACAGTCGGCATGGGCCTGACTGACTGAGGAAAGGCCCCTTTGAGTCCTATCCACATCCCCACCCGGCCCCTCTAGAGCAGTGAAGGCTGGCCCGCTGCCCCTCACAACTGGGGAGCAGATGCACGCAGTCCCGTAAGGGCAGCGAACCACATGAGGGGTCCCCGCATCACTTGGATCGAAAATCCGGGATGCAACAGCCGAGGCGGACCCACGGGCTTCGCGTGACCACAGCAGAGACAACTCTGAGGGGGCCATGCACCATGGTTCTGAACTCTCTGAAGACCCATATCCTGTGGCCTCAGACACTGCCCTCTCTAAAAGTCTGACAATATAAGGGCAGAAATCTATGTCTTGATACCGAATTCAGACGTTCTTATTTGGACGAGGCTGGCAAAGAAACAAACTTCAGCCTATGTAAACCTAAGATGTCAGGACATAAAAATGGCTGTATCTGACATTGTGGAGGGGTGCACTATTGCCACACAATTCCCAGTTAGGTGTTTCAGTCTAATCAGCAGCTGTTGTGGGTTGTTAATTTTGTTTTTCCATTTCAGGGCAATAGATGCTTCAGTTCCGGACGTGAAGGGTTGGGGGTAGCGGGAGAGGGAGGGTGAGGACGTTGTCCTCTGGATTGTTTTACATTTCCATTGGTTTTGATCTCCTTTTTGACTGATTTGCACCACTTCGACACCTGTTCACAGCATCAGCACCGCAATAACATGCGACAGCCAACTCACATCGGCATTGCCCGACCCCTACCCCAGTGTGGTCCATTAATCTTTGGCCCCCTCATTGTGAGTCCCTATCCAGATTAAGTCGTTCACCCCAGGTAGGCTCCTTCATATTCTATCATGGAATGTGAACGGATTACTGGATCGCATCAAATGGTCAGCGGTCTTTAAGTACACCCAGTGCCACATGCCCAACATACTCCTACTTCAGGAGACGCACCTAATGGGGACCCAATGCTCCTTCCGCGCCCGCTATGGTTTTGAAAGAGTCTGGAACTCTGGGTTTGATCGCAGCTCACGAGGGGTGGCGATTCTAATGCAGCGAGGGCTTCCCTTCACTCTTGGCTGGGCCTCAACAGATCCCCAAGGCAGGTTTGTGACAATATCCGGGACGTTAGAGGGAAATGTCCACAATCTGGCGTCCATATACGTTCCACCCACTATGCTCACCTCCACCCTGCAACACCTCATAGGTGCACTCTACTCTCTACCCTTGGGTCAGGCGGTGATTGGGGGTGACTTTAATACTGCTATGCAACCAGCACTCATTCCCCAGCCAGATTGACCCAGGCTAGGTAGCTGACAGACTAGACTGCCACATTGGGCTTATGTGACATTTGGATGATCTGGAATCCCAGAGACATCCAACAACTTCATACCTCAGAGGCCCACCATAAGCACCCCCGCATTTACCTCATCCTCCTGCCAGCCACTGAATGCCACAAGGTATCCAACATATCCATCCTTTCCCGGGAAATTTTGGACCACTCTGCCCTCTCACGGCATTTGGGTGGAGCTGCAGATACAACTCGAGTGATGTGGAGGCTAAATGCATGGTTCCTACAAAACAAAGAGTTTGGGAAGGCCATAAAGGTGGAATTGCATCTATACTTCCACACTAATCACAGATCGGTCCCCTCCCTGGACATTCTTTGGGAGACAAGCAAAGCCCCGATCCGCAGTGTGGCTAGAGGTCGAGTACATGCGAACAGTCTGGCACAAAGCAGCCATTTGACTCTTCTTGAGACACAAGCCATACGACTGGAAGAAGCCCAGACTGGGGCCGAAAATGCACACTGAGACAGCCAGCTGGTGCTTATTCGGGATGAGATCAAGCAGCTTTCCTTTTTTTTTTTGTGAGAATCAGACATGATAAATGGTACATTGGAGTACACAAAGGAAAAACAACAAAAGAAAAGAAAATATGGCATTAAAGCATTATACAATATGTAATTTAGATACCATACTAAATAGATTTGAAACAAAAATCATATACAACAGAAAGAGAGTATCATATTTCTTTACAGATATCTGTTGTTGTATTAGCATAGAGTCAGACCGTAAAATCTTTTTATTTAGCCAACTCCTTGTCTGTTACGTTCCTCCATCCAAACAATTAACGGTTTCCAGATATTCATACCTCTTTTTCTATTTTTTTAACCTTTGCATTTATATAATGCAATTTCTTGTTTCCCAATACAAATTAGTCGATTTAGCCACTGATGAAAACTTGAAGGTGTCTCCCTGGCCCCCTCACACTCATTGGTCTCATTCGGGATGAGATCAAGCAGCTTTCCTTGGAAGATGCTGTGGTGCTCATCTGTCGCCCGCATATACAGGTGGGGTGACAAAAATGGTAGTCTTTTGCACAGACTGATTTCCTACCCTCTTGCTAACGGGATAATCCCTGAAATCCAAGACCCCACGGTTAACACCTGACGCACCTCGCCTGCAATCGCACAGGCCTTTGCTGACTACTATGCCCAACTGTACCCTGTTCGTGCTCCAGGGGCCGTCCTTACAGACGTGCTCAACCAGGCAGATGTCTACCTTCCATGCCTCTCAAGAGATGAGGCAGAGGGCTTAGACCTCCCCATCACCCAGGAGGGGTACAAGACGTGCGATCTCCCTGCTGAAAACTGGAAAAACTCAGGGACCCGACGGCTTCCACCAAGAGTAATACACGTTGTATCAATACCTCCTGGTTCCCCACCTTGTGGGCCTCTACCACCACATTGCTGAGGTGGGCTCCTTTCCCTCTGAGACTGAAGTGGCAACTATTGTTGTCATTCCCAAGACCCAGCCACCCTCCCCCAGATGTGTGAATATTGACCAATTTCCCTTATTAACATGGAGATAAAAATATACGCCCTGATTCTAACTCAACGACTCCGTCCTTCTCTCCACAAGTTGGTCCATGTGGACCAATGTGGCTTCATGCCAGTGCGGAGCACTAGACACTGCCTATGTTGCCTTCATTTGACCCTGGCCAGCTGCCAGGTCCTTACACCTTATCTGGCACTCCTCGTTGTGGACTTTGAAAAAGCGTTTGATACGGTGGACTGGTGGTACCCGGAAGATGTCCTACAGCTGGTGGGGATCGGAGAGCAGTTCCGGCACCTTGTCCCGGTCCTCTACTCCAACCCCAGCGCCAGGGTGTTGACCAACTGGAACCCCCTCCAGAGCGTTCCTGATCCAAATCAATCAATCATACCATTTGTATAGCGCGCTACTCACCCGGAAGGGTCTCAAGGCGCTTGGGGGAAAGGGTCCGCTAGTGCTCGAACAGCCAGGTCTTGAGTTGTCTCCTGAAGGCGAGATGGTCCTGGGTCAGTCGAAGGTGGATGGGGAGGGAGTTCCAAGTTTTGGCCGCCAGGTAGGAGAAGGATCTTCCTCCGGCGGTGGCTCTGCAGATGCGTGGAACGGCGGCGAGGGCGTGGTTGGTTGATCGTAGCTGGCGGGTGGGAGTGTAGAAGGTCGTTGAGGTACTTGGGGCCCAAGTCGTGGAGAGACTTGTGTGCGTGGGTGAGGAGCCTGAACGTGATCCTCTTGTTGACGGGGAGCCAGTGCAGGTCCCTCAGGTGGCCGGAGATGTGGCAGCGTCGGGGGATGTTCAGGATGAGTTGGGCGTTCTGGATGCGTTGGAGTCTTCTCTGAAGCTTGGCTGTGGTTCCGGCGTAGAGGGTGTTTCTGTAGTCCAGTCGGCTGGTGACGAGTGCCTGGGTGACCGTCTTCCTGGTTTCGGTCGGGATCCATCGGAAGATCTTGCGGAGCATGCGTAGGGTGTGAAAGCAGGATGAGGAGACGGCATTGACTTGTCTGGTCATCGAGAGGGAGGAGTCCAGGATGAAGCCCAGGTTGCGTGCGTTGTCTGTTGGCTTGGGAGCAGTGCCCAGGGCGGGGGTCCACCAGGAGTCGTCCCAGGCGGAGGGCGATGGTCCCAGGATGAGGACTTCCGTCTTGTCTGAGTTCAGTTTCAGGCGGCTGGTCTTCATCCACTCGGCAACGTCTTTCATCCCTTCGTGTAGACTGGTTCTGGCGGTGTCGGGGTCCCTGGTGAGGGAGAAGATTAGCTGGGTGTCGTCGGCGTAGGAGATGATGTTGAGGTTGTGTTGGCGTGCGATGGCTGCAAGAGGTCTCATGTAGACGTTGAAGAGGGTGGGGCTGAGTGATGATCCTTGTGGTACGCCGCAGATGACTTCGGTGGCCTCGGATCGAAACGGGGGGAGGCGAACTCTCTGTGTTCTTCCGGCGATGATCCACTCCAGTGCCTTCATTTGGATGCCGATGTTGCTGAGGCGTTCAACTAGGGTGCGGTGGCAGACTGTGTCGAACGTTGCAGAGAGGTCCAGGAGGATGAGTGCCGCTGTTTCCCCGTTATCGAGCAGGGCTCGGATGTCGTCGGTGGCTGCGATCAGGGCGGTCTCGGTGCTGTGGTTGGCTCTGAAACCGGACTGCGAGGGGTCGAGGGATCCGTTCATCTCGAGGAAGGCGGCCAGCTGTCTGTTGACGATCTTCTCGATGACTTTGGCAGGAAAAGGGGGAGCGAGATGGGGCGGAAGTTCTTGAGGTCGGTGGGGTCCGCTGTTGGTTTCTTCAGTAGGGCGCTGAGCTCGGCGTGCTTCCAACTCTCCGGGAAGGTGGCGGTGTTGAAGGAGGAGTCGATGATGTTCCGGAGTTGGGGTGCGATGGTGGAGTCGGCCTTGTTGAAGACGTGGTGGGGGCACGGGTCGGTCGGAGATCTGGAGTGGATGGTGTTCATCATGCGGGCGGTGTCTTCGGTGGTCACTGTGGTCCAGGTGCGGAGGGCGGTGGTGGGAGGCGTTGGTTCGACGGTTGGGTACGTGGATGGTGCGCCGAAGCTGTTGTGGATGTCGGCGATCTTGCGGTGGAAGAACGAGGCGAGAGAGTCGCAGAGATCTTGTGAAGGAGTGATGTCGTTGTTGCCGGTGCTGGGGTTGGAGAACTCCTTGACGATGCTGAAGAGTTCCTTGCTGTCGTGGGCGTTGTTTTCCAGTCGGTCCTTTAGTGATTTCTTCTTGGTGGTGCGGATAAGCTGGTGGTGCTTTCGGGTGGCTTGTTTGAGGGCGGTCATGTTGTCAGTGGTCTTGTCGAGGCGCCAGGCTTTCTCGAGGGTGCGGCAGTTCTTCTTGGAGTCCTTGAGTTCGTCGGTGAACCAGGAGGCCTTCTTGTTTCTGGGCATGCTGGGAGGGTTTTTCAGTGGAGCGAGGTCGTCGGCGCAGGCGGTCAGCCACTGTGTGAAGTTGCGGGCTGCTTCGTTGGGGTCCGTTGTGTTGGCGGGTGTGCTCTGGCTGCGGGAGGTGGTGAGCTGGTCGGCGGTGATCTTGCTCCAATTCCTGTGAGGTACCTTTTTGCGGGTGGTGGTGGGTCGTGGTTCTTTTGAAGCTGAAGTGGACGCAGCTGTGGTCGGTCCAGTGGAGTCCGGTGGCGTGGCTGAAGGTGATGTACTTGCTGGAAGAGAAGACGGGATCAAGCGTGTGGCCGGCGTAGTGGGTGGGGGTGTTGACCAGTTGCTTGAGTCCGAGGTTGGCGAGGTTTTCCAGCAGAGCGGCGGTGTTGCGGTCCTTGTTGTTCTCCAGGTGGAAGTTGAGGTCCCCTAGGAGGATGTAGTCGGCGGAGGGGAGGGCGTGTGGGCTGATGAAGTCGGCGATGTCTTTGCTGAATTGTGTGCGTGGTCCCGGGGGTCTGTAGATGAGGTTGCCTCTGAGGGTCGTCTTAGGGTCGGTGTGTATCTGGAAGTGGTGGTGTTCCGTGGTGGCGAGGGTGTCGTTGGCGTCGGTCGTGATGTGGATGGTGTTCTTGTGGACGATGGCGATGCCTCCTCCTGTCTGGTTGACGCAGTCCCTCCTGATGATCTTGTACCCGTCCGGTATGGCGATGGTGATGTCGGGGGCTGAGGAGACGTTCATGCAGGTTTCTGTGAGGAAGGCGATGTCAGGTGATGTTGAGTCGAGGAGGTTCCAGAGTTCGTCGGCGTGTCTGTGGACGGAGCGGGTGTTGAGCAGGATGCACTTCAGGTGGATGCTGCTGGTGTTTGGCTTGGCGGGAGCGATGCCGGTTCGGAGACAGGTGAACTTGCAGCTTTTGCAGGTGAAGGGTCCGTGAGTGCGTTTCGGGGTCGCTCGGCAGCAGGCGGGGTTCCGGCCGGCAATGAGTGCGTTGAGGGCGGCGGCGTCGTAGGTCTGTCGCGTCGTCTTGCAACGGCGAGGGCCAGGGGTCCTGGCGCTGGGCGCGGGCCAGGCGCAGACGAACTTGCCTATGGTGCGCCTTCGGCGCACAATCGGCGTGCCCGCTGTGCGTCAACGCTGCGCGTTTGCCACTCTGCCATATGTGGAGAGTGGGGGGGCGGAGCGAGGGAGGAGCAGCTGGGAGGCGGGAGCGGGGCGGCGAATGGGAAGGGCGACAGAGGGAAGGGGGGCGGGGCCGCAGGGGGGCAGCGGCGGGGAGCGGGGAGTTGGCGGGAAACGCTGTAGGGGCTGGGCGCAACAAGGGGCAAACCGAAGGAGAAAACACCAAAAATAAACAACAAGGAACAAAATTAATACAACAAGGGGCAAACAGGGGAAGAGATACACCCAAAAATTAAACAAATAACGAAATTAACACAGGGATAATACAACGCAGCGCAAGCAGGGCAAAATGAAGCAACAGAGGACGGGGGTCAGGAGCCCAGCTGCGGGCAGCGGCGGCACTCGGCAGGCACGGGGGGCAGCCTGGGCTCACTCACGGGAGTGTGCGCGGTGCGTGGGGTGACCGGCCCAGAGGGTCAGAGTTCACAGCTCACCACTGCGCGCACTCTGCCATATATGGTCCAATGGGAGGGAGGAGCAGCTGGGAGGCGGGAGCGAGGCGGCGAATGGGAAGGGCGACACAGGGAAGGGGGCGGGGCCGCAGGGGGGGCAGCGGCGAGGTGGCGGGAAGCGCGGTAGGGGCTGGGCGCAACAAGGGGCAAACCGAGGGAGAAAACACCAAAAATAAACAACAAGGAACAAAATTATTACAACAAGGGGAAAACAGGGGGAGAGATACACCAAAAAATTAAACAAATTCCGAAATTAACACAGGGATAATACAACGCAGCGCAAGCAGGGCAAAATGCAGCAACAGAGGACGAGGGTCAGGAGCCCAGCTGCGGGCAGCGGCGGCACTCGGCAGGCACGGGGGGCAGCCTGGGCTCACTCACGGGGAGTGTGTGCGGTGCGTGGGGTGACCGGCCCAGAGGGTCAGAGGTCAACCAAAGGGGCACGAGACAAGGCTGCCCCCTTTCTCCCCTTTTACTTGCGCTGGCAATGGAGCCCTTAGCCTTAATTTGATCTGACCATGATATCCAGGGCTGGACGAGGGGTACCCATCATATTGAAAAAATCTCCATCTACGCAGATGATGTTCTGCTCTACCTGGCAGACCCGGACAACTCTGGCCCTGGATGTCTTGAAGTCTTGCAGGCCTTTGAGGGTGTGTCTGGCCTCCGACTCAACCTGGGGAAATCAACTTTGGTGTCCCTCCATCTTTCTAGGGCCTGCTTTGACTGGCAATCTGCCATCCCTATCAGGAGGCAGTCTTTCAAATACATAGGAGTCTGGGTTTCTAGGCTTCCTGAGCTGTAATGGGCAATGAGCATCACCCTGCTGGTCCATAAAACCAAAGATGATCTCAGATACTGGCAAACCTTACCGCTGAACCTGCTCAGAGGGATAGCGTTGTTCAAAATGATGACCCTTCCATGCTTCTAGTACATCATTCAGAACACCGCCTTTCACTTCCCCCGCAGCTGGTTTAGGGAATTGGACGGGCTGGTCATGTGATTTCTTTGGGGAGGGGTAATGCCCTGGATTGCTCTTGCCAGTTACAGCATCCCACCCTTTGATGGCGGTATGGGCATGACCGACCTCCACTTATACTACCTAGCCACGCGACTCCTTGTCATCCATGACTGGTTCAATGGGGGATGGTCTGACCCAGCCTACAAGACAGAACTTAGAGATATGGATCTTCCCCAGGTGCGGGCATACCTCTATGGATGCCCCATACCTAAAGTAATCCCACCGCTAACCAGAGCAGTCCTGGTGGCATGGCGCACAGCCCTGAGGTACACGGGATGGGATAACTGCTTGAGCCAACACACTCATCTCTGGAGGGGTACATGGCTAGGTGAGATGGCGGTGCTCTTGGAGTTCAAGCTGTGGGATAGAGATCTCTCTCCTGTGCGACGTTTGGACAAGGGATCATATCAGGACATTCCAAGACTTGCAGGGGCGATACGCTCTCCATGCTTCACAGTTCTCTAAATATTTGCAACTTTGTCATGCCCTCAACATACACATCTCAACAGGCACGGCCATTCCAGAATTTATCCTGTTAGAGGCTCAAGTCATGATGGGGTACCTGGGGAAGGGGAGATCTCCTGATATAACATACCCTTGTTAATAACGGTCCGGCAATTCTAGGTCCGCTCCGGACCCAATGGGAGAGGTGGGTGGGTCCACTAGAAGACGAGGACTGGTGTGATGCCCCTTATGGTCCCTAAAACTATCACGTCCCCAGCCAGGCTCCACCTTATACAATTATACTACCTACATGCAGCATATATCCCCCAGCAAGCTTGCATAGAGCAGGGTTGGGTCTCTCCCCAGATTGCGTGCACTGCGGCCATACACCCGCGGATTTCTATCACATGATTTGGATTTGCCCTAGCGTTGCCCCATATTGGTCGAACATTGAGACAGAACTTACTCAGGTCCTGGCCTGGACCGTTCACCACAGTCCTGTGCATCTGGTTAGCAGGTATGGGGACGTGGCCTGAGGCTTCAAGATGGTGGTCGCACTCTAAGAGTGCTCTGGACCCCTCCTTTATCCGCCTCGCATCCTACTACCCTCGCTGCCACCTAGTTCCTGAAACTCACTTCTTATATCCCCCATAGTGGGTCCCATGCACAGGCAGAGTGAACTGCGGCCTTCAGATGTGGAGAACCCGCTTCAAGGCTCAGACTCTAAACCCTGCAGGCCGCAAGATAGCGGCTTTGGACGAATGTATCAGGGGTCCCTGAAAAGTGAGACCTGCTGCTCGCCTGCCGATGGTATGGCTCCTGCTGAGTCTAGAAGCCCTCAGTGAGACACGATCCATCAGAGAAGGGATTGAGGAGAGGTGGTGTACCTGCCGGCTGCCCTGTCCTTCCGACGTCCTGCCCCAGGCTCCTCCTGTGCTGCCGGGGCTGAGGCCGCATCCATCCAGTGAGTGCCTGAAGCCGCGAGGGTTCCCTGCACCGAACGCCTGGTGAGTCTGTGTGTGTGTGGGGCTTTTGCTGTCGTATCAGGCATCAGGGGGAGACTTGTGGTTGGGCCTCCCCCCTTGAGTAACTAGTGTGGTGCTGGCCGGGTTTGCGGCTCTAATCTCCCGGGACTGGGGGGTGCTAAACGTCTGCTGCAATCGGGCACCAGAGACCTTGAGTGGAGCTCCCGGCCCCCCCTTGGTCCTACCTCCACTTGGGCCTCATCCTCACACCTGGGGCTGAATGGGGGGCTGATCGGCTTCCTAGGTTGGGTTCGTGGGTACTTGAAGGTGTCTCCCTGGCCCCCGCCCACACTCATTGGCCTCTAACCACGCTCCATGCGTGCCCTGCCTCTGAGGCATGCCGCGGGGTTGTTTGAATCCGGGTGTTGTGCAGCGGGGCCCGGTGCCCCCAGCCCCTCCCTTCCCCCTCCTGGGAGGAGCAGAGTCACAGGCCACCAAGGCAGTCTGGGACCATACGGGAGTGCCAGCCATTGAGGTTCTGAGCTCCACGTGCCTGAGGAGCAGCACCTGGGCCACCTGAGGGAGTGCCGTCCCCCCAGCCATCCATTTGAGCAGTTGAGGCCCAAGGTCGGCCTGAAAGACATTGACCACCTGATCCCCTGTGGGGCCTGGGCAGCTGAGACCCCCTTGACTTGACCCTGTGTGTTGCTAATCTGCGGACCGGCCTGTATTGCAGGCATCTGGGACGGAGGGGGCCTGACCGAGCTGGGGAGCGGTTGACGTGGCCCTGATAGCGTTGCATCCCCCGAGGTTGGGGGCTCGACCAATGGGCTGGGCAGGGGAAATATAGTGTGGGCTACCACTCACCACCGAGAAAGGTCTTATAGGCCCGATATAGGCCTGATATCCTTAGAAACCTAAAGAGAGCAGAGACTCCCCCTGGGGGAAGGACCCTTGCACCGTGACACCCCGAAGAACACTTGAAGGTCTCGAAAGGTAGAGTATTTGGGGTGCCCCCGAGGCCCTGCCCTACCAGCTTGGACTCAGAGAAGAGTTGACCCCTCCCTGCGCTGGGCCCTGGGTGAAGAAACACCCTCATATGAGTGGACATATACCCCCCTCCCTTGGAATCCATGATGGGGAGAGATCGTTTACCTAAATCGACTGTAGCACCGACACAGACTAAAAGGGATCAATTCACCACCGCTGACCAGGGCCCTGTGGGGGAAATGCTTGGTGGGCCCCCCTCCAGGGGTCAGACCTCTCGACTATCCAACAAGCATTTGGGCATCTCGGACCTCAGTGGAGAGCACAATCGGAGAGGTCCATGTGGATGTGGCCCTCATACGCCAAGGCTTGCGGAACCCTGCGGCTGGTATCTCCAAAGAAGAATCCCGAATCTCCACCGTAGAGGACAACCTCAAGCACCGGAAAGACCAAGTAACTCACCTCCAAGAACACACCAAGGAGCTACACTGCAAAGCTGAAGACACGTAAAACCAGTCCCATCATAATAACCTCCGCTTGGTGGGTTTTCCGGAGTGAGACGAACAAGGTTGGGCAGCTGTCCTTATGGAAAACGGGCTGAACATCTGGATGTTCAAGGAAGCACTATCACCCAGGTTCGCTATTGAGCGCGCCCATCACTCTCTTGCCCCAAAGCCGCCTCCTGGTGCTCCTCACAGGCCCATCATCACCAGTACCTTGAACTTTAAAGATAGGGACGCTATCCTTTCTGCAGCCTGAGCCCAGGGGCCCTTGAAGTTCCAAAATAATACTGTGATGCTCTTCCCAGACTATACTAAGGAGATGCAAGTGCAACGTCGCTCTTACAATAAGTGCAAGCAAAAGCTTCAAAACCTGGGCCTAAGATACGGTCTTCTCTTCCCGGCCTGCCTCCAGGTCGTTTTCCAGGACAAGACGCTCTTCTTTGCGATAGCACAGTCGGCATGGGCCTGACTGACTGATAAAAGGCCCCTTTGAGTCCTATCCACATCCCCACCCGGCCCTTCTAGAGCAGTGCAGGCTGGCCCGCTACCCCTGACAACTGGGGAGCAGATGCACGCAGTCCTGTAAGGGCAGCGAACCACATGAGGGGTCCCCGCATCTCTTGGATCGAAAATCCGGGATGCAACAGCCGAGGGGGACCCACGGGCTTCGCGTGACCACAGCAGATACAACTCTGAGGGGTCCATGCACCATGGTCCTGAACTCTCTGAAGACCCATATCCTGTGGCCTCAGACACTGCCCTCTCTAAAAGTCTGACAATATAAGGGCAGAAATCTATGTCTTGATACCGAATTCAGATGTTCTTATTTGGACAAGGCTGGCAAAGAAACATCCTACGGCCTATGTACACCTAAGATGTCAGGATATAAAAATGGCTGTATCTGACAATGTGGAGGGGTCCACTATTGCCACACAATTCCCAGTTAGGTGTTTCAGTCTAACCAGCAGCTGTTGTGGTTGTTAATTTTGTTTTTCCATTTCAGGGCAATAGATGCTTCAGTTCCCGACGTGAAGGGTGGGGGTTGGCGGGAGAGGGATGGTGAGGACATTGTCCTCTGGGTTGTTTTACATTTCCATTGGTTTTGATCTCCTTTTTTACTGATTTGCACCACTTCGACACCTGTTCACTGCATCAGTACCGCAATAACATGCGACAGCCAACTCACATCGACATTGCACGACCCCTACCCCAGTGTGGTCCATTATTCTTTGGCCCCCTCATTGCGAGTCCCTATCCAGAATAAGTCATTCACCAAAGGTAGGCTCCTTCATATTCTATCATGGAATGTGAACGGATTACTGGATCGCATCAAATGGTCAGCGGTCTTTAAGTACGCCCAGTGCCATATGCCCAACATACTCCTACGGCAGGAGACGCACCTAATGGGGACCCAATGCTCCTTCCGCGCCAGCTATGGTTTTGAAAGAGTCTGGCACTCTGGGTTTGATCGCAGCTCACGAGGGGTGGCGATTCTAATGCAGCGAGGGCATCCCTTCCCTCTTGGCTGGGCCTCAACAGATCCCCAAGGCAGGTTTGTAACAATATCCGGGACGTTAGAGGGAAATGTCCACAATCTGGCGTCCATATATGTTCCACCCACTATGCTCACCTCCACCCTGCAACACCTCATAGGTGCACTCTACTCTCTACCCTTGGGACAGGCGGTGATTGGGGGTGACTTTAATACTGTTATGCAACCAGCACTCATTCCCCAGCCAGATTGACCCAGGCTAGGTAGCTGTCAGACCACATTGGGCTTATGTGACATTTGGATGATCTGGAATCCCAGAGGCATCCAACAACCTCATACCTCAGCGGCCCACCATAAGCACTCCCGCATTTACCTCATCCTCCTTCCAGCCACTGAATGCCACAAGGTATCAAACATATCCATCCTTCCCTGAGGAATTTCGGAGCACTCTGCCCTCTCACTGCATTTGGGTGGAGCTGCAGATACAACTCGAGCGATGTGGAGGCTAAATGCATGGTTCCTACAAAATAAAGAGTATGGGAAGGCCATAAAGGAGGAATTGCATCTATACGTCCACACTAATCACAAATCGGTCCCCTCCCTGGACATTCTTTGGGAGACAAGCAAAGCCACGATCCGCAGTATGGCTAGAGGTCGAGTACATGCGAACAGTCTGGCACAAAGCAGCCATTTGACTCTTCTTGAGACACAAGCCATACGACTGGAAGAAGCCCAGACTGGGGCCCAAGATGCACACTGAGACAGCCAGCTGGCGCTTATTCAGGATGAGATCAAGCAGCTTTCCTTGGAAGATGCTGTGGTGCTCATCTGTCGCCCGCATATACAGGTGGGGTGACAAAAATGGTAGTCTGTTGCACAGACTGATTTCCTACCCTCTTGCTAACAGGATAATCCCTGAAATCCAAGACCCCACGGGTAACACCTGTCGCACCTCGCATGCAATCGCACAGGCCTTTGCTGACTACTATGCCCAACTGTACCCTGCTCGTGCTCCAGGGGCCGTCCTTACAGACGTGCTCAACCAGGCAGATGTCTGGCTTCCATGCCTCTCGAGAGATGAGGCAGAGGGCTTAGACCTCCCCATCACCCAGGAGGAGGTACAAGACGTGCGATCTCCCTGCTGAAAACTGGAAAAACTCTGGGACCCGACGGCTTCCCCCCAAGAGTAATACACGTTGTATCAATACCTCCTGGTTTCCCACCTTGTGGGCCTCTACCACCACATTGTGGAGGTGGGCTCCTTTCCCTCTGAGACTGAAGTGGCAACTATTGTTGTCATTCCCAAGACCCAGCCGCCCTCCCCCAGATGTGTGAATATTGACCAATTTCCCTTTTTAACATGGAGATAAAAATATACGCCCTGATTCTAACTCAACGACTCCGTCCTTCTCTCCACAAGTTGGTCCATGTGGACCAATGTGGCTTCATGCCAGTGCGGAGCACTAGACACTGCCAATGTTGCCTTCATTTGACCCTGGCCAGCTGCCAGGTCCTTACACCTTATCTGGCACTCCTCGTTGTGGACTTTGAAGAAGCCTTTGGTACGGTGGACTGATGGTACCTGGAAGATGTCCTACAGCTGGTAGGGATTGGAGAGCAGTTCCGTCACCTTGTCCCGGACCTTTACTCCAACCCCAGCGCCAGGGTGTTGACCAACGGGAACCCTCTCCAGAGCGTTCCTGATCCAAAGGGGCACGAAACAAGGCTGCCCCCTTTCTCCCCTTTTACTTGTGCTGGCAACGGAGTCCCTAGCCTCAATTTGATCTGACCATGATATCCAGGGCTGGACGTGGGGTACCCATCATATTGACAAAATCTTGAAGAAATGTAATTTTCGTTCTCAGGGAATACTTACTAATATAACAAAGAACTTGGCACAGAAGCTGTAATATCAAAAAGACATCTTTATTAAACTTAATATAGTGAGTCCACGTCACACAGAAGCCGTAGCAACTGAATGAGGTAGTCTGAGGAATACAGAGGACGGAGGCCTTTTATATGTTTTTAGCGTTACATGACTCAGTACAAAAGTAAGGGGCAGTCCTAGGTTTTGCAAGCATGCAAAACCCAACATTCCTTCTTACACAAGCTGCACAAACCCATAATAAAAACGAGCACCTCCCCATCGTAAGCAGGCCATAAAGAAAGGAGCAGAGACAGGTGTGAGTAAGATAAGACATAATTGTGTGCAATAAAGGTTTATGATCTCCTGTGCCTTGATGCTTAATCTTGATCAGCTACTGGGAAAGGAACTGGTCGAACAGGTTTGGCTTCGGGCAGTGGAGTCAGCTTGCCCAGGTCACACAGAAGTCAGCTGAAGGTGTACGTGTCCTTAAGACTCGCTTGGCCTTAGTCATCGGCCTATGTGAGGGCAACCACAAAATGGCTGCTGTGCACAAAATGGAACCCGAGGGTTCAGGACGGAATCCCTGATTTAATGGTGATCTCGCGACTCAAACGTGACGAAAATACATGCACACCTTGCTTTCGTCATTTTCGGTCTGATGTTACCAAAATCGTCATGATTCGACGACTTTAATCACACGGGTTCAGAATTTTCAGTACCACAATCTCCATCTACGCAGATGATGTTCTGCTCTACCTGGCAGACCCGGACAACTCTGGCCCTAGATGTCTTGAAGTCTTGCAGGCCTTTGAGGGTGTGTCAAGCCTCCGATTCAACCTGGTGAAATCAACTTTGGTGTCCCTCCATCTTTCTAGGGCCTGCTTTGACTGGCAATCTACCATCCCTATCAGGAGGCAGTCTTTCAAATACATAGGAGTCTGGGTTGCTCTGCTTCCTGAGCTGTAATGGGCAATGAGCATCACCCTGCTGGTCCATAAAACCAAAGCTGATCTCAGATACTGGCAAACCTTACCGCTGAACCTGCTCAGAGGGATAGCGTTGTTCAAAATGATGACCCTTCCATGCTTCTTGTACATCATTCAGAACACCGCCTTTCACTTCCCCCGCAGCTGGTTTAGGGAGTTGGACGGGCTGGTCATGTGATTTCTTTGGGGAGGGGTAATGCCCTGGATTGCTCTTGCCAGTTACAGCATCCCACCCTTTGATGGCGGTATGGGCATGACCGACCTCCACTTATACTACCTAGCCACGTGACTCCTTGTCATCCATGACTGGTTCAATGGGGGATGGTCTGACCCAGCCTACAAGACAGAACTTAGAGATATGGATCTTCCCCAGGTGCGGGCAAACCTCTATGGATGCCCCATACCTAAAGTAATTCCACCTCTAACCAGAGCAGTCCTGGTGGCATGGCGCACAGCCCTGAGGCACACGGGATGGGATAACTGCTTGAGCCAACACACTCATCTCTGGAGGGGTACATGGCTAGGTGAGATGGCGGTGCTCTTGGAGTTCAAGCTGTGGGATAGAGATCTCTCTCCTGTGCGACGTTTGGACGAGGGATCATATCAGGACATTCCAAGACTTGCAGGGGCGATACTCTCTCCATGCTTCACAGTTCTCTAAATATTTGCAACTTTGTCATGCCCTCAACATACACATCTCAACAGGCACGTCCATTCCAGAATTTATCCTGTTAGAAGCTCAAGTCATGATGGGGTACCTGGGGAAGGGAAGATCTCCTGATATACCGAACCCTTGTTAATAACGGACCGGCAATTTTAGGTCGGCTCCGGACCCAATGGGAGAGGGTGTGGGTCCACTAGAAGACGTGGACTGGTGTGACGCCCTTATGGTTCCTAAAACTATCACGTCCTCAGCCAGGCTCCGCCTTATACAATTATACTACCTACATGCAGCATATATCACCCCAGCAAGTTTGAATAGAGCAGGGTTGGGTTCCTCCCCAGATTGCGTGCACTGCGGCCATACACCCGCGGATTTCTAACGCATGATTTGAATTTGCCCTAGCCTTGCCCCATATTGGTCGAACATTGAGACAGAACTTACTCAGGTCCTGGCCTGGACCGTTCCCCACAGTCCTGTGCATCTGGTTAGCAGGTTAGGGGCGTGGCCTGAGGCTTCAAGATGGTGGTCGCACTCTAAGAGTGCTCTGGACCCCTCCTTCATCCGTCTCGCATCCTACTACCCTCGCTGCCAACTAGTTCCTGTAACTCACTTCTTATATCCCCCATAGTGGGTCCCGTGCTCAGGCAGAGTGAACTGCGGCCTTCAGATGCGGAGAACCTGCTCCAAGGCTCAGACTCTAAACCCTGCAGGCCGCAAGATAGCGGCTTTGGCCGAATGTATCAGGGGTCCCTGAAAAGTGAGACCTGCTGCTCGCCTACCGACGGTGTGGCTCCTGCTGAGTCTAGAAGCCCTCAGTGACACACGATCCATAAGAGAAGGGATTGAGGAGAGGTGGTGTATCTGCCGGCTGCTCTGTCCTTCCGACGTCCTGCCCCAGGCCCTTCCTGTGCTGCCGGGGCCGAGGCCGCATCCATCCAGTGCGTGCCTAAAGCCGTGAGGGTTCCTTGCACCGAATGCCTGGTGAGTCTGTGTGTGTGTGGGGCTTTTGCTGTCGTATCAGGCATCAGGGGGGAGACTTGTGGTTGGGCCTCCCCCCTTGACTAACTAGTGTGGTGCTGGCTGGGTTTGCGGCTCTAATCTCCTGGGACCTGGGGGTGCTAAACGACTGCTGCAATCAGGCACCAGAGACCTTGAGTGGAACTCCCGGCCCCCCCTTGGTCCTAACTCCACTTGGGCCACATCCTCACACCTGGGGCTGGATGGGGGGCTGATCGGCTTCCTAGGTTGAGTTTGCGGGTACTTGAAGGTGTCTCCCTGGCCCCCGCCCACACTCATTGGCCTCTACCCACGCTCCATGCGTGCTCTGCCTCTGAGGCATGGCGCAGGGTTGTTTGAATTGAATTGAATTGAATTGAGTTGAATTGAGTTGTGCAGCGGGGCCCGGTGCCCCCAGCCCCTCCCTTCCCGCTCCTGGGAGGAGCAGAGTCACAGGCCACCAAGGCAGTCTGGGACCATACCGGAGTGCCAGCCATTGAGGTTCTGAGTTCCACGTGCCTGAGGAGCAGCACCTCGGCCACCTGAGGGAGTGCCGTCCCCCCAGCCATCCATTTGAGCAGTTGAGGCCCAAGGCCTTCCTGAAAGACATTGACCACCTGATCCCCTGTGGGGCCTGGGCAGCTGAGACCCCCTTGACTTGACCCTGTGTGTTGCTCATCTGCAAACCGGCCTGTATTGCAGGCATCTGGGACGGAGGGGGCCTGACTGAGCTGGGGAGCGGTTGACGTGGCCCTGATAGCGTTGCATCCCCCGAGGTTGGGAGCTCGACCACGGGCTGTGCAGGGGAAATATAGTGTGGGCTACCACTCACCACCGAGAAAGGTCTTATAGGCCCGATATAGGCCTGATATCCTTAGAAACCCCAAGAGAGCAGAGACTCCCCCTGGGGGAAGGAACCTTGCACCGTGACGCCCCGAAGAACACTTGAAGGTCTCGAAAGGTAGAGTATTTGGGGTGCCCCCCGAGGCCCTGCCCTACCTGCTTGGACTGAGAGAAGAGTTGACCCCTCCCTGCGCTGGGCCCTGGGTGAAGAAACACCCTCATATGAGTGGACATACACCCCCCTCCCTTGCAATCCATGATGGGGAGAGATCGTTTACCTAAATCAACTGTAGCACCGACACAGACTAAAAGGGATCAATTCCCCACCGCTGACCAGGGCCCTGTGTGGGAAATGCTTGGTGGGCCCCCCTCCAGGGGTCAGACCTCTTGACTATCTTACAAGCATTTGGGCATCTCAGACCTCAGTGGAGAGCACAATCGGAGAGGTCCAGGTGGATGTGGCCCTCATACGCCAAGACTTGTGGAACCCTGCGGCTGGTATCTCCGAAGAAGAATCCCGAATCTCCACCGTAGAGGACAATCTCAACCACCGGAAAGACCAGGTAACTCACCTCCAAGAACACACCAAGGAGCTACACTGCAAAGCTGAAGACGCGTAAAACCAGTCCCATCATAATAACCTCCGCTTGGTGGGTTTTCCGGAGTGAGCTGAACAAGGTTGGGCAGCTGTCCTTATGGAAAACTGGCTGAACATCTGGATGGTCAAGGAAGCACTATCACCTTGGTTCACTATTGAGCGCGCCCACCGCTCTCTTGCCCCTTAGCCGCCTCCTGGTGCTCCTCACAGGCCCATCATCACCAGGATCTTGAACTTTAAAGATAGGGATGCTATCCTTACTGCAGCCTGAGCCCAGAGGCCC
Source organism: Lissotriton helveticus (assembly GCF_964261635.1). NCBI lineage: Eukaryota > Metazoa > Chordata > Amphibia > Caudata > Salamandridae > Lissotriton > Lissotriton helveticus. The sequence continues at coordinate 1,292,251,983 of NC_136059.1, read as the reverse complement.
TTGAAGTTCCAAAATCATACTGTGATGCTCTTCCCACACTATACTAAGGAGATGCAAGTGTAACGTCGCTCTTACAATAAGGGCAAGCAAAAGCTTTGTAACCTGGGCCTAAGATACGGTCTCCTCTTCCCGGCCTGCCTCCAGGTGGTTTTCGAGGACAAGACGCTCTTCTTTAAGATCCCACAGTCGGCATGGGCCTGACTGACTGAGGAAAGGCCCCTTTGAGTCCCACCCACATCCCCACCCGGGCCCTCTAGAGGGGTGAAGGCTGGCCCGCTACCCCTGACAACTGGGAAGCAGATGCACGCAGTCCCGTAAGGGCAGCGAACCACATGAGGGGTGCACGCATCACTTGGATCGAAAATCCGGGATGCAACAGCCGAGGCGAACCCACGGGCTTCGCGTGACCACAGCAGAGACAACTCTGAGGGGGCCATGCAATCTATGTCTTGATACCGAATTCAGACGTTCTTATTTGGACGAGGCTGGCAAAGAAACATCCTATGGCCTATGTACACCTAAGATGTCAGGACATAAAAATGGCTATATCTGACAATATGGAGGATCCACTATTGCCACACAATTCCCAGTTAGGTGTTTCAGTCTAACCAGCAGCTATTGTGGTTGTTAATTTTGGTTTTCCATTTCAGGGCAATAGATGCTGCAGTTCCGGACGTGAAGGGTGGGGGGTGGCGGGAGAGGGAAGGTGAGGACGTTGTCCTCTGGGTTGTTTTACATTTCCATTGGTTTTGATCTCCTTTTTTACTGATTTGCACCACTTCGACACCTGTTCACTGCATCAGCACCGCAATAACATGCGACAGCCAACTCACATCCGCATTGCATGACCCCTACCCCAGTGTGGTCCGTTAATCTTTGGCCCCCTCATTGCGAGTCCCTATCCAGAAGAAGTTGTTCACCCCAGGTAGGCTCCTTCATATTCTATCATGGAATGTGAACGGATTACTGGATCGCATCAAATGGTCAGCCGTCTTTAAGTACGCCCAGCGACATATGCCCAACATACTCCTACTGCAGGAGACGCACCTAATGGGGACCCAATGCTCCTTCCGTGCCCGCTATGGTTTTGAAAGAGTCTGGCACTCTGGGTTTGACCGCATCTCACGAGGGGTGGCGATTCTAATGCAGCGAGGGCTTCCCTTCATTCTTGGGCGGGCCTCAACAGATCCCCAAGGCAGGTTTGTAACAATATCCGGGACGTTAAAGGGAAATGTCCTCAATCTGGCGTCCATATACGTTCCACCCACTATGCTCACCTCCACCCTGCAACACCTCATAGGTGCACTCTACTCTCTACCCTTGGGACAGGCGGTGATTGGGGGCGACTTTAATACTGTTATGCAACCAGCACTCATTCCCCAGCCAGATTGACTCAGGCTAGGTAGCTGACAGACCACAATGGGCTTATATGACATTTGGATGATCTGGAATCCCAGAGGCATCCAACAACCTCATACCTCAGCGGCCACCATAATCACTCCTGCATTTACCTCATCCTCCTTCCAGCCACTGAATGCCACAAGGTATCCAAAATATCCATCCTTCCCCGGGGAATTTCGGACCACTCTGCCCTCTCACTGCATTTGGGTGGAGCTGCAGATACAACTCGAGCGATGTGGAGGCTAAATGCATGGTTCCTACAAAATAAAGAGTTTGGGAAGGCCATAAAGGGGGAATTGCATCTATACTTCCACACTAATCACAGATCGGTCCCCTCCCTGGACATTATTTGGGAGACAAGCAAAGCCACGATCTGCAGTGTGGCTAGAGGTAGAGTACATGCAAACAGTCTGGCACAAAGCAACCATTTGACTCTTCTTGAGACACAAGCCATACGACTGGAAGGAGCCCAGACTGGGGCCAAAGATGCACACTGAGACAGCCAGCTGGCGCTTATTCGGGATGAGATCAAGCAGCTTTCCTTGGAAGATGCTGTGGTGCTCATCTGTCATGCGCATATAAAGGTGGGGTGACAAAAATGGTAGTCTGTTGCACAGAGTGATTTCCTACCCTCTTGCTAAAGGGATAATCCCTGAAATCCAAGACCCCACGGGTAACACCTGTCGCACCTCGCCTGCAATCGCACAGGCCTTTGCTGACTACTATGCCCAACTGTACCCTGCTCGTGCTCCAGGGGCTGTCCTTACAGACTTGCTCAACCAGGCAGAAGTCTGGCTTCAATGCCTCTCGAGAGATGAGGCACAGGGCTTAGACCTCCCTATCACCCAGGAGGAGGTACAAGACGTGCGATCTCCCTGCTGAAAACTGGAAAAACTCCGGGACCCGACGGTTTCCCCCCAAGAGTAATACGCGTTGTATCAATACCTCCTGGTTCCCCACCTTGTGGGCCTCTACCACCACATTGCCGAGGTGCGCTCCTTTCCCTCTGAGACTGAAGTGGCAACTATTGTTGTCATTCCCAAGACCCAGCCGCCCTCCCCCAGATGTGTAAATATTGCCCGATTTCCCTTATTAACATGGAGATAAAAATATACGCCCTGATTCTAACTCAACGACTCCGTCCTTCTCTCCACAAGTTGGTCCATGTGGACCAATGTGGCTTCATGCCAGTGCAGAGCACTAGACACTGCCTATGTTGCCTTCATTTGACCCTGGCCAGCTGCCAGGTCCTTACACCTTATCTGGCACTCCTCGTTGTGGACTTTCAAAAAGCCTTTGATACGGTGGACTGGTGGTACCTGAAAGACGTCCTACAGCTGGTGGGGATCGGAGAGCAGTTCCGGCACCTTGTCCCGGTTCTCTACTCCAACCCCAGCGCCAGGGTGTTGACCAACGGAACCCTCTCCAGAGCGTTCCTGATCCAAAGGGGCACGAGACAAGGCTACCCCCTTTATCCCCTTTTACCTGCGCTGGCAACGGAACCCCTAGCCTTAATTTGATCTGACCATGATATCCAGGGCTGACGTGGGGTACCCATCATATTGACAAAATCTCCATCTACGCAGTTGATGTTCTGCTCTACCTGGCAGACCCGGACAACTCTGGCCTTAGATGTTTTGAAGTCTTGCAGGCCTTTGAGGGTGTGTCAGGCCTCCGACTCAACCTGGTGAAATCAACTTTGGTGTCCCTCCATCTTTCTAGGGCCTGCTTTGACTGGCAATCTACCATCCCTATCAGGAGGCAGTCCTTCAAATACATAGGAGTCTGGGTTGCTCTGCTTCCTGAGCTGTAATTGGCAATGAGCATCACACTGCTGGTCTATAAAACCAAAGCTGATCTCAGACACTGGCAAACCTTACCGCTGACCCTGCTCAGAGGGATAGCGATGACCCTTCCATGCTCCTTGTACATCATTCAGAACACCACCTTTCACTTCCCCCGCAGCTAGTTTAGGGAGTTGGACGGGCTGGTCATGTGATTTCTGTGGGGAGGGGCAATGCCCTGGATTGCTCTTGCCAGTTACAGCATCCCACCCTTTGATGGCGGTATGGGCATGACCGACCTCCACTTATACTACCTAGCCACGCGACTCCTTGTCATCCATTACTGGTTCAATGGGGGATGGTCTGACCCAGCCTACAAGACAGAACTTAGAGATATGGATCTTCCCCAGGTGCGGGCATACCTCTGTGGATGCCCCATACCTAAAGTAATCCCATCGCTAACCAGAGCAGTCCTGGTGGCATGGCGCACAGCTCTGAGGCACACGGGATGGGATAACTGCTTGAGCCAACACACTCATCTCTGGAGGGGTACATGGCTAGGTGAGATGGCGGTGCTCTTGGAGTTCAAGCTGTGGGATAGAGATCTCTCTCCTGTGCGACGTTTGGACGAGGGATCATATCAGGTCATTCCAAGACTTGCAGGGGCAATACGCTCTCCATGCTTCACAGTTCTCTAAATATTTGCAACTTTGTCATGCCCTCAACATACACATCTCAACAGGCACGTCCATTCCAGAATTTATCCTGTTAGAGGCTCAAGTCATGATGGGGTACCTGGGGGAGGGGAGATCTCCTGATGTACCGTACCCTTGTTAATAACGGACCGGCAATTCTAGGTCCGCTTCGGACCCAATGGGAGAGGTGGGTGGGTCCACTAGAAGACGAGGACTGGTGTGACGCCCTTATGGTCCCTAAAGCTATCACGTCCCCAGCCAGGTTCCGCCTTATACAATTATACTACCTGCATGCAGCATATATCACCCAAGCAAGCTTGCATAGAGCAGGGTTGGGTCCCTCCCCAGATTGCGCGCACTGCGGCCATACACCCGCGGATTTCTATCACATGATTTGGATTTGCCCTAGCCTTGCCACATATTGGTCGAACATTGAGACAGAACTTACTCAGGTCCTGGCCTGGACAGTTCCCCACAGTCCTGTGCATCTAGTCTTGGGGGTAATGGAGGGTATGGACGGTTCGAGGGTGAACAAGGCATTTCTTGGGACTGCAATCGTGTTGGCCATGTGCGACATAGCGGCCTCCTGGGCGCAAGCCAAGCCCCTACCATGGCAAAATATCGCTGTGGGGTGGACTGGTGTGCAGCACAGGAGAAAACCCTTATTCGAGGCCTGAGGCTGCCCCTCCAAATTTAACAGGGTTTTGGGTAAATGGCTAAACCTGCTGGACTAAATTCTTGAAACCTTCTCGTTGTGAGCGGATGTAACATTGGTGTGATACGGAGATCCCTCCGGCTAATATTCTGTGTATTCTACAAATGGCGTCTGCGACTTTTACGTGTAATAATCATTCAATCTACAGTGATGTCGATTTGCTTGACCCAAAAACCAATAAAGTTAATTATCAAAAAAAAAAAAAAGATTAGCAGGGTCCAAAAGGAAGTCAGAGGTACCCAAGTTGACAAAAGAAGGAAACAACTCTTGAAGTTTCCATTTGTGCTTTACCATCTCATGGCAGAAATCTGAATGAACAAAATACTCCACCCCACAGGCTTTAGTAGGCCTATGTGCGTAAGCATGCTGATAAATCAAATGGCAATATATAAAATTGCCCATGTAAATCAAAATACCCCAGTGATATTGCACTGCTCTACCCTTGGTCGGTTTTCAAAAGGGAAATTAATGTGGTCTCTACACTTCACTGTCAATATTCCTGTCATTAAGTTGTGGGAATGCTTGCCAAAATAGAGGGACTATATTTCCCCTGCAATCATCACTTTCTTGACCTTCAAGGTATTCCTAGAACCTCATGCTATTATGGCAAATGAGGTTTTCCATGTCCTCCTTCTTATACATAATGCTGCTGATCTTTATCTCATACTCTCCAACCTCACCTTGAGTTTGCAGCACCTTTCTATGCAATAGATCTGAGCAGTTTTCTGTTTCATTCAGCCTTCTCTGAAGTATGTCCATATTCTTTGACATTTTATGTAGCACTACATCTGTCTCAAGATGTGTAGTTTTTAGTGAAAGCCTATATTACGGCTCCTATATTCCTCCCTATGGACCTGCAGCAACTCATGAATAGAAGCCAGAGTTGGTGAACATGGAAGATCCCCACTGTCAGTACATTTAGATTCTGATAGAATTACTATTTTACCACCAGCCTTCAAGCCTGATGTATGCAATGTAGATGCCACCACAGCTATCCTGATCAAACCCCACTCTGGTAGCATTTGTGGGTATCAGATCCATACCATCAGAATCCCAGAGAGGTCCACTGTTAAATCATCAGCCACCGGAACCGCTGCTCAACCTGTTCCCCAAAGGATCCATCAATAGAGCTTTTGTTACCTCCATGGTGTCCATTAGCAGATCTCTCCTTGGTTTACTTCTTTTTATTAGGGGCCCAGTTCATAACCGGCCGCTAGAGTCTTTACTTGGCCCTGAGTTTATTATAGAAGTCTGAGAGGTTGAATCACTGCTCCTAACTGAGTCAGAATCAGAGTCATTGGGAATCGAGTCCTCGCCTTCAGAAAGGCGTGGGTGAGTAATCTTCAAGCTACTCACCCACACCTAAAAATCTCTCCACAACACCGGACCCAAATACCTCAATGAAAGAGTCTCCTTCCATGAACCCAAAAGAAACCTCCTCTGAGCCGACCTCGCCTTAGCAGAAACCCAGCACATCCGCAGAACCAGAGCAGATGGAAGAGCCTTCTCCTACATCGCAGCCAAAACCTGGAATGAGCTCCCAGTCAACATCAGATGCTTCGCTACTCTGCACACCTTCAGGAAGAGCCTCAGGACCTGGCTTTTTGGCTGAACCAGAGCTGCACCTCCCTGCCCTCCAGTGCCTTGAGACCCTCACTGGTGAGTAGCGTGCTTCAAACTCCCTGATTGATTGAGAAAGATCTCCAAGACAGAAGATGGCTTATCCTTTCTTTTCTAAGAATAAGGTAGGGCTTACCTTAATGCATAAAGATGGTAAACAGGATGATGGAAGATGTGGTAATGAAGGAGCAAAATTACCAGGGGCTGTATTACACAAAGTGTCCCGGCGTGCAATAGGCAAGTGTGCCTGCTTTGTGCCCCCCGGGGCACTTTAGTATTACAGAAGGGGCGGCCCTTTCTGCAATACAGATAGTGCTGGTGCACATGTAGCCCCAGCGCTATCACAAGAGGGCATTCCCTCATTTGCATGGGGGTGTGGCCCCATACATATGAGAACATTTCTTTACGAGCACTGTTTTATGGACTATGCCAGTGCGCCTCCTGACGTTAGCCCTGTCGTCAGTGCAAAATGTGTCCTCTCAGTTCTTTGCGTGCATAAACACCACACTTTGTGCTTGTTGGAAAATGGGATTCTTTGCATATGCCCCACACTTTTTGCCCCATTTTATACAGCTAGATGCTGGTTTTTGACTCTGCACTGGGACCTGCTATCCAGACACCAGTGCCATTGCTCTTTCCCATAAAACATGACATAAATTGGTGCACCCAATTGACATGGTTGTTAGCCCCCTTATAAGTCCCCAGTATAGGGTACCAGTGATACCTAGGGCAAGGGTGGTAAATATGTCAAACTAAAAACAGACAGCAGTGGTAACAGAAAAACGGTCAGCACCTCTGTAGTGATGGCAATATTAGATAGCTAATGTAAAAGCTTGCTCAATGAAAACACTGTGTCATCAAAGCAGTGTTACTCTGTAGGGAAAAAACCTTTTCCATATACTTACATAATCAAAATTACAATACAGAGCACAGCAAGGTAATTTCAAACTGACTCTGTTGTCAGTTAAATTTAATTTCAATAATACACCAAGGAAAACAGGTGGACAGAATAATGTAGCCCAGATGTGAGTACAAAATTAGATAAGTTCTTGATAAGTTGACATATATTTGAAGCGTAGATGCAGACAGCGGACACCTGTTTCGTCGTGTAGACGACTTTCTCAAGGCTTAATCTGTGACTATTATGTCTGTGATTGTAAATTCAAATTAGATCCAAACCCCCTTGGTGTACTAGGGATTTAGGACATTTCAAGCTTCAAAATTATCCTGGGTGCAGCAAATCGAATTACAAGTTCAAACTTTGTCTCTCAAATGCGAGAGTCATACTTATATAAGCTAGGGTCTGAGGTACTCGTTATGATAGATGAGACTACGATCCTAGAACTTTATATAAAGAGTGCGGTGTCCATAGTAGTAGGTGTGGGGCAGCCCGTAGGTAAGGTGTCCAGGAAGCAGGGAACATTAAATTACTATCTGGCCTAGTCTGACAATGGGACTTCCTGTCAGTAAGTCCAGAACTAGTCATGGGTGAACAAAACAACTGCTACTGTGTCTGATGAATTGAAACATCATTGACGGCATGGATGGCATTAGATTAAATCACACAATGTGTTTTCTGGGAATTTCATATTTCTTTATTTGCAAATGGTGCATAGGTGGGCTCATACATTTGATGCCTTTGGAGGATGCGTGTTGTCAATGTTTTAAGCCCATTGTCGTTTTTGGCATTGCTGAACAAATGCTGTTTTTGCCTGTGTTACTATGCCTCATTTTTCTGGCCAGTGTATGAGTGAGTTTGTCATAGGCCAACATCTGTCTTTGTTACACATGCCATATGGCCAGAGGCCATTGTGTATAGTCAGTGTCCATAGGCCTGCACGTGTTATTTATTTTTCATGCCTCCTGCTTTCTGCTTGACCTTGTGCCTGGTGGCCACTTTGTGGCAACAGCCAGTGTGCTTTTGCCATAGGCTCGCATGTGATCTTTGATGTGGCCATGCCTCCTTGCTGGTTGTTATAGTTTGACCATCTGGCTGGTGGCCATTTTGTGTAGCCAGCCATTATGCTTTTGCTGTAGGCCTGCATGTGTTATTTGTTGTGGCCATGCCTCCTTGCTGGTTGTTGTTGTCATTTGACCATGTGGCTAGAAGCCATTTTGTGTAGCCAGGCAGTGTGCTTTTGCCAGAGGCCTTGCACGTGTTCTTTGTTGTGGCCATGCCTCGTTGCTGGTTATTGTTGTTATTGTTTCACCATGTGGCTGGTGGCCATTTTGTGTAGGCAGCAAGTGTGCTTTCGCCATAGACCTGCATGTGTTCTTTGTTGTTGCCATGCCTCTTGGCTTGTTGTTTGACAAATTGGCCATTTTGTGCAACCATCAGTTTTCAAAGCCATTTGATATGAGAGCTATAAGCCTTTTTGCTTGTCCTCCTTTTTTGAACTTTTTCCTGATTTCAGTTTAATACATTAATATGCTTGAGGCCTAGAAGCTCAAAGTTCATAATAAATGTACTGTGTGAACAATGTTTATATAATATTTTATATTATTATTATGCCCTTTGTTGCACTTGTCACCTGCACCACTCCTTGCCTCTCAAACCCTAATGGGTTTCACATGGTAGTACGCTAGTCCATCAGCAATTATATTTTTTTAATTCTAATTTTCTCGATATTTATTTCACAAAAATGTTCTTCTAATTTTAACACAATTTAAAGACAGTTTTACACTTTTTTAAATGTTATATTTATTTATTTTTTGTACTTTTTTCATTCACATTCCAACAGCATTCATTTTCTAAGGATTATTCCATTGTCGCCCACACCTCGCTGAGTGGCCCACATCCCATCTTTATTGTACTTGAAAGTTTATGTTGGTGTAGTTTTACTTTTGAATGGATACACTGCATTGTTGTTAAATATTTGAGGATCATTCATTGTGATAAAAGAATGGCAGTTAAAGCACTCATACAGGAGGTGCCATCATGTTGGAACTCAATTTATTACATGCTGCAGCATCTGTTTGAGCAGTACAGACTGATCAATGAGTATGTCATGCAAGCAGACGGTGCAACTGAGAAAGGCATGATCATTAAGATGAACCAAGGAGGCCTAGTCAAATGCTTGACAAAGATTCTGCTTCCTTGTGAGGTTTTCACACGGGAAATCAGAAAGAAGGACTGTCCCATTGGATAAGCTAACCTGTTGTTGCATATGCTACAGGAACAGCTAAAAGGGTGCCCGTAATGTACACAGATGTGGACGAATAAACCGATGTGCATGAGCTGGTGGAGAGCTTTACCTTTCGCTTGTCTGCTAATACAATGCTTGCAAAGAGACATTGTATCATTCAAACATTACATCTATAGCACAATTCTTTATCCATGGTACAAGCAATTACTGACCACTTTCATTACTTTTTCAGACGGGGATGTTATCAGCTACAAGATGTGGATTGCTGAGCTTGCCAACGACCTAGAAAAAGAATGGCTGGGAAATAGAGGCCCACTCATTGGCAGAAATTCTGGGGTGTAGCCTGCAACTTCCAAAGAGCCTGAGAGCAGTGTTGTTGGCTCACAGCAGCCAAAACAGACAAGAACACCAACAACAACAGAAACAGGAGCTTCTCCCCCCAAATCTGCATTTGATTGGCAGGGCTTATGTCCAGTGCAGAGGCGCAGGCAGAAGAGTTCGACCAAGTTGGAGTACCAACGACTATTGATGGAATAGTCCAGGCCTATCTTGATGACCCAATAGTGGTCTATCTGGATCAAAACTCATTGGTTAATTGGTATGGGAAGAGGCGCCAATTGCCAAAGCTCATCAGACAGGCAATAAAGTATCTGGCTTGTCCTCTAACTAGTGTGTCTACTAGGAGTGTGTTCAGTGCAGCTGGAACATTTGTCACAATGTAAAAGACCAGTCTCACCCCAAAACATGGAGAGATTACCAATGATCAAAATAAATTCATACTTTATACATCCAAAGGACACCATCCTTGAACAATGACAGGGGAAGGATGAGGGTGATTGATCAGACGCAGGTCATGGTAGTGTGCTAACTGACCAACGTCTGGGTGAACCACCTGACTTTGACGACAAACTCTACTTCCCTGACTACTGAGTAGGCCTGGTACATCATAGAACATTCTATTGCTGAACTATGTTGAGAAAAAATAAAGGATATAGCTAGGAGAACACTATATTATGATTTTGTTTGTTTGTGTCTCACTGACTATTGTGGCCCCACTGTTTTAGACACATGTATGGCAGGATCATAGTTAGACCTGTATTCAGTGGAGAAGCCTAGCCCATTCCCTTCTAGGACATTGGAAAGACAACGCCTGCTTTTTTCCATGCCTATCCTTTCTTTCATCCCCTAGCAGGTCTGCCCCATGAATACTTGATTTACAAGGTTGGACCAATGTGTGTGGCATGAACCAAAGAGAATCTGCATTGTACCACTGTGCTTGAATTGGAACAGGTCAGTAAAGCACCAATGAGTGACTGAGCATTGAGATGATTCATGACGTGGCAGACTATGAGGGTGATTGTTCAGCTATAATTTTGAGCTTGATCGTGTTTGTGATGATCTACAAAGTTGGTGGCCTAATGGGTGATCCTTTTTGCAAGTAAAGACATGTAGTAGAAGGGTACCAAATCTAAACTGGAGATATTGTTTTCTTGCTAAGAAAAGTCATCCAGGAAAGGTTCAACTTTATACTCATCTTTTATTGTGAGGTATTTGGCTGTCAGATGACCTGAAGCCGGGTTCCCATGGATGACTGCCATTTTATGTGTTCGGTATGTTTTCACCAGTGCAGCACGTGAAATTTCAGAGCAAGCTCCCTCTGAGTTACTCCAGAGATTTGGTTTACCTAGCCCACTGCACTCTTCCGTTATATGTGCAAACCAAGCACTTTTTTTGCCCCTGGGAAACTAAGTAACTCTTTTGTTTCTGACCCATATTCTGCCAGTTGTGGGTTCACCCAAAATATATGTCAGAAAGTTAAGGGTCTTAGACCAATCTCATCTCCAATTGATCTGATACCTAAATCCATCCACAGGGGGATTAAGGGGGTGCTAGATGGGAGACCCAAAATCTGTTTTAAGAAGCTGTTTTCATCCTGGCTTAGATGACTACAAGATCAATGAACCCAAAGTTCGGCCCCATACATTGTTAGGCCCCTAGCTTGTGCCTTATAGATTTCTATAATAGGTCCAGTGGGTTTAGAAGAGGAATCTATAAGTAATTTTGCAATTCCTCCGTTAGTCTTGGCTAATATAAGCTTGTCTTTGGCAATTTTTGGGCCCCACTCCATATTTTCTGTGAGAATGGCACCCAGATAGTCAAATACAGAGAACGTTTCCAGCACAGAGTCATCTAAACAAGGATTAGGGCATGTTGTCTTGGCTGGGTTGAAGACCATAAACTTGGTCTTCAAAGTATTTATCTCCAGCCCCCTGTTGTTACAAAAGATGACAAAGCTGTCCAGGACCCTCTGTATTCCCATCGGCGACTTAGACGTTAGAGGGGTGTCATCCACAAACATCAATGCTGGGACCTTTGAGTTTGCTAGCTTTTGGCCATCATTATTCTTAACCTCAATGAGTTGGGCAATCAATGCGTTGACAAAGAGGCAGAACAGAGTAGGTGCGAGCACGCACCGCTGCCCCACTCCTCTGTCAACTGGGAATCGTGAATTAGTTCTCCCCCTTTCCCACATCTTACTTGGGCAAAGTTGGCTTTGTGCAGCTTCATAAGCATGCTTAGGAGGTAAGAGGGGATGCCCATATTTATTAGTACCCCCTATAATTGATCTCTGGGCACCAAGTCAAAGGCCGTTTTCAAGTCCACAAACGTTAGGTAGAGGCTGCCACCGTCCATTCTCACCGATTTCCAAAATATAAGTCGGAGTCTATTTATTTGATCAAAGGTGGAGGTATTCTTCCTGAATCCGGCTTGGTATGGGCTCAAAATTTCATTATCTTCCATCCAACCATGAATGCGATCTAGAAGTACCCGTGTAAACAGTTTTTGTGTGACATCAATCAGACTGATCGGTCTGTAGTTTGCAGGGATATAATAACTTGGGTCTCTGAGGCTGACAGACTGTTTGTAATGCATTTAAATTGACTGCCTTATATTCATTCCTTCCTTTCCTTCCAGAACAGATCGATGATGGCTGGCTGCTCATTGTCCAGATGAATATTGTCTTTGTGTAGTGTTTGTCTGTGTCACACCTTTCCACAAAAATGTTCTTTGCCATCCATTCATCAAACCCCTCAACCTCTTTTCCCTGGCTATGTGATTTTTGAGGTGTGACTTATTTTACACCATTAATTGATCAAACACTTGATGGGGCGGATGTGGTGAAATTAACACCAACTCACTGCAGGATCTTCAGTTCAATTACCTAAACAACAGCCCACACAACCACAAATAAAAAGTAATCGATATTTTAGATATAGAAGAACATCATTTGTCAACATCTTCATTCAAGCATTGTGTTGCATAAATGTTTAACCTTGGCCCAATAAATCAGTTTTTTCATTTCAATATTGCAGACTGTGATGAATAATCCTTCTGATCAATTCTACAGTTGGAGTTCGCCTAGGTGTGAGTGGGACTTCGCTTCTGATTCCTTCGCTGCTACTACTACCATCACAATAAGTAAGATGGAGCCTTGGAAATCCAGAAAGCCCTCGCTTCATATATTCAGACAAGAGAACTGCAGAGCATTGTTGTAGGCAATGTAGGCAATGAGAAGCCACCACCTCCCTAAGTGGTAAATATAGTTGCACACTGCTGAGACTAGGAAAGTAGTAGGACAAGGGTATTGCATAAGTAATTGCTATACACTATGAGCAGATTTAAAAACAGATTGTGTGAAAGGCAGTGGTGCAAAGTAAATCACCCAATAAAAGATTTAAGGCATAATTAAAGTAAAATAAATATAAAAATAAATAAAAATAAAAATAAAATAAATATAAATATGAATATGTGTTACCCTTTTTAACAATATATTAGAACCCAGCCGTTCCACCTCCAACTCTCGCAACCCTCTCTCCAAACAAATCTCCCCGCCCCAACCAATGTCCAAAATGCTGAACAAAAAATTAAAGTCTAAACTGTCCCAGTCCCAACTCCTATCATTCCCACCCTTTCTATCCAAAACAAGTCCCACCCACAAAAACAAATATAAAAAAGGGGGTAAAGAAGAGAGCTCTAGACCCGGCGGACAGGGGTTTTCTGAGGTGCTCCTCCATTTGTGCCTGCTTGATGTCTATGCATGCCAGCCTCAGCAGGGCATAGCGTTGAAAGGTGGGGTCTGCAAATGAGAGGCGCAGCACTGATGGATCAACGGTGAGTAGCTGCCTGGGCACTGCGGTGCTGGCATTGCTGATAGGCTGGAAGAACTGGCAGTTGGCTGGGGCCCTGGCAGCTGGCTCCTCCTCCCCTTACTGGGCCACCAGCTGCTTATAATCTGCTCGTTTGGACTCGAGCTTTTGATGCCACAACCAAGATGCTATATCCTGGCAAGATGGACCATCAGGAGCAGCTATATCCTGAAAAAAGCAAATTGTAAACAATGCTCCGAGCAAAACACTTGTTTAAAATTATTTAGTGACACAGTAGCAGTACATTGATAATACCCTACGGTCAGTCGATTTTGATGTGATTCAAGTTACAGCCATTACTCCCACATGTCTGAGAGGAATTGAGGCAGAATAAACAGCATAACAGTTTGAAAACTTTTTGAAGGATTTCCTAGTCAAAAAAACTAAACAGTTTCTTAGGACTCTATTATGAGTATGGCGGTCTATGGACTACCAGACTCATGGGGATGCTGCGATGGTGGTCTTCCAACTGCTCTATTATAATTAGGTCAGTTGGACCACCATTGCCATCCTGCAAGGGAACCGTGGTTCCCTGATGGTGCTGCGGCTTCCAGGAGGTCTCAATATGCTTGGTGGGACCCCTGCGCTCCCACCAAGCATATTACGAGTTTCTTCACCGCTATGGTTTTCATGGTGGTTCCTCCTCCATGAAAACCATGGCAGAGAGGAAACAAATGGGGACCTTGTACCTCTGTGCCTGGGGTGCATGCTGTGCCCCCTGGTGTGTGCAAGCACCACCACTCCTGCACAGCATGGACTTTACTGTTCATGCCATGCAGGAACTGTCTTTGGCATTCTCATTGTGGTGTCCATTTTCAGGGCACAGCCATGGGAATGTAAAAGAAAAGTCTGCAAGACTTGGGAAATACTCGTAAGCTGGCAGGCGGCCTGAGCACAGGTTTGATTGTGCGGCACCAGGGTGGACCCCGCTGCACTGCCAAACTCATAATCAGGCCCTTTGTGTGGAAAAATAAATATAAATTACTGCTTGTTTATGAGTAAGGCATTATGCACTATGGAGTACAAGTATTATTTCTCTTCTAGTGCTGAATAAATGGATGCATGCTAGCTGGCACTCTAGTCATACTCGTTAGTCGTACTTCGCTACTCTCTACAGTCTTCACCTGGGGCAGGTGTAATAGACAATGATCTTATTCCAATGGCCCTGCTCTTCTCCAAAATGCCATTTAATTTTACCCTGACTACAAGGCAGATCAATATTAATGAATGATACATGTCACATTTAAGAACATTGGGACATCCTGTCTGCCTTAAGTCGACGGTGGGAAAAGCGATGTACTGCAGTACAGGGAAAGGATTAAGGAACAGGATACAAATTGTATTAGGCAAGTTCATCACGTCTATCCCATTCACAGAAGTCATGGCACTTACTTAGTTACACTTTTACTCCCTAGACTCATATCCACCACACTTGATAATTATTTTTTCCAACAAATGCATTTGCTTGGCAATAAGGAAAGGAAACTTTAAATGAATCTACTGCAAGGTAAGTTAGAGGGATGAGGCCAAGTAAGTAGACAGTATACAACAGATTAGAGGGGTATCACTGATCATAATCATGCGCCGAAGCTTTGGCTAGTGAATCCCTGTGGTTGACAAATGTTGAAAGGGAAACATTTTAACATGAGTAAATCTTTTATGGAAACCATGATGAAATATATCACTTGGCCAAAAAATGTGGCTCGTGCCAACTATGTAATTTTCAAATTTTGGGGAAGGCTAGGATAGAACTTAGTATAGAATAATGGAGTGAAGTATTAGGAAGTGACTTAGTGGACACTGGAGAGGAAAGGGAAACACGCATTGTTTTTGCATTACCATGCATTGAAAACTTAATAAATGCCACATTAACTGAAATGGCCAACACTGCAATGCAGAATTGAACCATGCAGCAGTCAGGTCATCATGGGTAGCACTAGTGAAATGCCATGGATAAAGAGGTAGGTGATGATTTATGATGGGTGGGATACATAATATCTGCCTTTCTTAAAAAATACTTTTAGTCAATGAAGTCGACAGAAATGCCACCCTAACCCATAGAATGAAAGCTTGATAAAACCATTCCAAGCAAGTAAAGTAGGCGAGCATGACCTTATTCAGAAGAATTCCATTGTTTCTTCATCCAAGCAATTATCCATTCATTATTTTTTTGACCTAGTATTCTTCACCCTTGGCTTTGATACACACCATTTAAGTTTGGTCTCTCCTTCAGTCTTTCACCATTGAAAACCATCCATCCATATATAACCATCCAACCAAAAAATGACTCTGAATTAACTTTTCACCAACATACATTTACCCACCAATGCATCCTTTCACCAAAACAGCCTTCCTGCTTTAACCCACCTAAGCATTCCTTTCACCTACCCAGGCAGACATCCTCTCACAATACCCATTCACTCTGCCAGGCATCCTTTCACCCGTATACCCTTTCATCCACGTTTACCCACCCATGCAACTCATCACCCACCTATATGCATACTTTCACTCATATTACATTTCAAACATCATTTCTCCTTCCATTTTTTTTTACTTTTCCATCAACCCATAATTGTTAACGTTCATTATAAACATTTGCTTTGTCTGCTGAGTTGCAGATAGAAGAGGCCATTAGCTACTCAACTCCCTCTGTATCTGCTTAAGTGGGTGTTCACGAGTCCACTCCTCTGCCGTTAACTCATTACTAATTGTCAATAAGCAAACAATGTGACTTAAGATTAGAAACACAAAAATGAACAGTGGACCAAACACAAATAATTGTAGCACCATTTACAAAAAAATCACCAATGTATTCAGACTATTGAGCTATCTTGTGTGCAGGCTTCCAAAAGCGCCCCCTGTCCAAGAGCATCCCCCTTCCCTAAGGGAAATTAGACAAACAAACTAGATCAGAGCTGCACTACTATGAAATTAACAAGTCCATATAGATAATCATTGCTCAGTGAAGCGTGGAATGAGGTATTTTCTTCTTTATTCTTTCATGCATAAAAAGCAGCAGCCAACGCGTTTCGTCCTATAACATAGAACTTCTTCAGGGCTGATCTGTGTGTAGAATACGTGATCCAAAATAAGATCAAAAGCTTTATTTTAAGCAGTCCAATATCCAATAGTTGTAGGTTAATCAATAAATGGTGTGGTATAATAGCCACAGTTAGATAAAGAATGTGCTTCTAATATTAAAGCCTGTGTAGGTGCTCTGAGCACTCCTGGTTAAACTGTCTTTACCTGTATTTGTAGTGTAGTTCCTATATTCCCAATAGGCTCTGCGCATTGGAATAACATAAATGATAGTTTAGACGTAGGACTGAGGTCGACTAGGTCTCTATTGAATATGTTAGACTTAATTATGGATGCCAGCTAGCTCAGAGGTCACTAGAAGCTTTCTCGAATTCAAGAGAAGGGATTAGTTTCTGACAACCGCATAAACATGACAACTTTGCTCCCCTAGAACAAGGAGTATATCTCCAGAGTCGCGGAAACAATAGATGGCTATTTCACTCAGTCAATCGTGCATGCTTAGTTTCACCAGAAGTGCAGAGAAATAGAGAGACTGGCGTTTTCAATAAAAGTGGTTATTTATTGAGCAGTCTTCTTTCTCATGCAAGAGAAGTGAATTACTATATTTGCAATACTTGTCATAAAGTAAAGTGTGTATAGTAAAAGGAGTATTATAAAATAATACTGTAAAAGCATTTATATGGTTTCTAAGCTATAAGATACTTTAAACGGATAAAATACATACAATGATAAAAGTTGACTAAATGTACTCAACTGGTGCTTCTAAGATACGCCTACCCCGGTGTACCTAACCTAAGCCTAGTTCATGGGATGGAGTAAAATGAGTTGTAGTTTGAGTTAAAATAGTTTTTGCCAAGAATCTGAATCAAGAATTCTGCACGGGTCTAATCAGCTCCATACCTTGGTTATAGAATGCAGGAGGTCTTGTATCTCTCTCTCAGGACTCGATCTCCCAGAAACCCGCAAGGGTGACAGGGAAACACTGGAGCTGGATTTCTCGGCATGAGAGAAGACAGCGTCTCTCTCATTGCGTCAATGGGAGGGTCGGCTTCCTTCGGCACTCGCTTCAGCAGGGCGTCGGGCAAGTTGATAGCCGGTCTGCTCCAAACCACCGTATGCCTTGCTAGGGCAGATGTTGGTATATTTATACCTGGAAGGTGCCGAGTTTGACGTAAGGTTGGACATAAGACATCACTAAGAACTTGCAGTTCTTTCTGGACTCCAGGAGTTCTAGGACAAATCAATACAGAAGCAGGGGGAATTCCCGGGCTGCTGGAGGCTTGGTTTGTTTAAGAACGCGTTGTGCTTTCTAGGAGTCTATGGGAGTAGACTTGCCGTATTTGGGCTGCATTGGCTATGACTTAATATCTTAATATGGGTATGATTCTTATGCCTTTATATGGATATGATTTGATATACCCACATAAGGGCATACATCGGGGATATTTAAATAGGGTCCTAGATTCGTCTACAACACCCACTCCACGTATAATATCCATCATTACTAAATACTAAGCAATTTTAAACATTTCTATGCATGTGTTTTCCAGCCCACCCCAAAATACATAAAATGTAATTGAAATGGTATATACACGAAAAAATGAGTATTATACTGTACGTTTAAAAGCAGTGGTATCATTCAGAAAATATATTTTTGTACATTGTAATCTTGACTGAATGAATCATGAAATTTACATTTATGAAATGGCTCTTAATACAGAAGAGAAGGTCGAGACCATTTCATCACATATTTATACAAGACTGTACATGTGCTAGAGGCTAAATCAAAAGATTGTCTCTAGAGTTTCTAAAAATGGAAATCTTGTTATCTAAGAATAGTTCTACTTTAAGCAGAGTATCATGTGCCAAAAAGGTACATATTTTGGGAACGTGGCAAAATATAATTTCGCTTTCAGGGAAAAAAATAGTTCCAGTGTTTATTGTAGAAGTTCTGTTTCTCAAAACTGAAGGCCGAATTCAGAGTTCAGGGAACGTTGTGTGCTCGTGTTTTCAAAAGTTATTCTCGTTGTTAGGAGAGAACATTAATTCAGATAGGCTGGCAAAGAATTTGTCTACAACAGTAGGTGAAAGTTGGACTAAGTCCGAAAAAGTAGAAATAGTGCTTATGTGAGAGGCATTGCCGTCATCGGTGTCTAGATCAGCAAGGGTCACAGAAGGTTGTACCTTTGTGCCGCTTTCATCTCGTACCTCACCGCCACCTAATCATAATGGTGAGGTCTCAACGAATGCCGTCATCAGAATAGGTAGCCTCTGGGGACAACACGTTGCATGAGCCGTTACCGAACCAAGCAAAGTATTGATATCCATAGGTACTGCTGATGTGAGTGTGAGACAGACGTCTAACACACATTCTTCTCCGCTGAGCAGGCATTGTAGAACAGGTAGGATGCAATCTTGCCAGATTGGTCTGAATGAAAGAAACCAGGTAGTATTCAGATCTCTTAGCCGAGCCAAGCCGAGGACTTTAGTAATCCGGTCTTGGTATCGCATTGCTAGGATCGTCTCTTCCATTGTAGCCTGAGTTTTGTCTGTGACTTGACTTGCCATATCAGAGCAGAAGGAACAAAAATAAGATTCCTGCTACGAGTCCCAAGATGAGAGGCAGGCCGCTGAACACAGAGTGCACGAAATTCGGGAAGATGCTCAGGACTGCATCAAAGGGTGCTAACAGTCCCGAAAAAATTGTCTAAAATACATGTGTCGATGCCACTGGTATCTGACATGTTTAAGATTTGACTCAACATTTCTACGAAATGCACGGGGCAATTTGTCGATAATAATGGATGTATCTCTGCTGCTGTCCTTGCAACTTGCAGATCATACGTTTCTCTAGACGAGGTTAAAGGCACAGTTGTTTGTAAAAGAATAGACTTCATTCTGCTTAAAGTATCAATTCGAATAGAAGAGATATTCAATGAGGGCCATATTGCTGCCTCCTTGTCTGGTTTGCTGATTGGATACAATACTTGCATACAGCAAGTTACCCTGGATGTAACACTCACGAGATAGGCCGTTCCTGGCACCATGCCACAACAGCTGCAGTCACTTATTATAACGTTACTGCAGTTGGAAAGTTGTCTGAAAAAAGGCTCTATCTGTGTAGCAGGGGTGCCGTGCATGTGGCATGAAAGGTTTTTTGATGAACCTTTGCAGGCTCCATGCAAGTTAATGCCTTGACACAGAAGTGTACCGCTTAGTGAATTTTTACAGTCGTTACCACTAAGAAATACCTCTTTCTTCCCCTCACTATAATATCTATGTGTGTAAGGTAAATTCCAGGTTGACTTGATGTATCCTTTACCCAACCTTTCATACAGGCCCGCTGGTATATGCTTTTGGCAATATTGAAACTGAAAAGTTGTTATCGGAATTGCAATGTTGCCATGTATTATCCATTCAATGACAGGTTTTTCGGAGACTGTCAATGGTAATCTTTCTAGTTTTTCAACGCCCAGCACCGTATAGTCTGCTCCTCTTTGTGCCAAAGAGATTTGTTTATCTGTAAGGTTAAACATAGAAAATAATGACGTTGTGTTGATTAGACGCCATGGCACGTAGCCTGAACGGAGATTTTGTAACGTCCAGCCTAACTGTACAATAGAACGTAATTGGGACTGGCCATGTTGTAACATTAGCATATCCTGTTCTATTATATCAATAGCAGATGATAAAATGCTGTCCAGAGAATAAATTCTGGAGGACAGAGTTGTTAACCCATTGTCCACTACAGACAGTGTTTTTTCCAAATTAATACGATCAATTTTTCGTATTTATTCAGCAGTTTCAATTTGCGTTATTTTCCAAGCTTCGTTGTAAGCCGCATATATACCGGCATATATGAAACATTTTTGACGCTGTTTGCGAGGTCCCAATAAGAAATCTCGCAAGTCAGCACCTTCTTTAAGTAAAGTCAAGTGTTGCTTAATTTCAGGTAGTGTGGATTTTTGTAGCCATTCGAGGCATAGTTTTCCTACACTGTATGTTGTTATTATCCCTGGATGTTGTCTCTGGGAATATCTTGGGTCTGGCCTGTTCTGTTTGAACCCCTGTGTTTTGTTCAGGAATCTATCTTGACAGTTATTAGTGTCTGTGGGCCAGATAAACCATTTTTTCCAATCAGGATTAGTTCTGTTTTGTTGTAAAATATGGGATACGTCCATCTCCACATCTGTAGTGCTATTACCATCAGGTATGGGCTTTGGTATAGACAGTTTGTTTAAGTCTTTTATCTTGGCTAGGCCAAGACAGGTTGTTTGTTGAATGGTGTCATTCAGGAACATTATTTGTTCTAGGATCACGCAGGCTCTGAATAATGATTCTCAACCTTGTACCTGCCAGTCTTTTGTACCCCAGACAGTTTTTATCTCAATGATGTTTTTCCAAAATTCAATACCAAATGTAGACAATTTTTCATAAAATGTTGCAGAATAAATCAGTTTAGTATTTGTCAACATGTGTTTTACTCCTGTCTTATTCATAATTTTAAAATAAAACCTTTCTGGATCAGTGTTATTAAACCCTGAAAAGTACAGGGATTTTTCATAAAATGTTTTCGAGCTGCCTTTTGGCAGTGTTGGACAATGTTCCCATTGGTTATAAGTAAAAACATTTCTAGGATTAGCAGATTTATGCAAATAGTGATGCCCATAATGATTAAAACAATACATTTCTTCATGAACTGATGAACCTTCTAAATAATCATGTTCTGTAAATTTTGCTGACATTTCTAAATCTGACATCATATTATTAATATTTTCAAAGTCCCAATCATCGGAGAAAGAACTAGGTGATACAAAGTCACTTAAAGAAATCTTGAACTGATGTGGATATTTCAAGAGTTCAACCGGGCCATATATGTCGTAATCAGTAGCGTCCCATGCTACACCACAAAGTATTGGAATGGCTGTGATGTTTACTGATAATAGTTCTCATTTTTCAATGTGAGAAGATCTGTGAGGCTTTAGAACCAAGTTGATGTTCTGACTTGCTGTGTCCATTGTACTGTATTTTCCATCAATCATTCTTC
Organism: Lissotriton helveticus; assembly: GCF_964261635.1. Lineage (NCBI taxonomy): Eukaryota > Metazoa > Chordata > Amphibia > Caudata > Salamandridae > Lissotriton > Lissotriton helveticus. Next base: position 1,292,230,328 of record NC_136059.1, on the reverse strand, counting down.
CCAAGCTTAAAACTAAAATGAGCCAGACCAGGAGGAAAAGTACACCTAATACAATCCACAATTCAATCCATGGTGAGATCATATATGTTTCTCCAAGTTGATGAAAGAGTTCTGTAATTTTGTCTTTGAAAGTTTTGTTTGCTGGCTTGTCTTCATGTTCACTTGGATCATCAGAAAAGTCATCGAAATTGATAAAGTAACCAGATGCAGTTCTGTCAATTGTTGGAATAGCTTCCGGATTTTCATTAATCGTTGGATCTTCCTTTTTCATTCTAGTATAGTCTGAGGCTACATCATTGTAGACTGGTGTTTCTTGACGAACTGTTGCAATTTGCGTTTCAAGAGGCACAAGTTCCATTGCTTTGTTGCATAGTCCTTTTTTATTCACTGCAGGTTTATCAAATGTGATTAGTCTTTCAGTTTGAACCTCTAGGATTGTAGCAAGGTTTGGTCTTCTGCTACTTCTTGGGAGTCCACTGGGCCTACTTATTATTGCCCACATGATTGTGGTTTTACCCGGTCGATTGATACAACTCTGTTCTCCTTTTTACCAGCAAGGGGCGGTAGTACTACTGATCTTGTTCCGCTGATTGCTAAGACAGGTACTGCTTTTCTGTAAGAAGGCCCAAATTCCTTCTTCACCGCAATCTTTTATCTGACCAGATCCCCAATCTTTGGAATCCAGACAGGTCTTGCTGGGACAGGTGGTTTTTCTTCAGTGGCCGTTGGCTTTAGCTTTGTGTTACTTAGACTTCTTCTTGTTTCGTTTGAGTCCTGTAAAACAGCCAAACGATCTTTGATATCAAAAGTTTTTTGTTCCACCACTGAAGTCTGTCTATCGAGATCTTCGATTATCATTCTTGTACCAAACAAAAGTTCATACGGAGTGATTCCACCCAGAGAAAGACTTCGTTGGACACTTATTAGATGTTTGACCCACCCATCACCCGAACCTAATACCCTCGCTGTTATAGATTGCTTTATGTCATGGTTTTTTCTCTCCACTACCGCATTTCCCTCAGGATGGAATGGACTAGAGTACCTCAATGCAATGCCCAAGCTGGCCACGGCCTCCTTGTAAGCTCGAGAGCTAAACCCAGGACCTTGGTCAGAATGTAGCATGCCAATTGCGTATGTGCCGATAAAGACTCGCAAATCTTTTATAACAGTTCTGGCGTCAGCCGAGCGCCGGGGCCACATCCAAATGAATCTCGTCTTAATATTTATGGGATCGCATTTTTCCGTGTAGACGTCTGCGTGTAGATAGCCTAATGCTGTCTAATAGAGGTGTCTGGGCTGGCATCTGGTCCGGTTCACAACTGCGATCTCTATTGCAGTCTTGACAATCCAGTGCAAAGTTATAAATTTGCACGCTCCTCCCCGGCCACCAGTATTGTGATTGCAATTCTATTAGAGATTTCAAGATCTCTTGGTGCCTCAGACCCATTCCCATGTGTGCTTCTTGAATCAAGTAAGCCCTCCGGTTCGTGTTTGGAATTACTCTGTCCCCCACTCTAGGGATTCGAGCAAAAGGAACGGAGTTCGCATCAATTGTGTATGTATTATCGAGTGGATAATTTAGAGGTAATGCCGCATAGTCGCCTTTTAATGAGGCTTTTACTGCCAGCATGGTTTCTCCATCTATTTATTTTTTAGAACACTTTTTTGTAGTTACGGAAGCCGGTTGAACAGCTGCCGTTGTGGCTCCGTTAGCCAATGAATTCCCTGCAAAGTGAACGCCATCACGTCAAAGACTCCGCGTATGTATCACGTGAGTCTTTCGTAGTTCTTTCTGTAAAAGAACTACCTGTTCCCATAGTTTTTTATGTTTTATTGTGACACCTTTTGCATCTTTGAAACCGTTTTGAACCCAGTTCTGCAAGTATTCATTGTAAGACTGGACGCAGTAATACGAATCGCACACGATTAGTGTGGGGAATTCGTGATCGGCATTTTAAAGCGCCATCTTAAAAGCTTTTAGTTCAGCTCGCTGAGCTGTACAATTTTTGAGTGATTCAGTTTTAGTGACCATTGGTCTGAATTTACCTATGTGCCAGCAACCTTTAACAATCGCGCATGCTGCATTGTAAACTTGTTTATCCACAACATAATGTTGTGCAGATGAGTCTGTGTAGATTACACAGGCGTAATGTTCATGATGCAGAATTTCGATTGGCAGAGGACATTCATGTTCGTATTCTAGATGTTCTAGTTTTTTCATTTTGGGATCAAATGCGTGTATCACGTCTGTTGCAGCAAGAGAATTAACCCAATGGATCCATTCTGGATCTAATGCCATGGCATTTGGAATGCTCGGTCTTGTTACTGCTCCAAGGGCTGATACTGCTGTTAAAACAGATATGCTTTTCCCTTGAGCTAGGGTTCTTTCTTTTGCTATAGCAGTTTGAACCGCAGTTCTAATTTTTTCAGTAGAACTGAATTTCATTTAAGCTTGTGTGTACAATTGTGATTTATAAGCTATTGGTACCGTTTCTCCCTCATTAGAGGTCAGGTACGTGAATCCGCATCTTCCTGGGATTACTCGGATTACAAGGTTGCGTTCGTTTGCGCGTGTTTGAAGTTTTGTTTTAGTTAACATGTCTGTTTGTATTGATCGTAAAATTTCTGTGTGTTTCTGTGTCCAATTAATTGGTTTGAAATCAGGTTTTATTAATTTGTAGAGAGGTTTAACAATCTCTGCATAGTTTAGAAAGTACGTTCTTCCGAAATTCAGGAAACCTAGAATTGATTGTAAGTTTTTCAGCGTTTTTGGAGCTTGGAGTACTGCACACTTCTCTAAGAAGTTGTCTGCTAGGCTTTTGCCTTCACTTGATAACTCATATCCTAAAAATAAGACTGCGAGGTGGGCAATTCGTGATTTTTTAAAGTTGAATTTGTACCCTTTAGATGCGAACCCAAGTATAATGGTGTTCACTCTTTTCAAGTGTGTCTCCAGGTCATCGTCTGCGAGATAGATGTCATCGACATAAGATAATGCCTCATTATCATACATTTGTAGTAACTCTGTTACCCTGGCTGAAAATAATCCTGGGCTGTTCTTGAATCCCTGGGGGAGACGACAAAATTGCCGCTGGGCCCCCATACTGGAGAAAGCGGTCAAATACCTAATTTCTGGTGCAATGTTTTGACAGAAGAAACCATTTGAAATATATTATGACGTTTTATTTTTTTTGCGCACACTGTTATTCATTAGTGCTGCACTGTGTGAGTTTTGTACTGCAAATGTTTTGCAACAAGAGTTTAGGTGTCTGTAGTCCAAAACTAGACGATATGAAGTCTGGTTTGGAGACAGGAAACAAAGGATTGTTCATTTGTGAGGTGCATGTTTCAATCACCCCCTGGTATTCAAGTTGATCTAAGATCTCCCTGACTTGTTTTTTAGCTTCTTGCTTAACAGGATACCGCCTCTGTGCAGTACGTTGATTTTTTAACTGAATTTTACGGTGAGGAGAATCCTCATCCCATCCTACATGATTTTTATATAATGCAGGGGCTTGGGCTACTGCCCATTTTCTAGCATATGTGTATTTTTATGAATTGGTATGTGATTTGAGAAGGCAGGCATAATCATTATTTCGCCATGTGGGCACGCCCTAACAAACTCTGGTGGCCTGTCTTTTTCTGCTAGCAGGATATCATAGCCTTTAGATAGATTCTCCAAAAAAGACCTCTTATTTTCCTAGTTTTGTCCCCCTCTATACGCAATGTTATCTCATATAATTTACGGGGTAATCTAACTCTGCTGTCTGCAGTTTCCACCTGAATGTATTCATTCGTGTCTACTGTCTCCAGAAGATTCATCAGGATCTTGCGAGCTATGGTCACTTCTGCTGCGCTGTCTATGATCGTTTGGGCCCATTCTCCGTTCTTGAGTTGCGTCCTCAGAATCCTCGGCATGTTTTATTTTAATACTAGCTACCTTCTTTTTGGGAAATTGTAATTTTTTACATTGATGAGCAGGTTCCTTGTCTTTGGACTTGACACGCTCTTCTTTATGTTCTGACCGTCCTCTTCTTTCTGAGTTCTGTAAGGAGGTCTGAAAAGATCGAGAGGGACGTGTATCATTATCTTGATATCTGTCAGGTTTTCTCAAATTGTCCCTATATCTAAGGCTGTATCTTTTTTCAGAGGGCTCCCTTTGTGGAGACCTGCCCCCCCGTTCTGGAGATCTATCTCTCAGTTGAGGAGACTTTCCTCTGGTTTTAGCTGAACTAGAAGTTCTTGGTCTGACATTTCTTCAATGTCAGGATGTGGTATATAGCTGGCTAGAACCGGCCATGTGGCTCCTGGTCTACCTAGTGGACCGAGCCTGGTAATGTGATTTTGATGTTTTAGGGCGCCACTAAACCAGAGCTCATGCTCCTGGTAAGTTAGTGGAATTTCAATGTCCTCGAAAGGAACATATTCCATTGGAGGTTCCTCTGTTTTGTAGTAGTGGAACTCGCGTGTTACAGCATTTGCTGCTGGAAGATTCATCCACGAATAGAAAACCTCTGTCTGCCGATATTCATGTACCTCTACCACAAATATTACTGCACAACCTCTTGGTGATACTGCATTTTCTATAAGTTTCATCGTTATGGTTTTCCTTATATTTACCGGGATGAGTATTGCCTCCGGGTCATTTTGTTGGAGACTTGTGCTTCCGCTAAAAAGTTGAGTTGCCAAAGCATCTCTTCCCATCAGTTTTTTACTGACAGAAAGTTTGCAGAACACGTTTCAAGGAAACAAAGATTAGGTGCACAATATTTTGGAACACTGTATCCTTCAACGTTGACTAAACCAAAAACGAATACACAGGATTTTCCTCCTACTAAGTTTTGGCAGATATTAACCTTTCACCAACTCCAGAAGTCTATTGGAGTTTTTACGGGAAAAGGGGTCTGTGTGAAAAGCACGACTGAGTTACTCTAGTATCTAGCGTTAAATTATCGCCTTACCAAACATTGGGCGCCATGTAGCGTAGTTCCTATATTCCCAATAGGCTCTGCGCATTGGAATAAAATAACAGCCGCGGGCCGTGGAGGGAGTTACAGTGGGGCAGGGAGGCGGGGAGGGGGAGGGGCAGGGTGGAGAGGGCTAAAAACTGGCACCTGGATAATTACAGGTAAGTAAACAATTTGATTAATAAAACGAATTTCGTAGCACGCACTGCATCGCATTTTGCGATGAAGTGCGCGCTACGAAATTCGTTTTATTATTTAAATTGTTTACTTACCTGTAATTATCCAGGTGCCAGTTTTTAGCCCTCTCCACCCTGCCCCTCCCCCTCCCCTCCTCCCTGCCCCACCGTAACTCCCTCCACGGCCCGCGGCTGTAAAATAAACAACAGTTTAGACGTGGACTGTGGTCGACTAGGTCTCTATTGAATATGTTAGACTTAGTTATGGATGTCAGCTAGCTCAGAGGTCACTAGAAGCTTTCTCGAATTCACAAGAAGGGATTAGTTTCTGACAACCGCATAAACATGACAACTTTGCTCCCCTAGAACAAGGAGTATATCTCCAGAGTCGTGGAAACAATAGATGGCTATTTCACTCAGTCAATCGTGCATGCTTAGTTTCACCAGAAGTGCAGAGAAATAGAGAGACAGGAGTTTTTAATAAAAGTGGTTATTTATTGAGCAGTCATCTTTCTCATGCAAGAGAAGTGAATTGCTATATTTGCAATACTTGTCATAAAGTAAAGTGCGTACAGTAAAAGGAGTATTATGAAATAATATTGTAAAAGCATTTATATGGTTTCTAAGCCATAAGATACTTAAAACGGATAAAATACATACAATTATAAAAGTTGACTAAACGTACTCAACTGGTGCTTCTAAGATACGCCTACCCCGGTGTACCTAACCTAAGCCTAGTACATGGGACGGAGTAAAATGAGTTGTAGTTTGAGTAAAGATAGTTTTTGCTAAGAATCTGAATCAAGAATTCTCTACGGGTCTAATCAGCTCCATACCTTGGTTATAGAATGAAGGAGGTCTTGTATCTCTCTCTCAGGACTCGATCTCCCAGAAACCCGCAAGGGTGACAGGGAAACACTGGAGCTGGATTTCTCGGCAGGAGAAAAGACAGCGTCTCTCTCCGTGCGTCAATGGGAGGGTCGGCTTCCTTCGGCACTCGCTTCAGCCGGGCGTCGGGCAAGTAGATAGCCGGTCTGCTCCAAACCACCGTGTGCCTTGCTAGGGCAGATGTTGGTATATTTATACCTGGAAGGTGCCGAGTTTTACGTAATGTTGGACATAAGACGTCACCAAGAACTCGGAGTTCTTTCAGGACTCCAGGAGTTCTAGGACAAATCAATACAGAAGCAGGGGGAATTCCCGGGCTGCTGGAGGCTTGGTTTGTTTAAGAACGCGTTGTGCTTTCTAGGAGTCTATGGGAGTGGCGTTGCCCTATGTGGGCTGCATTGGCTATGACTTAATATGGGTATGATTCTTATGCCTTTATATTGATAGGATTTGATATAACCGCATAAGGGCATAAATCGGGGATATTTAAATAGGGTCCTAGATTCGTCTATAACATAATAATACTAGTGGGCAGATTTACAATTACTGGCGCATCCCTGCAAATTAGCAGGGATGTGCCAGTAATTGTGCGCCGCAGCTCCGCCACCCATGGTGCGCCGCATTTACAATGCTGCGCACCATGGGGCAAAAACGGCACAGATGCGTCACGCATCTGTGCCGTAAAGGCCACGCTTTTCTGGAGTTGCGTCGCAAGCGCAACGCAGCTCCAGCTATGCTCTGGGGGGTCCTATTCTGCCAATGCTGCGTCAAGCCTTACGCCTGCTTCAACCAGGCGCAGGGTTTTGAGGCAGCATGGACCCCAAAGTGACTGAGTGAAATCTTGTAGATTTCACTCAGCCACTTTTAGGAAGTGTTCCTGCGCCGGAATGCCCCCTCCTGCGCCGGAACGCCTCATTATGGTGCAAGGCTTTACACTGTGACACATCTCTCAGATGCGTCACGTTGTAAATGCCCCGCACCATGGTGCATCTTTTGCGCCGCCGCTGCGTCACAAAAGTGATGCAACGGCGGCGTAAAAGAGGCACAAGGGGCTTGTAAATCTGCCCCTAGGTATTACGATCTGTGTGCTGCACCTAATGGGGTGTACCTAAACAACCACTCTATGTCAAAACAAAAGGGGCAAGTAGGCACTACAAGCCTACTGGACTCAAGTACGCACAACTTTAAGAAATTAACTTGATCTCACAAAATTAACCTTGATTCTTAGCACCTTATGCGTGCCGGTTTATTCATATGTAAACAATCAGTTCACAATTTCTAGAACAGTGATTTTACATGTAATTTGATTTGTGTAAACAGAAATAAACAATAAAATCAAGAAACACATTAACACATTTTCATTTGAAGATGTTGATAGCCCAATGCATTTCAGGACAGAAATGAAGTCCCTTCGTCAGGCGCAAACTCTAAAAAAACAGAAAATATTACAAGCACATAAGTTCAATTACACATGGATAAAGTTCTTTCAATAGATGGATTACTCAACCGTAAGTAACATTAAAAAATAGTAAAATATTGTAAAAGACCATCACCCAAAGACAACACCCCTAAAGTGAGAATAAGCAGTTCATCAATTCATTCAATGAATGTAGAAAACACACCCTTCTCGGAGTATGGGGCAAAATTATAGAAATACCTGAAATCCAAAAATATATGCAATACAACGTAAAACGGCGTGTCAATATTATGCACTTCTCATATAAACTATAAACCAAAAGATACTCACGTCCTAAGACGATGCAATATCTGCAAATTGAATTTGAAAAGATACATAAATAAGGTTCCTACCGCATTAGAAAGAAAAAGCATTTACCTTCCCAACAATATCAGCTGCACGTACCGTAAGACTAGAAAAGACCGGTCTCTCAGAACTCTGTCATAATTCCCCAGCTACAGGAACCTACACCAGCTGCAAATATACAAAAAGAAACTAACATCAACATTCCAAACGATGCTACGTTCCTGAAAGCTACTCTCTCGAGTCACGTAAAGACAACGCTTACCTTAAAAACACAAGTGAAGCCCTCCTCGTTTCCGCGTTCTGTGAAGATCACTCGATACTCATCACTTTGAGCTTAACAACGTATTGCGTCATCCCGTAACGAATTCTGATTGGTTAAACACTGCGTAGGTAACTATAGTAACGTTAGACCACAAACCTACACCAAGCTGCCTTGCTATCGTGTTGCTAATCCAAACTCACGCTCGAAGAGACTACATTTCTGTCCCGAAATGCATTGGGCTATCAACATCTTCAAATGAGAATGTGTTCATGTATTTCTTGATTTCATTGTTTATTTCCGTTTACATAAATCAAATTACATGTACAATCAATGTTCTAGAAATTGTGAACTGATTGTTTACTTATGAGTAAACCGGCACGCATAAGGTGCTAAGAATCAAGGTTAATTTTGTGAGATCAAGTTAATTTCTTAAAGTTGTGCGCACTTGAATCCAGTAGGCTTGTGTTGCCTACTAGCCCTTTTTCTTTTTCCTAATATTAAAGCCAGCACATCTTAAGGGAGACTCATTGCACTAGCTGCCGTACTTCGTAATAGAAGTGTCAACTGGCATAATTTCTGGCATCCCACTCCCGCCCGTTAGACGGGCAGGAGAGGACGCCAGAAACTGTGCCGGTATTATACCATGCCATTTATTGTTCAACCTACGACTATTGGATATTGGACTACGTCAAATAACCCTTTTGATCTTATTTGGGATCACTTATTCTACACACAGATCAGCCCTGAAGAAGTCCTATGTCCACTCTTTCGTTTTACTGTTTGAGCATGAGCACGAAAAATAAATCCTTCTCAACAAAAGTGTAGAATACCTTACTTGAGCATGCAATCTTCACAGTAGCTTGCCTGACCTAGTTTGAGTATTACAGTATCAGTCCACAAGATATATAAGGGGAGAGGGAAAGCTTGCTGACAAAGCAGAAGAAAGAGAGCTACATTCAGACTGGTATATAGAGAATGAAGTCAAGTATAAAAACTTGAAATATAGAAAGTAAGCAAATAGGATAATGCAGGGATAAGAAGAGTTTAGGGAACAGATAGAATGAAGAGAGGTGGGAACAAATTAAGACAGAGGCACATAAAAAAAATTAAAAGGAAAAATAATTTTAAATGTGGATCGCTAAAAGTTAGGGCAATAATAGTAATACTGACATGAGGATACACTGTGTTCAGCAGAGCCATCTGCCACTGCATTTGTGGAGTCACACCAGGCTTCCTCGCCCCCTCTGTGGTTTCAATCTCAGTCCTCTTCTTGACCCTGGATGTTGATGTAAGAAATAACGAAAATAAAATAAAAAAAATTAGTGGTAAAGTTGGTAATCTCTTCAAAAACATTTTAACAGGGAAAGGCAATTGCAGTAACATTGAACCTTTCTAAATCAGAGCGCTTATATTATTAGTATCATGGGCCTGTTCCTAATTCCCTAAACCTAACCCTATTACAAATTGCCTATACTAGATTTTGGAACGGCTAATTGCAATGAATGATCTTTGCTTCTCATGTTGTGCTCAATGCCTCAACCCACCTTTGACAGGCCAACTCGGTCTGCATTTTTTTCTATGCATTAACGCATGTATACTGCACATCACTGGGATCATGATTAGGACTGTACAAGCTACAAAAAGAAAGGCACACAGAAGTGATAGAATGTTAACTCAATAATGCTAATAGCTACTACTGTCGAACTAACAGGACAGAGCAGTCTCTGTATAACTTCATAAATAGTCAGCCCAAGCAAGCTCCAATGATTAGGATTAGGTAGTGTTGAGCACCTGGCTAGATGACGTTCACATAATATTACATAATATTTGTAACATAAATTTAACTTACGTGAGTGTGAGCAGCATACTTACTATTTGGGAAAAAATATTAGCATTGAACACGACAAATAAATAGTTATTACTCTCCGAGTCCTGCAACCGCCACCACCAGCAGGTCGAGTTGGTCCTGTTCTCTTTTCACGATGTCAGTCCACTGGTGCATCAGCTGTTGGGTGTGCCGGACCCCAAGAGGTGCAGCCCACGGCCCGGCACACTCTGTCCCACTTCTGCTGATGCTCCCAAAAGCCTTACCCAATACCAGGCCAGCCACTTGCTTCTAGGGAGGAGGGGAGGTAACTGCACATAATAAACTAGCATAGCCAGCTCCACCTCTGAAAAAAAGCACAAAGCTACACCCCTTAATGGTGCCGCCGACTGCAAGGTAGGCGGACGGTACTGTGGGTGGTTCGGGCGTCCTAGCGCTGACGGTCCTCTATTCTGTGATGGGTGGGGGAAAGATAGAAACAGGAAATGGAAGGAATGGAAAAAAAAAAGTAATGCAAAAAATGGAAAAAGTACAAGTCACAAAAAACACCCAGAAATGAAAAGAAACATAAAATACACAAAATCAAAGACACCCACTAATATAATAAATACAAATGAGGGGTAGATAAGTTAGATAGGGGAAGGAATACAAAGATTAAAGAAAGATTGGAAAAATCGGCTCAGCACCATAGACTGAGCAAAGACAAGATTGCCGCGCCCATGTGAACGGTGTCATGCCATTTGCAAGCGATTTTCGGCACAAGAATCCACTTCTCTTTGAGGAAAACATAAAACATCATGCTAATAGGTGCAGCGAGCAACTCTGCCCACTCACGGAACTAAGTGTAGTGCAACAGAATTTTTGGGCCCTTCGGGGGGGATCGGCGTAGCACGATATTGCAAAACCCACCCAGGCGTACCACTGACCCTGCTGGTTATGGTGGGGTTACTCATGTGTTGGGTTACCTCACTGGGTAAGCTACGTGTTACCTTAGCTAAGATAGGTGAGGTGGGCGCCTCACTATCCAAAGTAAAAGGGAAGAAGGAAGATAAAACAGCCACATCAAAAGTTAGTTTTAAAATGGGTCCTACCATTGTTAAGATGGGTCAGCCTCACAGAGTGCGCTACTTACTGGGCCCTGCAATAAAACAGCCAGTTTCTTTCCTGCTTCCTCATCTAACAAGCCAGGTATACTCGCCCAGGGGTGAGTTGATTCACCTGGGCATGTTGGCTGGAAAGGGGTCATGTTGGGAACTGAGATTCTTTGCAGACCCCCTCCCCACCAATTTGCCTCATTTTAGACTAGATTTTCTTTTTTGACTCTGATAGTGCACTGGAACCTGCTAACCAGGCCCCAGTGCCCGTTCTTTTTCCCCTAAAAAGTGATGTGAATTGGTATACCCAAATGGCAGGTGTTTTTCCCTTCTTATAAGTCCCCAGTACATTTTGCCAGTGGTACCCAAGGCAAGGGTGGTAAAGTGGTCACCAAGGCTGCAGCACTATATTGTGCCACCCTGTGTGACCTAAATAAAAGTATGAATGTAGGTCTGCCATTGCACCTCTTCTCATGCAGCCTTTCTGCTTGAGAGTGCATTATATAAAAGGTGTATATATCCCTACAGTAACCCTGTAAATCAAGGTGTTACTGTGACCAGCTGTCCACGGCGTAATATGGGTTAGCTACCAGGAAAACTCAAGATAGACAGCTCCATTATGAAACAACTGAATTGTGTCTTGTTTTTTGTCGCACCCCGTGCTTTTTTACCCCCAACATGATGCTCATGTCATGGGTGAGCTGGCATGAACATAGGTGCCCCCTGACTGGACACCCACCTAAGGTTTAGTGCTCCAGTAGCTTGGTATTCTTCCCTGCGCCATTTGCCACCAGTAAGCATGACTTCTCGGTGCCACACTATCAGGCCTGAGCTAAGGCTACTGAGGGTGAATTCAAGCTCCGTCTCTGTGTATTGTGAGAATATTGCATGGTAAGCTGTCCAGGCCATGCCACATAATATTCCACCTTGCAACAGAGCTAATTTATAGTGCTTGTCTACTTTGATTTTCTGTACTGTAAAGGAGGGATTTCATACCATATTTAAATGCATCAGCCAGAAGAAATCGTCAGCACATAAAATGCGAATTTGTAGCTTCATTTTCACCATTCAGCCTTGCATTTCACAGCCTTTAGACGTAGTTAAATGTCACTTGATCAAATCTCAGAAAATAGACAGATGCAATTACTGTACAGTACAATAACAACAAATTCCGATCATTGCAAACACTTGTCAAGGAAGTACCAATTCTGAATGGTTGAATGGTTTTGAAATTCAATAATCTCAGCCCATGCATATCTTCAAGATTTCCTTAGAGGCTGTCTATCACTTACTTGCCTTTAATGTGTGGCTGAAAGAGGCTCATCATCTAGGATTGCAATTCTTTCTGTTCAACTGTAAATCACTGTCAGCTCAAACATGTTTAGCTCTTTTTTGTTTCTGATATGATCAAATATTTCACATTAGTAGCATGGTTTGTTTAAGTCGATCAGGCGCCGGTTTTCATTTTTGGAAACATTCCCAAAGCATGTGGCAAGATTTTTATAATGTCACGACTGCGTAGCACATTCAAAAAATAAAATTGATACATTTACAATACAAAAATAGATAAGTGCTGTAGCCCAAGTTTTTTTCTTAGGAGACTGTCACCAGCACCGCCGCATGTCGGTGTTGCCAAATTCTAAGGATTCCACTTCTTGATTGCATTCGGCCCGTGCAGGTAAGAGATGTAAGTTGTGTCGGGGTTGGAGCAGGGGGGTGAAGTTCACACTTTGTGTCCGGCGATGCAGCAAGCATAAAGTAAGTGGTTATCATTTTTTTAATTGTATTTCTCATCGTTGTCGTCTGTTGACTTCACCCCCCATATCTCCCTCCTCGCTCACTGCTCTTATCTGCTCCGGCCGCGACTTCTTGTTTGCATCTCATGCCTCTTTCATTCACCACCTGCACTTCCTGTCTCTCTCATACTCTTGCTGTTTTCAGCCTTGCTTTCTGTATTTGTCATTATGTTCGTATCTTTTTCCTACTTTCTCCTTTCTCGCCTTTCTTTCTTTCTTACTCTTGCTCTGTGTCAAAGTCTGATGATTAAAAATATTTCCCAGTCAATAAACAAATTCGGCTTCCTATACCTGTGCTTGGTAGTAAAAACTGGCCTCTAATTGGATTGAAGCTGAGCCCTTCACACACATGAGTCCAGGGGCCACCGCACTTTCGGTGACTCCATCCGCCAGCAGGCCATGCGGTAGGAGCCAATGCTTTTTCCACTCTCCAGAAGGTGCTTAAAAGCTGCCCAGGGCTCCCGCAGCGCAGGACGCCTGCAGGTTTGTGCGCGTGAAGCCCGGTCCGATGTTAGGCCCGTGCCCGTCCACGCTCATCCAAGCCCAACAGAGGCTGGGTCACCCCTCATGGCTGAAATTTTCGACTAAGAGAACAAATAGATCAGCGCTACCCAGGTACTCTCATTTTTTGATATATATATGTTTAAATAAAGAGTGGGTATATTTAACAAGCTAGACCAACGTGGCAGGATGCGGAAACGGAGGGCCAAAGGAAGCCAAACGGTGTGCACAAGCAAGCTGTGAGTGCCGCAGCAAATTGTGTGTCAGATTACATTGACTCCCTAATTGAGGAAGTGGAGAGCTTATTAAATGATTCAACACAAGGAAATATCTAGGAGTCTAACAGTGAAATCAAATCACAAGACTCTGTTGTCGTGACAAACAAAAGAGGTCGCACTTCTGGAGCCGGCAGTCCCCAAAGAAAAGTCTGACAGGATGACTTTTGTAAATACTTTTCATACCAGATCCAATCAGGTCCAAAAGATCATAAAGAATCACTGGTCAATTTTGAACACCAGCGGGGATACATTACCTGTACCACTGTTTGCCTTCAAAAGAGGTCAAAACAGCCCATTTCCTAGAAGTCGGACATGGCCCTAATGATTTTAAGTGGACCATACTAGAACAGCCAACTATTCCCGATCATTGTCCAGATGTAGGCAAATTTTTTTAAAAAAAAGAACAGAAATGGGTGTATAGGTTAAACAGCGACAAGGAGGGGTTGAACGAACCTATTCCCTGGATGTCGCTATGATCTCATAATAGACCTATGAGACATCTCTGCAGTCATCAACATCATCGTGTTGCCCGAATATTACATTACACATCGTTTATGTGGGCCCCAATATGCTCTAAGGAGAGTCACTATGATTGTGTAAAGAACTGTAAATGGCCATCATAGGGATACAGATTATGTGGTGGCCCGTATAATAACATTTTACACTGTGATTATGCTGCAATAGGCAAAGTGGCTATCGATATGGGTGTTACCATGATTTGACATATTATCTGTAAAATAATGGGAGGGTAATATTACAGCACCTGTTCTGACATCATAGATATCTATTAAGCTGTCAACCGTAATATTACATCACAAGTCTGAATTGCTGATTAATACTATCCAGTGAGTACGTTGTCATCCAGAGAGTGCGCACTGCCAATGATCACTACAGATGGAATACACACATCTTATAACACCTACAAGTATATTTCATCATTATCTGAGTTCCCTAGCGAGTTCACTGGTGAACGGGACTCGGACGAACCACAACAACCATCATGCTTAGCGAGATCACGTGAGCGCTTTAGATGTGTGAGTCACTAAATAGATGACGCTCCTCCCGTTCGGTGCCTCCCCAAGTACAGCGCAGAGGGACGCCTGGAGACACCTTCGGAGAGGTTAGCGTTTTTTGCCATGGGAATATATTTAGTGTGTCGGATCATTGTTAAAAGTGAAAAGGGTCTATGAAGTTTGACAATATTAGTTAGAATGTCGAGTGCCTGTACTTGTAAGTAATGCTTATATTGCAATACACAGGGCACATTGAAATCGGCAATGTTTGAACTACGACGTAGCGCGTCAACTTGTTTGCTTTTGTGTATGATGCACAGAACAGGGCGCATCAAAATCGGCAATGTCGTAGCGTGCTATTTTGTTTGGTTATGAAGCACAGAACTAGTGCATGCGAATGATTGAGGCGGATTGATTTGCACTGAGTACTAGGTAAGGGAGACGCCCCTCTGAATTTATTAGTATGATTCCTTTGACTGCTGCTGCGTGTGAGCCTCTAACATCGCCGGCCATTTCGAGGGTAGGCTTTGTTGGGACCGCGCGTCAGTGACAGTCAGGGACAGAGACTACTCTACCCCTATAGGGATAAGCGCCAGCAACAATAGCGTTTTTACCATCTTTAGCTTGTTGCACATTAATTACAAAAGACACCAGCGTTTCCAAAGAAAGACGTTGTAAAGATAGTTTATTGCACAATGAGCCCAGAGTTGCACATGCTATCATGTGACATAACTAGAGATCGCTGGTAGCAATTCTGAGCAGTGTGGCAGTATTTCTGCACCCTATGGGATCAACACTGAATGCTTATGTGTTTATATATGTTTTTCTAAACAGAGCGGTGCTCCTCATTTACCTGAGCTGCAGCCAGGTGAGGTGAGGCGCGATCCCAAAACTAATTGGGTGAGTGTAAATTTGTCATAAAATATGTGTTGGCAAGTTACTTCAATAACACTATTCATGAGTGTATTGTTTTATGAAACTTGTAATGTTATGTGTTTCTTTTCACTTTCCTGTTGTTGTGATTTTATATTCTAGACTGTGGTGGAGCATCTGAGCCTGAAGATCAGGTGACATGATTCCTTTTTATTTATTGTTTGTATCACTAATCTTACAGCAGTAGCATAAACTAGGTCCTGAAGAATGCATGGGGAATTCCTTATATGCAGAAACATGTTGACCACTCGCTGAGCAGATATTCTGTTAAATCTGCCTTCACACTTGTTGTTTTTAGAGTTAGGGAGCTGAGAGATAATATTAAAGTCTTTCTTCTACTCAGTCTCATCTAATTTTATATTTTCACTTTTCACTTTTTTGCACTGCTTTTTTCAGTTGTCCCTTAACATTTTTTCCGACCACCACATAAGAACGGTGGGTCTTCTTACCTCTATTCCTTCTTGTGTGACTATGATTGCACTGACTCCTGGGTAAGGAGAACCTAAATCATGTAAAAATGGCGGAATAGGTAGACAACTGATGGGAAAATTCTCACCTAGAGTGTATGCTTCACGTGAATGTGGTGTCATTATATCACGTGGGCCTTCTGGTTAATTCAGCTGCCACCTCTTTTGTTTGTCACGACAACAGGGTCTTGTGATTTGATTTCACTGTTAGACTCCTAGATATTTCCTTGTGTTGAATCAGGTTACTGTTAGGGGCACTTATCTAGTAAGAGTCGTTAAACCAGCCCTTAGACCCCCTTCTATGTAGTTTGTGAATTGAGCTTATTAAATGGCCAGAACAAGCCACCCCAGGTGGGCCCCAAAATGGCAGATATTTCTGTGTTAAGTAAATCAAGTAAAAAAGCCCCAGGGTCTGATTCAACATCTAAGGGCACAGATGCATGCGAAGTGTACTCTGACAACATTACAAGTCAAATTCAGGTTGAGTCTAACCCAATGGACCCATCACCTATCCAAGGCTGCTCTAATATGATGATGGAGGGACCTGCAGCCTTGAACATAGTATGTTCTAACCGTTTTGATCCTCTTGCCACAACAGAAGCAACAGCCCAGAGGTCTACAACCAAACCACAATAGGTCCAGGAACTGAGTCTACTATTATGACACCGAACATAGAACAACTATTCTGTCAAAACAAGTGAACAGTAATGCTCTCTGCATCGAACTGAGCGAGCTCACCCCTAATGTAAGTGACCTAACTGCAGAAATCATTGTAGGATCTCTGATAGATCAGCTCAATAGTATTCGCCCCAATACAACATGGCGAGCAGGGCATGGGCCGGGACCTGGCCACATGCATATGATCCACCAAAGTAACACAGGGGTGACTAAAGGGGTGAAAAGGATAGAAAGGAGTGGCTGTTGTCCCATTAAACAATGACTCAAATCATCAGCACCTCATGGCAAACAATTCTAACCACTACCAGTATCCCCAAGCCAATCCACCTGCATGCACAACGCAAGGGAATTGACTTGCCAAGTTTAGCAACGCACCACAACTCATCCAAACGGGGATGTTACCAGGGTGGAGTACATGGCCTAGGAGAGGCAATGGGCAATGAGGGTCACGTGGGAGGAATATTGGAAGGAGCACTGGAAAGTTACAATGGTGTTAGAAGCAACCCTTACATGAATGTCCTGTCGAGGGAGCATCATTTAATACCCCGTCCTGGCAGTATAGGGTACAGTGGAGGAGAAAGGAGATCTAGAGGGAGCGTATGTCAGGGTGAGAACAGTATATCCCTCAACGTGGGATGCAACAGGGTATTCATGACAAACATACCTAAATTTACAAGTAACTCAGGGGAATCTAGGGATGTCCTGGTTTATAAAGCTATTCACTTGATAAGACAGGTGAGGCAGTGTCGTTCAATCATAAGATATATTAACTGCAAAGCTTTGCTCAGCAAACAAAGATTCAGACCATATTATATTAGATATGGCCTCTAGCAGCTTAGTAAAGGGGTTAGTTAATTTGGAGCAACGCACATTGCCCCAATCAAATCACAGATCCAGATTCAGTTAACTCCCCCAAGTATACCCTTGCTTACTGATTGGACCCAGGTGAGCCCTCCAGATAACATCACTAACAGCACCCCAAAGGCAGTCCCCGCAAATAGATCTAGCTGACAGGTGATGGAGCAAGAATTCGCACGTAAAGCTGCTTGCTTGTATTCAAGAACCTCGAATAACTATAATGAACTTAATCAATATGTTTGTCTCACTAATTTCCCATTTATTCTGACATTTGGGGTGTCCGAGAGAAGCTTGCATATGTGTTTACTAACCATAATACGCTTGCCACTAAAATGGCCGCGGCTTAGCAGGAATTTCTTCTGCGCATGCGTTGGTCACACACACGTGACGTGACGTACTCGCAGTTCTGGTGGGAAATCTTTGCGCTTGCGCACTAGCTTTAAAATGGCCGCTTTGTGTTTTCACATGCCGAAGCTTGCACTGCAGCTTTTGCAATGCTGTTCGTTTTGCACTAATCTTAATGCTATAGTTAGTATAAAGTAAGGGGAGTCATATAGGGATTCCTGGTATACAGTGTATTCATTTATTTCTATGTTCTAAATTGTTTTCCTTTACTTTTCATGTATCGTAATCCTTGGGCATGAGGGATGGGAATACTCCATATTGAACAGCCTTACTGCGCATGACAGTTTTCCGCCAGAGGATGAACTCTGTGACATTGAACGTGCGCCAACCCAGAGGTCCCCGCCAAGATGCGCCTGGGAAGAAGCACCTTCGCCTAGTAGAAGAAGCTGAACTGTCCTGCATTTGACACAATTGTATATAAACTTTGTATTCTCCATTGTATTTTGTAGAATATGTCATGGGAACCCCAAATTCAATGGGAGGTCCCGAAAAGATGTAAATTAGGGCTTGAAAAATCTAATCCTGGTTGGTGTTTTGACCTATCCTACTCTTGGACCAATCAAAATTGGGGATTCTTACACTTGCAACATTTGGGGGGTGGTACACTGACCCGAAAACAGTATAACTAGCCTAGGTTTAGCTAGAGAAATTGTCCGACTTGTCCGAATAGCTGACCTGTCACTGACCCAATGCACTCAATAGGTGACTGATACAGAGAGCTGCGGAGCACTCTGTCCGTAATTTCCATAGACCCAAGCGGGGTTTTGGGAAACCTTAAGTGCTGGCGGAGCACTTTGCTGGGGAATTCGCTAACCCAATTGGGGTTCTGACTGATAGCTGCAGAGAGGGTGGAGCGCAGGCGTTGCTTCCAAACTGTGGGTGCTGGTCTTGGCTTGGTGGTCCTGTCCTGATCCTAATCTGGTTTTCCTGTCCTGTCCTGGGGTGTCCATTCTGCACCTGCTGGCCTGCTGGCAACTGTCCTTCCTTGGGGTTTCTCCTGTCCTTGACTGACCCGTGGCCAGGGTTGGTCTCCACACCGTTCTAGGTAAATATAAATCTGAGGGAACCCATTTTTACACTCTCCATTTTCTTGCTTTGAATAAATTTGTACTTGCCCTTTATTCCTTTCTCTTACCTTCCCTTTGCTGACAAATGATAAAGTCCTACATTGTAGTTGTTATACTAGCATGTTCCAAATGTCCCCCCCTCCTATAAGTACTGTTCTACATACTGTCCATAAATTATAGATGTTCCTTTTCTTTATCCATCCTTTAGTCGATTCAAGTAATTACACCGTCTTATTAGTATGGTCCATTCTTACTTTATCTATAGTTCCTCTTCAAGGGGAAATATTTCACTGTGAAATTCTAGTATGTTCCTTATTTGTCCCGTCCTTTAGACATCATACTGAGTCCAAGCTCTGAAACCTATACTAGTATGTTCCCTGTTCTTTCCTTTCCTTTAGACTCATAAATGATTGGTCTTATCTACTTCCTATATGGATATGTGCTCTTTATAATTTTAGTTATTGACACTTTGTTTACTGTGAACTTTATGCTTTCTGAAGATGATGAAATTTAGATAAAGATTTTAAAACTTCCCGAGTCTGTGGTTATTACGAGTGTAAATTATAGTATATGATTTTTTTTATTTTGTGTCTGCCTTTCTTTTACAGCTAGCTCCCTGATCCATGGTGATCATAGGTACCCGTAACAGTGGATTGGTAAGTCGGGTACACTGGAAATAAATAGGGAGGAGCAGGTTTACTGGTAGTAGAGTGTAAGGTTACCCGATTAATAAATATGGTAATTTGAAATACATGGGCCCAATGAGTATATGGTAAAATTATAGTCGGGTGACGTGCGCGCTCTATCAGTAATTTTCTGGTAGCAGAGGAAATGGTTAGGGATTAGTTAAAGTTAGGTAGGACTAGTTAGGATAGGTAGATAGGTTAAATGCTGCTAAACTGTGAAAATTTTAATTGCTTCTAAATCGATCGAATGTACAATTGCTGTTTTATTGCTTTGAAAAATTATGAAATGTTCTAAATAGTTTTTCTTGCTGATATATTGATATGTGTTCTAACAAAACTCGTTAGTGATTTGTTCCATGTTTGTCTGGAATCCCCGGCGGCAGAATAGCGGGTGGTGAGGAGAATCCACATCGCAGTGAGGTCAGTGGCTCAAGGAAAATTGGTGCAGGTTAGGCAGAACTGGAAGCACTAATTAGGGTTTTCTGAATAAATGTTTGAATAAATGATAGCAAAGAAGTTCGCTGGCAAAACGTCTATTGTGATATAACCTAGTAAGGGTCACACGGAAGGAATAGCAGGTTCATCTAAGCTTGATTGGTAGCAAAGGAGGTCACTAGTGAAACTTTTGGCTTAGTATATATCCCAAAGTGGATGAGTCGAAGGAGTAGCAGGTTCACTAATGCTTCTGTGAAGAGTAGGCAGAAGGGATCTACTCGTAGTAATTGAAAAGTAAATAGAAGAAGTTTACTTGCAGTGAAACAAATCTTTTCTTTCTAGACACTCGAATACAGTGGCGAATGTGTTTACGTTGTGAATTAAATAAAGCACTTGCACTTTAAAAGGTAGAAATCGAAGCGTTTCTTACCTTGTGAAGGAGGGAGTCAGTTGCGGAGCTGCGCTGATGTCACTCAGTGCCGCGCTGGTATTGGTCGAGACAGCGGGCGTGTAGTTGAGACGGAATTGTAAAGGAGGGGTGAGCACAGGAGCGTGAGAACTCGGTTGCGAGTAACGCCGCGCACCCATTGGTTGAAATCTTTTGAAATCGCGCATTTGGTAGGTTACAGAAAATTAAAAGACGCTTTTGGATTGGAAGTGAATTTATAAACAAAGTCGCTTGTTGAAAATTATATGTGGCATCCGTCTACTCCAGAGACTAGACCTGATCCAAAATATATAGGTTTCGGAAAAGATAAGTGGAAAGGTCATAAAAGCGTTATGTACGGAGATAAGAGGAAAATGACCTTAGTAAGCAAAGTGAAAAATTATTTCAAGAGAATTGGCCTATCAAAAATAGAGAAGGAGTTGTCATTCCACCACCGAATACTATCATTTATGATGTTTGACAGAGGCTACCATGCTTGTGTGTGGTTGGAAAATTGGGTGGAATATACAAAGAATGACGGAATTTTGGCATTTCCGTTACACGGTACATTTAATAGTAGTATTCTATTCAATTTGAGAACCCAAATGAATGATTTACATCCCAGACCCAGACTAACGCAATATGAGGCCTTAGAAGAATGGGAGATAGAGGCTTTTGAGCGAGACAGGCCCAGAATGGACAAGGGGTTGACAAAATGGTATCCTAAAGTAAATAAAGAAACCCAAGAAAGCAAAATGAAAAAATGGAGACAGAATATGATAGTAGAAGGATTGTACCCTATGATGGCACTAGAAGAACCCATGGGAGGTAAGAGGACAGAGAAAACCAAGCATCTGATGACCGGTGGGGATTCAGATGATGATTATTTGGAGGAATTATTAATGAAAAATCCACCCCCTTATAATGAAGGTTCAAGACCCATAAGTGCGAGAGACACCTGTCTAAGACCTCCTTATAGTGAGGGATCGAGACCCCTAAGTGAGAGAGACTCTGGTCTACGACCTCTTTATGAGGAAGAGTCCAGACCCTTAAGTACAGGAAACCCATTCCTAAAACCAAATTATGGTGAGGGACCAAGTATGACACATCCGACTGCCCCAAATTATACTCCAACCCTGACTCCGCAAATACTGCATGAAACCTCCACGGAAAGGGCACTACAAGATAGAGAGCGAGAGGCTCTGGTTAAACAGAGAACAGAGTTAATTCAGAAAATCTCCCAACTAAATACAAGTCCTGAAGCCTTGACAATTCCAGTAACTATTGGACCAGTGGTTCCTTTGTATGGGGATAAACAGGGAAGTCCAAAGACTCCAATTATTACCCCATCTGTAGTACAACCAAGAAAGGAGCCCTTAATTGTAGATGATCAGGCAAGTGAATGTGAATCTGTGATTTCCTTGATGGATTTGCCAGTAAGGGAGCCAGAGAGGGGTTCACAGAGAAAGAACACTCCTTTTACTTTAAGAGATGTGCAGATTGAGTCAGCTTCTGGTACTAGAAGTGCCACAGTAGTGACTCCTGAAGAAATTGAAAGATGGAGCTGAGATTTAGAAAAACAAAATCCACAGTCGAAACCATTAGATATTTGCAAATTACGAATAGAATTGGAAGAGCTGATGGCTGGAAATGTGGGGTTAGACAGACAAAATACCTTTACTGAGGAAGAATTGCTGTTTATTTGCAAAAGTATCACCCGTAATACCAGAGTGTTCCATGAGAAATTAATGGACACCGCGGCTAGTATGGGAATAGATATTGGAAAGTCTAAAGTGTTGCAAAAACCCTACAGAGCCGAGTTCTCAGACAGAGACTTAGAAAACATGAATGTATCAGGGGAAAAGGTACAGATCAGAGAATTATTGAACCTGTTGCAAAAATGGGGAGAATTAGAAAAATGGAAAGCCAGGTGGGCAAAGAAAAAAGAGGAAATTAGATCAAAACAAATGACTTCTGAGTACGTGTTAAAAGAAGCGACAAGGCAGAAAAATGTTACCCTTTGAGAGAAGTGCCAGGTGGAAAATATGTCCATGTTGCATAGTCCAGACAGGATATTGTGTCCTTTACAAATGACTTCCCAAAATTACGAGAAAAACCTGTAGATTGGTACCGACAGGTCGAGAGATTTGTGAAAGTGCAGAAATGCCTCCTGAACGATCTAGATGGGTGCTTTGACATCGTGGTCCCTCTAGATCTGTGGACAGAATGTAAAATTGCTGTCGATTGGCCTAGTGAGGAGTTCCCAAGAGACCCAAACACGGGGGCACCTTCGGCAGATGTAATGAGAAAATACAATCAGGTAATGTTGTATTTAAAAGGAAAAGTGCCTGCAAAGGAAACTGATTGGACCCGAATAGACAGAACTACCCAGAATAGAGATAAAACTGTGCACTCCTATTATGAGCGACTTTTACAGGTGTTCAAGACGTACAGTGGTCTGGATAACATTGAGATGAAAGACTTGACCCACATCATTTATCGATTTGTGCTAGGATTAAGACCTGAAATTTCACAGTGGATCAAAGAAAATAAAATCTGTTGGCAGTCTAAACCAATTGATGAGGTCCTGAAGTATGCTAAATATTGTGAGGATGAGATGGCAGACAAACGAAAAGCATTAAAAGAGAAGGTCATGTGGGCACAGGTAAAGTTGGCAGAACAACAGGAGCAACAGCTAAATAAATTGACCAGCAATCAGAATCAAGGCCCTGGGGGTGGGGGAAAGCTCGGAGTAAAAATTAGCAGAGAGGAGGCCAAAAAGAAGTTCTCCTGTCACAGGTGCGGTCAGATAGGTCACTGGAGAGACGAGTGTCCACATGTACAAAATGGTAATGTTCAAATAACTGATTTAAATCCACAGACGCAGAATGAGAAACCACGAAAGATCCAGCTACAGGTAAAACAGAATCAGTTGCCCCGTGCACCTAGACAAAATTATAGGAGCAAAGCACAACAGGGTGAAGATACCGAGGTGTGGGAAGGAAGGGAGAATAGAAGTGCAGCAACTGCACAATTTCTGTTGAATGACACGTTTCTCTGTGATGACACCTACTGACGGTACCTGAGGGGGGAGGACGAGGAGTGCGTGCTTGGCGCCTCCTTGCCGGTGGACCAGTCAGGGCCATACATTGAAGGAAAGGTTGAGGGACATGACGTCACCTTTCTGTTAGACACTGGTGCTACCCGTTCTACTGTGAGAACAGCAGACGTTCCAAACCAACCCCTCTCGGGAGAAGCGATCCAAGTAGTGGGCGTTTCCAATCAACTAATTAGTACCCCAGTTACAAAACCTATGGAGATCAAAATTGGGAATTTTAAAGAAATGCATAGGTTTGTTGTCTGTGATTCCAGTCCTGTAAACTTGCTAGGACAAGATTTGTTGTGTAAAATGAACTGTACTATCTTTTGCACACCAAATGGCGTCGAAATTCAGACCCCAGACGAAGATGGAATTTACAAATTAATGTTAGCAAGACCTGAGTCAGAAATTAAAAGACTGACAATACAAGACTTACCTGAAGAGCTACAAGAAACAGTGAAACCAGAAGTATGGGATTTTACTGGAAAAGATGTAGGATTAATGGAAAATGTTGACACAATCAAAATAACCATAAAAGAAAATGCAGTATACTCAAATATTAAACAGTACAAAATGAATGCAGAAGTAAAAGCAGGAGTTGCCATTGAAATAAAAAGATTGCTAGAAACAAATATCATAAAAGAAGTGATGAGCAGCCCATGTAATTCACACATAATTGGAATCAAGAAACCTAGTGGTAAGTACAGGGTAGTACAGGACCTGCGCAAGGTTAACAAAATTGTGGTTCCTTGTTGTCCTGTCGTGCCAAACCCTGCAGTGATACTATACCAAATTCCCTGGAATGCTGGATGGTTTACCGTCATTGATTTATGTCATGCATTCTTTTCAATTCCATTGCATCCAGACAGCAAATTTCTTTTCTCATTTGAATTCGACAGTCACGTGTACGTCTGGAATTGCGTCCCTCAGGGGTATACAGAAAGCCCCTCAATCTTTAATCAGATACTGAAAAGGTGCCTTGAAACCCTAATATTGCCCGGAAGATCAGTTTTGGTACAATACATAGACAACCTATTGGTGGCGTCTAGAAGTCGAAGAGACTGTGTGACTGACACAAGTGCCTTGCTGAACCATTTAGGTGAAGGAGGACACAAAGTATCACCAGAAAAACTGCAATTCTGTACCACATCAGTGAAATATCTGGGGCACCAAATAGAGAGAGGTATCAGGAAAGTCACCTCAGAAAGAATCAGGATAATTCGAAACATGGAATTGCCAAACACCCAGAAGGAAATCAGAATGTTCTGATTTCCTTCTGGGTGTTTGGCAATTCCATGTTGTTGGAGTTGTAGGGTACTGCAGGCAGTGGATTGTGGGATTTGCAGTTCTAGCAAAACCATTGATAAAAATGACAAAGAAGGGAGCAAGTGACCCAGTAGAGTGGGATGACGAAAGCATGACAGCTTTTACAAAATTACGAGAATGTCTGTGTACTGCTCCTGCATTAGGAATGCCTGATTATTCAAAAGATTTTGCACTGTTCTGTGACACACGAGATAATTGTGCACTTTCAGTCCTGGCCCAAATTCATGGTTTGACTAGACGTCCAGTGGCATACTTTTCTTCCACATTGGACCCAGTAGCAGTTGGATTACCTGGATGTTTGAAAGCTGTAGCTGCAACTTGCATGAGTCTTGAACAGAGTGAGTCCATTGTTATGGGACATCCTGTAACTGTGTATGTTCCACATTCTGTTGTAATTTTACTGACAAGAACAAAAACCTATTATCTCACACCTAGTCGGCTGACTAAGTATGAGAGAATCCTTGTAGGTGCAGAAAACGTGACCCTTGAACGATGTAACATTTTGAATCCAGCTACCTTACTACCTAGCTCATTTGCAGAGGAGGTGAGGGAAGGGTTTGCACATGATTGCATTGATTTGACTGAGTTCAGTACCAAACCACGCCCAGACATCAGAGAGAGCCCTATGTACTGTGAAAATTATGAGCTGTTTGTAGACGGCTCATGCATGAGACATGAGGATGGTGGCCTAAGCGCTTCCTACTCCGTGTGCACTCTAGGGCGTCCAGTGGAAGCATCCTATTTGTATGGAGTCAATCCTGCACAAATAGCCGAATTAATTGCACTGACAAAAGCATGTAAATTTGGGAGAAATTTGAGAATAACCATGTATACTGATAGCCAGTATGGTTATGGGGTTGTGCATGACTTTGGCCAATTATGGCTACAGAGGGAGTTCCTGACTTCTTCAGGCACCCCTATCCGAAATGGAAAATACGTGCAGGATTTACTGGAATCAATCCAGTTACCAAAAGAATTGGCTGTGGTCAAGTGTGCTGCTCACAAATCTGGCGACGAA
This sequence comes from Lissotriton helveticus, assembly GCF_964261635.1. Taxonomy (NCBI): domain Eukaryota; kingdom Metazoa; phylum Chordata; class Amphibia; order Caudata; family Salamandridae; genus Lissotriton; species Lissotriton helveticus. The sequence continues at coordinate 1,292,204,366 of NC_136059.1, read as the reverse complement.
AATGTGACTGCAGGTAATCGATATGCTGACCAGATAGCCCAACATTGTGCAAAATACAAAATGGCAATCAATATAAAGGTTGGGGGAAACGGAAGCAGCTGCCAACTTTTGATGCTAGAGGGAGTGAATACATGGGAGAAAGTGAGAGACTTACAGGAAGCAGCAGACCCACAGGAGAAGCAAAGATGGAGAAACTTTGGTTGTCGTAGGAGGAATGCAGATGGTGTCATTGTTTACCTTGATGATATGCCTGTGTTGCCAGACTGTATGCTTGCTCCTATGGCTAGGCTGATCCATGGAAACACACATGTAGGCAGAGATGCGATGATTCGTATGTTCCGCCAAACATGGTTCAACTCGAAATTCAGAAGCGTAGCAGAAGCACTCTGCCAGAGGTGTTTGACCTGCCAACAATTTAACCCTGGAAAGAAAACCATAGAGTTACCAGGGAAGATTGGAAAGGCAGAAGGCCCTTTTATTAGATTACAACTTGACTTCATTCAGTTGCCCCCTTGTCGAGGAATGAAATTCCTACTTGTCATTGTCTGCCTGTTTTCAAAATGGGTGGAAGCTTTCCCTGCACGAAGAAATGACAGCATCACAGTAGCAAAATTGTTACTTAGGGAACTCATACCTCGTTACAGTTTACCAGTCTTAATTGAATCTGACAGAGGAAGTCATTTCCAGAATGAAATAATAAGTCAAATCTGTGAAGCATTCAAAATCACACAAAAACTACACTGTACATATCGTCCAGAGGCTTCTGGAGTGGTAGAACAGATAAATGGCACAATCAAATCAAGATTGGGAAAGATGTGTGAATACACTCAACTGGAATGGCCAGATGCTCTGCCTCTTGTTTTGATGGGACTTGGGCTTGAGTCCCCATGAAATCCTGATGGGAAGAGCAATGCGGCAAGCATGGGTGCCAGGATACAAAATAATAAGTATATCTGATGATTTGGTACTGGAATACTGTAAAGAGCTGGCTGACCAAGTACGTTCTATCTCTTGCCAGGTTGTGGAAGAAGACGTCGCCAGGCCAACGACTCCAGCACATGCCCTGAATCCAGGTGACTGGGTCGTAATAAAGAAGCACACTCGGAAATGTTGCCTTGAACCCAGGTGGAGAAAGCCACGACAGGTGATCCTGGTAACCACCAGGGCTCTAAAGTGTGCAGGAGTACCTCGCTGGATCCATGCCAGCCACACGAAGAAAGTGACTGAACCTGACGAAACTGAGGCTGAAGGTTGCGCAGCTGAAGGATCCCAAGACATCGGTCCTGAAGTAGCTGAAGAAGTACAATGGAGCTCCAGTCAAGAAGAGTGGATTCCACTAATCGATCTGACAATCGACCCTATACGAACTAGAAGTCAAGCCCAGTTAGATAGACATTGGGATAGTGAGGACGAGACAGGTGAAGAAGAAGCTACTCAGATCATCGAAATCCACGTTAAATCTGATTCTGAGGAGGACCAGTTAGGTAGAGAGCAGGTAATTGACACTCCACCCAGAACACCTGCACCAGAAGAGGGGCAGATAGAAACTAGGGCGGAAGTTCATGCGGAAGAAAATTAAAAGTTTGAAGAGCTTGAACAGGAACAGACAGGATTAGACAATTGTGTTCAGGAAGAAGAAATCGAAACAGATCAAAGTCAAAATCAGCATACACCTGAACAAGGCAGTTTAGGGACCAGCCAGAAGAAACAGATGAAAGACCTGGACCTAGTCAGGTAGGGAACAATACTGAAGACAAACTTGATCCCATTGTGCCACAACTGAAGGAAAACAAAAGAGTGTTTGAAAAAGGCCAAGACACAGTGCCAGTTAAAAGGCTAAGGAAAGGTGACTCAGTACCTAGATTTGTGAAAAAGCTGAGATTGCGTCTGAAGACGATAACCGAGTAGCCTGAACAAATAAATGAGGTCTCGAGTCAAACTGACCCAGTGGTGACAAAGCACAGGAGAAGAAGTGCTCGCATCAAAAAGCTGAATAACAAGTATTCGAGCCCTGAATGGACTTACTATGTACTGGAAGAATTTTAGAATCTGGAAATAAGTGACGAAAGTAGTGAAAGTGACGAAGAATTCCTTGCTGAACAGACTGAAGAAGAAGCAGAACCACCCTGAAAAGTTACTCGAGTAAGCAAGTTGTGCAGAGTTACAAAGAGGGGTTGAAGCTCCTTTTGAGCCAAAATGTCTGATTCTTCTGAGAATGGGAGACCGAGACGAAGTTGTGGTAAAACATGCTGCCAAGTATGTTTATGTAGTGTAGCATTAGTACTGATACTTTGGATAGGACTAACAATGACTATTCCTTCTATGATGAGCAAGAACCCGAGTTTGTACCCAAACAATAACTTACCTGATGACACTGTAGAAACGCACACTAGAATTACACCACAAAGAGAAGACACATTGGACAAACCACTTAGCCTGAAACGGAGACAATTAGATTTAGAAGCATCAGATGAGGAAGGATTACACTTTAACAAAATTAAGAACAAAACGCATTTAAATGTTTATGCAAACCTGTTAGTACATTATGTAGAAACTATGGAAATAAACGACTGTTATGTCTGCATGAAGCTACCCACTTCCGTAGCTGAAGGTGTGACTTACCACCACTTCCCCTTAACTTATGGAATTTCCTGTAGTATACTAACCTGTTTATTTTATAAAAGAGGACCTTCACAGTATTATTACTCAAACCTTGACGTGACATTTTCTGAACTTCCTGTTCGAAGAAACCTGAACCCTGTATATACAACTAGAGACGTAGCTAAATACATGAGTGATTATTTTCTAACTGTAGCAAAAATTAATATAGATGATGTACATAAAAATAACTTGACCCGTTCTTTACATGAAAAGGAAAAGGAATTTCTGGATATGGTAGAACAGAGAAGAGAGAGTTTCCAAAAGAAAGCCAAAGACAGAAACCAGAAGGTTCCTAAGTGGGCACCCCAAATGGTGGAGCTAATGCTGCGATGCTTCTGGATTTCGAAAAGAAGGGGAAATTGTGTCTTAAAAGAGAAATGACTAGTTATTATAACAATATTTTCATTGGTTCCAGTGAATGCGAACATAATTACAAGGTAATTGGAGGTTGGGGTTTCAAAGATGGGACAGAGCCTGTGTTTCCTGGAATTTATTTTATATGTGGGAACAAGGCTTATTTCAAATTGCCCGACCATTGGTACGGGAGATGTTATCTTGGTATTGTCTTCCCAAATATATACCATGTGGGGAAAATCACTGGAAGCACTGAAAAGACTAACCAATTAGTACGTAATAAAAGAGAAAGTGCTGCTGAAATTGTAGGAGATATTTTTAGTGCAATGATACCTACAGTGGGAGTGGTTCTGAATACACACAGAATTTACAAATTGTCAACAGTAGTAGATCAGTTATCTACTGACACTGCTGGAGGTTTCCTGATGGTCAATACCGAAATGGTTGCGGTCAGATCTATGGTTTTACAGAATAGACTAGCTCTTGATACCCTATTGGCAAAAGAGGGCGGAGTCTGCAGAATGTTGAAAGCGCAACATTATTGCACTTATATACCTGATAAAAGTGTAGAGATCAAAGGGTATATGAGGAACATTACTAATTTGGCAAAGGAGCTCAAACCACTGGAGGTTGACAGTGCCTGGAGGAGACTTACTGATGGTCTCTCCGCAGTAGGTCATTGGTTTGCTAATTTAGGTAGAAGTTTTCTGATTAAAGTACTGATGCCAATTGCGGGAATAGGTTTAGTTATATTCATCATATTCATCTGTTGTAAATGTCGAAAACACCAAAAGTACACTGTGAACCAGAAAGGAGTGAAGAGAAATGTGGATGAATTTGAATTAGAGGAAATGAATAATCAGATTTATAAAAGGGTGAAAAATTCCCACCCCAATAAAGAGACAAAGGAAAAGCTGAATTGAATGTTTGAAGAAATTGAATTGGGAAAATTGTGAAAAGTTGGCATCTGTTTCTATTTTTGATTTGTGATGATATAAAATATCATCAGAGGGGATTGATGGAGCAAGAATTTGCACGTAAAGCGACTTGCTTGTATTCAAGAACCTCGAATAACTATAATGAACTTAATCAATATGTTTGTCTCACTAATTTCCCATTTATTCTGACATTTGGGGTGTCCCAGAGAAGCTTGCATATGTGTTTACTAACCATAATACGCTTGCCACTAAAATGGCCGCTGCTTAGCGGGAATTTCCTCTGCGCATGCGTTGGTCACACTCACGTGACGTGACGTACTCGCAGTTCTGGTGGGAAATCTTTGCGCTTGCGCACTAGATTTAAAATGGCCGCTTTGTGTTTTCACATGTCGAAGCTTGCACTGCAGCTTTTGCAATGCTGTTTGTTTTGCTCTAATCTTAATGCTATAGTTAGTATAAAGTAAGGGGAATCATATAGGGATTCCTGGTATACAGTGTATTCATTTATTTCTATGTTCTAAATTGTTTTCCTTTGCTTTTCATGTATCGTAATCCTTGGGCATGAGGGATGGGAATATCCAAATTGAACAGCCTTACTGCGCATGACAGTTTTTTGCCAGAGGATGAACTCTGTGACATTGAACGTGCGCCAACCCAGAGGTCCCCGCCAAGATGCGCCTGGGAAGATACACCTTTGCCTAGTAGAAGAAGCTGAACTGTCCTGCATTTGACACAATTGTATATAAACTTTGTATTCTCCATTGTATTTTGTAGAATATGTCATGGGAACCCCAAATTCAATGGGAGGTCCCGAAAAGATGTAAATTAGGGCTTGAAAAATCTAATCCTGGTTGGTGTGTTAACCTATCCTACTCTTGGACCAATCGAAATTGGGTATTCTTACAATTGCAACATTTGGGGGGTGGTACACTGACCCGAAAACAGTATAACTAGCCTAGGTTTAGCTAGAGAAATTGTCCGACTTGTCTGAATAGCTGTCCTGTCACTGACCCAACGCACTCAATAGGTGACTGATACAGAGAGCTGCGGAGCACTCTGTCCGTAATTTCCATATACCCAAGCGGGGTTTTGGGAAACCTTAAGTGCTGGCGGAATTCACTAACCCAATCGGGGTTCTGACTGATAGCTGCAAAGAGGGTGGAGCTCAGGCGTTGCTTCCAAACTGCGGGTGCTGGTCTTGCCTTGGTGGTCCTGTACTGATCCTAATCTGGTTTTCCTGTCCTGTCCTGGGGTGTCCATTCTGCACCTGCTGGCCTACTGGCAACTGTCCTTCCTTGGGGTTTCTCCTGTCCTTGACTGACCCGTGGCCAGGGTTGGTCTACACACCGTTCCAGGTAAATATAAATCTGAGGGAACCCATTTTTACACTCTCCATTTTCTTGCTTTGAATAAATTCGTACTTGCCCTTTATTCCTTTCTCTTACCTTCCCTTTGCTGACAAATGATAAAGTCCTACATTGTAGTTGTTATACTAGCATGTTCCAAATTTTTCTCCCTCCTATAAGTACTGTTCTACATACTGTCCATAAATTATAGATGTTCCTTTTCTTTACCCATCCTTTAGTCGATTCAAGTAATTACACCGTCTTATTAGTATTATCCATTCTTACTTCAAGGGGAAATATTTCACTGTGAAATTCTAGTATGTTCCTTATTTGTCCCGTCCTTTAGACATCATACTGAGTCCAAGCTCTGAAACCTATACTAGTATGTTCCCTGTTCTTACCTTTCCTTTAGACTCATAAATGATTGGTCTTATCTACTTCCTATATGGATATGTGCTCTTTATAATTTTAGTTATTGACACTTTGCTTACTGTGAACTTTATGCTTTCTGAAGATGATGAAATTTAGATAAAGATTTTAAAACTTCCCGAGTCTGTGGTTATTACGAGTGTAAATTATAGTATATGATTTTTTGTATTTTGTGTCTGCCTTTCTTTTACAGCTAGCTCCCTGATCCATGGTGATCATAGGTACCCGTAACAGTGGATTGGTAAGTCGGGTACACTGGAAATAAATAGGAAGGAGCAGGGTTACTGGTAGTAGAGTGTAAGGTTACCCGATTAATAAATATGGTAATTTGAAATACATGGGCCCAATGAGTATATGGTAAAATTATAGTCAGGTGACCTGCGCGCTCTATCACAGGCATTGGGATTGTTTCCTCGCAGTGCTCTGTTAACCTCATTAACAGAAGGTAATCACCAACGGATACCAAAAAAGCTACCGGGGGGCTCACAGTACTAACGCTGAGAGGGGACAGTCCCCAATCCAAACCCAGTCACCCACACACTTGATATCTTACAAGGTGGGCGAAAATCAGCCATTCCATGAACCCAATGGGAAACTGAGACTGTTATCTTGAAACGTCGCAGGGCTCAGGTAAATTCATAGAGTGGGATTTACCAACCATAGCATAGAAGCCACCCCATCAAGGAAAGGCCACCCAGCAGGCAGACTAATAATCGGGCCCAAAACCAAAAGGGGGATTCATATTAAAAAAAAACTGAACTAGATAGCCCCAATTTACTGGCTGTGATCATTAAAGAAACCAGCACCAACAGTTCAATCTTATTGGTAAGTGTTCATAATAGGTTCACCTCACAACACAAAGACTCACCAACCATCACACACCTAGATACATTTCTTGAGACGGATAGGGCATACCATCACTTAGTCATAGCCGGGGTCTTTAATGTAACATTTGAGCCTCTCGAAGTAACTAAAAGTATCAGTGACTAAGAAGACTCCGAACTAGATATCCCATTGCTGAGTCACGGGAATCCAGGGAAGCACGTGAAAGTAGCTCTCCAAGGTGCATCCTTCACTTACAAACATGGGTTGAGGGCTGTGAATTTCAGTTCCACCTCTGATCTCAAACTACATCACACATACAAGAGGGCAAATAGTAAAACTAGAATAGATTACTTCTTGATTAATGTCCAGTTATGGTCAAGCCTAGTGGACATGTGAGTGATAGAAAGACACGATAGTGACCAAAATGCTCTCGCTCTCTCTGGAACTAAAAGAAGCGTCTTGTTCACCCCAACAACCCATGGAACCTAAATCTTTCAATTGTATTATCTTTAGTAGCAGCAGAAAGAGGATTAAATGGCCACAAATAGAAAACAGTGCACAAAGTTAGTCAGTGACTCCCTGATGACCCGAGACACTAATAATGTGGAGGAGCAAGCCAAGGTAGACACATTTAAAATCCTAATAGTAATATAAATAAATTCTTTTATAAAGTCTACAGTGGAAGGGGTAAGATCAGAAATAAAAAAATCAAGCAGTTCAATGAAAATTGTGAACTAGCACGGCTTGCACTAATGGGAGCAATCAAGTCTGGCAAGGGAGACCTCATAGCCATGAAAGCCTATTCTCTAACATATGTAGGGCCAGAGGACAATGGTGTAATGCCCATTGAGCCCCTTAATCTGGGAGCGGATAATGATTCCTTATCTTTCACCACAGACAAAACCTTGGAAGCAATCACAACCACACAGAGGGGGAAAGACCCAGGTTGAGATCTAATACCGAGAGATCTCTACATATCAGAACCACAAATATGGAGTGTCATTCTTAACCATTCTTAACCACACATATAATGCCATATTAAAAGGGGCAGAAATACCAGACTCCTTGCTAGGTGCCGAGGTCATCCCCATCTAAAAAAGGGAGATACAAGTGACCCAAAAAATTACAGGCCCATAAGCCTCATTGATATTTCCCGAAAATATTCTGCCGCCAACTTCTGGGGAGAATAAATAACTGGATAAGGAAGGGGGATTTACAATAAACCCTGAAGGCAGGATTCAGAGGGAAGACAAACACTTTAGATCAGCTTCTTTGCTTCCTTCTGATCTTATAGAAATATTTGACAATTGGGAAGGGCGCCTTATATGTGGTATTTGTAGATCTCTGTGCTGCCTTCGATTTAGTGGCATGGAGGAAACTTTGGACAGCCTGAACAAACTGGGGATCCAAATAAATCTTGTACAAATCATCATGAGACTACACACAAACAACTATGCTCAAATCAGATGCCTGAAGGAAGGTGGGCTAACAAATCGGATAGGGGTGAGTAGTGGAGTGAGGCAATGGTGCGTACTCGCGCCAACCCTCTTCACGCTTTACATACATTTCTTGATCTCGACATTAACAGGCTGTATGGGTGCTCTACCCCCAAACTTGCAGGCCGAGAGGTGCCTGCATTACTCTCTCGGGATGACACCTTGCTCATCTCACTAACACCGATGGGGCTCCAAAACCTACTGTACAAGTTTGGGAGGGCCTGCATAGACCATGGACTAGAACTGAATACCCAAAAAACAAAATTCATGGTTTTTAATCGTCACAAGTCTTTTAACCTCAAGAGAAAACTGGGCTCAACCATATAAGAAGAGGTGACACAATTTGATTACCTAGGACTGCAGCTCTGTAATACACTATCATTATCTCCACAACTATTGAAAAGCCAGTTGTCAGTGCAGCATGTGGGGATGGCTTTAATAAATAAAAAAAAAGGAAGCCAATTTATAGACCATTGATCCCCGCAATCCAAGTATATCAAGCAAAGGGACTAGGGGCCGCACGCTCTGGTGCAGAACTCTGGGGAAACACTAATGCACCCACTAACGAATAAACAAAAAATAATTTCATAAGATCAGTGCTGGAACTTCCCAGAAATGCCCCACTAACACCAATGCACTCAGTTCTGGGCATGAAGAGTGTTGCCCATGCAGCTGCCCTACAGCCTCTAACTTTTTAGATGCGCACATGGGTAAATGAGTCCCCACTGCCAATGAAAGAATCGTTTCAATAAATGTTATCACTGGACACTAAAGGTAGTGTCTAATTACTCAACCACATGGAGCCACCACTCTCAAGGTCACTTTATTTAAAATGTAGGAATGGTATCATTCCAGTTATCAGTTTTGTTTGTAGGTGTCGACATCCACCCAGTTGCTCAGGGTATTAAGATGTTCTCAAATCAGAAGTCCATTTCTTATTTTTCTGTCCCCTGTACAAACAAACAAGAAGACCTGGCTAATCCCAATCTTTCAAATACTGGCAGCTAATCGTTTAATAGAGATTGTCGGAATCTTGAAAAGTGATAGCAGAGAATATCTAGTCTTGGGGCTCTCCAGATACTTGCTCCATGCGTTGATGACAAATGAAAGAACATCAAGCAAGCAGGGACAAGGTAGTGAGTATGCTAACTGCAGGGAAGACTAATCTTGTGCATGGATGAGTACCATTCAAGGGATTGTAACGGAAAGGAACTGTGAAATATAGAAGGGTTCCCATTATCCAGTTTAAAAAACAACCCTTATGTTTTTCTTATTCTTTTTTTTAACTCATCTACGCAAAAATGCTCATGATATGATTTTAATATGTGATGGCTCAACTAATTGTGCTGCTTTTTTGATGGTTAACCGGATATTTTGATGTACTATTGACTGTAAGAATAATTGCGATTTATTCTATATATTCTAATTTTAGTATGACTTGTACATAGATGTTTTAAATGTATAAGCACTAAGACCCAGATGCATGAAGCTAAAAACCACTCGCAAAGGGGCAGATTCTCAGAATCTGCCCCTTTGCGACCGGTATTTTTGCATTTTGGGATGCATCATCCCAAATGCAAAAATCACAAATTGAGAATTCACTAAATTGCGATTACTTGCATTTAAGGAATCTCAAATTGAGATTCCTTAATTGCAATGCATTAAAGTTTAAAAAATAGCGATTTCGCTAATAGGGCTCGCAAATTACCATGAAGTACAACTTCATGGTATTTTGCAAAAACGTTGAAAAATGCACTGAAGTGCATTTTTCAAAGTTTCATGTTGCGCACAGATCAATTTCAGGGGTGCAACAGGGGGTCCTTTGGACACCCCTGCACCCTTGAAATTGCATTCTCATTTTGCGATTCGCTAATTGCGATTCGCAAATTGAAAATTCTTCCCATTCATTCCTATGGGCCTCTAGGCCCATATTTGATATTTGATATTTATTGACACTTGTATAGCGCGACTATCGCTCCGGAAGGAGCATCTTGGCGCTGGGCAAGCAGAAGAACCAAAGTGGAGAGGCGAGGATCAACCCCATAGGAATGAATGGGGAGGTATTCCTTAATTGCGACTCGCAATTTATGAATCGCAATTGAGGAATTTTAAGGAATCGCAATTTTTAAAGTGATTTCTTCTTGCATACCATTTTGCTCTTCCTTATTAGCGATTCCTTATTCTTCGCAAATAAGGAATCGCAAAATGGTTGCTTGATGCATCTGGGGGTAAGCACTTTATCAAAGAAGAGCATGAGCACGATAGCAAATAGAATGCTATTGTAAGGCCTACAGATACTTACAAAAAGAAACAGCCAGTGGGGAATGTTATCATGACCGAAGGACAATGAAAAGGTGTCAGACAGAGTGCATCTAATTGCATATTTTCTTAGGAGCACCCGATGGGGAACGTCTTCTCTTCCTTCCCCTCCCCACTGCCTGTTTGCAAATGAATCGACTAAATAGACTGTAAATTGATGTGCTTTTATGGTTTTTATAATTAAATCGAATAAAGAATTATGTAATGTTACTACAAATATATATAAAATATACCTATATATAGTGGTTTTCAGCCAACTCTCTTCATCCCTTGGTCTGTTGTTGTGTCATTCACTTTGTTATTAGGGCCACAACACCATATGGCATGGGGTAAACGGCCAGCCCTACCTCAGACATTGGATAAGTTCACTATGAATGATGGCATTCTGCTGTTGGTCAAGGTGCACGTCCACACACAAAGTAGTTCTCTTCAATGCCAGGGACAACCATGGCAGCCTGTGCGTTTAAGACCAACAATATTTTATGACTAGGGCCTTTTTTGTTTGTTGAGGGCCCCACCACTTTCTCAGAAATAAAGCTTTACAAAAACCATGACAAAACAAGCACTGATAAAGACAAAAGGCTGCTAGACATTACCAGACCTAGTGAGTTTGCCAATGCTTGCTCCCTTTCAGGGTAGGTAAGTGTGTTTGATGATACCTGTGTGTCTAGAAACAGAATTGAATCTTAAATGTGGCAATGTTGCCATGATCCCTAATTAAACAAGAAAAAGGCCCCATACTTTATGTGCCTCCATTAATGCTGCCCTCAGGACCTTGGGAATGTAATATTCCCAAAATATTCTGCTCCTGTCACCCTGTCATACCCTAACCTATATTCACGCCCCCTCTTGTATTTGGAGTCACAAGTTTGCCTATAATGACTTGTTAAGAGGTGTAACAAGAGGGTCTTTCTCAATTCGACCTGCATATAGTTGCGGGCTTGTAGAACCTGGAAAATGGGCCTGGTATTACATCAGTATGAAATGAGCTGCCTATCACGCTATGATAGGAGGTGTGTCACTATAGAAGTTACTTTTCATGCACATTGCATTAGCATTGATATGTAGCTATAGTGAACTGCACACTAAGAAAGGGCCTATAGCACAACAATTGTAACTTGGATTAAACAGCAAAAAAATTATGAAGGGAAATTCTCGAATTAATCTTAACCACGTGTAATTCTGTGGTTTCTACCATTATTTTTGGGATGTCTTTTCTTTATAGAAGAGTATCAAATATATAAAAAAAATCACAATCATTCCTACTTCAACAGGAAAAATCCAGACTAAATTGCTCACCCATTTCAACTCTGAATAGAAGATCAGATAACCCCAGACACCTTTCAGCCTGTACATTGCCTGCACATTATTAGTGAGTGGTATCGCAATAGTAGTGAATTCGGACACAGTGTCAGGGGCCATATCTCTTCGTGTAGTGGTGTTTCTCATTATGACCTTAAGCACCATAGAAATAGGTTTTTCTTTGACGAGGGTGCTTGTCACTCGCGTGGAGGGGCCTGTTAGCTGAAGAACCTCTGAAATCCTTATGCACCTCACTGCTGTTTCTTTCAGAATTTACAATAACCTCCAGATACTGGACACTACTCTCAAGGTCAGTGAGCGATTGAGCGAGTTAGTGAGTAACTGAGTGGATAAGTACCTCAAGTAGCATGCAACAGGTTCAGGTCCTCTGGGGTCATGATGTTGCCCATGGGCTATCCTTACCTTTGGGCTGTGCATGAATCTGAACTCCGATCAGGGAAAATAATATTCGTTGAGATGTTGCATGTAAAAAGATAAGCAGTTAATTATGTGCAGATGAATTGCTGCCAAATTTTCTATAATCCATGTGTTACATAGCAGTGTTTTTAAAGCTAACAGCACTTTGGATTCTGGGACTTGTAGTGCTGGGTTACACGCTAGATTATAGGATTAGCCATCTCGGCCAGAAAAGTGGTGTTGAAACAAAAACCTGAGCTAGCTGAAGATGTGAAACAGTATGTGGATCCACTTGCTAGCTGCGTACTTTGCATGCTACGATTTTAAACCAAATTGTATGATGTTAACAGTGGCACTAAACTCCCAGAATGCAAGTGGCGGTTGTATACACAACAGGAACGGGCTAACATCGCACATGACATGGAGATACCCGACCATTGTGCTGCAGTAGTATAAGCAAATTGTCCTTATATATTGAACAGTCCAAGTTATTATTCAGTGCATTTGTGAATGGAACCTGAATTGCTTCCTGCATTCCAAAAGTTCCCCAGCCACCATGACTCCATCACCAGAAGGTAGCACCTATTAGCAGCCCACTTCATGTTGGCTAAGTTTTGTTTCACCATTACCCTCTTGAATGGTTATCTTTAGAACACTCTTTTCCTGGGGGTTCACATTTGAGTTCCTTATGGCTGTCCCTTATGTAAACGCAGATTTGGAGCTGGCAACTGGGAAAATACTATTACCAGAAGCAGAGGTGGCCCTTTTTGGTATTTGTAAAGAAAGGAATAGGTTCAATAAATCAGAAGAAGTATTTATTTTCATTTCTACAGTTGTAGCACGGTCCTTGATTTTACAAAATTGGAAATCCTTGGTGATTCCATGTCAATTAAAATGGGTTAATAAAATGAGAAGAACATGTAATTTTGAGAGAGCTTATGCAGGTAGGGTGGGAGCAATTGCAAGATTTGAAAGAAATTGGAAATATTTTGAGAAGGTGGAATTGATAAAAGGAAGCTGATGTTTTACTATTGCTTGATTTTAGTCAATTTTGCTCGATACTGCATTGGCACTTTAAGAATTGCAAGTATATATTTGCTGCTTTATATCGGCTGTTTTGCACTTTATCGTATGTGCACTTTATGAACTGTAATAGGTTTCTTCCTGTTTTATATTAGCGGTTTTTTATATTAACCAACTATGCACGTTATTGCACTAGCACTTTAAGAATTGTAACAATATTCTTACTGTTTTATATCAGTTCTTTTTGCACTTTATTGTACTAGTGCTATAGGATTCATAATAGTAATCTTGATGCTTTATATCAGTTTTCTTCCTAAATTTGCCAATTTTGCATGATACTGCACTAGCACTTTAAGAATTGCAATAATATTTTCGCTGCTTTAAATCAGCGGTTTTTGCAGTTTATTGTATTAGCACTTTATGAATTGTATAGTAATTTTGATGTTTTATATTAGCGGTTTTTATATTAGCCAACTTTGCACGTCACTGCACTAGCACTTTAAGTATGGCAGTGATATCCTCGCCGCGTTATATCGGCTGTTTTTGTATGAATCGCAATAGGAATTTCGATGTTTTATATCAGCTGTTTTCCTTGCACTATCTTGCACTAGCACTTTAATATTGTTACGCTCAGTTGTATGCTATTGCAGTTTTTGCACTTTCGCTGTGGTATTGTATATACTAGGTTTGTCTCTTGTATATTGTCTGAATTTTTTTTTCTAATAACGAAGAATTTCATGTTTTTTTTTTTCTCTCTTTTATTCAGTACCAATGTCTTCCTACTGCCTTGTTCAATAAAAAAAAAAAAAAAAAAAAGGTCTTCGGGATGCAGTTATGTATGCACAAATAGAAAAAGACCATAAAGGCATTCAGACACCGCAGAAAGTCAAATGCATGTCCGTTACATCAAATGGAGCGAGCTGGATGGTCAAACTATTAAACGAGATAAGCAGTTTCTTGCAAATGTTCAAGTCTGAAAAGTAGAAAAGTCCTATGAGGGACACTTTCAGCCACCACGGCTTTCATTTTTTTATGCTCGTATTTTTAACCTCCTGCTTAAAATTACAAAAAATAAACAATACGTTGTAGCATGCAAAGTGGTGTTGGCAAAAATCTCTCAACGGAATATGTTCCAGATGGGTCAGGGCCAATCAGTTCTTATAAATGTATGGATGTCAACGCACTAGAATGCCAGGAACAAAATCATGTGCCCTATGACCTCTGATGGTATCACAGGGTTGACCTGTCTGGTCTCATTCACTCAGCAGCCATTAATTGCCTGTTGAGGCCTGTTGAGGCCGAGGTAAAATACAAATATTTGAAGTTACAAAAAGTAAATAGGTCTATGTGATCCATGTTTACTTTTTGTTCCTGTCACAGCCTTTGTCATTTTGATGCCAAAATTAAACAAAGTAGTAACTGTTATACTAAAGGGCAAGCCAAGGGTACTCCATGTCTACAGTGCATTGAAGTCAATTTAAGAATGTTATACGAATTATTTTCGGCATATTCCATTACCCTAAAAAACAGTTAAAAATTAGTACTATGACAAGTAGTCACAACTCTTAATTTGTAAATAAAAAAAGAATAATAAGTGTAATAGGCACAGGTGACCATAACTTTCCTTAAGAGGCGCCACCAACTTCCATCATGGGAGCAGTCAAGGGCACCGAGGTGAGAAGGGGCCTCATCAGCCCTACATCAGCTGACTTTTTTCTACCCAGTGTATTGTGATATTCTGCATTAATACTCTATGGTATTACATTGTATTATGATTTTTTTAGTATCTCTATGGTAGTATGTCATGGTAATTCTAGATCTGTGGTATGTCATACTGTGGCTAGGAGGCGTATTTTAGTTGATGTAAACTGGGCTGGATGGGGTCCTTAGTTAAGATTAAACCTCTATTGAAGAACTTCATTTTCTGACTGAAGAACCTTTCTTAAATATAACACTGGCATAGTCGGCATTTCTTCAAAAGGATCTCAAAACCAAAGGACTTTGATTATATTATGCGGTGAGAGCTGTTTATCTTCAACTTTAAAAACATCATTCTAACTTCTTGTGCCATCTTCTCTATGGTGGTGTGTGTTTGTGCACATGCTCATCGGTATATTACTATGAAGTAGAAATAATTATTTCTTAATTTAATATACTTGATTGGGAGCCTCTTGATGTGCTTAGCTCAATGTAACTTCACACTAATAAGTAGAGATTGCCTTATTTGATTTGCGCTCGTGATTGTGGATTATATTAAGCAAACTGAGCGAGAGGTACTATTTTATGTGAGAACTTGAAAAGATGAGAAAGCGCAATATTAAAAAAACACAATTTAATGCGCGCTGTTTAAAAATTAAATATCAACATTTGAACCCACCGCATTGTGTCGGAAATTCTCTACTTCTCGGTGACTGGAGGCTGCGCATTTTGTAACGTGTTTGCGCTCTCGACTCTAGTGATGCTGCCTTGGTCAGAGCATCACAATGCAACGACGGCGCAAGATCTGACATCAGAGCATCACAACGTCAAGAGTAGCAGCCATCTTGTCTTCACTGTTCCTCAATCCTAATCGGAATGATGAGAATTTCATTTTATATTGCGTGTCTATTTTGAAGTATATTACAGCAACTCGCCCGGTTAAGACATAATTTGAGGTAACTTTTATTTTATTGTGAGTCATCTATTTTGCAGTGACACGTAAATAATTATATTCCCGCGACTCGCACGCTTTCATCCAGAAACATTTTATCATCTTGCAAGTTGGATTATAATTTATTTACAGTCTTGCACATTATAAGCTGGGTTCTCATGCTATAACTTGGCTTTTGATATCCTTACTAAAACTTGCTACAGCGACTTGCACACTTTAACGACTCAAAGAATAATATATCAGCGAGTCGCATTCTTTTACCTGCATGAATATAAAATTATAGCAGACACTCTTAAGTTAAAGATTTATCCTCAGTACGGATCTTACTAAAATTTCTTCTTTGCCATGCATACGCTTTGATGATATTATACTTACAGTATCTTATGTTATATTCTATGGTGTACATGCTTATCTGAACTATTTTTACTTATTTGATATTATTCAAATCTTGGAAATTTACTACAAAATTGTATTCTTAGAATTGACATTGAAATTCATATGTATTACATAACATAGTCATATAGTGATACAGGGGTTAACATGTTATTTTGAGATTATTTTTTTTCTCCCTCTTTCTTTAAATATCAGTGTAGGTTTTACGTGTTTGAAGTCATGCAGAATGTTACTGCGGCACCTTTCTTTTTATAAAGTCCTGGGGAACCACCTATTAAGTGGAAAAAGTGAAAAGGTGTATTTGAACGCTATGTCAAAGAATGTGGTACATCGCTGAGCGCTGTAAGGAAAACTGCATTATTACTGCATTGTCTAGGCTCTGAAGGCGGGATGTATTTGATCATCTTCCAGAATTACCAGCTTCTGAGTCTAATGGTCCTAATGAATATGAAATTAGTATTCGTAAACTTGATGTGAATTATCTTCCTAAAATTAGCACTATTTTAGAGAGGTATTACTTTGGGAAAAGAGTACAAAAGGAAGATGAAACTATAGAAATACATTTAACTGATTTAAGAAAGCTAGCATCTTCATGCAAATTTGAAGGTTTAACGGATGAACATATTCGTGACCAATTCATGTTGGGGTACAATATGGATTAAGTTAGGGAAGAGCTATGGTTACGTGATGAACCAACTCTTGATGAGGTAATCTCAGTTGCAAAAAGGATTGAACATTCTTTGAAATGCGTAGCCATTATTAAAAAAAATAATGGAAATGAGAATAATGTACACAATGTAAATGTGAAAGGGCAGAGTAACATGATGGGAAAAGTTCCGGATGTTAAAGTAAAATACATGTTAAAGATTGTGCAAAGAAGGATAAGCATAATAGTGGTTATGTAATTTTGAAATGTTTCAGATGTGACAAAATGGGCACCCAGCTAATGATAAGAAATGCCCTGCTCTTGAAAACACCTGGAATAAATGTAAAAAGAAGGGGCATGTCTCATCTGTTTCCAAAAGTAAATGAACCCAGAGAGTTAAAAAAATTGAAGTTTACAATGACGAAGATAGTAATTCTTGTCCTGAAGAATATGAATGTGGACAAACTGTATCTGTGGTGAGCAATGCAACATCCCAAAAATCGAAGTTGTGTCCTTTTGATGAGATCAAAGTTGATGGTTGCAATACGCGTGTTTTATTTGATTCTGCTGCAAAAATAACCATAGTCTCTAATGATTTCTATGTAAACAAATTGAAAGAAAAGATCAAAATATTTAAACCTGACATCGTTGCATTAGCTTACGGTGGTAAACCATTCAAACTGCATTTTTATTTCCATGGTCTGACAGAAAATAAAGATAGGATGACTTCAGGAAAAATCTATATTTCAAAAAAGGGTGACAGCATTATAAGGGGTATATTTAGATCCGAATTCAGATCCCCAGATTTTGTTAAGGGATATGAGTCATGGAGTGGAAAATGTTATGAATGTTGATTTAGCTAACTCTCTTCAAAAAGAAATTCCAAAGGTTTTTAGGGATGATCTTGTGCGCCTTAAGGGCTAAAAACACAAAATTAAGCTTAAGGATAACTCCATTCCAGTATCTTGCAAGGTGAGAAGCGTACCAATTGCTGTAAAGGAAGATATGAAGCAAGAGATTATTAAATTAAAAGATAATGGGATCATAGAGGAGGTGGAAGGCACGGAATGGCTTGCTCCGGTGGTAGCTGCACACAAACCTAATGGTGACCTTCGTGTATGCATAGACTTGCGCCAATTAAATAAGTGTGTAATTGTGGACAGCATTAATGAATTGCTGACGTTGTTGGGTGGAGCAAGAGAATTTAGCACCATAGACCTAACTTCGGCTTATCATCAGGTTGAACTAGAAGAGGCATGTAGGGATTTCACGGCGTTCATAACTCCATTTGGAACTTACAGATTCAAAAGAATGCCTTTTGGGCTTATTTCTGCCTCATCGATTTTCCAGGGAGTTATGGAATGTGTTTTAAAAGGTTTGGAAGGTGTGTGTATCTATCAGGATGATGTGCTCATATATGGAAATGATGTTAACCAACACAATGATCGCCTCATATATGTCTTAGGAAGATTGAGTGATAGTAACTTGACAGTTAAGCTGGAAAAGTGTAAATTTGGATCTGATTCACTTAATTATTTGGGTCATAACATCACAGGCAATGGTATCAGACCGAAAGAAGATTTGATTGAGGTCATTAATAATATGTCTTTTCCTACCTGTAAGGAAGAGCTTATGAGTTTCTTGAGCATGATTGAATATTACACCAAATTTGTAAAGGGATTTGCTGATATGACCTCAAACTTGAGATCGTTATTAAGGAAAGGAAAGAGTTTTGTGTGGTCAAAGGAGTGTCAAGACAAATTTTTGGGAGATTAAGAATAAACTTTGTTGTGCGCCTTTTCTCAAAAGTTTTGATTCTAAGCGTAAATCTATATTGACTACTGATGCGAGTGAGAAAGGTTTGGAGTCAGTGTTGCAACAAGTTGGTTCTGATGGGGAAAGTACTATAATGTTTCTTTCAAGAAGTTTGAAAGATATGGAAAGTCGTTATTCAGTGGTGGAGTGTGAGTCCTTGGCTATTTATTGGGCAATAAAAAACTTAGGCATAGATTCATCAACCCAAATTGAGATCGCAATAGCTGCGAATTAGCTATTGCGATCGCAATTCCATTAATCGCACTTCATGAAATAAAACCAGACCAAATTGCAAAATCGCAAAACATATTTTGCGACTTCGCAAAGAAATTCGCAGAATCTAGGTGGAACCCCCTTTGCGAATCGGAAATTGCGAGTTCCCAAAGAAACTGCGATTTTCTTTGCGAATATATTCGCAAACCCAATGCATGAAAAATCGCAAATTGTGAAAAATCCAAAAATCGCTATTTGCGAGACGCAAATTAAGGAGAAGCAAAACCAGGTGGTAGCCATGAAGTTAAAAAAAAATTCAAAAAAAAAATCCTAACTAGCCACAGGTGCGGGGCTGATCAAACACACTTAAGGAGACACAGTAGGAGCATGAGGACATTCACAATGCCAGGACTCTACATGGTGGTTAGGCGGCGAAGGCTCCAGGCTGCAGCAAGGAACAGACGCAGGATCCAGGAGCGAATTTTCCGCCAGCGGATCACACTACTGGGCCAAACTGAGGAAGAAATCTACTCAAAGTACAGGCTGAATGGGGCAATGATTATAAAGCTCATCCGGGACCTTGACCTCCTGATATAATAATAATAAATAATAGGGGCATTTGTAGAGCGCTGAGTTACGCACACCGGCGTGTCCCCGCGCTAAGGTGAGAGAGACAGAAACTGGGAGTTTAGCTGAAGGGCGGGCAGTCTATCTGACATATAGGTAAGTTTTTAATTTGGCACGGAACTTAGTTTCTGCCGGTTCTAAACGTAGATCCACCGGAAGTTTGTTCCAATGATTTGCCGCTAAGTACCTGAACGATCTGCCTCCCATGCGGGCTTTCTTAACCTTGGGGATTCTCAACAGTCCTCCACCCGCAGATCTTAGCGCTCGAGCTGGTTCATAGGATTCAATCAAGCTCTGCAGTGGTCGAGGTGCCCTGCCATTCAGAATCCGATGGCAGGTACAGAGGGCCTTGTACTCTATTCTGCTCCTCACAGGGAGCCAGTGTAACTTCTGCAGGGCTTCCCTCGAGGGAGCCCTTTTGGGCAGCCTGAGGATCAAACGTGCTGCCGCATTCTGCAGCACTTGAAGGCGACCAAAACTTTTCCCCGGTGCCCCCAGGTACAGCAGGTTCGCGTAATCCAACCTTGCGGTCACCAATGCATGTACCAGGGTTTTACGGGCCTCCATGGGCAACAGTTCCAGAACTTTCCTCAGCCTTTTCAAGACTCCAAAGCACATACCCACCACACGGTTGATTTGGGGCCCAAAAGTGAGACCCACATCAAACCACACTCCCAGGTTTTTTGTCTCCTGACAGGGGGTGGGGGTCGGCCCTAGACAGGGTGGCCACCAAGCCGATGACCAAGCAGACTGGTCTCTCCCCACCACAAGCACCTCTGTCTTGCTACCGTTAAGTTTTAGACAGTTCATAGCCATCCAATCGGCAAGATCTTTCATGCACGTCCGGAAGCCATCTGCCGCAAGACAGGGCGCGTGCGACAGGGAGATGACCAGCTGCGTATCATCGGCGTAGGATACTATTTGGAGGCCATGACTCAGTACAATGGAGGCAACAGGCGCTACATACAGATTAAAAAGGGTCGGGCTCAGAGACGAGCCCTGAGGCACGCCCTGGCCCAAAGGGACCCCTTTGGAGTAGCAGTCTCCTTGCCTCACTTGGAAGCTTCTGCCCGTTAGGAAGGCCTGGATCCACCTCAGCGCAGTGTTAGCAATACCACCTCTGCTCAGACACTGTAGCAAGGTGGAGTGTGCTACAGTGTCCAACGCCGCGCTGAGGTCCAACAGGATCAAGGCCATCGTTTGCCCCTCATCTACACCCTGTCTCAGATGTTCTGTTGCCATCAGTAGGGCAGACTCCGTTGAATGGCGAGGTCTAAAGCCGAACTGCGTAGTATGGAGCAACCCTACCTCCTCCACATATTCCATAATTTGGGTGTTTACCACCTTCTCAGCCACTTTGGACATAAAAGGCAAGAGAGAGATGGGCCTCAAATTTTCTAACACCTCAAAACTAATGTGAGGTTTCTTCCGGAGGGGGAGCACCACTGCCTGTTTCCACCCCTTAGGTAACATGCCAGACTTAAAAGAGACATCCAGGACATGCCTTATATAAGGCTCCAGGACCTCCAGGCTGTCTCCCAACCGTTTAGGGGACACCGGATCCAAAGGGGAGCCAGATTTTACAGAAAGACATATCCTGACTAGCACTTCAGGAGGGGGGGTGCTGAAACTTGTGAGAAGCCCCAGGTTCTCCGTGCCCTAAGATGTTACATCAAACTCAACCCCTGTGGGGGGAGGATTAGCACCCAACGAGGAGGACCAATGCCGTGCCCACCCATGTCCAGGTCTTGCGCAGCCTGCACCTCCTGGCCTCCGGAAGCTTCCAGGGGATAGTTGCCGTTGCAGGGGGTATCTCCCAGAGCATCATGTCCCACTGCCTAAGGAGTTTCCTGGAGGCCATGCTGACCCGGCTACACCATTACATCAAATTTCCAACCACCCAATAGGACTTGAATCAAACCAAGCTACCATTTTACAACATAGCGCAATTCCCCCATGTAATTGGATGCATTGACTGTACCCACATCCACATCTGCCCACCCGCAGAAACTGAAAACATGTACCGGAACCGCAAGTCCTAACACTCACTGAACATCCAGAGGGTGTGCGACGCTAAGACAATCATCACCGACATAGTGGCACAATACCGAGGGAGCACGCATGACTCCTTCACATTCCGGCATAGCGGCATGCACACACAACTGGCCAGGGGAGACTATGGCGAAGGACACCTTCTAGGTAAGTACACATGCCAACAAACAGTACATCGAGACCATGTAGCTGCGCATGACAGGCACTCACCCTCTGCTCCTTTCATTCAGGTGACAGCGCCGACGTGAGTAACTCCTCACCCCATAACTCAACCCTGCCACACCACAGCAACGGTGTTACAATGCTGCACACATTCGCACTAGAAATTGCATTGAGCGGACATTTGGGCTTTTAAAGAGCCGTTTCCGCATTCTACACAAGACTGGTGGGGCCATCAAATACCAGCCTAAGGTCTGCTGCCACATCGTGGCCGTGTGTGCAATACTCCACAACATTGCTACCAAGCGGAGAATACCTGTGGATATCTCTGGCAGTGAGTCGGAAGAGGACAACCGCCCACCTGCAAATGTGCATCATGCACACGGGGAAAATCCTGCTGAAGGACACAGGCACCGCAACCAAATCACAATGAACTGTTTCTAGTGCACACATTCCCCTCACACAACACTGCACTTATGCATGACAAATGTAATAATGACATGAGTCGGATTAACTTGTGACCATAAATTCTTATTGTTTTTTCACAATAATGGGTACTACAATTATTTTAAATGTTACATGCAAACTGTATTCCCTCATACAGCTCCATGATGGGTTAGAGGGCGTGCTTGTGTAATCAGCAAGGCCCTGCTGGTAGAGTACAAAGTGTCACTGGCGCCTCCGGCCGGATGCACCCAGTCGCCTCTCAACGTCCTCCACGACACTATTGGCCCGTGATGCAGCAGTGGGTCTGGTGCTGCGCCGGCGTTCCGTTACCAGCGGCAAGGACAGACTGCTGTGTCTGGAAGTGCCATCGCTGGCATCATCCCCTCCACCTGCTTGGCCATGGCCAGGCGCCTGCAGACTCTGCACAGCTGTTGTCACCTGTTCAAGGGCCCTGGCGACGTCCTGGCAGCATTGGACCATCTGCACCTGCATTGCTAGGGAGCGGCGCGAAAGTTGGGAGGTGGCATTTCCTATTATGTGATTGGATCTGGTGTAGGATGACAGGCGGGTCAGCAGCTGGCGGTGGCGGCGGCGGGTGATATCCTGCTGGGACACCAGGATCTGGCTGTTCTCATGGACAGCTGCGGTCATGTCCTGCATGCTTTCTGTGAGCTGGCCCACATTTCTTGCGGTCTTATTCAGCTGCAGGTGGATGGCTGCCAAGTGCCGTGCCTGCTTCTGGTGTACTGCAAGCATCCGGTGTTCGATGGACAGCCCAGGATCCCGGACAGGTACCCCCCTGCCAGCGCGTGTTGAGACGTTGCGCTGCTGCCTCAGTCCGCTGGACTGTGATCGCACATTGGCTGTGCGCCGTGTCTGCCTCCTGGGTGCTGGTGGTGTGGCCTGTACCACTGCCATGTGTGTCACTTGGGGTGGTTGCTGGGCAACTTTGGCTGCAGGGGTGGCCCTGTTCACATGGGGAGGTGGTGGCACTGCTGCTGCTGGCTCAGATGGTCCGGGTCGTGGGGCAGGATGGCCCTCACCCTCGGTGTCCTCAGGGTTCTCCTCAATGTGAGGGGCTTCACTGTCGGTGCTGGGTTGGTCAGACGCACCTGTGATGTAAATGGGTGCATGATTAATGATATGTATCTTGCACATGGGATGTTTCAACATGCATGCAGGCTTGCATTCCCTGACTGGCTTTAGGAATAACTTTCACTTGACAGGTCTGGCTGTGTGGGGGTATCCGGGAATTGTGGTCACACTACAAGTACCACAATGCAATAGGGCATTTCAGTTGTGCATGGCCTGCATTACTGGGGTTATCAAATAGCTAGCTCTGGAGTCAAGGGCATTGTTAGGGGACGGGGTCGCAGGCGCATGGCACTTACCTTGGGATTTTTGGGTGGGTCGGGAGGAGTCCAGCCGGGTGACCCCCACGCAGGCTGCAGGATTTAGGGTGTCCTCCACAAGGTCTTCAAGTGGAGTGTTGGGTGCAACAGTGGGGTCTCCTCCTCCGGTGGAAAGTCGCTTCCCCAGCCTCTCAGCGATGCGTTCTTTGGCATGCCCTCTGAGGTCGTACCACCTCTTTTTAAGATAAAGATGCTTGTATATGGCAGAACTGTGTTTGAGGAATTCCATCAATAGTCAATATATATATATATATATGTTTATTTATGATTCGGAACTCCAATGAGTTCCACATAAAAAATTTCAAAAAGCAAAAGAAATGCACAATATGTTACATCATGGTATTCTTGATAAAAGAATAAAGCACAGTCAAAAGTATAACAATTATAATTGCACTATACAAGTGGGGCTAAAAGCAAACGTGACTCCATATAATGACACAGCCCAATATATAAAGTGCGTATGCGCATATATATTAAAAAAATCTTAACCCACACAATTTTAGATTTATGCAAAACTCCATAAGCCTCATCCCTTTGGAGATCCAAACATCCTACTTTATACAGTTCAAATAGCTTTAAAACAGTTTATAATAAAAAGCGAAATGCTTCACACCTAGGACCCTTTTCCTATCAGATCTTACACATGATATGGGGCGTGGCCAAATAGCACTTGGTTTTATATCCTGCACTAGATTTTAGATTTTAATGTACATGCCATTTTACCATGCAATTGTGGGTTTAGAAAACGCAATGAAAGATGCACTATGGGTCTAGAGTAGCTGTAATCAATCAATCAAAAAGTTTATTGTTTGATTACTTATAATCATTACAATTTACAAAAGGATAAAATATCATGAAATGCTCAACAAAAATTGTCACTGAACCATAACAATCAATATTCACAAGGAAGTGCCAGACAACATATGATTAATGAAAAAAACAACAGAATAAAATGTGATACACAAATAGGTCTTGGGCTAAAGAGATGACTGCTGTACCACAGGTGAGAGTTCTTCTGAGTTTTTCAAGTATCATATTAGCGCTTCCTGAACAGACACAGATGTCTTTCTGAGTGCCATATAGCCTTATAAGAATTCTTAAGCAGCAGGCGTCGGCATTCGCTGCTTAGTGGAGCTTAGTCAGCATAGTTTATCTGAAGGTGTTACAGAGACTCAAGCCATTTATTTAAAGTGCTGAGGTACCTAGAAGAATTGGGCCTGTAAAGTGTAAGCTACCACAATGATACTTGTGTCTATCTGTGCTTGATAACTTTAAAACAGGAAGTTCAGTGCATTTGGAAGTTAATAAAAACATGGGTCATTCTTCAAGATCCTGCTATAAGTTTTATCCAGTTTAAAAAATTGTGCCTGGGACACTTGCTTGTGTGAGTGTATAAAGTGCAACAGAATTTAGGCCATGCCCCGTTCCTGGAGCTATTCTATCTTTCTGTTTTTCTCTGCGTCTGCTTGCCGCAGAAGTTTTCTTAATTCTGCAAAATATTTTACGCCCCGGCAGGACAAAATGATTGAAGCACCTTCCATCCAGCTTATCACAGCTTGCCTGCATGTACGGATGTTCAACTCGTTAAAAATGGATTTTAAAAACAGTTTCCTCAAATCCTTGACTGCAGGGCATACGTATAACAAATGAGTTATTGTTTCGTTAGCGTACCCGCATAATCGACAGTGTGCTGCTTGGTCTTTACTTTTCGACGATGGCTGTAAGTCCTTTGAGTCGTGCATTCCTAAGCGATGATGAATAAAGCTCATTTTTATCTCAATGCTGAAATGTGCTGATAGATAAGCTTGAGGCTTTAAATGAGTGAAGGAATTTATCACTGTCCATGCGTGATGTCGTTTGGACAACGTTTTTTTGTCTTTCGAGAGAGATTTTTTCTTTGCTGAATCATTGCTGGATTTGTTAAAGTATGCCTGATCTACTCTACTGTCCCATGCTGATTTGATATCGAGTTCAGTCAAGGATTTTCTTATATA
Organism: Lissotriton helveticus; assembly: GCF_964261635.1. Classification (NCBI taxonomy): domain Eukaryota; kingdom Metazoa; phylum Chordata; class Amphibia; order Caudata; family Salamandridae; genus Lissotriton; species Lissotriton helveticus. The sequence goes on along the minus strand of NC_136059.1, from coordinate 1,292,178,848 downwards.
GGCTCCCCATGTATTAGATGTTTCTTGATCCATCTGGCCATTGATCTCTTCCCAGCATAAACTGTTCAATGTGCCAGGCTCGGATGATCTAAATTTGTGGCACAGCTTCGCAAAGGAGTTCATGCCCCGGAATATCTGATTCCGGAGGCCGAATTCTAGCCATACCTGTGCGGGGGATTTGGACTTAGGGAGATTAAAAACAGCCTTATAGACCTTTGTCTGGAGCTCGTTTAATAATTCAGACTCCTTTCCACACCACATCTCTAGACCATATGACAGGGTGGGTAGGATTTGAGCTGCCATCACTTTTAAATTGTGGTTGTGGTCCAGGCAGCCCTGTTTTTTATTCAGTAGTCTGTAGGCGAAGATTAATGATTGGGTTTTAGCTCTTAAGTCCAGTTTCTGTTCCTTATGGGAAGTTCCCCACCCCATTTTTATGCCAAGATATTTATAAGATGCTTGCTCTTCAACTAGCACCCCTTTAACATACCACTTAAACTTAGATTATTTGGGGTTCACTGGGCGTACCACCTTGGTTTTCTTTCTATTCAACTCAAGGTTTTCCTGGTCCAGGTAAATTTCTAGGTTGTTAATTGCTTGTTTCAGGCCAATCGGACTTTGACTCAACACCACAATATCGTTGGCGTACTGTAAAAAGGGAATTTGTTCTTTAGCCAAATTTGGCGGGTGATACTTGGCCGATTGCATGTGTTTAGTTATGTCCGTGAGAAACCAATTGAATAGGCTTGGAGCCAGGACGCAACCTTGTTTTAGGCCGTGCTCTGTTTTTATGCTGGCTGTTACACTGCTCCCGTCGCCTAATTTTACTTTTGCCCAGGTTTTGCTATATAGTGTGATCGTTGCTTCCAGTAATTTACTTGGTAACCTCCAGGTTTATAATTTTTCCCATAGTTGGTATCTGGTTACTCCATCGAACTCTGATTTCAGGTCGATAAAGCATGCAAATAATGGAGTTTTCTTTTTTGCTACTTTTTCTATTAAGAGTGCCAGAATTGTCAGATTTGGTGTTGTTCCCATTCCAGGCCGGAAGCCAGTTTGAAACTTTGGACTGATGTTCTTTTCGTCTATTCAGTCTTGAAGATGAACTAAGAGACATGATGCATATAGTTTGGCCTCCACATCGATCAAGGAGATCAATCTGTAATTTTCTGGCTTACCGTGGTTTCCTTGTTTAAATATGGGATAAATTATATTCCCTTTCCAGGAATTGGGGACCTTATTCTGGCTATAGATGTAGTTAAAAAGGGGTGTGAGATGGTCTGCCCAAAAGTCTGGAGCTTGCTTAAATAGTGCGTTGGGGAGCCCATTTGGTCCCGCTGTCCCCTCCGTTTTAAGTTTTTTTATTATTCCTCTTAATTGTTTGGTGTCGGTTAAGTTGTTTTGTTCGTTGCTACTTATCTCTTGCTCTTTTTGATTGTGTTCTTACTGAGGCTGGGAAGTGATTTTTTCTGCTCCAAAGATCTGCCCACTAGGTGTTTCTGAGACCATTGTCGCTTCGGCACACTTTTTGTGCCCTACCTTGTCGTACATGTTTTGTACGTATTGTATCCAGGTCTCTTCACTAATTCCTGCTTCTTGTCAGAGTCTTGGTCCCTTGGTCAATTTATTTATAATTCCCCAGAATTCCCTGCTATTTGGCAATTTGCTTGCCCACAGTAACTTTTTCCAGATTGTTTCTTTGTACTCTTTTTTGCATCCCCTAATTTTTTCTTGTATATTTTTCGCATTTCCTTGAGATTACCATTGTCTCTTTTTTTTCCAATTCTTGCTGCCACTGCTTGAAGTCACACCTCTCTTGTGATCCTTCTTTTTTGATCTCGGAGTTCAATATTAAACATGGCTCCACCCTGGTTTCTATTTTCTTTTGTCATCCGGGGATGACTCGAAATTTTTTGATAAGAGCTTGGCCCAAGTATTCCTAGTTTTTTAGAACATCTTTTTTCTCTGTCCCTGTTTGGTTCACGTAATGCCCGATTGTACCCATTATTAGCTTTGTGTCTGATCCTCGCCACTTCAATCTCCTGAGAATATACTTTTCTGGATATTGTAGCAAGGATTTTAATTTTTGTACCTGTGCCAATTTGATATTGATTTTTGAGATGTGCGGGAAGTGGTCGCTTTCTGGGCGTGGGCAAACTTGAAATGAATCTATTATTGGGATGAGGTTACTGCTGGTGATGGTGAAATCTATGGTTGACTGACTTTTTCCGCTCAAGTGAGTTATGGCTGCTGGTCTATCTCCGGTTACATTGCCGTTAAGGATGGTCAGGCCTTGGGCATCCAGCTCACGAATTATAGTTTGGTTTCCCTGGTCTTCCTGCCTCTTTCGTTTTTCTGTTTATTTAATATGAGGTTGCTATTGAAGTCTTCAGAGATAATCAGATAGCTTTGTTAGTGACTCCTTTGCAGTACCTTTATCAGGTTCGTTAGTGTTAGGGATTTTTCCTTCTGCGTCTTTTTTTCCGGATGGATATAGACATTAATTATTATTAGTTGCCAACTTGAAGTATTGGAGTGAAGCTTACCAGTAAGTTTTAAGACCAGCAAACAATTTTCTCCGGCATCTAGTTCTTCTGTTAGCCAGCCATATTTTACTGTTGGGTACGTTGAAGGGCCTCCTCTAGGATGCCTGAGTTTGAGAATTTTTCTGCGAGTATATGATGTTCTATATATCCCGGGATTGGAACGGGTTTCATGTTCCATGTTTCTTGAAGCAAGATGAGATCTTGTTTTTGCAAGAAACCAGGGATTCATGGTTTCATCGAGTAGCTGTAATGCAACAGCTGTGCACATTTGTTCTGTAATAGCAGGGGAGACTGTGGGCCAGTACTGCGGTGCACTAGCAGAGCTGTGCATGGGCCTAAGTGAATCACGTATGCACAGTTAAAGATGCTTGTATAAGGCAGAACGGTGTGTGAGGAATTCCATCATGGTGGTGAGTGCTGCATGATGATAGGGCCACTTTGCTGTGCCAATCTGTTTTCTGCCGGTGACCATGCTGTGCTTTAGGGGTGGTGAAAATCGAATTCAGAGAGAATGAAAGACAAAAAGTGAAGAGAAGCAAAATCACTCAAAATCAGGGCTCTTGGAGGGCGGGGGGGTGGTAGTTTGAGAAGATTGGAATGAGAAGTAAACATGAATATAGAAGGATTGTGGAAAAAATACAAAAGGAATAGATTTTTCCCAGTACAGTTAAAATTCCAGCTCACGGGTGAACTGTGGGTGCAGTGAGAGACATGAGGTATCAATGTGTTCTCCAAGCATTCTTGTGCAATCAATTAATCTAACAGTCTAAAATCTGGGGCTTTATTATAAAAATGGTTCACTACCATGATCTACACCATACCGACCGGGTCAGGACGCCCTATTACAATTTACACATTGCAGAAGACACGACAACTGCTTTGAAAAAGGGGCAGAGATCTCCTTGTAGGTAGGCACAGTGAGTGACCCCAGCTGCAAGGTGTGACTCTGGTGGGTCAATGTCACCCCCTCTCTTCACCTCCAGAGGTGTGCCCTCCATGGGCAGACGAACAGTAAGCCTCCTCTTTTTGGCACATTATCAATGAACCTCTTGATGGTCTCTTTGCCTCTATACCCATGCCTATATTATGCCTTAGAACTAGAGGCAAAATTTTCCTCATTTACAAAGGACCCCATCCTCATGCAAATGAGGCACCACCCCCTCCCCAAGGATTGCACCGGCACTACATGTGCGCTGGGAGTATCTATATTACAAATTGGGCTGTGCAAGCCTTGGCAGCCCCTTCAGTTTTAAGAATGTGCTCCAAGGGTGAAATAAAACAGACACACACACCTCTGCACTCCCAGGAAACTTTGTATAATAAAGCCACTTATTGGCAAACAGTATGGTCTGGAGAAGTTATATGGTCACGATCCAGCTTCTAAGAGCTTCATAGACTTCATAATATGTCATATAACAAGGTAGTGTAAAATGTGCATTCCAGGTTTCTACTTTAGTCAAAAATACGAGGAGAGTTTCTTCAGGACATTGTAATTAGAACAGCACACACTTGGGAAACCCTTGGGTAACCGTTTTGCTTTATAAGTTCATTTAACATATCATAAAATAACATCAAACTGTCAGTCTTGTTGCATTACATGAAATCCATCAGTGAAATCTATATTAGTCATTGTGGCAGTGACACTACGAAAATGAGAACTTTATATCCTATATTATCATGATAATGGTAAAGCCTGGGGGGGGATAAAGTGCAGACATTGAGAGGTATCACTTTCGGGGAGGAAGTGCAGACATTGAGAGGTATCACTTTCTGGGAAAACCAATGTGAGTGTGCCACTGTCAAAAAAGGCCTTTCATTAACGGAGTGAGAGAAACAGATCTGCTGACCTCCTTCATTCAGAGACCGAGAAAAAAACAGCATCATGTGGCATGAAAGAAAGTTGTTTGTAGAACAGAAGTTAACTAGTGATTGCCATCTTTGTGCCTCTTTCCAATCTGAATACATGCACCATTTCAAACGTAGACCTCAGAAGTAAGAGATTTTTTTTCACTAACAGGCACTGATTCTCAATGTATTTGGACAAAATATGGAGTTGTAAATATTAGGAGACAGAAACATCATAGAAAAAATATGATGCAGAAATATAGTTATCAAGAATATCGTTTTTCAGACAAGTAATATCATTGTTAAGAATATTGTTTTTGTTTTTTTTTAGTCCTCATACGCCATTAGATATATCTATAGCCAATGTAATTTATTCTGTTGTCCCCCAGTTGATTGGCACCAGCAAGAGAGCTCTGATCTGAATGGAAGCCCTTTACACAGAACCTCTCGTGTCTGAGCTGTTTAATTCTTGTATCTGATTGGCCCCCAGAACTGACCCGAATGGTGAAGTATTTCTATGTAGAGGCATTATCATTGGACATGCATACCGCTGATTTCAAAGATTATCCAACCAGACCATACAAGGCATCCAAACATCTTTCTTTCTCTTGCTCTTCTTTTTACATATAGCTGTATCCAATTTCATTACATACTTAATAGTGTTTATCCAATCTAAAAAGGTAGGAGGTGTGCATTTGATCCAACATTTACAGATTTCTCTCCGTGCTAGTAAAATAAGGTAAAAACCACAGCTTATTTTTAGCTAAAGATAATTCATGATTTGGGAAAATGAAAGAAAATACTAAAGAGGTGCTCACCTGGATGTCAAAACCAAATATGTCTTCCATACCTCTAATTACAAGGCCCCAAAGTTGATGTAGCATAGGGCAGCTTATGAACATATTCTCGTCATCAGCTTTTTCCTCCTGGCACTTTGGACAGCAAGGGATAGTTCCCTTTGCAAACTTAGAAAGCTTAGAAGGAGACCAATATACTCTGTGGAGAGAGAAGAGATGATTTCTCCTTAAGTTGACAGCTTGTACTGTAGAGTATGGTAAATCATAAAATACTTGCCATATTGCTTCTGTACTGGAACCCGGCAAGCACTCGCCCCACAGCTGCGATGGAAGGATAAAGTTGCGATCTGCCAGATCTATCAAGAGCCATTAGAGATTTGCCTCCTCTTTCTTGTTCCGTTGACTCATTCTTAAATCTGTCTCTAGTTCATTTGTGTAGCCAACCGTTATGCCAATCGCTTGGGACCAACTTTTTATTTGTAAATATTTAAATTTAGATAGTTCACTGTCCGTAATTACCTTCAGGTCTTCCCATGATAACAAACAGCCCTCAGGAATAATTTGGGCCCAACACTTTATCCCAGCCAATTCTAACGGTGTTACTAGTGAATCTTCAATCCACTCAGCCGAGCCAGGTGTGCCCCAGATAGATGCCATTGAAAGCATGATCTCTTCCTTTTTAAATCTTGCAACATTTCCCTGAAAATGATCCCTATATCTGAAGCATTTGGCTCGTTCATAAGCATTTTGCCTGCCCTTATCAGGCACACATAACCCTCCCTTGTTCTTTTTTCTACAAAGCTTTTTCCAAGAGATTCTTATACCCTTGGAGGCCCATATGAAAATATTATTATTTGCCTGTATTTTCCTTACACGTTCTTCTTTACAAGCTAATGGTATATTTTGAAATAGAAAAATAAGTTTTGGTAAGAGCATCAATTTTACTAGGTTGACTCTTCCTATTAATGTCAGAGGTAAATATGCCCAGCTTTTTAGTGAATCAGTGATTTCTTTATCGACTCTGTGTACATTTATATAAACTTTATCATTGATATCCTGGGTAATTCTGATACCTAGATATATGATTTCTTTTTTCAATGGAGGGAAACAGACATTCAAATTCCAGGCCATACACTCGGTTTTTGACTGATTAATCTCGTACCCAGAGATGCAACTAAATTGTTGTGCTAAGTTATATGTGGTAGGAATGTCTTTCACAAGGTCTGACTTATGTACCATAATATTGTCTGCATATAACAATACTTTTTTCCCCTATTTCTGGATCTAAAAGGGAGCATATACTCATGCCAATATATAAATTGAAAAGCATTGGTGAAATGGGGCATCCATGCCTTGTCTCTCTTTGGACTACTAGAGAAGAGGAGAGATCGCCATTTATCAATATTCTAGCTGTTGGGGTTTGGAAAATCGAGGAACCTGCCCCACAGAAATCTTCCCCAAACTGCATTTTTTCAATACCTGAGTTAATTAGGCCCAGTTAACCCGGTCAAACGCCATAGTAGCGTTGAGCGTGATGATAGCCATTGGTAATTTGTGTAGTGTTGCAAGGTCTATGACTCAAATCAAGTTCTAGGTTAATTCTTGGATGCCTCTCCCTCAGACAATGCCCTTTTGGTCTTGATGTAATAAACTGCCCGTGATACCATTCAGCCTCTCTGCTAAGATCTTAGCAAAAATCTTGTTGTCAAGATTAAGCAGAGAGATTGGTCTATATGAGTCACACTGATAAGATGGCTTGAATGGTTTTAAAATCAGGGCAACAGTGGCCTCATGCCAGGAGGAGGGCATATTCCCGCATCTTTCAAAGATGTGAGAGAATAGTTTATCTATCACTGGGATAAGAACCTTACCCAAAGATTTGTACAGCTCGACCAGTAGACCATCCGGTCCCGGCGCTTTGCTTTTTTTCCCTGTCTCTATTGCCTTCTTAATTTCACACTGGCTTATTGGTTTATTAAGATTGCTAGACATCTCATTGTTGTGTTTCTATCTAGGACCCTAATTCGATATTCCCGATTTATGCCCTTATATGGCTATAATAAATAATATCCTTATAGAGGCATAAGAATCATATCCATATTTAGTAATAGCCCATGCAGTCCAAATACGGCAAGGCTACTCCCCTAGACTCCTAGAAAGTACAACGCATTCTTTAAACAAACCAAGCCTCCAGCAGCCCGGGAAATCCCCCTTCTCTTGTTTTGATTTGCACAAGAACTCATAGAGTCAGAAAGAACTGTTAGTTTTTGGTGACGTCTTATGTCCAACCTTACGTCAAACCCGGCACCTTTCAGGTATAAATATACCAACGTTGCCTTAAGCAAACACACGGTGGTTTGGAGAAGAGCGGCTATCTACTTGCCCGGAAGCCCAGCTGATGCGAGAAGCCGAAGGACGCCGCCCCTCCCTTTTGACGCACTGAGAAAGACGCTGTCTTTTTCTCCAGCCGAGAAAATCCAGCTCCGGTGTTTCCAGTCACCCTTGCGGGTTGCTGGGAGATCGAATCCTGAGAGAGAGATACAAGCCCTCCTACATTCTATTACCAAGGTACGGAGCTGACTAAATCCTTAAGAGAATTCTTGATTCAGATTCCTTGGCAAAAACCAACTTAATTTAAAACTGCTACTTACTTACTCCTTCCCACATATTAGGCTTAGGTCAGGTACACCGGGGTAGGCGTATATTGGAAGCACCAGTTGAGTACGTTAGTTAATGTTTTTATGTATGTATATATTTTATCCATTTTAAAGTATCACATGGCTAAGAAACCATATCAATGCTTTTACAGTATTATTTCATAATACTCCTTTTACTGTACGCACTTTACTTTATGATAAGTATTGCAATTGTGGCAATTCATTTCTCTTGCATGAGAAAGAACACTGCTCAATAAAGAACACCTTTTATTGAAACGCCCGTCTCTCTATTTCTCTGCACTCTGGTGAAGCTAAGTATGCACGATTGACTGAGTGAAATAACCATCTATTGTTTTCACACGACTCTAGAGATACACTCTTTATTCTGAGGGAGAAAAGTTGTCATGTTTATGCGGTGGTCAGAAGCTAATCCCTTCTTGTCTAATCAGGAGAGTTAACTCTTTCCTGAACATTCAAGAACGTTTCTAGTGACCTCTGAGCTAGCTGGCAAAACTAATTAAGTCTAATATAGTCAGTAGAGACCTAGTCAACCTCAGTCCTACGTCTACACTGCTGTTTATATTATTCCAATGCGCAGAGCCCATTGGGAATATAGGAACTACACTACATCATCAATAATTTATTTGGAAGGGAAATGTTCAAGCCACACTTCTATCATTTTGTCCTCTGAGGTTAGATCTTCTCTGTTGACTTTGTCAAAATGCTTTCGAAAAGCTTCTTCAATATCTGCAGGGGCCTCACACAGTTTTCAAGTGGTGTTACAAACTACTTCTTTTATGTTGCCTTTTCACCAGCTCCTGTTTAGTCATCCAGGCTAGGAGCTTCCCACAGCCTTCTCCATACTCGAAATAAGCCATCTTACTGGCCTCCCACCTCCACTTCAGCTTAGCATCTAACACCCCTGCCAATTCTATTTGGAGAGATAATAAACTCTCGGACATACTCCCTGCCAATCTATCCCCTTGGTGGATAAGCTCATGCTCTAGCTTCTGGAGTATACCCTCTATTTCTTCTACCTCTGCTTTATATTTCATCTGTCTAGCAATTTATATTGAAGTTATGTAGCCTCTCAAAAAGGCTTTATAAGCATCCCATACTATTTCTATAGAGGTCCTTTCCATGTTGGTCATACAATAGTTCTTTGTATCTGTTATTAATCTTTCAATTATTTCTTCTGCTAACAGAATGGCTTGATCTAAGGTCTATGTTCTGTTAATTGATTTATTTTGATTTAGCATTAGTATTACTGCCACATGATCAGATAAGTGCTCCTAAATGTTTCATATGTTTAACCCATCCCCTCAGCTAAATGCTGATTAAAAAGAAATCTAGCCTAGACCTGTGGCCATGTTTCTTGTTGTGGAAGATATACCCTCTCCTGCTTCCCATTCTTTCTCTCCATATGTCCTTCCAGCCAAGCTGATTCATCATGTTTTTCAATAAAGATCCCATTTTACAATTCTGTGGTGTTCTACTATTTGAGGATCTATCCATCACAGGGTCTATAACCAAGTTAAAATCTCCTGCTAATATTAGGGGATCTCGAAATAGCAGTAACTCAGCAAGTAGACCCTTTAAAGGAGCTGGATCGTCTATGGTTAGGACGGTAATACCTGCTACTGTAAAATTGTATGTATCGAACGTTATATTAATTATAACCCATATTCCCATCTTATCAACTTTGGAGCCCTCCACTGATAAAGCAGGATATTTCTTTATAATTATAGCTACTCCCTTCATTGTTATTTGTTGTGTAGTGCGTATAACCTCATGAATCCCTTTTTTTAGTTTTGCACAGACTCCTAATCTCCTTCTCAGTTAGATGTGTTTCCTGAAGAATGAGAATTTGTTTTGAAGTGTCTTTTAAGTATTGGAATATCCTTTCCATTCGATATTTTACCCTTAACCCATTTAGATTCCATGATAACGCCGTCAAATGTGGCCTGTGTCATTGGTCAATTAAATGGATGACACATTTCTTATAAGATTTATTTTGGCGAATTGGACGTTTTTTCCCCCCTATGCTCTCCACCTGGTGACTATCCCCTTTCCCCCCATCCACCCACCCATGTGCTCCCCTGGAGAACCTCGCCTCTCTCTCTTATGGCCCTACCCTGGCCTTTGAGGCTTCCCTCTCATTGGTCGGGATGGTTAATACTTTCTATAGCTCTTAATGTGACTGCTAGCTAGTACTTTCAAATGTTGATTTATGGGTATTTTAGCTCTCATAATAAAAGTACCCATGAGATATGAAGTGGAGAAGACTAATTTTATTAGCGGGCCGTTGCTCTACTATTTTGCCCTGAGATAGACTGCAAGAAGGTTATTGCCTCTTCCACCCGTCTGAATACATGCATTTTATTAATAAACATCACTTTTAATGTGGCCGGAAATTTAAGCTGTGCTGTTGCACCTGGTTGTCTAAATGGATCAAGTAACTTTCCTAGCTCCCACTGTTCAGACGCAGTTATGGCGGAGACATCAGCCCGCGAAAGTAAACCCTTCTGCACTTAGTGAACCCAAATTATGGAGTGGTGCACCACTCAATTTTAAAAAGGTGTTTGGTCTATAAGTCAATAAGTCATATGGTATTGTTAGAGTTATCTTACTCAATCCTTTATTTTCATAGGTGTCCAAATACAAAAATGCCAGCCAATTCATTTCGTTCATACACAATGAACTTCGTCAGGGCATAGAATGACGATCCTGGGAGAGATAATGTATGTGAGCAGTATCGCTACATGGTCCTCCTTGATAAGGGCCAGTATGCAGTGAGTCATTCACTGGGTGGACATAATGATGATGATTGGCCTGTAGGCTCCTTACGCAGAGAACGGGTAGATGGCAGCTTCAAAAAAGTGAATTCTCCATTTAAAATCTTTGAGTAGCTTCTTAATTTTGCAAGGGCCAAAGTAACATCCAGGGTTCCAATTAACTTTTGTTGAAAAAAGGCACAGTAATAAAGACACATAGAGCTTCTGGATTGACCGAGTGCGTAGAAAATCTCAGAAATTACTTTAATTTCTGAGATTTTCTACGCGCTCGTTAGTTTAAGGGCATACTCTTCAACATAGTTTTGTCATTTTTTCAGAAATTCATCAATCCAGAGGCTTAATGTGCCTTTATGACTGCGCCTATTTTAACAAAAGTTAATTGGACCTGACTTATTGACTTATTGACCAACCACCTTTTTAATGTCAAGTGGTGCACCACCCAAAATTTGGGTTCATTCATTATCTGCATCGCAGCTGGCACCCAATGATGGCTTTTGCACCCTCAGCCAGATTGACTTTTGAAACAAACATGAAAGGAACACAGCAGGGGAGTGCGGTCACTGAGTCCGCCGTTGCCCGTAACTCTACCCACCTTCTGCACTTAGTGTGTTTAACTTTAAAGCTTTGTTCAGTATTTCATCTTTTAGATTATACGTCAGAAAATTAACCAAGATTTTTCTGGGTCTGTTCTTGTTCGGACTTAATCTGAACGGATACCTGTGTACCCTCTGAATATCAGCATAGAGTGCTTGCTCTGAACAGTCAATTTTAGTTGTTTGCTTGATCAATTTTACTACGTATTCTTTGATGTTGTCTCCTTCAATTCCCTCGGGGATTTTAAGTAGTCGAAGATTGTTCCTCCATTTGGCTTTCTCGATGGATTCCAGCTTATCCTGAAAGCCAATTTCACCTTCTTTTAATTTAGTAAGATCTTTTACATTTTCATCTACTTTTACTGTTAACTCCGCCACCGTTTTCTCTAAAGCTGCAGCTCTCGCTGTCAATAGGCTAGCTTGTCTTCCATTTTTTTCACAAGAAACCTTGATTCAGCTTGGTTTTTTTCTGACACCTGACATCTGTTTCTCACCTCCTCTGTTAAAGCCTGTAAGAGACCTAATTCCGACTGATGGGTGGATTATTTCTTTGTGCTCTCACTTCATGTTTCAGCTTGTTCCACATTCTTTCCCCTAATTTGACTTTCCATTAAAGAAATCCCTTCTGTTGTCAGATTTAATATGTTGATGTCTTTATCTTGCATCATGAGTTCCTCTTCCCCTCTTCTATTAACATACCTGCTAATGGCTGGAACTTATTGGGACTTAATATACCCTCAGTGTATTGAAGCACCTCGCTAGGGTTGCTGGAATTATTTTCTTTACGAATGGACATATGGTCTACCGGTTTTAGTATCAGTTGTCAAGGCACTGCCTTAAAATAATCTTTTAATGAAGGTGTAAGATTTGTCTTTATTTGGTTTTGTATTGATGTCTTTGCTTTCTTCTTGCTTTTAAGTTTAGATTTTGCTGATTTCATTTCACTCTTGCTGTTCGAATTCTCACAGCTTACGGTAACCTTATAACCTGAAACATCCTAAACAGCAGTTTTTGAGTGATCCAGTGGGTCAGGGAATGAGTTCCTGCCTGTACTTCTTAAAATATATCGCGGTTGTGACTTGATACCTGTTGATTCCTCTTTTTCTTTAAAGACCCCCTCTTCGGCAGACCTCTTCCTCCCGATTTCATGTGCGCAGCACTTACTTTTTGTTGCAAGTCTGTATCAGTGTCTTCCAGCAACTCCGCTTGTCCTCCGCTTCCCGGTGTAATTTTTTTGAATTGTGGGGGTTCGAGTCTCTCACTCCTGCCTCCTCGTTCCCTGCCACTGTGAATGGGGAATCTCGCTGCCGCCCATGTCCACGATGCACTCCCAGAGCAGCCCGTGACCAGAGAGCAACCTGAACCTCCCGGGTCTCACCAATCTGCTCACCTGCGGCTGCCGGCGATGTTGCATCAGGGGCGGAAACAACAGGCCTTGCCATCTCCTCCGCAATCCGAAGAAACACGCCGGGAAAAGAAATGCTGGGAGAGAACACTGTGGAACTAGGACCCGGACCGTGACGAAGGGCAACCCATCTTCAGCTCCTCCACCACGTCCGGCCTCCCATGGACCACGGCTTGCCGGTAAAGTGCACTTGTTCTTTTTCTCCCTTTCTTTTCCCAGGGCAGCCGTAAATGTAAGCCTAATTTGCAAGACTATATTTCTTAGCTAGTCTAACAACTTTCGATAGATTCCTGCCAGTATTTAGAAGCTATTGTGGTCTAGTATGCGGTAAAAATCGTCCTGACCTTTGGGAGCCTCCCGTGACCCGCTAACCACCGGCCGCCATATTCTCCCGACCCGCCATACCTCGTTCTCGGTCGTTAAGAATATTGTCCTTGTAAATTTCATGTTCAATAATATAGTTGTAAAGATCCTTATTTTTAATGAATAGGTTGTGTTTTAGTTTATATATTAAATGTATTTGTTAATATTGTTTGTATAATTGTTATTAATTGTTTTAAATATTTGAATTTTAAGTGATTTAGAATTCTTAAATGTAATTGATAATAGCTAATTTAAAGTGTCGTAGTTGAATTTTGGGTTTGTAGTGGGATAGGGTGGGAAGTTAATTAAATAATAAATAATTATTCAATATTAGTTTTAAGTAAGTATGTGACTTATGTTTATTATGTATAGTAGGTAATATTAATGTATAATATTTATATATTTGGTGCGGATTGGTATGTGGTGAAGTAATTAGCTAATAATTAATTAAAAATTATTATATTGGACGTGCTGGCTCCTGTGTTTGTAGAGGTATAGAGTAGTAAATTAATGAAGTAATAATTCTTTAGCAATTAATAATGCATTATTAAATATAGAACTCAATATTCATCATGCTCATTATGTGATATTGATTTATTTTTGTTATATTTCAGTTGTGTGTTGATAGGTTTGTAGGAGTATATGCTGATAAGATACTTAAATAATAATTACAAATTAATAATTATTGATGTATAATAAAAATTGTAATTGATTAATAATGATATATTTTAGATATATTTTAGGTGAGGTTTGCAAGGTTATAGGATAGAAAATAAAGTAAGTAATAATTATTAACAATGAACTAAGAAATGCTAATGAATTATGTAATTGTTTATCAATTACTTATTTGTGTTAGAATTATTTATTTATGGTGTTAAATATGTATTACTATATCATGAAGTTACAGGGCAATTGTTTTTATTTTAGAAAACCGGTGCGTGGATATCCTCCGATTTTTATTGTTCTGTATTTTATATAACTTTTATGATTTTTGCCAAAATCGAAATAAAGTTTTGACTGACTGAATTATTTATTTTATTTACATTTCAGGTGTGGGTTGCTAGGTTTTAAGCGGTATAGGTGGAAAGTTAATTAAGTAATGATTTATTGAGCATTATTTTGTCCTTGAAAATTAATTATTACATAGCTTATACATTTTGTAAATTTGATAACAGTTTAATAATTTGTATACATATTACATGTTAATTAACAATGTTTATATCTATAGTTTTAAATTGTTTCTAAATTAATAGGGTTCTCCAAGTAGGCAATGTGTTTCAAAGCCCAGTAATTTACCTAATGTTGCTTAGACTGGGCTAGTAATAGTAAATCTTGCCCCTCCGAAGTTCAACACTTTCCCTACTATTGCACAGACGGGAGTGCGAACAGTAAATTTAACCCCTCCAAATTCCAACACTTTCCCTACTGTTACACAGACTGGGTGGGATAAGGAAATGTAACCCCTATGAAGTCCTACGTCTTCCCTACTGATGGCTTGTTTGGAGTTTGCAATGCCTCTACTGTTGGATACATTGAAGTGGAAATAATATAGCTATCCTTCCCAGACTCCAAAACATTTACTAATATAGGTTAACATTTTTTTTAAATATTTGTTTATAATTCGAATTTTCGAGTATTTGTTAATATTTTTATGTGTTTTTAAATCCTTATTATATTCTTTGTAAATGTTGTATACTTTTTATTTCATTTATTTGTTAATTTTTGATTTGTATTGGAATTGAATTTGTAATATTTTCTATAATTAATATATACATATATTTTAAATATATATATTTCAAAAATAGTAGTCTGTATTTTAGAGTGTGTGTATCAAACTTTATATTAGGGCATCGGTATATGCATCAGATTTTGACGTGGATGATGTCATCAGTGATGTCATTTGAGCTGTCATCAATGATGTCATCAGTGATGTCACTGACCATATCATGAGTGATGTAATATGTGACCAGTGCATTGCTGGCGCACGAGTTATAGTTAGCTCAACTAACTATAACGGGCGAATTTCTCTGGTTTTATATGAGTCAAATGTTCAACTAACTATGACTTCCCTGAAACCTATGGTTTTTTCAGTGAATTTCTAAGGTTTTTTAAATGCTAATTACTAACTATAACGTCTGTCAAACCTATGGTTTTTTCAGTGAATTTCGAAGGATTTTTAAATGCAAAATTTTAAGTGTTAACTCTTTATTCCAATCAAGATGCCGTCAGGTGTTTCATACTTATGTCATAAGTAATACTGTTAGCGCTCTAGTTGTTTTTTAGAACAATCTGGGACATTCTGTATTTGGGCTATACTTGGGCTACATCTGAGTGATGTTTGTGCTACATTTGGGCTCTTTTGTCTCTGGTGACCATCTTGGAGACTTATTTGTTATGAACATTCCTAATTTCCTCATTTACTACAGTCTCATCAGTAGGAAATACTTTCAGTTTTTTACTTTGGTTCCATCAAGAAGGCATTCAGATGTGTCACACATTTGCCATAAATTCAGAATCTTAGCACTCTAGTTGGTCATTAGATCACTGTAGTAAAGCTACGTCTCACCAGCGAATTCTGCTGCTGGTATTTAAAGTGAATGTTTCAGTCTGCATGTTAGAATTTTTTTATGAAATAGAAGATAATTTGAGAAGTCAAAATGTGCCATAATTTTTCTTTCTGCAGCACTAATCATAATTTCTATAGCAAAATGAAGCCCCTCATATTGTTACTTTGCATAAGAAATGTTTTAAGTGTTACCACTTTATTTCAATCAAGATGGGTGCAAGTGTTCCATACTTTTTTCATAAGTAAGACTGTTAGCGCTCTAGTTGTTCTTTAGAACTCTGAGGGACATTCTGTCATTGGGCTATGCTTGGGCTACATCTAGGTGATATTTGTGCTACATTTGGGCTCTTTTGTCTCTAGTGGCCATCTTGGAGACTTATTTGTTATGAAGTATCCTAAATTCCTCATTTACTACAGTCTCATCAGTAGGAAATACTTTCAGTTTTTTACTTTGGTTCCATCAAGAAGGCATTCAGACGTGTCACATATTTGCCATAAATTCTGAATCTTAGCACTCTAGTTGCTCATTAGATCACTGTATTAGAGCTACTGCTCACAAGCAAAGTCTGCTGCTGATATTCAAAGTGCATGTTTCAGTCTGCATGTTAGAGTTTTTTAATGAACTAGAAGAGAATTTGAGAAGTCAAAATGTGCCCTAATTTTTCTTTCTGCAGCACTAATCATAATTGCTATGGCAAAATGTAGCCCCTCATGTTGTTCCTTTGCATAAGAAATGTTTTAAGTGTTACCACTTTATTCCAATCAAGATGGCTTCAAGTGTTCCGTACTTTTGTCATAAGTAAGACTGTTAGCGCTCTAGTTCTTTAGAACGATCAGGGACATTCTGTCATTGGGCTTTACTTGGGCTACATCTGGGTGATATTTGTGCTACATTTGGGCTCTTTTGTCTCTGTTGGACATCTTGGGAGAATTATTTCTTATAAAGTTTCCTAATTTCTTCATTTACTACAGTCTCCTCAGTACTTTCAGTTTTTTTACTTTGATTCCATCAAGGCATTCAGATTTGTCACACAATTGCCATAAATTCAGAATGTTAGCAATCTAGTTGCAAATTAGATCACTGTAGTAAAGCTACTGCTCACCAGGGAAGTCTGCCGCTGGTATTCAAAGTGCATGTTTCAGTCGGCATGTTAGAAATTTTTTAATGAAATAGAAGAGAATTTGAGAAGTCAAAATGTGCCCTAATTTTTCTTTCTGCAGCACTAATCATAATTGCTATGGCAAAATGTAGCCCCTCATGTTGTTCCTTTGCATAAGAAATGTTTTAAGTGTTACGACTTTATTTCAATCAAGATGGCTTCAAGTGTTCCGTACTTTTGTCATAAGTAAGACTATTAGCGCTCTAGTTCTTTAGAACGATCAGGGACATTCTGTCATTGGGCTTTACTTGGGCTACATCTGGGTGATATTTGTGCTACATTTGGGCTCTTTTGTCTCTGTTGGACATCTTGGGAGAATTATTTCTTATGAAGTTTCCTAATTTCTTCATTTACTATAGTCTCCTCAGTACTTTCAGTTTTTTTACTTTGATTCCATCAAGGCATTCAGATTTGTCACACAATTGCCATAAATTCAGAATGTTAGCAATCTAGTTGCAAATTAGATCACTGTAGTAAAGCTACTGCTCACCAGGGAAGTCTGCTGCTGGTATTCAAAGTGCATGTTTCAGTCGGCATGTTAGAATTTATTAATGAAAAAGAAGAGGATTTGAGAAGTCAAAACGGGCCCTAATTTTTCTTTCTGCAGCACTAATCATAATTTCTATGGCAAAATGAAGCCCCTCATTTTGTTCCTTTGCAAATTAAATCTTTTAAGTCTTACTACTTTATTCCAATGAAGATGGCTTCAGGTGTTCCATACTTTTGTCATATGTAATACTGTTAGCGCTTTAGTTGTTCTTTAGAACACTCTAGCACATTCTGTCATGGTGCTACACTTGGGCTACATCTGGGTGATATTTGTGCTACATTTGGGCTCTTTTGTCTCTGGTGGCCATCTTGGAGACTTATTTGTTATGAAGTTTCCTAATTTCCTCATTTACTACAGTCTCATCAGTAGGAAATACTTTCAGTTTTTTACTTTGGTTCCATTAAGAAGGCATTCAGATGTGTCACACATTTGCCATACATTCTGAATCTTAGCACTCTAGTTGCTCATTAGATCACTGTAGTAAAGCTACTGCTCACCAGGGAAGACTGCTGCTGGTATTCAAAGTGCATGTTTCAGTCTGCATGTTAGAATTTTTTAATGAAATAGAAGAGAATTTGAGAAGTCAAAATGTGCCCTAATTTTTCTTTCTGCAGCACTAATCATAATTTCTATGGCAAAATGAAGCCCCTCATTTTGTTCCTTTGCTTATGAAATGTCTTAAGTGTTACCCCTTTATTCCAATCAAGATAGCTTCAAATGTTCCATACTTGTGTCATAGCTAAGACTGTTAGCGCTCCATTTGTTCTTTAGAACACTCTGGGACATTCTTTCATTGGGCTATAAATGGGCTACATCTGGGTGATATTGTGCTACATTTGGGCTCTTTTGTCTCTGGTGGCCATCTTGGGAGACTTATTTGTTATGAAGTTTCCTAATTTCTTCATTTACTACAGTCTCCTCAGTACCTTCAGTTTTTTTTTACTTTGATTCCATCAAAAAGGCATTCAGATGTGTCACACAATTGCCATAAATTCAGAATGTTAGCACTCTAGTTGCTCATTAGATCACTGTAGTAAAGCTACTGCTCAACAGGGAAGTCTGCTGCTGGTATTCAAAGTGCATGTTTCAGTCTGCATGTTATAATTTTTTAATGAAATAGAAGAGCATTTGAGAAGTCAAAATGTGCCCTAATTTTTCTTTCTGCAGCACTAATCATAATTTCTATGGCAAAATGAAGCCCATCATGTTGTTCCTCTGCAAATTAAATGTTTTAAGTCTTGCCACTTTATTCCAATCAAGAAGGCTTCAGGTGTTCCATACTTTTGTCATAAGTAATGCTGTTAGGGCTCTAGTTGTTCTTTAGAAAACTCTGGGACATTCTGTAATTGGGCTATACTTGGGCTACATCTGGGTGATATTTGTGCTACATCAGGACTCTTTTGTCTCTGGTGGCCATCTTGGAGTCTTACTTGTTATGAAGTTTCCTAATTTTCTCATTTACTACAGTCTCATCAGTAGGAAATACTTTCAGTTTTTTACTTTGGTTCCATCAAGTAGGCATTCAGATTTGTCACACATTTGCCATAAATTCTGAATCTTTGCACTCCAGTTGCTCATTAGATCACTTTAGTAAAGCTACTGCTCACCAGAGAAGTCTGCTGCTGGTATTCAAAGTGCATGTTTCAGTCTGCATGTTAGAGTTTGTTAATGAAATAGAAGAGAATTTGTGAAGTCAAAATGTGCTCTAATTTTTCTTTCTGCAGCACTAATCATAATTTCTATGGCAAAATGAAGCCCCTCATTTTGTTCCTTTGCATAAGAAATGTTTTAAGTGTTACCACTTTATTCCAATCAAGATGGCTTCAAGTGTTCAATACGTTAGTCATAAGTAAGACTGTTAGCGCTCTAGTTGTTCTTTAGAACACTCTGGGACATTCTGTGATTGGGCCATACTTGGGCTACATCTGGGTGATATTTGTGCTACATTTGGGCTCTTTTATCTCTGGTGGCCATCGTGGGAGACTTATTTGTTATGAAGTTTCCTAATTTCTTCATTTACTACAGTCTCCTCAGTACCTTCAGTTTTTTTTTACTTTGATTCCATCAAAAAGGCATTCAGATGTGTCACACAATTGCCATAAATTCAGAATGTTAGCACTCTAGTTCCTCATTAGATCACTGTAGTAAAGCTACTGCTCAACAGGGAAGTCTGCTGCTGGTATTCAAAGTGCATGTTTCAGTCTGCATGTTATAATTTTTTAATGAAATAGAAGAGCATTTGAGAAGTCAAAATATGCCCTCATTTTTCTTTATGCAGCACTAATCATAATTTCTATGGCAAAATGAAGCCCATCATGTTGTTCCTCTGCAAATTAAATGTTTTAAGTCTTGCCACTTTATTCCAATCAAGAAGGCTTCAGGTGTTCCATACTTTTGTCATAAGTAATACTGTTAGGGCTCTAGTTGTTCTTTAGAAAACTCTGGGACATTCTGTAATTGGGCTATACTTGGGCTACATCTGGGTGATATTTGTGCTACATCAGGACTCTTTTGTCTCTGGTGGCCATCTTGGAGTCTTACTTGTTATGAAGTTTCCTAATTTTCTCATTTACTACAGTCTCATCAGTAGGAAATACTTTCAGTTTTTTACTTTGGTTCCATCAAGTAGGCATTCAGATTTGTCACACATTTGCCATAAATTCTGAATCTTTGCACTCAAGTTGCTCATTAGATCACTTTAGTAAAGCTACTGCTCACCAGAGAAGTCTGCTGCTGGTATTCAAAGTGCATGTTTCAGTCTGCATGTTAGAGTTTGTTAATGAAATAGAAGAGAATTTGTGAAGTCAAAATGTGCTCTAATTTTTCTTTCTGCAGCACTAATCATAATTTCTATGGCAAAATGAAGCCCCTCATTTTGCTCCTTTGCATAAGAAATGTTTTAAGTGTTACCACTTTATTCCAATCAAGATGGCTTCAAGTGTTCAATACGTTAGTCATAAGTAAGACTGTTAGCGCTCTAGTTGTTCTTTAGAACACTCTGGGACATTCTGTGATTGGGCCATACTTGGGCTACATCTGGGTGATATTTGTGCTACATTTGGGCTCTTTTATCTCTGGTGGCCATCGTGGGAGACTTATTTGTTATGAAGTTTCCTAATTTCTTTATTTACTACAGTCTCCTCGGTATCTTCAGTTTTTTTTACTTTTATTCCATCAAAAAGGCATTCAGATGAGTCACACAATTGCCATAAATTCAGAATGTTAGCACTCTAGTTCCTCATTAGATCACTGTAGTAAAGCTACTGCTCAACAGGGAAGTCTGCTGCTGGTATTCAAAGTGCATGTTTCAGTCTGCATGTTATAATTTTTTAATGAAATAGAAGAGGATTTGAGAAGTCAAAATGTGCCCTAATTTTTCTTTCTGCAGCACTAATCATAATTTCTATGGCAAAATGAAGCCCATCAATTTGTTCCTCTGCAAATTAAATGTTTTAAGTCTTGCCACTTTATTCCAATCAAGATGGCTTCAGGTGTTCCATACTTTTGTCATAAGTAATACTGTTAGGGCTCTAGTTGTTCTTTAGAAAACTCTGGGACATTCTGTAATTGGGCTATACTTGGGCTACATCTGGGTGATATTTGTGCTACATTTGGGCTCTTTTGACTCTGTTGTACATCTTGGAGACTTATTTGTTATGAAGTTTCTTAATTTCCTCATTTACTACAGTCTCCTCAGTAGGAAATACTTTCAGGTTTTTACAATGGTTTCATCAAGAAGGCATTCAGATGTGTCACACATTTGCCATACATTCTGAATGTTAGCGCTCTAATTGCTCATTAGACCACTGTAGTAAAACTACTGCTCACCAGGGAAGTCTGCTGCTGGTATTGAAAGTACATATTTCAGTCCGCATGTCAGAATTATTTTTAATGAAATAGAAGATGATTTGAGAAGTCACACACAATGTGCCATAATGTTTCTTTCTGCAGCACTAATCATACTTTCTATGGCAAAATGAACCCCCTCATTTTGTTCCTTTTTAAATAAATAGTTTTAAGAGTTACCACTTTATTCCAATCAAGATGGCTTCAGGTGTGCTATACCTTTGTCATAAGTAAGGCTGTTAGCACTCTAGTTTTTCTTTAGAACACACTGGGAAGCTGCAGTAGAACACAAATGATTCAACTGACAGTCTCTGCCCTTGTTGGATGTACCTGGTATACTGAGAATGTCAGACTTCATTCTCATATGACTTAGAAAGATAATGTATAGTGAATGTACAGAAAATATGCTCCCAGTTTAGCTTATAGATCACCTTCCAAACCTCTGTGGGAAAAGCATGAGAAAATAGTTTTCTCTCAAACATGATTCATGATATCCCAGCAGAAGGCTTTTTCACATGGTAAAATCACCTTAGAACTCACCACAATTCCTAAAATGAGTATGGTACCATCAACAAATGATTTATAATGTAACTAAAGTCACAAAACCTTCTGTTAACTGCAATGCTTTTTAATTTGGTGCTATCATGTATATTGTTCCCAAGATGGCTGCCAACACTTCTTGGATGAAGTGCTGACAGCCAATCAGATCTCACGATGAGATGTGTCGTTAGGCTCCGCCCAGCTATATATATATTTTTTCCTTTAATATCTAAAAAAATACTGAACAGATTTACACCATTTAACAAAAAGGCACGAGTCTGAACAAGGACTACCTCTTTGCCAAATTTGGTGTAATTCCGTTCAGCAGTTCAAACTGTAGGAGCGACTAAAGGTTCCTGTGGGAAATTGCATGAGGAAAACATGTTTTGGGACCCCACTTTTTTCTCGGCCCCCGCTTGATGAATCACCCCCAAACTTTCAGCATAGGAGTGGACTGGAGCGCCCCATGAGTTTTGAGATTCGTCAATCGGCGCAAAAGGTATTGCAAATAGAATGTTGAGGATGTCCTATGGAAAATAGGTCCCAGCTACTATAACTACCTACTGGCGACTGCCAGAAGGTAATTAATTTATATATATATATATATATATATATATATATATATATATATATATATATATATATATATATATATATATATATGGAGAAACTTGCCGCTTGCAGGACATCACACGGGATACCACGCTAGTTCAAAGCAACAAAGAGTCGACCCAAAAGTGCTGGTGCAAGGTGATTTAATCTATAAAAGCCAGCGCTGCCACCATGACGCATTTCGCCTTCGAGAAGGCTTGATCACATGACAAACTGCATAGGAGCCAGCAGACCTTTTAAAGTGACAGTGCATAATTATCTGGCATGAAAATGGAAAAAATACTAGATTGTAGAATGCTGCGATAATACGATCGACAATACATTATATGCGCATTTTTTTACACAAACATCACAAAAATGTTGTCTTGAAAATATTATGTTCAAAATTATATACTTTGATAAATACACACAATTATCCATGACTCCCATCTAAGTAGAAAAATATATTGACAATCTATACATGATAAAAAAGTTTTCATCTATGTACACAAGCCGTAGCTTTTGTTCCAATATACTTGAATTGTGTGGTAATGAAGTCGATCCATACAATTTTAAAGCAGCAACTATAGTCCAAATTCATGACACCATAAGTCATACATTACTAAATAGAGCCCAAGTGGGCAAGTCACAATGTCTGCGAAAACAAATAAAGTGCAAATAGTGATTGTGCAATTCATTTCAATAGAGTGCTGAAAATATCAACAGATAATTCCTAACATACAAATTAAAATCAATTACTCATGAGAGTTCATTTCATCATCATTATATACAAAAATTCATACAGGACGGGAACTAGTTGGGAATAACCCAAAAGGATATTAAAGAATTGTATATATACATATAAAGAACTATCCGGACAGGACTTATAGGCATACTAAGTGGTACTAAAGACAGGTATAAAGATCCTCTCTGTCATTGAGACCATTAGGATTTTTTGTGTTAAGCTCCAAGATGTATCTAGTCTCAAGAAGACGGAGTTTGGCCTCACGGTCACCTCCTCTTCTTGAGATTTCGACACAATCAATTAGAAAAAATTGGAGCCTATCAGGTGTGCCACCATGTTTTTCTTGAAAGTGCCTGGCAACCGGGTAGTTCTGATCATGTCCAGTTATAGCGCGTATGTGTTGGAGTATTCGTTTGTGGGCGGGCAGTTTGGTACTGCCCACATATTGGAGCCCACATGGACACTCCAACACATAGATTACATAATCAGTTTTGCAGGTGAGCCACTTGGAAATAGCAGTAGGATGGTCATGGAAGGGACTTTGAAAGTGCGTCCGGTTGCTGCCAAATCGGCAGGCTTTACAGTGTGGACACGCTTTAAAACCCTTCTTTAAAGCCAACCAAGTAGTGGAGGCTTTGGGCTCTAAGGTGTTGCTGACTAGAGCTTTGGACATTGAAGGAGACTTCCTGTATGTTAAAACTGGCTTAGGATCCATTTTGTGACCAATCACTGGATCACTTCGGACCAAATTCCAGTTGGCATTCAGAATTTTTCTAAGCGCCCCGTGCTGACGATTGTATGTTAAAATTATGCGTGGGGAACCAGTCTGGACCTTCTCTGATAGACCTGTGTCAGGGTTAATGTTACTATTTCTAGTAACCAATGCCTCCTGTCTGCTAATTGAATTAGAACGCCTGATCGCCTTGCTGAGAATTTCAGGCGAATAGCCTCTGGCAAGGAAACGTAATCTACATGCCTCTTGTGCGGCCGCACAATCGGCATCTGTACTACAAATTCTTTTTATTCGGAGCATTTCTCCAAATGGAATGCTTCGAATCAAATGAGCCGGATGCTGGCTACTGGAATGCAGAACAGTGTTCCCTGCACTGGGCTTCCTGTATAATCTCGTTTAAGGTGGTACCTGTCACATAAACTTCAACATCCAAAAAACAAATATAATCAGAACTCATGTTGGAAGTAAAATTCAAATTAACGTTATTCACATTAATTAAATCAACAAAAGCCTTTGCACTTTCATGACTGCCCCTCCAAATTAGAAAAATATCGTCCATGTAACGTAAATATAAAGCAATGTTGGTGGAAACAATATTGTGGTGTTGGCCGACCAGGACCTGCTCCTCCCATAGCCCCACGTGTAAACACGCGTAGCTAGGTGAGAAGCAGGCCCCCATCGCCACACCTCTAACCTGATGGTAGATTACGCCATTGAAGATAAAAAAGTTTTGTTCCAGGCACATTCTGGTCATCTCTACCAGCATTTTGTTATGTGCCGTCGGTTGCAGTACATCCTTATTGAGATAATAGTCCAAGGCCTTGAGTCCATCATGATGTCTGATCGAAGTATAAAGGGATGAAACATCCAGTGTTAGTAATACCACGTTCTCTTCCCAGATAAAATGATCAATTTTCTCTAGAAAGTCAAAAGAGTCCCTTACATAGGATTTTAGATGTTTGACATGGCTTTGTAAAAAGAAGTCAATGTATTTAGAAACATGCTCCAAAGAACTGTCAATGGCCGAAATAATCGGACGACCAGGTGGTAAATCAAAATCTTTGTGAATCTTTGGGATCAAATAAAATGAGGGAATAACAGGATTGCCTTTCTTTAAGTACTGAATTCATCATGAGTGAGTAATCCAGCACTTCTCCAAACTTGAAGTTTCTGATGTTGTTCAATCCACGTATTCTTTACAATCTGGATATTACTTCTGCGGTAACAAAAGGTATCATTTAGTTGCAATATATATATATATATCACCTACTGACAGTTGCCAGTAGGTAGTTATAGTTAGGACCTAGTTATCATAGGAAAATTGCAACATTCTATTCCTAATATCTTTTGCACCTATTGACGAATCTTCGTGAAATTTTCAAAACTTAAGGCCCGCCCCAGTCCGCTCCTATCTTGAAAGTTTCGGGGTGATTCGTCAAGAGGGCTGAGAAAAAAGGAGGGTCCCAAAAGTGTTTTCCCCATGCAATTTTCCATTGGGGAGCCACTTTCCTTGCTCCCACTGGTGCCCATGGAACACTAGTGCATCTTTTATCACTTTTTTGCAGTGCTTTGAGTGAGCTGGTACTGAGTACCTCCACTTGTTTAATTGCAGTGCTGCAATACTTTTAATGAGACTGTACCGCCCATGCTCTTTGAAAAATAGGTGCATTAGGATAACGAGTAGCTGCGCTTCAGGGTTTTCATTTCCAACACGGTTTCGTAGGCTGAGCTCATAATGTGTATCTAATTCCAGACAGAAATATCATGATCAAGGTCATCCACGTGCTTTATATACTATTATTTGTATTTGACTACCTACCCTGCGTGTAGCGTTGGGGGAGGCACTGTACTAATAAGGGGGAATTAAAATTTCCCAAAACAAACCAATATTCCTTAGACTGGTGAACAAATTGAAAGAATGAATGGTTCAGTGTTTTGTGATGTCCGGCGCGTGGTGGAACAGTTGATACTCGTGGAGTCGGACTCTACCACTCACCGGGAATAGATGGAAGCTTTAGGGTGAGGCACACTTTATAGGTGATAGGTGCTCACATAATTTAAAATAAAACATATTTTTATTTGAGAGTGAGATTCCACGCACCAACTGTCTGACTCAACTTGCCAGGGGAGCCGCTACAATTTGATTAACCAGGCTGCCTTATGGCCGCAACGACTGACTCCCGCGTCAATATGCCGCACCCCCTGGAATTCAGACTCACCTCAGCAAAGCAGCTCAGTGGTGTGCTGTGGGCTCCAGCCCACCTGCCGCGGTCCGTGGGGTTGGGTCCGGTCACGGCCGAGGGGAGGATCAGCGTTGATTTAATAAATATACCGCAGACTTCTAACAGTTTATCATGACTTTGAACTGCAGCCTGAGCCCCGCAGCGCTTATTTAAGTATGTATTAGGAGTGGTGATATTGCGATAGCCACTGGGAACTGCCTATCCTGACGTTAGTCACATGAGAACGTAATGCTGTGCGGTCATTTGGGGAATTATATTGTTACATTGTAGCACTGCTGCTCCATTTAGCCAGCCCCACCAAGCATGCTGGGAGCAGCACACACGCCATGGCGCAGCTGCCACTGCAGCTTTCAGTTGCTGTCACAGCAAGGTGACGAGGCGCCAATTTCAGAGCTGTCACCAGAGTGCCACTTTGTTGTGTCTTTTGAACGTGACAGCAGTACATAGGTACTGTGCCACAGCCCAATGATTTGCCATTGCACTCCATGGAACTCCTGTACACATGTCTAATTGATGTGTGAGATGATGGGCATGAAAGTGACATATGTGTTCATACCCAACAGCACACACCTCAGTACATTGTGTATTGCTATGATGTATCATGTTATTTTTTGCAAGTTCGTGCCACATTGGTAGATGAATGTAAATTCTTACTTTAGCTATCTCTGTACTGCAGGGCACCAGCTGTCCATAGACACTTCCCTGACCTTGAGACCATGGTGGAACACAACAGCATCTGACGGTACCGCTTCACCAGGAGACTGATTGATGAGTTGGCGGAGCAGTTGGCGCCACATCTGCTACCTGGCCAGACATACCCTAAAGCACTGACCCCAAAGGTGAAGGTGATGGCAGCCCTGCACTTCTTTGCCACCAGAACCTTTCAACACACTGTGGCTACTGCTGGTGGTATGTCACAAACTGTGTTCAGCTGTGTGCTTCGTGATGTCTTGGAGGGGATGTTGCATTTCCTTGACTTGTACGTCAGGTTTCCTAGCCCTGGTGAACTCGCTGACATTAATGATGCCTTTTTCAGACTGGGGAAGATGCCAAACTTCATTGGATCATTTGATGGAACACATATGGCCCTGATACCACCACGGGCACATGAGCAGATATACTGCAACAGGAAACATTTCCACTCCATTAATGCTCTGGTGGTATGTCTAGCGGACATGGTGCTCACACATGTGTGTGTACGTTTCCCTGGTTCTGCGCACAATGCCTGCATCATGAGGTAGAGTCGCATACCGTTGATGATGTCACAGATGCTAAACCAGCGTGCCTGTCTTGTTGGTGTGTACCGTTTGACATTGTGTGTGTTTTGCAATGTTGCCTCCCACCCCCTTACAATACTCAACTAATGTGCAATTCCCTGTATGTAGGTGACTCTGGATACCCCAACATGCTGTGGTTGCTGCCACCCCTCAGGAACCCTGTGACAGCAGCCGAGATGCGCTACAATGAGGCACATGGGAGTATAATAGAGATCGTGTAAACACATAAAATGTTGAGATTTCATCATCCCAGTTATTAAACATTCGGAGGCAAGTTTTACTGACTCAAAAACATTAATATCAGATATCCCCAATTTGCTTACCCACCTCCCCTGACATTTAACTAAGTCATCCCCAAATTCCTGCATCAAACAAACATAAAGAGTACCTATTGATGTTTGTTTTGCAAAGGATCCAAAAGGGGGACTTTATTCATATTAGTAACTGGGACAGATGATGAATTTTGAAGGAAACTACGGATCTGAAGAAACTTAAAAAAATTGTTTTTGCTTAAAGAGTACATGCTCTGTAATTCCTGAAAAGAGGCCAACTGGCCTCCACGAAACAAATCACCCAAATAACAGACACCTTTTGAGTTCCACCTAATCGCCGAGAGATCACAAAAAATTACGGATGGTAATAGGCCGGGTGCTTCAAAGGGTGTATATGCATTCAATTTAGTTAATCTCAAGTGTTTCCGGATTTTTTGCCACACCTCAAATGCTGCTTTCAGCGTCTTGAATTTCGTCTTTTTAAAATCGCTGGGCTCTGTCATCTTAAGAAAATGGGATTTTGCTCCTTCTCCTAAAATCATCCCATAAATGGAGGGAGAGCTACAAGCAGGTACTCGAGCTCGCTCCCCCATTATCAACGGGCTAATAAATTGCAAAGTTGCCGCAAAGTAATAAAACAAAAAATACGGAACATTCCATCCTCCACAATCTTTGCTGAGAATAACTTTTTTGAGAGCCTTTCGATGTCGTCTATACCCCATAGAAATCTAGATGTTGCCCTTTCTAAATTTCTAAAACAGATAGGGGAAAATTCCAAGGGTCTTGAATGATAGAGGTATAAAACCTTAGGTAAGATCAGCATTTTTAAAACATTGACCCTACCATGCAGGGATAAGTGTAGATGATCTAGCCGTTCCAGTGTGGAATTGATCTTAACTAGCACTGGATTCATATTTATATCCGGGATACCAGATAAGGGTAGCAAAGTTTTAATCCCAAGATACGTGACCTCAGAAACAGCCGAGAAATTAGTCAGCATATTATGCCCTGCACATAAAATCTGGGTTTTTGACAGATTTAGTCTATACCCTGAAAATGTGCCAAACTCTGACACCAAGTCATTAATTGCTGGCACCGCATTCTGGACATCGGTGTGACAACAACAATGTCGTTAGCGTATGCTAATGCCCGATAATTTACATTGGCCAAGCAAACTGGTTTAATCTTCTCTTCCAAATTAAGATAATTAAGTAAAGGGTCAATATAAAGTGCAAAAAGTAAAGAGGAACAGGGGCACCCCTGTCGGGTACCCCATGTAATTGGAAAAATAGAGGATACCTGTGAATTTATACGAATACGTGCTTTAGGGGTGGAATACATAGTCTTAAGTGCAGTTATAAAACCCTTACCAAATCCTTTTCTGTCCAGAATATCCCACAAATAAGCCCAGGCAACCCTATCAAAAGCTTTTTCAGCATCAAACAAAATTATTCCTATATTCGATCGGGTTGCCTGGGTCCAGTCTAGAAAAGTGATGAGTCGCCGAATATGGTCAGTCGTGTCACGTGCGGGGATAAAACCGTGTTGGAATCTAGAGACCAGTGGAGTTATGACAGTAGAGAGTCGGGAAAGCCAAGATTTTAGAGAAAATTTTGCTATCTGCATTTATTAATGAAATCAGATGGAAAACCGTGATTGTTGATTCTTGCCACGATGGAGGAGAAGTACCCTGCTGTGCTACTGTAAATAAAGAGACTAACTCAGGCTTTAAAATGGAACGGAAAACCCTAAAGAATTTGAGAGGAATAGCGTCAGGCCCTACTGCCTTCCCCATTGCTAAAAAGAGAAGGGAAGACTCTATTTCTTCCCAAGAGATAGGTCAGTCTAGTTGTTCCTTTTCCTCTACTGCCAGTGTACCATTGGCAGTTGATTCCATACATTTCGATATCCTGTCTTCAAAATCCGATCCACCGTCCTCTGTGTAAAGCCTAGAATAAAATCCACGAAACACCTCCAATATTTCTGAAGTATCATTGACAGTTTTCCCTGCGTCGTCCATTATTTTTTCTATAGAGGCAAACACCGCCTTCTGCCGCAGCCTTTTAGCCAAATGTTTCCCGGAGTTTTACCCCACTTCATAAACTTCCGCACGAAATGCAGTAAGTTGTTGTGCGAATTTCATGGCAAAGCCCTGATGGATCCTGACCTTGTGCACCAATAGATCTTTTAAGATGCTGTCGGTATCCAATCCTGCATTGCAAGCCCACATGAGTTGTATCTCAAGGTCTCTCAATTTGTACATCTCAACGTCCCCCTTCTTTCTAATCTCCCTCTGTTTTCTAAGCGAATAGCTCAAGGTTTCACCCCGAACCCCGCACTTAAACGCATCCCATATTACTTCAATAGCAGCGGACCCTTTATTATTCTCAAAACATTCAGTAATCCATTTGCTCATATGTTCAACATAGGATGAGTCGTACAAGAGTTTACAGTCGAAAGACCATGGTCTCGGGGTTGGTGAAAAATTTAAGTCGAGACTGAGAACAATAGGATTGTGGTCAGAAATTACCTTAGGTAAAACCCTATATGTTGAATTTGCAGAAGTGTTAATAAGGGCTGTAGCAGCAAAAAAGTAATCAAGCCTAAAATGCTTCTGGTGTGGGGCGGAAAAAAATGTGCACCCGGGCAACCCCCCAGCCCTGACATGTCCTATATCCATCAACCCAAATTCCTGGACCAATCCTTTAACAGCTCTGTATACATTTTTCTTCCTGCCGACGTAGGGATTACCACTAGATAAATCAAAAGTCTCATCTAAATGTAAATTAAAATCCCCACACATAATTAACAGAGGCGGCCATAGGGCTAAATCAATGCTTAATTGATGTAAGACAGAGGGGTCGTCAGCATTTGGGCCATAAACTGAGCAGATGGTCAAAGTAACATCATCTAATTTCAATGCAGCTATAGCCCAGCGATCCAATGAGTCCTCTTTGATATTTTTAACAAGTCCCAACCCAAATCTTTTTAATATAGCCACTCCTCTTACAGTAGAGGTTTGTCGCGAACAGCTGACAATTTCTAACCCAAGATCCTTAAGCCACCCTCTATTTTTCCATGCTAAATGACTTTCTTGAATACATAGAATGTCAACACCCATAGTTTTCAACATCTGTCCTATTATACCTCTTTTTTTTTGTCATTTAGCCCACACACGTTCCATGAGCAAATCAATATTTTACCCATTATCCTGTCTATTAGGAAGCTTATCACAGACCTTGGACATATTATTTAGAATATCGAATATATTAAGATAAAAAAGCACAAAAACGAACCCAGTTTGAGTTTTAGCTGCCAATAATTGACCATTTACTGTTTTTCCTTGCCCCCAAGATCCCCCCTCACTCCCCTCTCCCCTTCCATACAACCCCCCTGCACCCCCACCCTAAAAAACACCCACCCAACAGAGGCGTAAGGACAGAAGTCCTCATCGATGGTGGGTGGCGTGAAGCAATCTCCCTATCTGTGCTGACCATACCTGGTCATACCTAGTTAACACCCTGTAACAAAAATACCCCATCCGGCAAAAAAAAAAAAAAAAAAAAAAGAGGAAGAGGAAGAGGAAATAAATCTTTCCATAAATAGTCTTACAATGTATCTATAAATTGCTGAGTTTTAATCTCAGATGCAAAAAAGGTTGTTTTCCCCTTATAGACAATTTTTAATTTTGTGGGGTTTAATAAAAATACTTGGCCCCCCTTTGCTTGGATAGGTGACATTAACTGCCTAAGCCTCCAGCGCTGCTGCACAGTTGCCTGGCAGAAATCAGGTCGGACAAAGAATTCATGCCCCAATCCCTTCCTAGTTTTTGCGGGTCTGGCTAAATCATACAAAGTCTCTTGGAGGAGATAATTATGCAGACAAATGAGAATTGCCCTGGGTTGAACTGCTTCCCCCTGCACCACATTTCTGAGTAAAGGGAAAGCGGTGACCCCTTATGATCTTTTTATCCCAGTCCCAGTCCTTAAGGTCCGTGAAAGCTGCTGCAAAGAGATCGACAACAAATCGGCGCACATCTTTTCCCTCAGAATTTTCCGGGATCCCAGGTATACGCAAGTTATTCCGACGTGCCCGATTTTCCAGGTCAGTGAGCTTCCAGTTTATATCTTGATCATTTTTTGCATCTGATTAATTGAAGTTTTCTGGCTGGAAAGCTCGTCCTCAATAGTTGAAACCCGGGTTTCCACTACCTGAACTCTCGTGGTAGTTTCAGTACAGTTTTTTGCTAATCGGGGAACCACATTCTGCAATTTGCGAACAGCTACCTGTGTCCGGAGCCCCTCCGCTCTGGTTTCCTCTCTGTGAGCCATAATCATTTTATACATGGATGTTTGCAGGGTATAGATTGATTTTAGCGTGATCTCTCCTTCTCCTTCTCCTCCAAAATCATGCACCTCTCCTTGAATTTCATCAGCTTCCGGCAACCCCTGCCATTGTGGCTGGCCCATCATGTTAGAGCTGCTGATAAGGGGGGGATTTTGTATTTCCAGGACTTTCCTAACTGTAGTGATCGGGGAATCTGGTGATAAAACAGCTTATTCTAAGCTTATATTGGCTTCATCTCCCCAATCACCTGAAGAAGAAAGTTGGTCATTGTCCTTTCCACCCCCGTCCTCTCCTTCTACCTCTGACACTACAGAGAGATCTGACATGGAGAAGAACTGGCCCCCTGAGCCTACAGATTCCACGCCATTTTCGGCAGAGAGCAGGATATCCTTTTCCTTACCCGAATTATTCTTAGTATAATTGTCATTATTATTATCATTATCCTGCAGTTTAACTGGACAGGGGCCGTTATTAGCCTGGGGTGAAACTGTAACTTCATCGACTGCCTGACATAAAGCCACCAGCTCGCCTTCCAGATCTTGCTCCTGCTCTAGCTCTTGAGAAAGTTCCGCTAAAGACATTTCAGGTGAAGGTAGGGGGTTGAATATATTCCGCTGTTTAGAGACTGCACCTGAGGGATCAGCGACACCATGTCCATTACCTGGCTTAGTTGTAAGAGGTATTTGCGCTGGACTAGTAGCAACACTCGGTGTAACAACAATGTTTTTCTTTCTAAGTAGATCAAGTACTGTACGCTCTTTTGTATTCTCATTACGCGCTCGAGCGTTAGAACTGCTCACAGGCGTAGTAATTGAGTTAGATGGAAGGTCCTCGTTACGTGCAGAAGAATAGGCGGCGTTAGTATTGTTTGCGGCTTTCCCTCTACCCCCCCTGCCTTTTGGCGCCATAGCTGTTATCCTTTTTCCTTCCCCTTTAACAGAGCGAGGTTTAAATATTACAAACAGTTGATACCTGCTCAAATAAAGTCCCGAAAATCCTCGAATACTCCTGTAATCCGGGACTACAAGCTGTTGACGGTTGTAGCTCTTACTAAACGAAAGCCTTCAGTCCTCCTCCAAGAGAGCTCACCAATACGAGCTGGCTCAGCTTCGCCTTGCTGTTTATTCCATTTCTGCAGCTTTTCCTCTCCACATCAGAGAACGTCAGTCCAGCACTGAAAGCACCAGAAGCCTTTCAAACTCCACGAGCACCGTAGCCACACCGGTCTCTTTCCTTCTTTCCCCAGAATGCCGATAGCGCTGAGGCTCCTGAATACTGGCTGCACACCTTCACTCCTCCCTCACAGCGCAAAGGCACAGATGATCGTCGAAACCTTAATCCGGGTCCCGCTCCGACAAACGCCGCTCACTTTCCCGTCAGGTTTACAAAGTCGAAGAGAGAAACGTGAAGGGCATGACCGCAGCTCGATAACAACCTCCACACTAAACGCTGGGACGCCGACAAATCTATACACGCAGGAAGTTAGTGGAAGACGCCAGGCAGGTCAGCAACAGGTAGGAGCTCTGCACACCAACTCACTCAGCCGCTGCGGCGGCCGCCATCTTGCCTCCGATTGCACATTTCCTCGCAATATTCTATTCCTAATATCTTTTGCGCCTATTGACGGATCTTCGTGAAATTTTCAAAACTTAAGGCCCGCCCCAGTCCGCTCCTATCTTGAAAGTTTCGGGGTGATTCGACAAGGGGGCTGAGAAAAAAGGGGGTCCCAAAAGTGTTATCCCCATGCAATTTTCCATTGGGGAGCCACTTTCCTTGCTCCCACTGGTGCCCATGGAACACTAGTGCATCTTTTATTGCTTTTTTGCAGTGCTTTGAATGAGCTGGTACTGAGTACCTCCACTTGTTTAATTGCAGTGCTGCAATACTTTTAATGGGACTGTACCGCCCATGCTCTTTGGAAAATAGGTGCATTAGGATAACGAGTAGCTGCGCTTCTGGGTTTTCATTTCCAACACGGTTTCGTAGGCCGAGCTCATAACATGTATCTAATTCCAGACAGAAATATCATGATCAAGGTCATCCACGTGCTTTATATACTATTATTTGTATTTGACTACCTACCCTGCGTGTAGCGTTGGGGGGAGGCGCTGTACTAATAAGGTGGAATTCAAATTTCCCAAAACAAACCAATATTCCTTAGACTGGTTAACAAATTGAAAGAATGAATGGTTCAGTGTTTTGTGATGTCCGGCGCGTGGTGGAACAGTTGATACTCATGGAGTCGGACTCCACCCCTTGCCGGGAATAGAAGGAAGCTTTAGGGTGAGGCACACATTATAGTTGATAGGTGCTCACATAATTCAGAATAAAACATATTTTTATTTGAGAGTGAGATTCCACGCACCAACTGTCTGACTCAACTTGCCAGGGGAGCCGCTACAATTCGGTTAACCAGGCTGCCTTATGGCCGCAACGACTGACTCCCGTGTCAATATGCCGCGCCCCCTGGAATTCAGACTCGCCTCAGCAAAGCAGCTCAGTGGTGTGCTGTGGGCTCCAGCCCACCTGCCGCAGTCCGTGGGGTTGGGTCCGGTTACGGCCGAGGAGAGGATCAGCGTTGATTTAATAAATATACCACAGACTTCTAACAGTTTATCATGACGTTGAACTGCAGCCTGAGCCCCGCAGCGCTTATTTAAGTATGTATTAGGAGTGGTGATATTGTGATAGCCACTGGGAACTGCCTATCCTGACGTCAGTCACATGAGAACGTAATGCTGTGTGGTCATTTGGGGAATTATATTGTTACATTGTAGCACTGCTGCTCCATTCAGCCAGCCCCACCAAGCCTGCTGGGAGCAGCACACACGCCATGGCGCAGCTGCCACGGCAGCTTTCAGTTGCTGTCACAGCAAGGTGATGAGGCACCAGTTTCAGAGCTGTCACCTGAGTGCCTGCGGCCGGTCAGTGGCAAATGCGTGACACTGCATTTCAGTGCGGTGACGCGGGAACGCCACACTGACATGCGTTAGCGTCATGCCTGATACGTGACACTTGGTAG